>NC_138914.1:25151991-25804761 GCF_965231255.1 Vanellus vanellus | reverse complement strand
CCTGGCAGCCTTGATTGGCCCCACTGAGGGTCGTTACTGCCAAAGACTCCCCATGGGCTCGTTAGAGGAGATAACTGGAGGCTGTGGCTGCAGGTAGGCAAAGGCACTGTGCAGGTGGCTGTAATGCCAAGGAACCCCTTGGCTTGGTTGATGCAGCAGAAAGGCTAAATCCTGACCCCCAGGCCCTGGGAAGGCGGGTCCTGCCCCTCACTGGTGGCTCAGGGCTCTTCCTGGGGGTGGTGGGGTGTGAGGGTGAGTGAAGCCGAGTGTAGGAAAACCGCACACCACCTCCCGGCTTCCCCAGGCAACAGGGAAGAAGAAGCCAAGTCCAGAGCCTCACCATAAAGTTGTGCCTGTGTTATGGTTTGAGAAACCCCTCACAATTTTTTGTCATTTAGACAATCACTCTGTCACCCGATGACCCCTGCCCACCCAGGAGCGGGGAATCAGGCAAAAAACAAGCAAACACATGGGTTGAAATATAAACAGGTTTAATAGACAAAGATTGGATAATTTACATTAATAACACTAAAGAACCAATACAGATCCAGATAGCAATACAAAATATACAAGGACTACACTCAGCCACCGATATCAGTCAGAAGCTGTGCACTCAGTGGACAGTAAATGTGGGACACTACGAGCGCTACGGCTTCGGGAGGAGGGGGATCTGGCACTGGGCAAGAAGTTCTCAGGATGGCAGCCATCAAGGGAGAGAACGAACTTTGCAGCAAACTTTCTAATCGATATTGAATATGACGATGCTCATGGTATGAAATAACCCTGTTGGCAGCTTGGGTCAAGTGCTGAGGTCTCCCTCCTGAGGTCCCCGCACTGGGAGAGCTTGAAAACACTGAGACCTTGAAACCCACACACCACAGCTGGCTATAAAGTAAATATAGTCACAAATTCAGACACTAGAGTCCTCTAAAAGTGCAGTCTCACTCAAATTACTGTTATATTTGTCTTCTAATGTATATATACACACACATAAAAATATAATTCTCTAAAGCGATGAACTATTCCTTTAAGAGGTCCGGTGAATTTCTGTAGTTCAAAACGAGGAGTCCCATCTATCATAATTGTCAGCAGAACTGCTACCCTGGACTTCCGGAGGGCAGACTTGGGGCTGTTCAGGAGCATGGTTGACAAAGTCTCCTGGGAGGCAGTCCTCCAGGGCAAAGGAGCCCAGAAAGCCTAGATGTTTTTCAAGAAGGAAGTCTTAAAAGCGCAGGAGCAGGCTGTCCCCCTGTGCCGAAAGACAAGCCATTTGGGAAAAAGACCGGCTTGGCTGAATGGGAGCTAGGGTGGCAACCTAGGGAGAAAAAGAGGATTTATGGCCTTTGGAAGGGCAGGCCACTCATGAGGACTACAAAGAGGTAGTGAGGCTATGTAGGGAGAAAATCAGAAGGGCCAAAGCCCAGCTGTTCTAGCCTAGCTGTTCTTAGCTGTTCTAAACCTGGCTTCTGTTGTCAAGGGCAACAAAAAAAGTTTCTATAAATGTATTAGCAATGAAAAGAAGACAGAGGATAATCTCTGTCCTCTGGTAGATGGGACCGGTAACATAGTGACCAAGGATGAGGAAATGGCTGAGGTACTTAATGCCGTCTTTGCCTCAGTCTTCAGCAGTAGAACCAGTTGTTCTCTGAGTGCCCAGACCCTTGAGATGGAAGACAGGGATGGGGAGCAGAATGAAGCCCCTGTAATCCAAGGGGAAATGGTGAGGGACCTACTTCAGCACCTGGAGGTACACAAATCAATGGCACTGGATGGGATCCACCCAAGGGTTCTGAGGGAGCTGGTGGAAGTGCTCACCAGTCCACTTTGCATCATTTATGAGCAGTCCTGGCTAACCGGGGAGGTCCCAGCTGACTGGAGGTTGGCAAACGTGACACCCATCCACAAGGAGGGCCGGAAGGAGGATCCAGGGAACTACAGGCCGGTCAGTCTGCCTGGGAAGGTCATGGAACAGATCATCCTCAGTGCCATTACACGGCACATGCAGGAGAACAGGGTGATCAGGCCCAGTCAGCATGGGTTTGTGAAAGGCAGGTCATGCCTGAAAAACCTCATCTCCTTCTATGACAAGGTGACCTGCTTAGCTGATGATGGAAAAGCTGTGGATGTTATGTACCTGGATTTTAGCAAAGCTTTTGACACCGTTTCCCACAGCATTCTCCTGGAGAAACTGTCTGCTCATGGCCTGGACAGGTGTACTTTTCGCTGGGTAAAAAACCGTCTGGGTGGCCATGCCCAGAGAGTGGTGGTGAGCGGAGTTCAATCCAGTTGGTATCCGGTCACAAGTGGTGTCCCCCAGGGCTCGGTGCTGGGGCCAGTTCTCTTTAATATCTTTATCAATGATCTGGATGAGGGGATTGAATGCCCCCTCAGTAAATTCGCGGATGTCAGTAATCTCGGTGTGCGTGTTGATCTGCTTGAGAGGAAGTTTGCTCTGCAGAAGGATCTGGACATGTTGGACTGATGGGCCGAGGCCAGTGATGTGAGTTTCAACTAGTCCAAGTGCCGGGTCCTGCACTTGGTCACAACAACCCCATGCAGCACTACAGGATTGGGGCAGAGTGTCTGGAAAGCTGTCCGGCAGAAAAGGCCTTGGGGGTGTTGGTGGACAGCCGGCTGAGCATGAGCCAGCAGTGTACCCAGGTGGCCAAGAAGGCCAACAGCATCCTGGCCTGTATCAGGAAAGGTGTGGTGAGCAGGACTAGGGAGGTGATCATCCCCCTGTACTCGGCACTGGTGAGGCCCCACCTCGAGTACTGCGTTCAGTTTTGGGCCCCTCTCTACAAGAAGGACATTGAAGTGTTGGAGCATGTCCAGAGAAGAGCAACAAAGCTGGTGAGGGGTCTGGAGGACAAATCTTATGAGGAACGATTGAGGGAACTGGAGTTGTTTAGCCTGGAGAAGAGGAGGCTGAGGGGAGACCTTATCACCCTCTACAACTACCTGAAAGGAGGTTGTAGAGAGGTGGGGGCTGACCTCTTCTCCCTGGTGACAAGTGATAGGAGGAGACGAAATGGGTTTAATTTATGTCAGGGGAGGTTTAGATTGAATATTAGGAAACACTTTTTCACTGAACGGGGTATTAAACATTGGAATAGGCTGCCCAGGAAGGTGGTGGATTCACCATCTCTGGAGGTGTTTAAAAAAAGGGTAGGTGTGGTACTTATGGACATGGTTTAGAAGTGATTTTGTCCAGGTAGGTTAATGGTTGGACTTGATGATTTTAAAGGTCCCTTCCAACCTCAGCTATTCTATGATTCTATGATTCTATGATTCTACAACACGTACTGCTGAATGGTGTTATTGCTGCCTGGGCATTTCCCCTTGTTGAACTTGGTGAAGTTCAACCTCTGCTCCTTTCTCCAGCCTGCTCAGTCCCTCAGCAGGGCAGCACAACCATCTTGTGTAGCAGCAACTCCTCTCAGTTTCATATCATCTGCAACCTGCTGAGGGTGAACTCTGCCCCACCATCCAGGCCATTAACCAAGTTGTTAATGAGTGTTGGTCCCAGTGTCGACTCCCCATACACAGACGTAGTAAATGACCTCTAGCTGGATTGTGTATCTCTGGTCACAACCTTATGACCCCAGGTGTTCAGCAAGCTTCCAATCGACCACCCTTTCACAGACCATAGAATCATAGAACCTATGACAGAGAACTCCTGTATTATTTTCTGTGTTCTCTCTCTAATCATAGAGATCTCCAGTGTCAATAATGGCACTTTTCCCCTGTTCAGCCCCACATTGCCTGACAGAATTCGGGGCAGCTACTCAATTTCATGTTCAAACCTGGGCCCAGAGAGCTACATGAGATGCCAAGGCTGGTATGGACCACACGGGACCTACAAGAAAACAGTTCCCATTCAGGGTGGATGCATCACAGATGCCCCAGACAGCATGGCAGAGACTGCTATTTGGTGTCTGTTCTGTTGTCTGATGCTGTCAGTCAGAGGCATCAGTCAGAGGCATCAGTTACCAGGTCTGTTCTGAGACAAGGCCTGACCTTTCTCTATCCCACAGCAGCACGCATTGCATGGACATGAAGCACACCACACAGGCATCTTCACTCCCTCCCTTGGTGATACAGTCAAAGAAAAGACCAATAACTTGAATAGTGTGCCTGAATACATCTTGTCCTAAAGGAGAGCACTGTCCAGGCACAGCAATGGTCCATATCAAAACTCAATTGAAACTTAAAAGGAATTCCAGGGCACCAAGATGAGCTTTTGCTACTTCAGGAATAGTTAAAGAAGCCCAAGGGATAATGTAGCACCACTGCTGAATTTAGTAGGAGTAGGTGTAGACGTAGATTCCTGAACTGCAGATCATGAAAGACTGACCAAGCTTCTGGAGAAGCAGCAAACCTGCAGGTTTCTGAGGGTGTTGGCGGGCCCTGCTGATGTCCCTCACTGAAGACACCATGGAGGGAATGAGCAGCCAAGTTTGTCATCCCTGGAGGCTGGTGAAGCGGGAAGTTGGAGGAAAATGAAATGTGAAGATCATTGTTAAAGCCCTCAATGTGCTTCGTCAAGCAGGATGACCAAGCCCAGATCCCAACTGTCGTGTAAGAGCATAACCTCATCAGCTGAAACAAGTGAATACTTTTAATAAAGTGTCAATGTTTTCCCATGAGATCGAATTGAGGAGTTTTCAGGATGTGCATTGATAGCAAGAGGAGACCTATGGACATTCCCCTCAATTTGCATTGTCAGGACTCCCTCTCTCAGGTTCTGAATTTGATCTCCCTCATCTTTCACGTATTTCCACCTCTCCTAACTAAACTGACCATGTCTGAAGGCACCTTTCCAGCAGCCCATCTGCACAGAAGCACTTGTGATTGCTCTCTAGATGTCTTTTCCCCTTCTTCTTTCATCGTTCAGACACCTCTCAACAATCCAGTTGCGGCTTTGAGCTTCAGGCAGTTAAAAGCTTGTGGGTCTTTCCAAAATCTGTGGCTATCAGTCTTCAGGAACCTCTTTACTTTTGTTGATTTTATAATTTCCATCTGTCTAAATCATTTTTTGCATGGTTATGCATTGTGGAAGGTGAACCTCATTGGGGACAGCTTGTACTTGGGATAGAGTTTTTGAGTGTGTTTTGTGAGGTGAATCTGTTATTTGGTTTATTAAAAAGAAGGACAAGTCCCTCTTTTCCTTTGTGCCTCCAGGTCTCTAAGGAAAGCAGTAGGCGCTGGTGCAAAGGAGCTGTAACCTCCAGCTGCAGACTGTGGTGGAGAAGTGTGATGTGAGGAAAAAGGAGGCATATCCCAGGTGGCTGAGGAGAGACATGGTGGGGTTGGGGAGGTGTGGAGCAAGGTTGTCCATGCTGGGTCAGACCTCAAGGGACAGCTTCTCTGACCAGTCCAGATCTCCTCAGGAGAGACCCTGGATCAACATCCATCAGAGTGCAGCTATAGCCTCTCCTCTATTTTGAAACCAGTCTTTTTTCTTAGAAGCACTTTGAAATCTGTCTCCATAAGTACACTAGGAAGCTGTCCAATTAACTGTACAACAGTACAAGGAAATTGCAGGAAGAGACATGTCTTCAGTGTAACAAGCCCCACGGCATTTTTGCTGCTGAGCCCTTGAACCTCAGGTACTGAGAGGAGATTGCACAAACCTCTCCTGAAGAAGTCACAGTCAGCAGAGAAAAAGTCCCTTCGAGTATGACTAAGCCCCACTGAGGGCAGTTACTGACAAAGCCTCCCCAGGGACTCATTCAAGCAGACAACTGGAGGCCATGATTGTGGGTAGGCAAAGGCCCTGTGGGGGTAGCTGCGAGGATGAGAAAACCCTGCCTTGGCTTTCTGAAGCAGAAAGGCCAAGCCCTGAGCCCCAGGCCCTGGGAAGGCAGATCCTGAGCCAAGGGTTCGGGTGCACCCTTGAAATATCTTTGCCAATGTGGTGGTCACAGTGCTCCCGCGCTTATGCACCCTTGCGTGTTCATCTGATGTCCAGGTTGTGGTATTCATGGGTGGGGACTAAAGAGAAAGGAGCCCCTGTGTCCCAGTATAGATCTTGTCCAGGGCTTGGAGCCTGACAGAACCATCTAAGGGGCAATGGGAAAGGGCTCCTGCTGCTGCAGAAAATACAATGGCTTCCAGAGTATGGGGGATACAAGCCCACCAGGCAGAGATGGGGACCACACAGCATGCTGGGTGCCACACCTCCCATCATGACCCCCATCCAGGACAGGGGTTAGGGGACCAGGCACCTTGGCTCTGCTGGGCATCTTTCCAATGAGTCCAGAAATCCCAACCCAGGGGAGAGAAAAGCCGAGACATTTCACTGATGAGAAGGCAAAAGCTGTCTGAAGCCTTGGGAACGCTACTGCAGGCATCCCACCACCTAGGGAAGAGTCCAGGAAAGTTTCCAAGAAGAAAAGACCTCACAGGCACCTAACACAGCTACAAACCTGATCCTTGCTTAAAAACATATTCACAAAGAAATGACTTCACAAACACAGATCCCAGTCACGGGCCTTCTACTGGCCAGTCACCTCACAAGTGGAGACCTCACCAGCAACCTCTTGCTGCTGTCATGTTCCATACTTGGGACCTCACAAGTACCAAGCCAGGCCATCAACCCTGTGCTACCCTAAGAGGTGCTCTGAAACACAGCACGTCCAACACCTCTGAGCTGGCTCATGGTCTCTCAGGTTCTCCGGCAGCAGCACCCTCACAGTTGGCATTCAGGCCATTTGCCTGTTGCTGACCTGTAAAGGACTCAGGCAGAAGGGACCTCCAAATACCGAGCTCACCCGTGAGGCTGGTGCTGGCCTCTCAGGAAGTAAGACAGCACTGACCTCCAAATCCATATCCAGGTGATCTGCCTGCTTCTGGCCTGTCAGAGATTGTGGCAGCACTGACCTTGTAATTAACATCCAAACCATGGGCCTGCTGCTGGGCTGTCTGGTACTCATGAAGGAAAGACCTCATGGGCACTGAACCCAGCCTTGAGCCTGGGGTTGGCCTGCCACCTGCAGAGACAGCTGTGACCCCAAAATGAGCATCCAAAGCAGACGCTGGCTGTTCAGGTATGTGGGACTATGGCAGAGGTGACCTCACAATAACATGCCAGGCTTTGGGCAGCTGCTGGCCTGTTGCCTTCTCAGGCAGAAGGGACCTCACAAGCATCTACCCTAGACGTAAAGCCTTTCGCTGGACTTTCATGTCCTCACAGTATCATGTAGATTGAGAGAGGTCTTTGGAGATCATCTACTTCAATCCCCTGCTTAAAGGGAGTCGGCCAGAGCAGGTTGCTCAATAGCATGCCCAGGTCTGTTTTGAATATCTCCATGAATGGACACTCCACAGCCTCTCAGGGCAGCCTGGGCCAGTGTCCTGCACCCTTGGTGCCACAACCTGTTTTCTTAATTCAGGTGGAATTTCCTGGTTTTGAGCCCTGGGGCCTAAAGCGTGTGCCCTGTGTTGGAATGCTGAGGCAGGTGGGCTTCTTCAACCTGGTGAAACTCCTCCAGTGAGGGTCATCATTGTCACTAGAAGTATTGGAGAGAGACTGATGGGAAATGATAGGTATAAACACACTGAAGGATTTAGCTGAAGAGCCCATTAGACTGCTGAAAGACAAGGGCGGGCTTCTAGGTCCCTGAAGCGCAAAGCAGCACCTGGGTCGTTGAGAGGGATCAGACTGAACGAGCAGTAAGGGGAAGAGGAAACTGGAGAGCAATGGGAAGGGCATAGGTCCAGATGGCCTGCTGAGAAGGTGCCTTTAGACCTGGTAATTTTGTCAGGACAGGTGGAAAGAGTCAGGAGATTAAATCCACAGGATCATGGGCAAAGTCCTGCAAGGCAAGTCCAGGGGAAGGCCAAGATTTCTTCTCCTGCGATTAATACAGTGCCTGGAAATTCCCATTCTGGCACGGTGGGAAAGAATTGCCATTTTATAAAAAATATACCGTCATCTCAGCTGATGAAAAGGTGCTCATGTGTTTTGAGAAGTTGCAAGCAGTTCCAGGCAGACTTCAGATCTCTGACCACGGACATCCAGGGCCACCTGTAGAGGCCCCGGCATAGCTGAGGTGTTGGTCTGGGACAGGCCAATGTCACACAGGACCTGCAGGAGGCCAGAGCCTGCCAGGGCACCTGCATGGGCACCAGGCGTCTGTGTCTCTGTGACATAAGACATCTGTGTTTGTGCAGCTGCACCCACCCAGGCTCTGAAGATCCCTGTCTGTCCTGCTTTGAGGCAAAACAGAACAAACTTTCTGTTCAGTAATTATACTTTCCAGTGGTCTCTTCTAACTAGCTGCACTCTCTGAAATTAACTGCTCATTCTTCAGAGAGTGTCTGTTTCCAGAGCCACAAGGCCTCAGTGGTGTGCAGAGAGGCTCCTGCTTATCTTTATTGCTGTAACACCCAAGGGCAGCTCACTTGGTTCTGTGCCACACTGGAGGGTCAGAAGCAGAAGAGCACCGAGTGGTCACATCCGAGGGAAGGAGCGGACAGCACAGGTGACCCAAAACTGATCAACGGGGTATTCCATCCCATCTGCCTCACGCTCAGTGTAAAAGCTGAGGGATCAGAGGGTCAGCCCTCTTCATTCAACGGCTGACATCTGAGGAGGACTCTGTTTGGCCGTCAGACTTTCATCCCAATCTGCATTTTCTGGAATCCAGATCCGGAATCCAGTTCCCGTCCATCACAGAATCCAGTCTGGAACTTTCCCAGCGCCTGACGGTGAGGTCATCATCATCCAGAGAGCTCGATACAGTTTACATATAGTGTATCTATATCAGTATTTTCTTTTTTATTATTATTATATTATTAATATTTACATTAAAGTAGTTTAGTTTTTAAACTCAGGTGTCCCTTTCTCTGTCTCCCTCCTCTCCTTGGAAAGAGAGGTTGTGGAGAGCATCTGTCGTTTGTTTCAGTGCCCAGTCTGGACCAAAGCATGACACACCCTCACAACTGGCGTTCAGGCCATGTGCCTTCTGCTGGCCTATCAAGGACTCAGGCAGGAGATGGCCACAGAGCAAACTTCAGCCATGAACTGGGACGAGTGGCCAGTGCTGGAAGGAGCACTGCCCGTGGGCTCCACTTTTCTTCTGGAAGACGTCACCTTGGATGGTCACTCATTCTATGAGCTGCCGCTCACTGCCCACCCAGGCTCACACACTGTCCCTGCAGATCCCCTGAGCTCTCCTGGCAGCTCCCGATTCCTCTCCAGGATGGCATCTGCCATCGGCCCCACTGCAGGTGGGGCAGCACCAGTCAGATAAGTCAAAGACCAGTTGCTGTCTGAGTGGACATGTGCAACCATGTAGGGAGGTCTTCACCCAGCCCTTGGTCCCTCATGGATCCTCTGGGACTCTGAGCCTGTCCCCCTCAATCCATCAAGAACCACAGAAGAGAAACCGTCCTTTGAGGGAGCAGCTCCCTGAGTGCATTCCTGATACCAGCTTTGGAAGAGTGTTTTGCCAATCGACGGGGTCAGCAGAAAGGACACAGACACCAAGTTAAAAAGATAAGCTGATTTTACTTTAGTTAAAAGCAGCATAACGAATAAGCAAGACAATGCACCTAATCATTACTACATAGAGTTAACTATAGTGATTAAAGAAGATACATCACCAATTGCCCTGATACTTTACCATCATCCAGATCCGTGCTTCAGATGGGGAGCCCCGTCACAACGAAGCATCGGAGAACTGCTCCCGGCAATTGGGAAATCCTACACAGTGTGTCCACTCGTAGGTGAGATCTCTGTCTTTGCTGTGAGAGGGTCCTTAGCATATTATATAATACTGACCGATGAAGTATTCTGTAAGCAGCTGGCAGAGGTCTCATGATCATCTGCCCTTGTTCTTGTGGGGGACTTCAACTTCCCAGACATCTGCTGGAAATACTACGCAGCAGAGAGGGAACAGTCATGGAGGTTCCTGGAGTGTGTGGAAGACAACTTCCTAACACAGCTGGTGAAGGAACCAACTAGGGGAAGTGCCCTACTGGACCTACTGTTTGTTAACAGAGAAGGTCTTGTGGGGGATGTAAAGGTTGGAGGTTGCCTTGGGCAGAGTGATCACGAAATGATAGAATTTTCAATTCTTGATGAAGTAAGGCGGGCAGCCAGCAGAACTGCCACCTTGGATTTCCAAAGGGCAGACTTTAGCCTGTTTAGGAGCATGGTTGAGAGTGTCCCTTGGGAGGCAGTTCTGAAGAGCAAAGGTGCCCAGGAAGGCTGGGCATACTTCAAGCAGGTGCTCTTAGAAGCACAGGAGAAGGCCATCCCAGTGTATCGAAAAATGAGCAGACGGGGAAGAAGACCAACCTGGCTAAATAGAGAGCTGCACTCTCAAAAAAAGTCCCCCCCCCCCCCTTTTTTTTTTTGCAAGTACATTTTTAGGGAGAACATTCTCCCACAGAGGGAGGTGTAAGGAGGACTAGATGTGTAGAGACGCGCAGGTCACTAGTGGGCAAACCAGCTCTCCCGACTCTGCTCTAGGGGACACAAAGCTCTTTTGTCCCTCAGGGCTCAGCAGTGTTTAGGCTAAAAGGGTGGGAAAGAGAAGGATTTCTACCCCTTCAAAGGAAGGGCCCTCAACAGCACAAACCTGAATGAAATTCTTACAAAGAAAGAGAAGTCATTTTGGAGGAATCTTTTAGGAAAAAGCACAGGAAAGGCTCAAAGAAGTCTGCCTTAACTTGGCAATGTCTTCCACTCCTTCAGCAGGTCCCTGTGCCCAGAGCGAACAGCAAATGTCCAACAGCAGCTTCATCACCCACTTCCTCCTCCAGGCATTTGCAGACACACTGGAGCTGCGGCTCTTGACCTTCGGGCTCTTCATGGGCATCTACCTGACTGCCCTCCTGGGAAACGGACTCATCATCACCGCCATCGCCTGCGACCACTGCCTCCACACCCTCATGTACTTCTTCCTCCTCAACCTCTCTGTTCTGGACCTGGGCTCCATCTCTACCCCTCTCCCCAAAGCCATGGCCAATTCCCTCTGGGACACCAGGGAAATCTCCTTTTTGGGATGTGCTGCACAGTTTTTTTTGCTTTTCTTCTTGCTTGGAACAGAGTGTGCCCTTCTCACCATCATGGCCTATGACCGCTACGTTGCCATCTGCCAACCCCTGCACTACGGGACCCTCCTGGGCAGCAGAGCTTGTGTCCGCATGGCAGCAGCTGTCTGCGGCTGTGGGTTTCTTAATGCTGTGCTGCACATGGCCAATACATTTTCACTGCCCCTCTGCCAGGGCAATGCCCTGCACCAGTTCTTCTGTGAAACCCCCCACATCCTCAAGCTTTCCTGCTCACCCTCCTACCTCAGGGAAGTTGGGCTTCTTACATTAAATTGTTTTTTAGCTTTTGGCTGTTTTGTTTTCATTGTGGTGTCCTATGTGCAGATCTTCAGGGCGGTGCTGTGGATACCCTCGGAGCAGGGACGGCACAAAGCCTTTTCCACATGCCTCCCTCACCTGACCGTGCTCTCCCTCTTTCTCAGCACTGGCATGTTTGCCTACCTGAAGCCCCCCTCCATCTACTCCCGTTCCCTGGATATGGTGGTGGCAGTTCTCTACTCGGTGGTGCCTCCAGTAGTTAACCCCCTCATCTACAGCATGAGGAACAAGGAAATCAAGGATGCGTTGTGGAAACTATTTGAATATAATCTACTTCAGATTAATAAGGTTCTCCTTATCGCACAAGGGCTCCCACTGTATCTCAAAAAAAGCCAGCACTAACTTTTCATCATATGTATATTTACTTTTTCTTGGGATTTTTTTTTTTTGAGGGTTTTGGTCTCTTTTCTTTTCTTTTCTTTTCTTTTCTTTTCTTTTCTTTTCTTTTCTTTTCTTTTCTTTTCTTTTCTTTTCTTTTCTTTTCTTTTCTTTTCTTTTCTTTTCTTTTCTTTTCTTTTCTTTTCTTTTCTTTTCTTTTCTTTTCTTTTCTTTTCTTTTCTTTTCTTTTCTTTTCTTTTCTTTTCTTTTCTTTCTTCTCTTTTCTTTTCTTTTCTTTTCTTTTCTTTTCTTTTCTTTTCTTTTCTTTTCTTTTCTTTTCTTTTCTTTTCTTTTCTTTTCTTTTCTTTTCTTTTCTTTTCTTTTCTTTTCTTTTCTTTTCTTTTCTTTTCTTTTCTTTTCTTTTCTTTTCTTTTCTTCTCTTTTCTTTTCTTCTCTTTTCTTTTCTTCTCTTTTCTTCTCTTTTCTTCTCTTTTCTTCTCTTTTCTTCTCTTTTCTTCTCTTTTCTTCTCTTTTTCTTATTTTGCATTTCTTTGTTCTTCTAGACTTGTGATATTATTGGTTTTGGCCTCATTCTGCTTT
Organism: Vanellus vanellus; assembly: GCF_965231255.1. NCBI lineage: Eukaryota > Metazoa > Chordata > Aves > Charadriiformes > Charadriidae > Vanellus > Vanellus vanellus. The sequence continues at coordinate 25,792,458 of NC_138914.1, read as the reverse complement.
TTCTCTTGGCACAAAGGCCGCATGCACATTTGGATTTGGGCTACGTCTTTGGATAAACTCAATAAAGAAGACAGCAGAAAATTAGTGGTCTCAGCCCCATCTCTACTGCCTGCGAGTCGGGGCTGCTGCTTCCCTGGAGCCAATGCCAAGGACAGGAGCAGGAGACAGCCTTTATGGTGCTGATCTCTCCTGACAACCACTCTTTCCTGTGGTGCCATTACATTTCTACTTCTTCTAAAGTCTCGTGTTACTTGTGACAGTCCTCTTGTCTCTACAGTGGCATTCCCGTTGCTGCAGGCAGGAGCAGTCCATGTGAACAACTGCGTCAGAGTTGGCCTCTCTGATGGAACCACTGTCACTAAAGGAATTTTTCAAGGCAGGGTTAGAAGTCTGGACATGTCTTCCAAAGCTGGTGTCAGCAATGCACCCAGGGAGCTGCTCCCTTATAAACACTGTCACTCTTCTGGTGTTCTTGTTGGGTTCAGGAGGACAGTCTTAGAGTCCCAGGGGAATCTGTGAGGGCCCAAGGGCTGGGTGAAGACCTCTGTCGTGGTTTGGCCTCAGCCAGCAACAAAGAACCACGCAGCCGCTCGCTCGACTCCCACAGCACAGGTTGGTTTTCCGGTTCAGCTGCAGTACCTGCCGCTGGGTTTTGAGTGGCTGCATTGCCTGTCACCAGGGTTTGAGTAGCCACAGTGCCTGCCACTGGGGTTGGAGTAGCCTCATTGTCTGCCACCGGGGTTGGATTAGCCTCATTGTCTGCTGGTCTGGCTTTTCCCTCTTTCCCCTGAGGGTCCTGCATAGTACTGAGCAGTGTTTGGTAGATACTGGCCAGGGCCCAACACAGTGCCATAAGTTGTGCCTCTCTGGAATAGCCACAGCATTTCCTTTCAAACATTCTATTACTTTATCAGGGTCCTGTAGTTGTTCAAGGGTGAAGTCCCAAGCCATTGGAGGTGAGAAGTTCTCTAGATACCTGCCCATGTTCTCCCACAATCCCATGCCACCCCTGACTATCTGGCCTTGGGACAGATTTCTGAGTGGTAGTCTTAAACAGCTGTTTTACCCTAAACAAGACTTGAAAAACATTCAGGAGACATAGCAATAGGAACACGCTGGTTTGAGCGTCCCAAGGATATTCAAAATTCTCAAGAGGTGTTATACCTGGCCCAAAGGAGAAAAAGGAGGCAAAAGAGGTGGGGAAAGTGTCTCCCCCTGTTTCTCCCATAGATTGGGTGTGATTGTTGATAATTTCTGAGAGACGGTAACCAAGGTATGGACAGGACAGCAATGCTGCATAGAAACCCCAACAAAGCCCATTGAATAGTGATGTTACCATATCATAAGCTGATATTGCACAGGACACCAAAATGATAGTCCTGATCCCTCTCCCTGAGATAACAAACAGCATCACGGGGAGTACATATAGCATATAAGAATTTACATAACACAGCCATGTAAACAAACGAAGCAACATTGTAACCGGTGACTATTTAACTAATTGGAGAAATGCATATAAGAAATCCATTTTAACAAGCTCTGGTCAGATCTGTTGTTATTGCAACCCTTCGAGCCCCATGTTGGGCGCCACAAAGGACTGTCGTGGTTTGGCCTCAGCGAGCAACAAAGAACAGTGCAGCCGCTCGCTCGACTCCCACAGCTGTGGGAAAAATCAGCAGAAAAGGGCAAGAACTCGTGGGCTGAAATACTATAATTTAACTGAACAGACAAAGGGAAGAAGAAAGAAAAACAATAACACCGGTAAAGGAATATAAGAACGCGATTACAGTACCGCTGCGAAGCACACAGACCGGACCCGCACAGCCGCAGCCCGCCCCCGAATGGCGACTGACTTCCTGTCCACGGTTAGCTCCTTTTATAGATGGGCATGGGTCATGAGGTATGGAATACTTGTCTCCCATGCTGGCTCCTTGGGGAAATTAACCCCATACTTGCCGAAAATAGGACACAGGGGGAAATATCATGCTGGTCCTCACTGCCACCTGGAACCCCTTCAAATGCCACACACACTCGGGCTGTCTATGCTTTCCTTCAGCCTCTAGCCTCAAAACCACCATCTTTCACTCTTGGCGGACTCTGCAGCAAAAAAGGCAAACGTCCAGCTTCTGCTGCCACAGAAGAGATGCAAGGGGGAAAAAGTGATGCTAGTGATGCTGGCCCTCACTGTCTCCTGGAACCCCTTCAAATGCCCCATACACTTTGGCCCTCTCTGATTTCCTGCGGACTCTAGTGTAAAAAGCACATTTTTTCACTCTCGGCGGTTCCGCAGCAAAAAAGGCAAATGTCCATCTCCTGCTGCCAAAACAAAGGTGCCAGCAGGAAAAGTCATTCTGGCCCTCACTTCCTCCTTGAACACGTTGGAATGCCACACACTTTTTGGCCCTCTCTCAATTTCTGCGCACTCTAGTTACAAAAGCACCTTTTTTCATTCTCAGTGGCCTCCGGAGCAAAAAAGGCAAACTTCCAGCACCTGCTCCCACAGCAAAGGTGCCAGCGGGGAAAAGTGATGCTGTCCTCACTGCCTCCTGGAACCCCTTCAAATGCACCACACAATTTGGCCCTCTCTGCTTTCCTGCCGACTCTAGCCTCAAAAGCACTGTTTTTCGCGATCGCCGCTGTTTGGAGCAAAAATACAAACGTCCAGCTTTTGCTGCCACAGCAAAGGTGCCAGCGGCGAAAAGTGATGCTGGTCCTCACTGCCTCCTGGAACCCCTTCAAATGCCCCAGACAATTAGGCCCTCTCTGCTTTCCTGCGGACTCTATCCTCAAAAGCACCTTTTTTCGCTTTCGGCGGTGTTTGGAGCAAAAAAGACAAACGTCCAGCTTTTGCTGCCACAGCAAAGGTGCCAGCGGGGAAAAGTGATGCTGGTCCTCACTGCCTCCTGGAACCCCTTCAAATGCACCACACAATTTGGCCCTCTCTGCTTTCCTGCCGACTCTAGCCTCAAAAGCACTGATTTTCGCGATCGCCGCTGTTTGGAGCAAAAAAAACAAACGTCCAGCTTTTGATGCCACAGCAAAGGTGCCAGCGGCGAAAAGTGATGCTGGTCCTCACTGCCTCCTGGAACCCCTTCAAATGCCCCAGACAATTAGGCCCTCTCTGCTTTCCTGCGGACTCTATCCTCAAAAGCACCTTTTTTCGCTTTCGGCGGTGTTTGGAGCAAAAAAGACAAACGTCCAGCTTTTGCTGTCACAGCAAAGGTGCCAGGGGGGAAAAGTGATGCTAGTCCTCACTGCCTCCTGGAACCCCTTCAAATGCCCCAGACAATTTGGCCCTCTCTGCTTTCCTGCGGACTCCATCCTCAAAAGCACCTTTTTTCGCTTTTGGCAACCTCAGGAGCAAAAAAGACAAACGTCCAGCTTTTGCTGCCGCAGCAAAGGTGCCAGCAGGGAAAAGTGATGCTGGTCCTCACTGCCTCCTGGAACCCCTTCAAATGCCCCAGACAATTTGGCCCTCTCTGCTTTCCTGCAGACTCCAGCCTCAAAAGCACTTGTTTTCAATCTCGGCAGCCTCCGGAGTAAAAAAGAAAAACGTCCAGCTTTTGCTGCCACAGCAAGGGTGCCAGCGGGGAAAAGTGATGCTGGTCCTCACTGCCTCCTGGAACCCCTTCAAATGCCCCAGACAGTTTGGCCCTCTCTGCTTGCCTGCGGACTCCATCCTCAAAAGCACCTGTTTTCGCTTTCGGCGGTGTTTGGAGCAAAAAAAACAAACGTCCAGCTTTTGCTGCCACAGCAAGGGTGCCAGCGGGGAAAAGTGATGCTGGTCCTCACTGCCTCCTGGAACCCCTTCAAATGCCCCAGACAGTTTGGCCCTCTCTGCTTCCCTGCGGACTCCATCCTCAAAAGCACCTGTTTTCGCTTTCGGCGGTGTTTGGAGCAAAAAAAACAAACGTCCAGCTTTTGCTGCCACAGCAAGGGTGCCAGCGGGGAAAAGTGATGCTGGTCCTCACTGCCTCCTGGAACCGCTTCCAAGGCCACAGACAATTTGGCCCTCTCTGCTTTCCTGCGGACTCCATCCTCAAAAGCACCTATTTTCGCTTTCGGCGGTGTTTCGAGCAAAGAAGGCAAACGTCCAGATTTTGCTGCCACAGCAAAGGTGCAAGAGGGGAAAAGTGATGCTGGTCCTCACTGCCTCCTGGAACCCCTTCAAATGCCCCAGACAATTTGGCCCTCTCTGCTTTTCTGCGGACTCCATCCTCAAAAGCACCTCTTTTCAACCTCGGCAGCCTCCGGAGTAAAAAAGACAAACGTCCAGCTTTTGCTGCCACAGCAAGGGTGCCAGCGGGGAAAAGTGATGCTGGTCCTCACTGCCTCCTGGAACCCCTTCAAATGCCCCAGACAATTTGGCCCTCTCTGCTTTCCTGCGGACTCCATCCTCAAAAGCACCTGTTTTCGCTTTCGGCGGTGTTTGGAGCAAAAAAAACAAACGTCCAGCTTTTGCTGCCACAGCAAGGGTGCCAGCGGGGAAAAGTGATGCTGGTCCTCACTGCCTCCTGGAACCCCTTCAAATGCCCCAGACAGTTTGGCCCTCTCTGCTTCCCTGCGGACTCCATCCTCAAAAGCACCTGTTTTCGCTTTCGGCGGTGTTTGGAGCAAAAAAAACAAACGTCCAGCTTTTGCTGCCACAGCAAGGGTGCCAGCGGGGAAAAGTGATGCTGGTCCTCACTGCCTCCTGGAACCCCTTCAAATGCCACAGACAATTTGGCCCTCTCTGCTTTCCTGCGGACTCCATCCTCAAAAGCACCTATTTTCGCTTTCGGCGGTGTTTCGAGCAAAGAAGACAAACGTCCAGATTTTGCTGCCACAGCAAAGGTGCAAGAGGGGAAAAGTGATGCTGGTCCTCACTGCCTCCTGGAACCCCTTCAAATGCCCCAGACAATTTGGCCCTCTCTGCTTTTCTGCGGACTCCATCCTCAAAAGCACCTCTTTTCAACCTCAGCAGCCTCCGGAGTAAAAAAGAAAAACGTCCAGCTTTTGCTGCCACAGCAAGGGTGCCAGCGGGGAAAAGTGATGCTGGTCCTCACTGCCTCCTGGAACCCCTTCAAATGCCCCAGACAATTTGGCCATCTCTGCTTTCCTGCAGACTCCAGCCTCAAAAGCACTTGTTTTCAATCTCGGCAGCCTCCAGAGCAAAAAAGACAAACGTCCAGCTTTCGCTGCCATAGCAAAAGCGCCAGCGGGGAAAAGTGATGCTGGTCCTCACTGCCTCCTGGAACCCCTTCAAATGCCACAGACAATTTGGCCCTCTCTGCTTTCATGCGGACTCTATCCTCAAAACCACCTGTTATCTTTTTCCGCGATGTTTGGAGCAAAAAAGACAAACGTCGAGCTTTTGCTGCCACAGCAAAGGTGCCAGCAGGGAAAAGTGATGCTGGTCCTCACTGCCTCCTGGAACCCCTTCAAATGCCACAGACAATTTGGCCCTCTCTGCTTGCCTGCGGACTCCATCCTCAAAAGCACCTGTTTTCGCTTTCGGCGGTGTTTGGAGCAAAAAAAACAAACGTCCAGCTTTTGCTGCCACAGCAAGGGTGCCAGCGGGGAAAAGTGATGCTGGTCCTCACTGCCTCCTGGAACCCCTTCAAATGCCCCAGACAGTTTGGCCCTCTCTGCTTGCCTGCGGACTCCATCCTCAAAAGCACCTGTTTTCGCTTTCGGCGGTGTTTGGAGCAAAAAAAACAAACGTCCAGCTTTTGCTGCCACAGCAAGGGTGCCAGCGGGGAAAAGTGATGCTGGTCCTCACTGCCTCCTGGAACCGCTTCCAAGGCCACAGACAATTTGGCCCTCTCTGCTTTCCTGCGGACTCCATCCTCAAAAGCACCTATTTTCGCTTTCGGCGGTGTTTCGAGCAAAGAAGGCAAACGTCCAGATTTTGCTGCCACAGCAAAGGTGCAAGAGGGGAAAAGTGATGCTGGTCCTCACTGCCTCCTGGAACCCCTTCAAATGCCCCAGACAATTTGGCCCTCTCTGCTTTTCTGCGGACTCCATCCTCAAAAGCACCTCTTTTCAACCTCGGCAGCCTCCGGAGTAAAAAAGAAAAACGTCCAGCTTTTGCTGCCACAGCAAGGGTGCCAGCGGGGAAAAGTGATGCTGGTCCTCACTGCCTCCTGGAACCCCTTCAAATGCCCCAGACAATTTGGCCCTCTCTGCTTTCCTGCGGACTCCATCCTCAAAAGCACCTGTTTTCGCTTTCGGCGGTGTTTGGAGCAAAAAAGACAAACGTCCAGCTTCTGCTGCCACAGCAAAGGTGCCAGCGGGGAAAAGTGATGCTGGTCCTCACTGCCTCCTGGAACCCCTTCAAATGCCCCAGACAATTTGGCCCTCTCTGCTTTCCTGCGGACTCCATCCTCAAAAGCACCTGTTTTTACTCTCGGCAGCCTCCGGAGTAAAAAAGAAAAACGTCCAGCTTTTGCTGCCACAGCAAGGGTGCCAGCGGGGAAAAGTGATGCTGGTCCTCACTGCCTCCTGGAACCGCTTCCAATGCCACAGACAATTTGGCCCTCTCTGCTTTCCTGCGGACTCCATCCGCAAAAGCACCTATTTTCGCTTTCGGCGGTGTTTCGAGCAAAGAAGACAAACGTCCAGATTTTGCTGCCACAGCAAAGGTGCAAGCGGGGAAAAGTGATGCTGGTCCTCACTGCCTCCTGGAACCCCTTCAAATGCCCCAGACAATTTGGCCCTCTCTGCTTTCCTGCGGACTCCATCCTCAAAAGCACCTGTTTTTACTCTCGGCAGCCTCCGGAGCAAAAAAGACAAACGTCCAGCTTTTGCTGCCACAGCAAGGGTGCCAGCGGGGAAAAGTGATGCTGGTCCTCACTGCCTCCTGGAACCCCTTCAAATGCCCCAGACAATTTGGCCCTCCCTGCTTTCCTGCGGACTCTATCCTCAAAACCACCTGTTCTCTTTTTCCGCGATGTTTGGAGCCAAAAAGACAAACGTCCAGCTTTTGCTGCCACAGCAAGGGTGCCAGCGGGGAAAAGTGATGCTGGTCCTCACTGCCTCCTGGAACCCCTTCAAATGCCCCAGACAATTTGGCCCTCTCTGCTTTCCTGCGGACTCCATCCTCAAAAGCACCTGTTTTCACTTTCGGCGGTGTTTGGAGCAAAAAAAGACAAACGTCCAGCTTCTGCTGCCACAGCAAAGGTGCCAGCGGGGAAAAGTCATGCTGGTCCTCACTGCCTCCTGGAACCCCTTCAAATGCCCCAGACAATTTGGCCCTCTCTGCTTTCGTGCGGACTCCATCCTCAAAAGCACCTTTTTTAACTCTCGGCAGCCTCCGGAGCAAAGAAGACAAACGTCCAGCTTTTGCTGCCACAGCAAGGGTGCCAGCGGGGAAAAGTGATGCTGGTCCTCACTGCCTCCTGGAACCCCTTCAAATGCCCCAGACAATTTGGCCCTCCCTGCTTTCCTGCGGACTCTATCCTCAAAACCACCTGTTCTCTTTTTCCGCGATGTTTGGAGCCAAAAAGACAAACGTCCAGCTTTTGCTGTCTCAGCAAAGATGCCAGCGGGGAAAAGTGATGCTGGTCCTCACTGCCTCCTGGAACCCCTTCAAATGCCCCAGACAATTTGGCCCTCCCTGCTTTCCTGCGGACTCTATCCTCAAAACCACCTGTTCTCTTTTTCCGCGATGTTTGGAGCCAAAAAGACAAACGTCCAGCTTTTGCTGCCACAGCAAAGGTGCCAGCGGGGAAAAGTTATGCTGGTCTTCACTGACTCCTGCAACCCCTTCAAATTCCCCAGACAATTTGGCCCTCTCTGCTTTCCTGCAAACTCCATCCTCAAAAGCACCTTTTTTAACTCTCGGCAGCCTCCGGAGCAAAAAAGACAAATGTCCAGCTTTTGCTGCCACAGCAAGGGTGCCAGCGGGGAAAAGTGATGCTGGTCCTCACTGCCTCCTGGAACCCCTTCAAATGCCCCAGACAATTTGGCCATCTCTGCTTTCCTGCAGACTCCAGCCTCAAAAGCACTTGTTTTCAATCTCGGCAGCCTCCAGAGCAAAAAAGACAAACGTCCAGCTTTCGCTGCCATAGCATAAGCGCCAGCGGGGAAAAGTGATGCTGGTCCTCACTGCCTCCTGGAACCCCTTCAAATGCCCCAGACAATTTGGCCCTCTCTGCTTTCCTGCGGACTCCATCCGCAAAAGCACCTGTTATCTTTTTCCGCGATGTTTGGAGCAAAAAAGACAAAAGTCCAGCTTTTGCTGCCATAGAAAGGGTGCCAGCGGGGAAAAGTGATGCTGGTCCTCACTGCCTCCTGGAACCCCTTCAAATGCCCCACACAATTTGGCCCTCTCTGCTTTCCTGCGGACTCCATCCTCAAAAGCACCTGTTTTCAACCTCGGCAGCCTCTGGAGCAAAAAAGACAAACGTCCAGCTTTAGCTGCCACAGCAAGGGTGCCAGCGGGGAAAAGTCATGCTGGTCTTCACTGCCTCCTGGATCCCCTTCAAATGCCACAGACAATTTGGCCCTCTCTGCTTTCCTGCGGACTCCATCCTCAAAAGCACCTGTTTTCTCATTCGGCGGTGTTTGGAGCAAAGAAGAAAAACGTCCAGCTTTTGCTGCCACAGCAAAGGTGCCAGCAGGGAAAATTCATGCTCGTCCTCACTCCCTCGTGGAACCCCTTCAAATGCCCCAGACAATTTGGCCCTCTCTGCTTTCCTGCGGACTCCATCTTCAAAAGCACCTGTTTTCGCTTTCGGCGGTGTTTGGAGCACAAAAAACAAACGTCCAGCTTTTGCTACCACAGCAAGGGTGCCAGCGGGGAAAAGTGATGCTGGTCCTAACTGCCTCCTGGAACCGCTTCAAATGCCACAGACAATTTGGCCCTCCCTGCTTTCCTGCGGACTCCATCCTCAAAAGCACCTGTTTTCAACCTCGGCATCCTCCGGAGTAAAAAAGAAAAACGTCCAGCTTTTGCTGCCACAGCAAGGGTGCCAGCGGGGAAAAGTGATGCTGGTCCTCACTGCCTCCTGGAACCCCTTCAAATGCCCCACACAATTTGGCCCTCTCTGCTTTCCTGCGGACTCCATCCTCAAAAGCACCTGTTTTCGCTTTCGGCGGTGTTTGGAGCAAAAAAGACAAACGTCCAGCTTCTGCTGCCACAGCAAGGGTGCCAGCGGGGAAAAATGATGCTGGTCCTCACTGCCTCCCGGAACCCCTTCAAATGCCCCACACAATTTGGCCCTCCCTGCTTTCCTGCGGACTCTATCCTCAAAACCACCTGTTACCTTTTTCCGCCATGTTTGGAGCAAAAAAGACAAACGTCGAGCTTTTGCTGCCACAGCAAGGGTGCCAGCGGGGAAAAGTGATGCTGGTCCTCACTGCCTCCTGGAACCCCTTCAAATGCCCCAGACAATTTGGCCCTCTCTGCTTTCCTGCAAACTCCATCCTCAAAAGCACCTTTTTTAACTCTCGGCAGCCTCCGGAGCAAAAAAGAAAAACGTCCAGCTTTTGCTGTCTCAGCAAAGGTGCCAGGGGGGAAAAGTGATGCTAGTCCTCACTGCCTCCTGGAACCCCTTCAAATGCCCCAGACAATTTGGCCATCTCTGCTTTCCTGCAGACTCCAGCCTCATAAGCACTTGTTTTCAATCTCGGCAGCCTCCAGAGCAAAAAAGACAAACGTCCAGCTTTCGCTGCCATAGCAAAGGCGCCAGCGGGGAAAAGTGATGCTGGTCCTCACTGCCTCCCGGAACCCCTTCAAATGCCCCAGACAATTTGGCCCTCTCTGCTTTCCTGCGGACTCTATCCTCAAAACCACCTGTTATCTTTTTCCGCGATGTTTGGAGCAAAAAAGACAAACGTCCAGCTTTCGCTGCCATAGCATAAGCGCCAGCGGGGAAAAGTGATGCTGGTCCTCACTGCCTCCTGGAACCCCTTCAAATGCCCCAGACAGTTTGGCCCTCTCTGCTTCCCTGCGGACTCCATCCTCAAAAGCACCTGTTTTCGCTTTCGGCAGCCTCCGGAGTAAAAAAGAAAAACGTCCAGCTTTTGCTGCCACAGCAAGGGTGCCAGCGGGGAAAAGTGATGCTGGTCCTCACTGCCTCCTGGAACCCCTTCAAATGCCCCAGACAATTTGGCCCTCTCTGCTTTCCTGCGGACTCCATCCTCAAAAGCACCTGTTTTCGCTTTCGGCGGTGTTTGGAGCAAAAAAGACAAACGTCCAGCTTCTGCTGCCACAGCAAAGTTGCCAGCGGGGAAAAGTGATGCTGGTCCTCACTGCTTCCTGGACCCTCTTCCAATGCCCCACACACTTCGGCCCTCTCTACTTTCCTGCGGTCTCTGTCCTCAAATCACTTTTTTCACTCGCGGCAGGCTCCAGACCAAAAAAGGCAAACGTCCAGCCACTGCTGCTACAGCAAAGGTGCCAGGGGGGCGAAATGATGCTCATCCTGACTGCCTCCATGAACTCCTTCAAATGCCCCACACACTTTGGCCCTCTCTGCTTTCCTGAGGACTGTAGCCTTAGAACCACTTTTTTTCACTCGCGGCGGCCTCTGTAGCAAAAAAGGCAAACATCCAGCTCCTGCTGCCACAGCAAAGGTGCCAAGGCGGAACAGTCATGCTGGTCCTCACTGCCTCCTGGAACCACTTCCAATGCCACACACACTTTGGCCCTCTCTGCTTTCCTGCGTACTCCAGGCTCAAAACCACCTTTTCTCACTCGCAGCAGCCTCCGGAGCAAAAAATAATAGACACCCTTGGTGTCATTGAATCCAATCGTCTATCCTACTCTACAACCTTCTCCCTTACATCATATCCCCCAACTCCACATCGTGGCATCTCTTAGACATATCCAGGGATGGTGACTCAACCACCTCCCTGAGCAGTCCATTCCAATGTCCGACCACCCTTTCTGTGAAAAATTATTTCCTCATGTTCATTCTAAACCTACCCTGTTGGAACTTGAAGCCATTCCCTCTTGTTCTGTCATTAATTACCTGTGAGAAGAGACCAGCACCAACCTCTCTACAGTGTCCTTTCAAATAGTTGTATAGAGTGATGAGGTCTCCCCTCAGCCTCCTCCTCCTCCTCAAACTAAACAGTCCCAACTCCTTCAACCACTCTTCGTATGATTTGTCTGCTAGGCCCTTCACCAGTTTCCTTGCCCTCCTCTGCACTCGCTCCAGCACCTCGATCTCTCTTGTATTGTGGTGCCCAAAACTGGACACAATACTCGAGGTGTGGCCTCACCAGTGCTGAGTACAGTGGCACAATCACCTCCCTACTTCTGCTGGCCACACTATTTCTAATACAAGCCAGGATGCCATTGGCTTTCTTGGCCACCTGGGCACACTGCCAGCTCATATTCAGCCGCTTGTCAATTAGAACCCCCAGGTCACTTTCTGCCAGGCAGCTTTCCAGCCACACCTCCCCAAGCCTGTAGCGCTGCATGGGGTTATTGTGGCCCAAGTGCAGGACCTGGCACTTGCCCTTGTTGAAACTCATACCATTGATGTTGGCCCAATGATCCAATCTATCTAAGTCTCTCTGTAGAGCTTCCCTATCCTCCTGGGAATCAACACTCCTGCTTAACTTGGTGTCATCTGCAAACTTGCTGATGATACACCCTATGTCCTTATCAAGATCATCAATAAAGACATTGAACAGAAATGGTCCCAACACTGAGCCCTGAGGCATACCACTTGCGACAGGCCGCCAGCTGGATTTAAATCCATTGAGCACCACTCTTTGGGACCTCGCAGTTAGCCAGTGTCCAGAGGACCAGCAGATCGTATGCTCATTCAGGCCGTGCGAAGCCAGTTTTTCTACAAGAATTGTATGGGGGACAGTATCGAATGCTTTTTGAAAGTCCAGGTATACAATATCAACAGCCTTTCCCTTGTCCAATATTCTGGTAATCTTGTCATAGAAGGAGATCAGGTCCGTCTGGCAGGACCTGCCTTCCATAAACCCATGCTGACTAGGCCTGATCCCCTGGTTGCCCATTATGTGGGTTTTGATGGCACTCAAGATAGCCTGCTCCATGACCTTCCCTGGTATCGAGGTTAGACTGACAGGTCTATAGTTACCTGGATCCTCCTTTTTGCCTTTCTTGTAGATGGGTGTTACGTTTGCCACCCTCCAGTCCATTGGGACCTCCCCAGTTAGCCATGATTTCCTGTAAATGATGGAAAGTGGTTTGGCAAGCATGTCTGCCAACTCTTTCAGCACTCTTGGGTGTAGCCCATCTGGTCCCATAGACTTATGTGCATCCAAACGGCATAGCAGGTCACTGATCTCTTCCTCTTTAATTGTGATGCTCTCATTGTACTTCCCCTCCCTTTCTCCTAGCTCTTGAGGCCGGGTGTCCAGGGAACAGCTAGTTCCACTGCTAAAGACTGACGCAAAGTAGGCATTGAGCACCTCAGCCTTTTCCTCATCCTTTGTAACTATGTTTCCCTCGGCATCCAATAAAGGAGGGAGATTTTCCCTAATCCTCTTTTTGTTATTAATGAATTTATAGAAACGTTTTCTATTATCCTTAACAGCTGTAGCCAGGTTGAGCTCTAGCTGCGCTTTAGCTCTCCTTATTTTCTCCCTGCATAGCTTCGTTACATCTTTATAGTCTTCATGAGAGACTTGCCCCCTCTTCCAAAGGTCATAGACTCTTTTCTTTTTTTTGAGATACAGCAAGAGATCCCTATTTAGCCAGGCTGGCCTCCTTCCCCACCTAGTTTGTTTTTTTTTTTTTCAGCACATGGGAACAGCCTGCTCCTGTGCCTTTAAGACCTCTTTCTTGAAGTATGTCCATCCTTCCTGGACTCCTGTATCCATCAGGGCATCCTCCCAAGGGATTCTGTCTAGCAGTCTTCTGAACAGATTAAAATTTGCCCTCCGGAAGTCTAAGGTGGCAGTTTTGGTAACCCTTCTCCTTGTTTCTCCAAGGATCGAGAACTCAATCATCTCATGATCACTGTGCCCTAGATGGCCTCCAATCCTTACTTCCCCCACAAGTTCTTCCCTGTTCACAAGGAGCAGGTCTAGGAGGGCACTTTCCCTGGTCAGCTCACTTATCAGCTTCATGAGGAAGTTATCCTCCACACATTCCAGGAACCTCCTGGATTGTTCCCTGTCTGCCGTGTTGTATTCCCAGCAGATATTGGGGAGGTTAAAGTCCCTCACAAGTACAATGGCAAACAACTGCAATATTTCTCCCAGTTGCTTATAGAAGGCTTCGTCCACCTCACTGCTTTGGTTGGGAGGTCTATAGCAGACTCCCACAGCGATATCACCTTTATTTACCCTTATCCTAATCCAAACACTCTCGAACCTGTTATCACTATACTTAATTTCTGAGCTCTCATAGCATTCTCTGACATACACAGCCACTCCACCACCTCTCCTGTCTATCTCTCCTGAAGAGTTTGTAGCCTTCAGTTGTGGCACTCCAGTCTTGTGAGGCATCCCACCACGTTTCCGTGATAGCCACTCTGTCATAGTTTTCCTGGTGCATTATGGCTTCAAGCTCCCCCTGTTTATTGTTCATACTGTGTGCATTGGTATAGATCCACTTCAGATGAGCTAATGGTTTGAACATCTTTTTGTGAGTGTGGGCCCCATTTCCTACCAGGCCCCACTCAGGTGTTTCTATAATTCCTAGGTGTCTATTGCTTCTCTGAAATGAATTCGTAGAGTAAGAGCCCATGCTAGTCCACCATCCCTCAAGCCCTGGCATGCTTCCCTTGAGTTTAGTCCTAACAGGCCCAGTTGTCCCCCCCTCACATCTAGTTTAAAGCCCCATCAACGAACCCTGCTAATTCCTGTCCCAAAATTCTTTTCCCCCTCTGGGACAGGCTCATCCCACCTGCCACCAGCAGGCCAGGTGTCTCATAAGGCAACCTATGATTAAAAAACCCAAAGCCCTGTCGGTAACACCAGTCCTGAAGCCACGAGTTGACCTGCTGTCTCTTCCTTTTAATTTCCTCACTCATGATAGCAACTGATGGGATAGAGGAGAACACTACTTGTGTTCCCGATCCCTTGTGCACCCTTCCCAAGGCTTTAAAATCTCTTTTAATTGATTTTGGGCTCCTTCTTCCCACATCATCACTGCCCACCTGAAATACTAAAAGGGGGTAATAATCAGAAAGGTTGACTAGAGTAGGAACTTTGTCTAACACATCCCTGACCCGTGCCCCAGGGAGGCAGCAGACTTCCCTGTGAAGCAGGTCAGGACGGCATATTGGTCCCTCTGCCCCCTTCAATAGGGAGTCACCCACAACGATGACCCTTCTGCTTTTCCTTTTAGAACTAGTTGTGATGCCAGGTCTACGGCGACTTGGTCTTTCTGGCACTTCCAGCCAGTTCCTCCTGCAAGATTCCATACTGGTTCTGCAGCGGTAACTGGGGAGGTAGGGAGGGGCAGGGAGGGGATTTGCCTGCTTCACCTAGCCGGGACCTGTTTCCATTCCCCCCTCTTCTCTGAGATCCTCCTCTTCTTTAAGGTCCCCTTCTATTGCCAGGTGAGAAGTGAGGAGAGGGTCCTCTGGTGTATGTGAGGCCCCAACATGTTCCCTTACTCTCAGGGAGTGGGCCCACCAGTCGATCTCCCACTCACACTCCCTGATAGTCCTCAACCTCTCCACTTCCTCCTTCAGCTCAACCACCAGGCTGAGGAGATCATTCACCTGTTCACATCTGACACAGGTGTTGTACCCACTACCCTCCATGGCAAGAGCCAGGCCCCTGCACTCCCTGCAGCCAGAGGCCTGGACACCCATGTGTTTACATGGGGCCTCTGTCTGAGCGCCCACAGCTTTCTTAACAATAGCCTTTGACCTAGTTCTAACCATGGTTGTGTGTCTGCAAGCAAGAGACAGTGAATGGGTCAGTCAGAATAAACATGCTAGTCATCTGACTGCTAAAAGGAATTGAACTTACCTTGTACAGTAGCAGAGGCTCAGGACCCTGCCATACAAGTTACAGCCACATGAGGCACCAACCAGGACACACCCCACACACACACTAGCTACTGCTCAGTAGGCAGAGTCTAGCCCTCCCTGGGGCTCCTTATAAGTCAGTGGTGTGATGAACCATGGGAGGAGCTGGCTCCACCCAGGCTTAGTCAGCAGCCCGCCTACCAGCTGTCAGCCCCCAGCACGAGGAGGAGGCTTCGCCCGGTGTCAAAAAAGCCCCGAGAAGAGCTTTCCGTCAGCCTTTTTTGCTACAGATCCCTTCTCCCAGCACAGTCTTACCTGCCTTGGAGCCGGTCACCATCGCAATTACTCAACTCAGCTGGATCCTGTAGCAGCAGGATCCTGTTAAAGCGATAGCAACGGCAGCAACTCTCATAGAAAGAAGCAGACCATTAGTTTTGGGTCACCCAACAAGTGTGTAAGTTCCACATGAAGCAGAACTGATTCTTAAACAACATGCTACACAAGCATTATCCCCACAAAGAGCACCTTGTTATGAATTAACAATTTTTAATGCAGATCATATTACTTTAAAAAGATATAATGTTTTGAATCAAGCAACTTTACTGCCTGTTCCCTCTGATGGTGAGCTGCATCATGATTGTGCTAAGGTAGTGTTTCACTCCAGCTGACTACAGAAGATCTGCAGGATCAACCTCTAGAGAACTTTGATCTAACCCTTTTCGTGGATGGATCTTCATACTACATGAATGGAAAACGAGACACAGGCTATGCAGTGATGAGAAACTTAGAGGTACTTAAACCAGAACCTCTACAACCCTCAGTGAGTGCCCAAGGGGCTGAATTAACTGCACTAGCAAAAGCAGCCTCGTGGGGATGTAATTAGTGGGTAACTATACTGACTCTAAATATGCCTTTGGAGTGTGTTATGCAACAGGTATGCTATGGAAAGAACAAGGATTCCTTACCTTGGTGGAGAAAAATATTTCTAACAGCACTGAAATCCACATGCTGTTGGAAGCTATTAATCTTCCGAGGGAAATTGCTGGAGTATACTGTCCAGCTCATACCAAAGGATCCTGCAAAACTGAAAGGAGTATTGAACTGCCAGGTAGAACAGCTAAAACCTGCTGCTCGCCAACCTATATATGAGTGTACTGCCATAACAACTCCCACTACTGACAATTGGCCAGATATCAATAATCCAGCCCAAATATGTGCAGAGGTTACTCAGGAAGAATGGGCTCAATGGGAAAACTGAGAGGTTGTGAAAGATAAAAGTGGAATTTGGACTATTGGAAGAACCTCCATTTTACCAAGAAAATATTTCATGACTTTGACTGTGTGTTTTCGTGATAAAACACATGGAGGGATGGCAGCAGTTGTCAACCAGATTGAGAGAATATGGGCAGCCCCCAGAATACATATGGCAGTAAAAAGGACTGTGAGTCCGCATGTTGGAAGTTTTCTGATGGAGGATGACCATGGGCATGCTTTCCATTTCAAAGACTGCAAATTGATTATGCTAACATGCCTCCCATGAGTGGACTTAAACACCTGCTGGTAATCATAGAATGGTTGGAAGGGACCTTTAAGATCATCAAGTCCAACCATCAACCTTACACTGCCAAACCCAGCACTAAACCATGTCCCTCAGCACTATCTGAGGTGTACCCAGCTTTTAAATACTTCCAGGGATGGCAATTTCACCACTGCCCTGGGCAGCCTGTTCCAATGTTCAGTAACACTTTCTGTGAAGAAATTTTTCCTAATAACCAATCTAAACCTCCCCTGGCATAACCTGAGGCCATTTCCTCTTGAGATCAACCACCACCTCGTTACAACATCCTTTCAGGTAGTTGTAGAGAGCAATAAGGTCTCCCCTCAGCCTCCTTTTCTCCAGGCTGAACACCCCCAGTTCCCTCAGCTGCTCCTCATAAGACTTGTGCTCCAGACTCCTCACCACTTTTGTCGCCTTTCTCTGAACATACTCCATCACCTCAATGTCTTTCTTGTCATGAGGTGCCCAAAACTGAACACAGTATTCGAGGTGGGGCCTCACCATTGCCAAGTACAGGGGGACAATCACTCCCCTAGTCCTGCTGGCCACACTATTCCTGATACAGGCCAGGATGCTGTTGGCCGCCTTGGTCACCTGGGCACACTGCTGGCTCATATTCAGCCAGCTGTCAACCAACACCACCAGGTCCTTTTCTGCTGGGCAGCTTTCCAGCCACTCTTCCCCAAGCCTGACAGGGTCCTGCTGCATGACCAAGTGGGCTATTGGACACTGTTAAAAGGGGACAGTGTCCTGTTTGGTGTAGTCATCATCCATATAGAGCTGCTATACATTCAAGCAATCCCCCAAGAGAAGAACTCAGGTTTTATCAGCATGGTTGGCTTCGGTTATCCTGTGACAGTTGTGGTCCATGTCATCTTAGAGGGTGTACTAATAATTGTTTTAAAGGTCATTGGGAAAATTGTTGACAGGGTTTGTGTTGGGAAGTATAACTACAAAAGGTGTCTCTGGACACATAAACTGGTGCTGTGCAGATTACACCAGCCACTAACCATTAAAAGAGCTTTGCAACAATACAGGGTATCAACAATTTAGGAATAACATCCTCGTGAATTATGCATATCTGTAGTCACTTATCCTGTTTATCTCCAATCAGATAGCCTTTATATTGATTGTAGGTTTTTACAATTGTGGGAACCTGTGATATTGATACTCTTGAAACTTCTTGAATCCTTTCTGTAATACTTGGCATATATCTACGTTCATCAAGAACTAAAACAGTTGTGCCAAAATGGGTGGCGACCCTAGTAGGTCAACCTCAAGAACCATATATTCCCTAGCTTCATCTATTGTTTAACAATTTTTAGTGATAGTACAGCAGCTAGCTCTAATTTGGCTATTGCCTCCATACAAGCAATAGTGGACCAACTCAATTTTTCCTTGCCTAATACCTCTGTTTGCAGCCATTAGTTTCCCATCTACACCCAGGCCCCTCAAAAGATTGGTGGGAATCACAGTTCAGCCATTGGGTACTTAATTCTTCGTTATCAAGCCTATTAGACACTCCTACTAAGATGCTATTTCCTGTAGATGTTATGCTTTTGTTGTTCTGTTTATTTTTTCAACATGTTCAGACTTGTCTGGCAAACATAATACTTAAGAGTAAGCAAGGGTATAGATGTACCCTTCTTAATGACCCTTTATAAGGTAGGTATGCCTATAAAAACAAAGGGACAACAGTTGAAAATTGTTAGGATTAATAGCTTTGCATAACACTAGAAGCTAAAATAGTTGAAGCCTTATGCTGCAAGAACCGCCCAACTGTAAACTTTTTGATAAAACTAACGCTGCCAACACAGAACTAGCTGAAATGGGCAGATGTGAGCAGAAGGAAGATGAGGACTAAGGCAATAATTCCAACATAATGAGGTAACTTCAGAAGAAGGCCAGCTCAGTGATCAAGAAAACCACTAAGAAATCAAGAGACCAATGATCAGAATTAAGTGATTGGAGTTGGGGACTGGGTGATGGGTATAGGTATAACTGGGTATAGGTATAGGTATAGGTATAACCTGGGTACAGGTATAACTGGGGTGTGTGATCTGCAGTGGAGGTCCCTCTTTGGAGGCACCCAGGTCAAGCTGCTCTGCATGTTGGATAAATAAACCAATTATTTACTTGGTGGATTTGTGACACATCTTTAAGCAGGAACCTAGGGCTCAACCTTGTTGAGATGGGAGAATATACGAAAGAGGAGAGAATTCATCTAGAATATGCAGGCAGCCAGAATGTCTGCATCAGCTGTTCATCCTTGGTTCCCTTCAAAACTGGTGGAGAACAAGTCAAGGACCTGCCCTGCCAAATGCGGTAGTCTAAAACAGGGCAGTGGAGTGGCACACGTAGGTACAAGTTTCTTTGGGTACCTTTTCAACAGGTGGCTGGAAGGTGTCTAAAGTTAGATAAGGTGATTCCCAGACTCACATTTATGAAGAACCATATTTCTGAAAGACCAAGAAAGCAAGATATGAACTTTTTATCCCAAAGGGTCATATTGCAGGCATCTTTCTTATCTCTGATTCAGCTCTGACTAATTGGTCATATACATCTGTCCTTGGGTGGACTATCATCATGAGTATGGCAAAGCACATACAGTCAGGAAAGGAAAACACACTTCATTTCTCCCCAGTTGTTTGGGTTTTTTAAAAAAGCATGCACAATCTCTGATGCTATTGCCGTATACTATTGCAGACCATAGGAAAGTCATGGAAGCACAGCTCCCCAGCATAGTTGGTCATCCTGGGACTTCCCAGCTACCAAGTAATACAACTTTCACTTCTCTTTCTCTTCTTAGTTCTTTAACTCATCATTATAATAGCCAACATTATCATCATCATGGCTTTACATCTGGAATGTCGTCTCCAACACCCATGTATTTTTCCCTGGGGTTGTCCTTCCTGGATACCTGTATACCTCAGTCACAGTCCCCAAGTTGCTTTCCATGCTGGAAAGTTGTTAATCAGATGATCTGTTTTGCCAGATGAGTCTTGCAGTCTTATTTCTTCTTTATCCTTGGGATAGCTGAGTGTTTCCTACTTGCAGTGATGGCATGTGACAGATACATAGCCATATGCTACACCCCTCAGGTTAATGTTACAAATAAAAGAACAAGTACCCAGATAATCCTCCTTTGCTGGATTGCCGGCTGTCTGTCACCTTTGATGCCTGCTGTTTTACTAACTGGTTTATCCTTTTGTGGCTCCAGTGTAGTTAATCACTTCTGTGGTATTCTGCCACTGCTGCAATTGGCATATGTGGGCACAAATGCGATGCAAAAGTTGATACTTTCTTCTCTGGTGATTTTGGCCACCTTCCTCTCTATTGCTATGTCTTACATCTATATTGTCATCACCATCCTGAAGACCCCTTCTATTGAAACCTTCTCTACTTGTGTTTCCCATCTCTTGATTCTCTCATTGTATTGTGGGACAGGGATTTTCATGTATTTGAGTCCAACAGCAAGGACTTCCTTGAATATGAACAAAATTAGACCAGTGGTATACAGTGTGGCCACTCCCATGTTGAATCCAATGATCTGCAGCCTGGGAAATAAAGGAGAAGGCTTTGAGGACAATGCTTATAAAAAGAAAGTTGGGAAGGAGAGGGTTTGTGTAGCCAATTAGACAACAAAAGAAGAAATACTTCCTTAGATAAAGGGTAGATACGCTCTGTTTCTTAATCATTTGATAGCAGGATTTTCTGGAACAGTGCTTTAATCTCCAGACAACTAAACAACATGAGATGAAAGTCCCCAAGGGGAAAGAACCATATATATTCTCTGTGCTTGGGGACAAGCAGCTGGCGCGTGCTTGTGCCGGAGCCGGCAGCTCGGGGGTGGGCTGCTGACGCAGCAGGGGCGGAGCCAGCGTCACACGCGGCAGTTCTAAATGGCCTGCTCAGGAGAGCAGCGGCTAGCCGCTACGCACCCAGCACGCGGGCAGCTGGTGGGCATCACCCAGGGCGTCACAGCGGTGAGAGTGGGCAAACAGGCCGCAGCTCTTCTAACGGTAAGTTACTAAAAAACTCTTGACCCGGCCAGGACGTCACGGTAAGAACTTGGCAGAAGACCATGGCTTTCCTGAGCTCTGCACCGAGCAGCTCTGAGGTGGCCACCCAGACAGAGCTAGCGTGGCAACATGCTGCCACCCAGGTGTCGGGCTGTAGGGAGTGCCCTTCTCTTGCGCCGGTGTTGAATAGTAACGGTGAGCAGGCCTGTGGTCGGTGTGCCCAAGTAGAGGAACTCCTTCAGCTAGTGATGGAGCTCCGTGAGGAGGTAAGCTGCTTAAGAAGTATAAGGGAAAGCGAACAGGAGATAGATAACTGGAGTCACACTCTGTCTTCCCTGAGAGAAGCACCCCAGGGAGACCGAGCTCCGCATACAATAAACCCCACACCCTCTAGCATTGTGTCTGAATGTGGAGATTCAGAAGACAGGGGCCAGTGGCAACAAGTCCCCACCCATCGTGGCAGGCGTGCCTCCCAGGTAACCCCCAAGCCATCCCAGGTGCTGTTACAGAACAGATATGATGTTCTTGAAAGGGAAGAGGAGGATGACAATAACTGTGGCTTGCCAAACATTGAGTTGCCACTGAAAACAAGACAGATTACATCTCATATAACGACATCATCATTTAGGAAAGAAAGACGGGTCCTTGTAGTAGGGGACTCGATTCTGAAGGGAGTGGACGGTCCCATATGTAGACCGGACCCAATCTGTAGGGAGGTCTGCTGTCTTCCTGGGGCCAGAGTTAAGGATATCCGGAGGAAACTCCCTAGCCTAGTCAGGCCTACTGACTATTACCCTTTATTGATCTTTCAGTTAGGTAATGATGAAATTCCAGGAAGGAGCCTGAGGGCGATGAAGAGAGACCTCAGGGCCCTGGGACGGCTAGTTAGGGGATCAGGAGCACAAGTAGTGTTTGCTTCTATCCCAACAGTTGCACAGATGGATGGGAAGATTAACAGGAAATACCAGCTGATCAATGCCTGGCTCAGAGACTGGTGTCATCGGCAGGATTTTGGGTTCTTTGATCATGGGCTGCTTTTCAGGACACCAGGCCTTCTGGCAACAGACGGCAAAAGCCTGTCTCAGAGGGGGAAAAGGGTTTTAGGGCAGGAGTTGGCGGGGCTCATTGACAGGGCTTTAAACTAGGTTTGAAGGGGGATGGGGATAGATCCAAGGTTCCTAGCAGAAAGCCTGAAAGTGGGATGCTGGCACTAGACTTGGAGAAGACAGGGGGCGTAACCAGGCTCCTTAGGAAGATGTCTGGGGATGGCAGAACTTCAATTCCCTCCAGTAAAAAGGAGAAAGGACCAATAGCCCATCTGAAGTGCTTATACACTAATGCACGTAGCATGGGCAACAAACAGGAGGAGCTGGAAGCCATTGTACACCAGGGTAATTACGATGTAGTTGCCATCACAGAAACATGGTGGGATGACTCGCATAGCTATAGTGCTGCCATGGATGGCTATAGACTCTTCAGGAAAGATAGGCAAGCGAGGAGAGGCGGGGGTGTGGCCCTGTATGTCAGGAAGTGTTATGAATGTCTTGAACTAAATGATGGTGATAATGGGATTGAGTGCTTATGGGTAAGAGTGTTATGAATGTCTTGAACTAAATGATGGTGATAATGGGATTGAGTGCTTATGGGTAAGGATCAGGGGGAGGGCTAACAAGGCAGATATTGTAGTAGGAGTCTGTTATAGACCGCTCAATCAGGATGAGGAGGCAGATGAAATATTCTATAAACGGCTGGGAGAAGTCTCAAGATCGCGAGCTCTAGTCCTCGTGGGAGACTTCAATTTGCCGGACATCTGCTGGGAATACAATACAGCAGGGAGGAAACAGTCTAGAAAGTTCCTGGAAGGTACTGGGGATAACTTCTTAACACAACTAGTGAAAGAGCCAACTAGGGAAGGTGCCCTGCTGGATCTGTTGTTTGTAAACAGGGAAGGTCTTGTGGGGGATGTGATGGTCGGAGGCTGTCTAGGCAACAGTGACCACGAAATGATAGAGTTCTCAATTCTGGGAGAAGCAAGGAAGGGGGTCAGCAGAACTGCCACCTTGGACTTCCGGAAAGCGGACTTTGGGCTCTTCAGGAGCCTGGTTGACAAAGTCCCCTGGGAGGCAGTCCTCCGGGGCAAAGGAGCCCAGGAAGCCTGGATGTCTTTCAAGACGGAAGTCCTAAAGGCGCAGGAGCAGGCTGTCCCCATGTTCCGGAAGACAAGCCGTCAGGGAAAAAGACCGGCCTGGCTAAGCAGGGAGCTAGTGTTGCAGCTTAGGGAAAAAAAGAGGATATATGGCCTTTGGAAGGAAGGGCAGGCCGCTCAGGAGGACTACAAAGAGGTAGAGAAGCAATGTAGGGAAAAAATCAGAAGGGCCAAAGCTCAGCTAGAACTAAACCTGGCTTCTGTTGTCAAGGACAACAAAAAAAAGTTCCTATAAATATATTAGCAATAAAAAGAGGACCAAGGATAATATCTGTCCTCTAGTAGATGGGGCCGGTAACGTAGTAACCAAGGATGAGGAAAAGGCTGAGGTACTTAATGCCATCTT
Organism: Vanellus vanellus; assembly: GCF_965231255.1. Lineage (NCBI taxonomy): Eukaryota > Metazoa > Chordata > Aves > Charadriiformes > Charadriidae > Vanellus > Vanellus vanellus. Next base: position 25,769,426 of record NC_138914.1, on the reverse strand, counting down.
TGCCTCAGTCTTCAGCAGTAGGACCAGTTGTTCCTTGAGTTCCCCGACCCCTGAGCTAGAATACAGGGATGGGGAGCAGAATGAAGCCCCTGTAATCCAAAGGGAAATGGTGAGGGACCTGCTTCAGCACCTGGAGGTGCACAAATCTATGGGGCCGGATGGGATCCATCCAAGGGTACTGAAGGAGCTGGCGGAAGTGCTCACCAGGCCACTCTGCATCATTTATGAACAGTCCTGGATAACTGGGGAGGTCCCAGCTGACTGGAGGTTGGCAAATGTGACACCCATCCACAAGAAGGGCCGGAAGGAGGATCCAGGGAACTACAGGCCAGTCAGTCTGACATCGGTGCCTGGGAAGGTCATGGAGCAGATCATCCTCAGTGCCATCACACGGCACATGCAAGAGAACAGGGTGATCAGGCCCAGTCAGCATGGGTTTGTGAAAGGCAGGTCATGCCTGTCAAACCTGATCTCCTTCTATGACAAGGTGACCCACTTAGTGGACGAGGGAAAAGCTGTGGATGTTATCTACCTGGACTTTTGCAAGGCTTTTGACACTGTTTCCCATAGCATTCTCCTGGAGAAACTGGCTGCTCATGGCCTGGACAGGTGTACTCTTCACTGGGTAAAAAACTGGCTGGATGGCCGTACCCAGAGAGTGGTGGTAAATGGAGTTAAATCCAGTTGGTGTCCAGTCACAAGTGGTGTCCCCCAGGGATCGGTGCTGGGGCCCATTCTCTTTAATATCTTTATCAATGATCTGGATGAGGGGATCGAGTGCACCCTCAGTAAGTTCGCAGATGACACTAAACTTGGAGGGCGTGTTGATCTGCTTGAGGGTAGATTGGCTCTGCAGAGGGATCTGGACAGGCTGGACAGATGGGCTGAGGCCAATGGTATGAGATTCAACAAGGCCAAGTGTTGGGTCCTGCACTTGGGTCACAACAACCCCATGCAGCGCTACAGACTGGGGGCGGAGTGGCTCGAAAGCTGCCTGGCAGAAAAGGACCTGGGGGTGTTGGTGGACAGCCAGCTGAGTATGAGCCAGCAGTGTGCCCAGGCAGCCAAGAAGGCCAACACCATCCTGGCCTGCATCAGGAATAGTGTGGTGAGCCAGACTAGGGAAGTAATCATCCCGCTGTACTCGGCACTGGTGAGGCCTCACCTCGAGTACTGTGTCAGTTTTGGGCCCCTCACTACAAGAAGGACATTGAGGTGTTGGAGCGCGTCCAGAGAAGGGCTACAAAGCTGGTGAAGGGTCTGGAGGACAAACCTTATGAGGAATGACTGAGGGAACTGGGGTTGTTTAGCCTGGAGAAGAGGAGGCTGAGGGGAGACCTTATCACCCTCTACAACTACCTGAAAGGAGGTTTTAGAGAGATGGGAGCTGACCTCTTCTCCCTGGCGACAAGTGATAGGACAAGAGGAAATGGGTTCAAGTTATGTCAGGGCAGGTTTAGATTGGATATTAGGAAGCATTTTTTCACTGAAAGGGTTATTAAACATTGGAATAGGCTGCCCAGAGAGGTGGTGGATTCACCATCCCTGGAGGTGTTTAAGAAAAGGGTAGATGAGGTGCTTAGGGACATGGTTTAGAAGTGGTGGTGTTTTTATCAAGGTAGGTTAATGGTTGGACTTGATGATCTTAAAGGTCCCTTCCAACCTCACTAATTCTATGATTCTATGATTCTAAGTTATCACTCACTGGGTTAGACTGAACCTTGGTCATTTTCAGATGCGTTCCCTTTTTTATATTTTTTAACATTGCTTTCCTTTAGCTACTTGAAGAACCTCAGTCACCCTGCAACATAGAATGGATTGGTCCTGAGATTTCTCCCCTTAGGTTTATAGCATGTTTAAACTCCAGGTTTAGGATTCATCCACTATCATTTTAGGCATTCATGGAAAAGATACATAGGTGTTTTTTTGCTTGTTTGAACAGATCTGTCTAGTGTGCTCAGAAATGCCCCTGGCTATCTGACAAGTCTGACTGAGGCTGAGAATGATAGAGGACCTACAGGAAACTTGAACTGCTTTGAAGCAGGAAAAAGATGCTGGATCACCTAAAATAGCATCAGACTAGTCTAGGGTCACAGCTCCATTGCTAACAGATGAGACATACGAGATCAACCCTTCACCAACCCTTCAGTTTTGGTTTGGTTTGTTTTTTTTATGGCTTAGTTCCAACCCCCCTGCCTTGGGCAGGGACACCTCCCACTAGATCAGGTTGCTCAAAGCCCTGTCCAACCTGGCCTTAAACATCTCCAGGGATGGGGCTTCCACAACTTCCCTGGGCAATATGTTCCAGTGCCTCACCACCCTCAGAATGAAAAAATTATTCCTAATATCTAATCTAAATCTGCCCTCTCCCACTTTGAAGCCATTGCCCCTCATCCTATCACAGCATGCCCTTGTAAAAACTCCCTCCCCATCTTTCTTGTGGGCACCCTTCAGATACTGGAAAGCTGCTATAAAGCCTCCCTGGAGCCTTCTCTTCTCCAGGCTGAACAACTCCAATTCTCTCAGCCTGTTTTCATAGGAGAGGTGCTCCAGCCCTCAGATCATCTTCATGGCCCTCCTCTGGGCCTGCTCCAACAGGTCCTTCTTCTCTTGAGGGGTCCAGAGCTGGATGCAATATTCCAGGTGAGGTCTTATGAGAGTAGAGGGGCAGAATCCCCTCCCTTGATCTGCTGGCCACAGTTCTTTTGATGCAGCCCAGGATATGGTTGGCTTTCTGGGCTGTGAGCGCACATTGCCAGCTCACGTTGAGCTTCTCATCCACCAACATGCCAAAAGTCCCTCTCCTCAGGGCTGCTTTCACTCCATTCTCCACCCAGCCTGTATTTGCGCTTGGGATTACCCTGGCCAACATGTAGGACCTTGCATTTGGCCTTGTTGAACTTCATGAGGTTTGCACAGGCCCACCTCTCCAGCTTGGCGAGATGGCATCCCTTCCCTCCAGCGTGTCAACTGCTCCACACAGCTTGGTGTCATGGAGTTTGTCTTCGAACCCTTTTAGATGGGGTTTTACTCATTTTCCCATGCACTGGTGCCTTGCACCACTTGAGATGTCCTTTGGTGTCCAAGGAAAGTGTGTGGGACTAGCAGAAAGGACATGTGAAACCTGGCCTTCTGCAGTAATAAATCAAGGCTATGCTCATTATCTCTGGGTGCGTCAAATGTCACCAGATGTCTGCAATTAGGAAATGGTTTGTACCTTTGTACTCTAGTTAATATTTAGAAATAGTGACTTGAGGGGATGAATCTGTTCCCCAAGCTTTGAAGCCTATGCTAGTATGAGATGACTTGTGTCCTTGAAGTGAATGTTTCTTCCACTAAAGTAGCTCAGCTATAATCACAATAAAGCCAATGTTGTTTGGTTAGACGATTCACACTTACCAAATTTTCTTTAATATCAGGATTGGTAAGTGTACTCATCTACATCTGTTATAGGGGGAAACAGCCTGTTACAGTTTACACTAAGACTTAAGCTCAGCTGTCTGAAAAGCTAAGAGGAACCTTAAATTGTTTTTACACCCATAGTGTAATATAATGTGGGAGATGATGGATGTATTTGAGAAAATGACAGTACAGGGGAGGCAAAAAGCCTACATTGCTCCTTGATGCTAATTTCTCCCTTGAGGTGTCTTTAATAACTGTGAAATATCCAACTTGAAATAATTAATTTTCTGTGTTTGTTCAGCAAACATTAACCAAGATATGTAAGGGAAGCAATTAAGTATTGTGTGCTACCAAACCCATTCAAATTTTAGTACGTGCTAATGGGAGAAACAGAGCAAGTCGTATCATTATGTGAAATCACCCACAGTAAGTTGCCCCACCCTGAGGCACCTCATTTTAGTGTCTAGGTGGTTTTAGGTCTCTCTATTTGAACAAAAGAAAGGCTTCATTAAAAAGCATAACCAGGGAGGGATGGAAATGAAAAGGTTCATCTTCTGTACCAATAGGCAGATTCAGGTTTTGCACAGGTCTAGGCTCCATCAACACTTAGTGAAGAGAATCAGGCAGTTCTCAGGTACAATTCATCCCATTCTTGGGAAAAATAATTTTGAAATTGCAAGGCTTGTCAGCCTAAAAAATACCAGTGGATCAAAGACAATTTGCCTAGTTGGACAATTTACTTAATGGGATATAAAACCAGTTTATAGTTTGGATCACTTAAACCTCTGGGAAAAATGTCTCATTTCACAAAAAGGACAAAATAACTTAGCATCACCGAGGACAAAGAATCAGGTCTTCAGCTGATGTGAAACTGTTATAGCTCCAGCAAAGAACAAGTGGCCAAGATTGATGAATCATTCCTCATGTACAAAAGCTCCATAGACAGTCCTAGGGTAAACCCACTGTATGCCATTGACAGCTACAGTGTCAAGGACAGGCTATTCTACAAGGGAAGGTGAGCTAGGAACTGAGGGTCACAGCAAGGGAGGAAGGTTTCTTCATCACCAACAAGGAGCCAGGAAGTCAAATCAGCAAACTCGGGGTAAGAATCAGGTTTGGAGATTGTAACCAGCATCAGCCAAGAATCCAGTGATCACCCAGAAAATCTGAGGTGGCAATTCAGATCCAGTAAAGCCGAACAGGACTGATGTCCAGAATGAGGAGGTACAAGACTTGCTGCAGACAAAGCTGCAACATAGCTCCTGTGTAGCACAAATGGGAACCAAGGACAAGATTCTCAGTTAAAGGTAGTTCCCAAGTGGCGGTGGGGTTATGACCAGGTTTATTATCTGTTTCTTAATGACAGCTGTTATCAGCAAGCCATCCTAAAGCTAAATGAGAAAGATGGAAGTGCATTGCAGTCCCTCATAAATGTAACTTTTATCCTACTATGGTGAATATGCACCAGCCCAAATAAAACCTCAGCCAAATAGTCATCCAGGTCAAGCCATTGTAGCTGTACTGCAGTAAAGAATTGTATTGGTGCCATTTCTGGGCCTGCCAGGCCACCACAACATCCCTACTTCTCCATTGGACAGCTCCACATAAGGGAAGGGGTTTGGTGTGTGTCCTGATGTCTGACTCAGTGTCATGGGGTGCTGGAACCCAGCCTGCAACAGCCCCGTATGGGCCTTCCCCATGTCCCCACAACAGCTGGGGACACCCGAGATGAACACATGGAGCAGGGACACCTGGTCCCAGTTGTGCTTGGAGGGGTCAGATGGTGCCCTGCCGCATTGCAGAGGGGACATATCACCCCAGTTGTGTTTGGAAGTTACCAGGGCACTCCACCACAAACTTCCCCTTGACAGTAGTTTCAGTTCTGCCTTCAACCCCAATGCAGGCAGCCCCAGGAAAGGGGAAGAGAAACTGCAGGGTGAGGGGATGCACCAGGGGACAGCCAGGGAGGAGCAGTGGGTAGGGGACATTGTGGGGGTGGGTCCAGCTCTGATCACCCCATTGACCCTCCAGTGCTGAACACTGGTGACAATGGGGACAGAGCAGGGGTATGGACTCCACCATTCCTGTTCGCATGCCTAGGGGGGCAGTTGGGGAGGGGGACAGGATTCCTCACCAAAGATGGTGGGAAGGAAAGGGTAGTGCCAGGTTGCAGCCCAGCCCCAGGCCCTTTTCTGGGGGCATTTATGGGAGAGTTGGAGCTCCCCAGCACTGTAGGGTGCAGAGAAGCAGAGAGGCACCTCCCAGGCCCCATGGTGTGGATGGAGCTCCATGGAAATGGGGAGGCTGTTCAACCACCGCAGCCCCCCTGGAAAGGTCGAACATGGTCCCATCCCTGGCCCAGCTTGGGCATCCTGCCTGACCGAGTGCTGCCGCTCCAAGTGTCTGATGACTGTTAGTGGGAAACAGTCTCTTCCAGGCCCCGCAGCCCATCTCTCCTCTTGCGGACCATCACACTACAGCTGTTCCAGCTCATCCACTTCCTACACCCTGAGAAGGACTCCTGGAGGAGCTGCTTCCTCCAGCCCTGTCTGCATCCATCCCAAACCCTGCAGCATGGGCCAGGCAGGAACCACTCGTCATCTCCTCCTTAGCGAGCTCCTTCCCCAGCATCAGGCCAGCAGTGCCAAGGGGTCAGGGGATATCACCAACTCTCCTCACTTTTGCCCCCCAGAGCTTTCCATGGCCACAGTCTTCATCCGTACACCTGGTCCAGCTCTGGTCCTGTTGATTTATCACATCACCAGCTTCTCCCTGCATCCCATCAGTGTGGTCTGGATGTGGGATGTCTGGGAGATGACAAAGAGGCATGGGGCCAGAGCAGAGCCTGGGGGCATGGGGAGCCCAGGTATGCAGCCAGGCTGTGGGAATGTTTGTCTCCTCTATGGGAAAGACAGCAACATAGGGACAAACCCACCTGGTTAAGTAGGCATCACAGACCTGATGGAGATGTCTGTGCTATGCAGGGCCAGACATGCTGGGCACAAGTGGAAGGGACATTTGCGTCAGGGATAGTGGATGTCCATGGCCAGGTGGCACCTCCACCTGTCATGGGGGTAGAAAAGAGGGGCCGGGTCACCCGCACTGCCCTGATTGTCAAGGTGCTGCTGCAGCCATGAGGGACCCCTCCTGCAGCTGGTGGGATGGCCTCACTCCTACCCAAGTTCCCCCAGCCCTCACAGCCATACTCAGGGTGCCCCAGCCCAGCCCATCCCAAGCAGGAACACTGGGCCCTCCCCAGAAACCTCAGTGCCAGCCCCATTGGCTGCCAGGACCACTAATACCAGTGGAGCTGCCTGGGCAGAGCCACCCTGACAAGAAGTGTGTTGCCACATTTCTCACAGCCCCTTCCTCCTGCCGCTGCACCCACTACTGCACACTCAGGACCTCGCTGCTGACACCATGCAACCCCCTTGCCGCTGCCTGCTCCTCTTTTTCTACCTCCTCTTCCTCTCTGGGACATGGGCATACCTGGAGGGTAAGTGGAAGCCCTGGCTCATCCACATCTTCTCCCATGCCCCCATGGGACCCCACAGGAGAGGGGCTTCCTGCTCCCCACCTGCCTTGGGCACTTGCCTCCTTGTCCCCTGGCTCCACAGCTCCTCCCTGGTGGGGATGCAGCCACCCCAGCTGGGTGCAGAGGGTGGGAGCTGAGGCTGCCAAGGATGCAGGGGGCTTATGGGGGCCCACAGGTCCCTGCAACCTTGAGGAGAGGATAAGTCCCTCAGCCCTTCCACTTTCCCCAGCCCTGTCCTCCCACTCCTCTCTCCCATTGTCAACCTCTGTCTCGTGTAGAGTCCTTCACTGTCCGATTGCTCCAGACCTCCACCTTCCAAAATACCTCCTTCGTGGACACAGAGGGGCTAGGCCTGCTGGAAGACATCGAGCTCGGTTCTCTTGATAAGCACACCTGGACCATCCGCTTCTACCAGCCCTGGGTGCGCCCAGCCCTGCCCCGCAGTGACTGGGACACCATTCAGAACATGATCAGGATCTATCTCCAGCAGTTCAACCACCTGATCAATGAAGGTGCCATGCAGAAGGATGTGCCCTGTGAGTACCTGGTCTTCTCTGCATCCCCTCTTCAAACAGTATCTGGGAAGTGAGGAAGGACCCAGCAGTGCTGGCACTGCACAGGGGATGCTGACCATGCCTGCAGAAAGGCAGTCCCAGACCCTCATGCAAAACCTCTCTCCTCTCTGCTCCTCTAGACCCCTTTGTGGCCCAGTGCATGGCAGGCTGTGAGCTCTACCCCAACAGGACCTCCCGGCCCTTTGTCTATGTGGGCTACAATGGCCAGGACTTTCTCAGCTTTGACGTGGACAATGCCACTTGGCTCCTCTCCCAAGACACCAACCTGTCACGGTACGTCCAGGCTGTTCTCCAGAACTTTACTGCTTTCAGTGAGCTGGTGGAAGTCCTCTTCAATGATACCTGTGTTGACGACATGGAGGTGTTACTGCGCTATGGGAGGGCAGCTCTGGAGAGACAAGGTGAGACCCTCCCTGACCCTGGCACAGCCACCCCAAAGACCCATAAATACCGGGGCCAAGTGGTGCCCCACCAGGGCTCCCCACACCCCTTTGCTCTCGCCCCCCAGAGCTGCCTGTGGCCACGGTCTTCACCCGCACACCCAGACCAGACCAGCTCCTGCTGGTTTGCCATGTCACTGGCTTCTACCCGCGGCCCATCAGCGTGGCCTGGCTGCGGGATGGACAGGAGGTGCCATCGGGCCCGGCGCTCAACACCAGCAGCATCCTGCCCAACGCCGACCTCACCTACCAGATCCGCAGCGTCCTGGCCGTGGCCCCCCGTGATGGGCACAGCTATGCCTGCCGCGTGCGCCACCGCAGCCTGGGCAACCGCAGCCTCATCATCCCATGGGGTAGGTGCCACCCATGGGGACAGGGATGGGGATCCTGAACTGCCCTGCCCCATGGAATGGAGCAAAGCTGGGATGGCTTATGGTAGCATCTGCTTGTATTTCTCAGGGAACTCAGAGTTGGTGCTGATCGCAGGGCTTGGGGCTGGGCTGCTGGCAGCTGTGGCCATGGCTGCCATCACAGCGTTTTGGGTGTGGAGACAGAGGTGAGGCTTTTTCTGCCCCGTGGAGCTCCGGCCCTGCTGTCTGCTGTCTGCACCCCCATGAAGTCTCTTGGATGCAGTACCCATTAGCCATCACTTTCTCATTTCAGAAATCACCAGCAGATGGAGGAATCGGACTCCAGGAACTCCATCCTGAGCAAAGCAGCTTAGCCCAGAAGGGAACCAACAGCCCCCATTTCCTTCCACCACCCTCACAGGGACAAAAACTCTAGCTTTTTCTGGTTTGACAAAATTGTGGGCACTGCTGAGTGCGAGATAAATTTGACTCGGAGATGCAGGGGGGAAACCTGGGGGAATCCTGGCCAGCTTCAATTTGCTAAGTAGACGAGGATGTAAGTCTGAGACCTCTTCACTCATTACACATGATCACTTCTTACCTCATGGTACTGTCCCATGAACCCACTGAGGCTCTTTAGGTCACCCCAATGCCCAGTGGCAATTTCTCCCTGTTCTGGTACAATAACACATTTATCAGTAGGCAGTAAGCTGTGCCCTTCTACTGTCACTTTCTATCATTTTTGCCTAAAAGCTCCCTTTATTAACCATATTTCAGAAATATTTGTGCTGAGACTGAACTTTTCCACACAGACTAACAGCACCCGGCCACAAACAGTTTAATGAACTGCTGAGTAACACCGAAACTCTGATGTAGTCTGTGCGAATTGAATATATGTATAAAATGAAATTAAAACATTCATGTTTTTACTAAGAACACGTGCCTTTCATAAGAATTTGGATGGGCTCTGGGAGGTTTTGACCAGCTGCAAATGGAAGCTGGAGCACCACTGTGCACCACCTGCAATTGGTGCTAATTGCAGGGAACACCAAAGCCAAAAAAAAAAAAGGAAAAAGCATATTTGTGCATATACAAACACATTCTTACGTATTTTATGCAAATAAGCAACCGTGCACATGGGGGTAAAGTACCCCCAAGCCTCCCAATTAAAGAGAAAAAGGAAGCCAATCTCCCATCGGAGACAGTGGAGTTCAGACAGGCTTAGGAAGGAATTTAGTTCCTGCTCCCAAACAACCACACACTTGAATGCACAGCTTCAAAAGGGTTGGTTTCAGAGGACAACTTCCTCGCAAAGTTTCACAGGAAAAGTCTCTGGCAGCTATGTGCGGGCCAACTATCAGCTGAGACAGAAGAAAACCTGGCTGGCCTGTGGCCACATCCACCACAACTCTGCCAGGGTTGGTTGTCCCCTGGCCAAACCCAGTGCCCACAGTGCTGTGGGCAGGACTGAATTTCCCCGACAGCCAGAGTCACCTGCCAGCACTGTGGACCTCAAGGATCTCGCTGCAGGAGGAGGGATGCTGAGTCTTTCCCGGTCCTTGCTGAGCTAGGACAGACAGATGATACTTTCAGGTGCAGGTAGGGCTCACCTGGGGGCTGGAGCCCACAGTCTCAGCACCAACAGGGCACATGGGGCAATTCACCTCCCAGAGTGAAACACCCTGCAGCACTCATAGGACGTGGTAGGATGAAGCTCACCCAGCAAACCTGGAGAGCAGATGCAGCCAGTGAGCAAACCTGGCAACAAAAGGTGGTCGTGTACATGATCTCCCAAGAGACCCTACAATAACACACACAAACACTCAGGCATTTTGAGAGGTGTCTCCAGGCATTTCATCCTAGTCCTGTAGGGGCTGGCACCCACGCTCTCAGTGCAGGACCCAGATGCGTTGCAGCCCACCCCACCCCAACTCACCCAGGTGCAGGTCTGGGCTCAGGGGGGAAGATGGGGGTTACAGCCTTCACCTGAGGGGAGACTGGAGACTCATGGGGTATGTGAGGACCAATGGTCACATGAGGTGTCAGTGCAAAGACCTACAGTCACCGGGGGGACACACAACAGTGAGGACCAGTGGTCACCTGAGAGGACTATAAGAACCAACTTCACCTGAGGGGACTGTGAGGACCAATGGTCTGTGTGGACAAACAGCCCCCCTGCCTGCTTTGGTCATTTGCTGACCAAAGGAAGTGACAATATCAAGGAGGAAGAAGTTGAGACCTCTGCTATAGCAAGAAAGAAAGTGCAAAAAGCCCCAACAAAAGCGCGAGGACAAGTAGATTCAATAGAGATGAGGAAAAGCCAAAGGGGAACTTCTAGTCCACTGCAACAGTGGGAGATATGTGGAGAAATTCAGAGGGGACTGAACGCATCATGAGCACCTGCAAAGCCAGGTGTCTGCTCCTGCCTCATCAGCTACTCAGCCACCAGTTGACCCCACATGCACCTGCACAAGCCAGAGGCCTGCTAATGGCCTATCAGCCACTCAGCAAGAAGTGACCAACAGTCACCTTAAGGGTAACCCTGAGGACAAAGACTGCATGGGAAAAGATCCCCCTACCCCTTCCCTCACTGGCCATGCCATGGCTGTGCTTTGTCATCCCACCAGCTAAACATTCTCCTCTGATGCCAGCACTGGTGGACCTGCTGGGAGGGAGGTGGACATTGTGGTGTCATGGCCAGACATCCCCTGGGTGATGTCACCCCAAGGTGACCTGCTGGGGAAGCGGGACTGTTGGTGTCATTTTTGGGCCTGCCAGGCCACCACAGCATCCCCACTTCTTCGTGGGACAGTTCCCTGGAAGGGAACAGGTTCAGTGTTTGGAGGTTACCAGGGCACACCCCCTCAAACTTCCCCTTGACAGTAGTTTCAGTTCTGCCTCCAACCCCAACGCAGGCAGCCCCAGGAAAGGGGAAGAGAAACTGCAGGGTGAGGGGATGCACCAGGGGACAGCCAGGGAGGAGCAGTGGGTAGGGGACATTGTGGGGGTGGGTCCAGCTCTGATCACCCCATTGACCCTCCAGTGCTGAACACTGGTGACAATGGGGACAGAGCAGGGGTATGGACTCCACCATTCCTGTTCGCACGCCCAGGGGGCAGTTGGAGAGAGGTACAGGGTTCCCCACCAAAGATGGTGGGAAGGAAAGGGTAGTGCCAGGTTGCAGCCCAGCCCCAGGCCCTTTTCTGGGGGCATTTATGGGAGAGTTGGAGTTCCCCAGCACTGTTCCCGCAGCCACGGGCCGGGCAGGAACTGCTTGTCACCTCCTCCCTGGGAAGGCCCGTCCCCAGGGTTAAGCAGGCAGTACAAGGAGGACCCTGAGCTGGAGGTGCCTGAAGGGGACCAAAGCAGCCCTTCTCCCCATGCGGGCCTGAGAGGACGGTGGCCATCTTTCTCCAGTCAGGGCTCAAATCCAAAAGCGATCATCACCTCCAGAGCTGATGCATCCTACAAGAATGGGGATGGGGCGAGGTACCATCGGTGGGGAGGGGGAGTCAGGGGAACCCAGCTCAGGTCCTTGAGCACCTGTTTTCTCCTAGTGCCATTTCCTGGACCTCCTTTTTCCTCCCTTCTCCTCCTGGCTGGGCTCTCCCCAGCCCTAGCCTGTTGCGGCACTTCATGCTCAAGAACTTATTTCAACTTTCCTCCCTCCCACACATCCCCAGCCCCCAGCTCGGGACCTCTGGGGCCCTCCCCAACACATCTGCACCAGTCCCATTGGTGGAGAGCCACCACCGTGACTGCTGGGCTGGGTTGAAGTGTGTGACCCCACGGGTGCTTCCTCCTCCTGCAGTCACTGCTGCTGCTGCTTCGGCCTTGCCTGTGTGCACCATGCAGCCCACTCACCTCCTCCTCTTCCTCTTTCTCCCCCTCCTTCTCCCTGGGATGTGGGCAGACCCAGAGGGTAAGTGGGAGCCCTGGCTCACCCCAACCTCTCTCACCCACAGGTTCCTTAGGGGAGGCATGGCCAGGCCACTGTCCTCTGCATGGAGGGGATGATCCCTAGCATCAAAGGGCCACTCTCCACCATGCAGTACCCAAAGGTGCCCTGTCCCTGCCCACCCTCTCTGTTCCTGTCTCCAGCTCAGGGCTTCATGCTCCACCAGCTCCAGCACAGGGGCTCAGGCACCCAAGCAGAAGTGGGACCAGGGGTCCCCAGTGAGGCCTGGGGCGTTGGGGTACCCCTAAAAGTGCCTTCCTTCTACAGGGAGCCCATGGGTGCCAGGGGGATCTCAGCTCTACGTGGTGCTCTGGCCCCTTCCAGCAGCTTCTTGTTTGTTGGGGAGCTGCACCTGCAAGAGGGTGTCTTGCACCGTTGCATAGAGCATTTCACCACAATGCTGTGAGGCCTCATGTTTCCGGTGGGGTGGGGGGAGGGGCGGGGACAAGCAGCAGCAGACATTGGGTTGGGACTGATCTCTGGGCTCGGCTACTCTCCTGCCCCTGTCAGGGCTTGGTCTCCTTCCTTGAGGTCCCAATGCCCAGGAGCCCCCAAACCTGAATGAAATGCCCTTTCCCTTCCTCCATCCTCCACATCCTCTGAGCCATATGCAGGTCCAGGTTCTGGCACAGATGCTTCTTCTAGGGGGACCATCACCCCAAACAAGCACTGAGGTGCCCCCCACCTTCCACTCTGCACAGCCAGACAGCAGGTGCTGGACAGCAGGGAGGCAGGGAGGGGATGAAGTGCTTGAAATGCTGTGCAGGAGAGAAATACCTTGTTGAAAGTAAAATAGAGAGGACAAAGAACATTGATGACAGAGGAAGTTCAGACAGGAGAACAACCCTGAGTGGGCAAGGAGGTGAGAGTCCAGCAAAGACATGGCTGGGGGTTGCCCAGGCAGGGCCAGGTGCAGGCTGATGGGGGTCCCTGTGGTGTGGGGTGAAGAGCATAGAATCATAGAATAGTTTGGGTTGGAAGGGACCTTTAAAGGCCATCTAGTCCAATCCCCCTGCAATGAGCAGGGACATCTTCAACTAGATCAGGTTGCTCAGAACCTCGTCCAACCTGACCTTGAATGTTTCCAGGGGTGGAGCATCTGCCACCTCTCTGGGCAACCTGTGTCAGTGCTTCACCACCCTCACGGTAAAGAATTTGTTCCTTATACTTAGTCTGAAAACCCCTGTTTCCCTTCCAGCCCCCCCCCCCCTCCTTTCCTCTTTCCTGCAGCCCTTTCCATCCCCATCCTCTTTCCCAGCAGAGACGCAGGTTTTCCAGCTGCTCCAGACCAGCCTCTTCACCAATGTCAGCTCTGCCGAAGTGTTCGGGGTGGCTTTTCTGGGGGACGTGCCCATCTATGCGCTGGATCCTGACAACTGGAGCATCCAATTCCACTGGCCATGGGCCCGCCAGGCCACAGCTGAGGGTGATGCAGAGAAGATCAAGTCCCACTCCAAAATCTTTTTGCGCAATATGGTCCGATACGTGCATGAAACCGCCCAGCAGGTGCAACTGGACTGTGAGTGTGGGAACAACCCCAGCCATAGCCCCAAGCCCTTTTCCCTGGGTTTCAGCTGTCCCCTCCTCCCCACCAGGGTGGCATTTGTGAGGTCTCGTAGGGCACAACAGCTCCTGAAAAGGTAATGGGAAATGCTGTGGCTGACAGGGCGCATGGCTAACAGGAGCTGGGAGGGCAGCGCACCAGAAACAACCCCCAGGGCTCCTGCCATGTGGCACAGGAGAACCTCTCTGCACACCGGGAAGCTGCCACCAAATTTACTGGGGCTGCAGGACCTGCACAGCATAGATCAGGGAAAGAGAAAGTTGGGGGCAAATATTTTGGGGGACAACATTCTGTTTAAGCAACTGCCCCACGCTAACTGGCCCTGTATCCGCTCCAGCCTTCCAAGGGAAATGAGGGCTTGCACGGTATCCCGGGGCCTCCTGAAGCATGGCCTCATGCCCTGCTGCCCATTGCACCCCACTGCCTATCTCACTCCTGCATGTGCCTCCAGCCAAATCCCACCTCGTGCCACCCATGTCCCACACACTCATGGGACCTCTCCACCGGCTCTGCCCTTGACAGACCCATTGCTGGTCCAGATCCGTGCGGGCTGTGTGCTGCACCCCAATAGGACAAGCTGGGGCTTCATGGATGTCGGGGAGGGTGGCAGAGACCTCATAGCTTTCGAGGTGGAGAAGCAGCGCTGGGAGCCCCAGCAGCCATCCCGACTAGCAGAGCTGGTCAGCAAGTCCTTAACCAGCAAGAAGTCCATCACAGCACTCCTGGAGCACCTCCTCTCCATCTCCTGCCAGAGCCACATCCTCACCCTGTGCAGGTATGGAAGAGCTGATCTGGAGAAACAAGGTGAGACCCTCCCTGACCCCAGCACAGCCACCCCAAAGACCCACAAATACTGGGGCCAAGTGGTGCCCCACCAGGGCTCCCCACACCCCTTTGCTCTCGCCCCCCAGAGGTGCCTGTGGCCACAGTCTTCACCCGCACACCCAGACCAGACCAGCTCCTGCTGGTTTGCCATGTCACTGGCTTCTACCCGCGGCCCATCAGCGTGGCCTGGCTGCGGGATGGCCAGGAGGTGCCATCGGGCCCAGCGCTCAACACCAGCAGCATCCTGCCCAACGCCGACCTCACCTACCAGATCCGCAGCGTCCTGGCCGTGGCCCCCCGTGATGGGCACAGCTATGCCTGCCGCGTGCACCACCGCAGCCTGGGCAACCGCAGTCTCCTCATCCCATGGGGTAGGTGCAACCCATGGAGATGGGGCACAGGGTGCAGGCAGCAGCCACTGGCCCTTCAAGGGGCAGCTCCTGACTGGTGCTGCCACGCTTACATGGCCACCCTCTTCTCTCCGTGTCCTAGAAAACTGCAGCGCAGCTCCAACCGTTGGCATCACCATTGCAGTGCTGCTCCTTGTGGCCGCAGCCTCTGCCGGGGCAGTTTGGTGGTGGAAGCACAGGTGAGGTCTCCCTCCCACTGTCTGCTCTCAGGTTTATGGGCAGATGGGTTGGGCCAGGGGTTGCAGCAGCAGCAGCTCTGCAGTGATGACCTCCCCGGCTCTGAGTACGGCTCACAGTGCCCCTTTCCCCCTTTTCCACAGGAAAGGTAATGAGGGCACATGGGAGACCCAGGAATTCATCATCTGAAACCTGGCTGCCTGCCCAGCAACGAGCTCCCTCACCACCAGCTCTCCCTGCTCATCTCATCTCCCATCCCAGACCCATCAGCACTGACAGGGGTTTGCTCTGGAAAACCACCACATTAAACAGCTACAAACTTCCCCAGCTGCACGTGGCTTCTGTGGCTCTTATCCTCCTTCCTGCTCAGGAGGTCCCCCAGGAACCCCCCCAGCATGCTGCAGAGACCCCACATTGCAACCAGGAAGACTCTGCCTTTTCCTGGACATTGGCTGATGTCCCAGGCATGTCAGGAGAAGCAATTCCTCTGCTAACCTCTCCCACATCTCCACATTTCCATGGCCAGTGTCTGTCCCTGGCAGATGGGCAGTGACAGCCTGGGGCCAGACCAGCATAGGGCCACTGGGTGGGATGGGGGACAGAGCAGTCGACAAATCAGGGAGAAACAGAGTGATTTGAGCTGTTCTGCTGGGTAGAGAGGGGAAGGGAAGACTCAAGTGACATCTCCAACGCCCTGGCACAGGGGGGCATTTTGAGTGGGTGTGAAGCCACTCTGGCTCCAGTGCTGATCTCACCCTCTGTCCAGGATGGGTTTGGGTTGGGATCTCCTCCACTCCTGCCTCTTCATTTGACTCCTGCCCCTGCAAAAGCTCTGTGGGTTACCCTCGGAATAAGGGAGATCGCTCAGCAATTATCATCACAGGCAAAACAGACTCAACTTTGGGAAATTAATTTAATTTATTGCCATTCAAGATCAGGTAGTATAATGAGAAATAACAACAAATCTAAAAACACCTTCCCCCTACCCCTCCCTTCTTCCTGTGCTCAACTTCACTCTTGACTTCTTTACCTCCTTCTTCCGAGCGGCACAGTGTGATGGGGAATGAGGACTGCCGTCAGTTTATTATGCACTGTTTCTGTCACTCCTTCCTCCTCACCCTGCTCCAGCATGGTGTCCCACCCATAGGAGACAGTCCTTCATGAACTGCTCCAGCATGGGTATCCAGGAATGGACTGCTCCAGCACAGGTCCCCCATGGGGTCACAAGTCCTTCCAGGAGCCTGTTGCAGCACAGGCTCTCCATGAGGTCACAGCCTCCTTCAGGCACATCCACCTGGTCTGATGTGGGGTCCTCCATGGGCTGCAGGTAGGTATGTGCTTCACTGTGGTCCTTCACCATGAGCTGCACAGGCACCATGCCTAGAGCATCTCCTTCTCTTCCTTCTTCACTGACTTTGGTGACTCCATAGTTGTTTCTCTCACATATTCTCACTTCTCTCTCTCAGCTGCCGTTGCACAGCCATTTTTACCCCTTCTTAAATATGTTATCACAGAGGAACTACCAACATTGCTGACTGGATCAGCCTTGGCCAGTGGCAAGTCTGTCTTAGAACTGGCTGGAACTGGCTCTGTTGGACATGGAGGCAGCTTCTGGCATCTTCTCACAGAAGTCACCCCAGCAGGCCTCCTGCTGCCAAAAACTTGTCACGTAAACCCAATACTCTCTGCCAGGGGTCTACAGAGTAAAGCTCTGGGGGTTACCACGAGAGGAGGCAAAGGCCACCATGGGCTGGGCTCAGCCTACATCTCCTTGAGTGTAGGGTGCTGCTGCAGTCAGGAGGGATGCCCACTGCAGCCAGGAGGGATGACTTTGCACCCATCCAAATCCCCTGGCACTCACAGCCGCCAGCCAGAGGGGCCTGGCCCAGCCCTCCACCAGCCACATCACCTCCCCTTGGGGAACACACTCAGACAGGCCCTCCCCAAAACCTCAGCACCAGCCTTATTGGCTACTGAGGCCTCCCCATGACACTGACACCAACAGAGTTGGCCAGACAGAGCAGCCCTGGGGAGAAGTGAGTGGTCACAGCTCCCGTGGCCCCTTCCTCCTTCTGCTACACGTGCTGCTGCACACTTGCCACTGGCAACATGCAGCCCCCTTGCCACCTCCTCGTCATCTTCCTTCTCCTCCTTCTCCCTGGGACGTGGGCAGATCCAGAAGGTAAGTGGAAGCCCTGGCTCACCCTCACCTCTTCCCATTGCTGCACTGCAGAACCCCACAGAGATGGCAGGGAGTGGGCACAGACAGGCCACTGATCCTATCACCAACGGGCCACCCCACCCCCCCTCCACAGCACCCAAAGGTGCCCCATCCTTGCCCACCTGCTCGGGGTTCCCTGCCCCACACCATCCTGCCCAGCCCAGAACCACTGGTGCTGGGGTTCAGGAACCTGAGCTGCCAAGGGGCAAGGGGTCCCTAAGCCAGGCCTGGGGTGCTGGGGTGCCCCCAAAGACGCCTTCCTCCTTGCAGGGAGCCTGTGATCAGCGGGGGTTCTCAGCCCCTCATGGCACAACAGACCTGCACTGATCTCCAACCCCTTGAGCAGGTCCTGGGCATCACCCTTAGCCTGCAGGATCACTTCTCTTGCAGTCAAAGGTTCCCTGGATCCTCTGCATTCTGCCCCTGTGAAACAATGCTTCAAGGTTCCTCCTGTAGCCACAAGGAGTCCTGCATCCTTAGCCTGTGTTTCCCATTCCAGGGGCAGGTGCTTACCGCGCCCTGGCCAGGGGGGCACACACTGCTCCAAAACAGGCTTCACTCTGCCCTGCGTACTACCGCAGCCTCATTAAGCACTATGCCATCGAAATTAGTCTCCTGCCTCCTGTTAGGGTTTGGCCTTGAGCACTGCTCGAGAGCCCCTAAACTGGGGTGAAATGCCCCTCCCTCCCAGCCCCCCCCACCCTCTGCACTGTGTGCAGGCCCCCAGTGGATCTGGGTCCTGGCACAGGTGCTCCTTGCTG
This sequence comes from Vanellus vanellus, assembly GCF_965231255.1. NCBI lineage: Eukaryota > Metazoa > Chordata > Aves > Charadriiformes > Charadriidae > Vanellus > Vanellus vanellus. Next base: position 25,751,208 of record NC_138914.1, on the reverse strand, counting down.
GGAAAAGCTTCACCCCAAACCAGAACCGAGGTCCCCCCTGCCATCGCTTCCATACAGCTAAGGGACAGCTCCCAGAAGGTCACATCGGGGAGGTAGATGGTTAAAAAAGGGAAATTAGAGGAGAAACAGGGAGAAGCTTAGAGAGCCCACTGAAGGAAACTGAAAACTGAGTGAAACCAGGGGATTTCCGCCACCCTGCCTGTCTGCTCCATCTTGCCCTGCCTGTCCCCAGGGACACTGCAAGCCACCCTTCCTCCTGGGGCCACCTACCAAGCACTACAGCCAGCAGTCCCCTGATCTTCTCATCCTCATGCACCCCAATACTTCTTCCTCTTCCCTCTCTCCACACAGGCTCTTGTAAACTCCACCTTTTCCAAACCTTAATCTTCCACAACACCAGCTTTGTGGACATTTCGGCCTGGGGCACCCTGGAGGACATCATCTTTGCTACCCTGCAGAAATACACCTGGAACGTCCTCTACCTATACCCATGGGTCTACCCAGCCCTGCCTGCAGCAGAGTGGGAGAACCTGCAAAACCTGTTCAGGGTCTACACGCACAACTTCATCCTGTCACTGTCTGGAGATGCCGTGCTGTACCAGACACCCTGTGAGTACCAGGTGCTCAGCACCTCCTCACCTAAGGCAGGGAGCTGTGAGAAGGATCTCAGAGCCACCAACAACAGCTTTCCCAAACTGGGGCTGGCAGGAAGGCAGGGACTAGGGCTTCATCCTGAACCAGCAAGACCTCCAAACCACCCTGTCCTCTACAGAGGTCACATGGGGCCATCCTGGTCCCCAGCACAAACATTGGCCACATTTAGGTCCACTTACACCTTCACAACAGCCCCTCCTATTGCTCTCCAAGCACCCCAGATCCCACCAGAAAAGCAATCTGAAGAAGTGGAGTAGAAGGTTAAAGGGGCCTTTCTGCTCCTGTCTGTGGGACAGGACACATGGAGGAATCGCCTGGCCCCTCATGCTGACGCAGCACTGGTTAACCAAGCGCAAGATGCTGGGCAGAGTGCCACAGTCCTCCTACTCGCCCGAACCCCATGTTCTGTCACTCCCTCAAAGCAGTGCTTACCACTTTGCCATGGCTCCCAACCCTGCTGTGGGCAGAGGTAGCTTGAGGACAATGAGCTACAGGACTTTGGTTTCTTTGACCACGGTTTGATCTACAAGACACAAGGCCGGCTGGTAACAGATGGGAAAAGCCTATCTTGCAGGGGGAAAAGGGTTCTAGGACCAGAGTTAGCAGAGCTCATTGAGAGAGCTTTAAACTAGATTGGAAGGGGGATTGGGATGTAACTGGGCTCACCAGAGAGGCGCCTGGGTGTAGTAGTCCAGCACTTGTGGGGAAGAGTGCTAGTATTTTTGAGAATCAGAAGGCCTACCAGCCCTCAAGGGCAAAACCCACACACTCAGCTGCCTCTCTGAAATGCTTATACACCAATACACACAGCATGGGGAACAAACAAGAAGAATTAGAGATCTGTGTGTGGTTACAGGGCCATGATTTCGTTGCAATTACTGAGACGGTGGGATAGCTCACATCTCTGGGAACTCCTTAGTTTAGGAGAAACAGGGAACTGCTAGAGAGGGTACAGAAAAGGGCTATGAAGATGATTAGGGGACTGGAACATCTTTCTGAAGCACTTGGATCTTTTTAGTCTGAAGAAGAGAAGACTGAGCAGGTATCTTATCAATGCTTATAAATACTTAAAGGGAGGGTGTCAGGAGGATGGGAACAGTCTTTTTTCATTGGTGCTCAGTGATAGGACAAGAGGTAATGGGCACAAACTTGAACATAGGAAGTTCCATCTAAACCTGAGGAGGAACTTCTTTGCTTTGAAGGTGGCAGAGAGCTGGAACAGGCTGTCCGGAGAGGTTGTGGAGTCTCCCGCTCTGGAGACATTCAAAACACACCTGGACACCATCCTGTGCAACATGCTGTAAGGTGACCCTGCTCTGGCAGGGGGGTTGGACTAAATGATCTCCAGAGGTCCCTTCCAACCCTGACCATTCTGTGATTCTGCGACTCAGGACAGGTTTCTCACCTCCAATTTCCACCTGGTGTAAAGCAGAGTGACTCCCAGTCACATGGGAGAAGAATATAGAATATAGAATATAGAATATAGAATATAGAATAGAATAGAATAGAATAGAATAGAATAGAATAGAATAGATCAGGGGCACTATTAGTAGCACTATTAGTTCAGTTTAGTTCAGTTGGAAGGGACCTACAACAATCATCTAGGCCAACTGCCTGACCAATTCAGGGGTGACAAAATGTTAAAGCAAATTATTAAGGGCATTGTCCAAATGCCTCGTAAACATTGACAGGCTTGGGACATTGACCACCTCGGTAAAGAAAAGTTTTCTAATGTCAAGTCTGAACCTACCCTGACAAGGCTTTGAACCATTCCCACACATGCTGTCCCTGGATCATATGGAGAAGAGATCATCACCTCCCTCCCTATGTCCCCTCCTCAGGAATCAATGTGATCAACCCTCAGCCTTCTTTTATCCAAACTAGACAAGCCCAGAGTCCTCAGACACTCCTCATAGGACATACCTTCCAGCCCTTCACCAGCTTTGTTGACCTCCTCTGGATGCATTCAAGGACCTTCACATCCTCCTTAAATGGTGGGGCCCAGAACTGCACACAGTGCTCAGAGTGAGGCCACACCAACAGTAAATACAGCAGGATAATCCGCTCTCTGGACCCTCTGATTATACTTTGTTTGATGCCCCCCAGGTTGTGGTTTGCTCTCTTGGCTGCCAGGGCACACTGGTGACTCATACTGAGCCTGCTGCCAGCCAGCACCTCCAGATCCCTTTCTGCATTTTTGCTGTCCAGCCGCTCCCCTCACAGTTTATATTTGTGTCCAGTGTTACTCTGTCCCAGGTGGAGAATCTGGCATTTTATCTTGTTAAATTTCATGCCATTGATGATTGCCCAGTGCTCCAATCTATCTAGAACTTTCTGCAAGGCTTCTTGTCCCTCAAGAGAGTCAATAGCACCTCCCAGTTTTGTATCATCAGCAAACTTGCTAATGGTGTATTTCACTCCTGCATCCAGACCATTCATCAAAATATTGAACAGCACTGGTCCTAGGACTGAGCCCTGAGAAACGCTTCCAGCGACTGGTCATCAGCCAGATGTAGCGCTGTTCACTGCAACCCTTTGAGCTCTGCCCTTCAGGAAGTTCTTCACCCAGCGCACCATGAACCTGCTCAGCCCATAGTTGGACAACTTGTCCAGAAGGATGCTGTGAGGGACATTATCAAAAGCTAAAAAAAGCTAAAATTCAGAAAAACTACATCCACCACCTTCCCTTCACCCACTAGGTGGATGATATTATCATAGAAGAATATCAAATTAGTCACAGGACTTTCCCTCTGTGAACACATAGTGACTGTGCCTCATAATTGCATTGTCTTTTAAATGCCTTTCAATAGTACACAGTAGGATCTTCTCCGTAATTTTCCCAGCTAGAGGTTAGACTAATAGGTCTGTAGTTTCCTGGGTCTTCCCTCACACCTTTCTGGTAAATTAAAATAATGTTCGCTAGCTCACAGTCAGCAGGGACCTCCACAGACTCCCAAGATGATCAAGACGTGTCCTGCCTTAACATCCACCATCTCCTTCAGTACTCTGGGATGAATCCCATCAGGTCCCATGGACTTTTGAACATTCAGCTGATATAGCTGGTTCCTTACAATCTCAGTGTCTGCAAATAGAAAGTCACTACTTCCAGAGTTGTGGTCATCTGACTTAGAGGACTGGGCAGCCCCAGGTCTATTATTAAAGACTGAGGCAAAAAAAGCATTGAATGTGTCCACTTTTTCTTCATCCCTATTAGTCAGGTGACCATCTTCAACAAGTATCAGTCCAATGTTTTCTTTAGGCCTCTTCTTGCTATTAACATACTTTAAAAAACCCTTCTTGTTGCCCAACACAACACTGCCTAGTTTCAGCTGTAATTGAGCTTTGGCCTTTCATGTCTTCTCAATGGGAAAAATTACTTGGGGTGCAGAGGGAAGGGGGAAAGGGTTGTGCTTAAAGAAGCAGGTGCAATTTTGGGCTCCAGTTGCACTCATGATGCCCCTCGTTTCCCCCAGACCCCTTTGTGATCCAGTGTACGGCCGGCTGTGACTTGTATCCCAACGGCTCTTATACCAAATTCTACCATCTCGCCTACAACGCCCAAAATTTCCTCAGCTTTCATGTGGACAGCAGCCACTGGGAGAGACAGCAGGAGAGAGAGCTGGCGGCACACGTGGAGAAGCAGTTCAACACCTTCACCGGCTTCTCTGAGACCCTGCAACACCTTCTCAATGTCACCTGTGTTGACCACATGAAGAAATTCATCAAGTACGGGAGGGCAGCTCTGGAGAGACAAGGTGAGACCCCCCCGTCCCTGTCATGGCCACCCCAAAGACCCACAAATACTGGGGCCAAGTGGTGCCCCACCAGGGCTCCCCACACCCCTTTGCTCTCGCCCCCCAGAGCTGCCTGTGGCCACGGTCTTCACCCACACACCCAGACCAGACCAGCTCCTGCTGGTTTGCCATGTCACTGGCTTCTACCCGCGGCCTATCAGCGTGGCCTGGCTGCGGGATGGCCAGGAGGTGCCATCGGGCCCGGCGCTCAACACCAGCAGCATCCTGCCCAACGCCGACCTCACCTACCAGATCCGCAGCGTCCTGGCCGTGGCCCCCCGTGATGGGCACAGCTATGCCTGCCGTGTGCGCCACCGCAGCCTGGGCAACCGCAGTCTCCTCATCCCATGGGGTAGGTGCCACCCATGGGGATGGGGTGCCGGGTTCTGGCCCCATGCAGGCACCTGGAGGATGGTAGGTCAGCCTATGATGGCAGCTCTGGCCATGGCCTCCTGTGGACCCACAACCCCTGTCTCTCATCTCTTCTCCAGACACGTCCAACATAGCTCTCAGTGTCAGCATCACCATTGTGGTGCTGCTGGCTGTTGCTGCAGCCCTCGCTGGGGCCACCTGGTACTACAGGCGCAGGTGAGGTCTCCTACTCACCCAGCTGCACCAGCCCCATTGGCTCCAGGCCATGGCAGGTGGGAGCTGCCTGGCCAGGTCTGCTTGCCCTTGTCCGGCCTCACCCACTTCCTCCTCTCCTGCAGGAGCTGAGAGCATATTGCATACCACACCAGGGATGCCCTGGGGCCACACTGGCCCCCCACATCTCCCAGATAATAAACAGCTAATTAACACCACTATGCATGTGGGAACTCCTGGTGTCTTTTGTCCAGCGCCCAAAAGCACATGGCATCATGTGGCTCCTGCTCACCTCAGGGCAGATGGGAAGAGCCCCAGTGCAGCTTAGGGGCATGCCCACATGCCTCATCCCAGGGTGAAACACTGGGACAGCCCCCCAACACCAACAGAGTGTCCCTGGCCCCAGGCCCTTGTCCTGGGGGACACCAGGCTCCCCACGAAGCAGCAGGACTCAGCCAGTGCCAACGCAGGCTGGGGCAGTGATGCAGCAGGACAAGGGAGGACCATGTTCCCCCCACCCATCCTTCTGGGGATCCATCAGCACCTCGGCACCACATCCCAGTCCCTGGTGACAACAGGCATGGGGCCAGCACACAGCTTGGGGGCATGGGGAACCCAGGCATGTGGCCAACTGTGGGAATGGGGTTTGCCTCCCCCGTGGGAAATACAGCCACATTGTGGCAAACCCACCCAGTTCAGTGCTGGGGGGCAGCAGCACAGAGGGGATAGAGATGTCTGTACCACACAGGGCCAGGATCTCTGGGCACCAGTGGCAGCAAAGGAAGTTCCCATCAGGGACAGTGGATGTGGCCCACAGCCACGAAGCAAGCCACCTGCACCAGGGGTAGGAAAGAGGAGTCGGGTCACCCGCACCGACACAGGTGTCAGGGTGCTGCCATGGCCATGGGGGACCGCACCTGCAGCCAGGGGGATGGCCTTGCTCCCACCCAAATACCCCCAGCCCTTGTGGCCACAGGCCAGGGTGCCCCAGACTAGCCTTCCTGTCCTCCTGGGTGACCTGTTACCTGCCCACTTAGGTGCTCGCCCTCACACCACTCCTCATCCCCCTTCCCACCCCATCCTTGTCCCCTTCCCCACCCCCTCTTCCCCACACACACCCACCCACAGCCCTGGCATTGGCCCCCTTCCTCACCCCAAATTGCCCCTTCCCTGTTCCCCTTCTGCAGCTCCACCTGTTCCCATGGGTCCCTTTCTCCTCCCCACACATCCCCGTGCCCCTACCCCATGCCACAAGGGCGAGACAGGGTCATGCAGACCCCACGCTCATGGCTCGACGCCCAGCCCAGGACCCCCAACAGCAGCATGCACCCAAGTGTCCCACCAATGGCAACCCGTACTGTACCTGATGTCACCAGGTGCTGGGCAAACAAGGGGAAAGCATGGCTGGGGGTGGGTGAGCTGCCTCACACTGGCCCAGCCTGCAGGGAGCCCCCGGGCCTGCCCCAGACCCACTCCTCCCCCCCCCCCCCCCAGATCCCTCCCAGCCACTCCTGGCCCCACCCAAAGCCCGCCCCCCCTGTGCAAAGCACCCCCTAGGACTTCCCCCAGTCCCTCCACCATACTCCCCCCACCTCCTTATCCTGTCCTCACTCTGCCCCAGCACTCAGGGTCCATGGGTGATCCATGGGAGTTTCCCATCCCAGTCCTCACGTGTTCTCTCCATCTCATAGAACAGAATCCTCTCCTGGGCAGGGGTGAAGGCAGCTGGGATGCACTGCACTGCTTTCAGGTCTGTGGGAAGGCCCTCCCTTCCCAAGGAGATACCGCTTCCACATGGGGACACTCTCCTTCCCCAAGCAGGACGCGGAGCCCAGGGGCTCTCCCACCATGGAGGACAAGTGCTGTAGGCACTGCATGGGAGATCCCAGGGGGAATGGAAGAACGATGACAGCAGTTGCTGAAATAGGTGAGCAGAGCAACAGCAGGAGAAGGTCCACACAATTACTCACCCTTGGAGGCCAGACCAGCAGCATTTGGCCCCCAGCGCTTGCGCATGTGCTCAGCAAGCTTGATTGCATCTTTGCCTTCTTCAAGCAAACCTTTGGGCAGATTGTGTATGCCTTCATTACAAATATTATAATTTAAACTTAACCTTCTTTAACATGCCCAGCATGAGGTCTTCCAGTGCTTCTGTTATCAAAGTATTCTCATGGATGAGGAGGATTCTATCCTTGAATCCATCAAGGATGAATTAGAGAAGGAACCTCTAATCAAAGAAAGCAAGTATTGTTATCATTCTTGAAGAGAAACATCCTGGAACAGATGGGCATACAGACCTTGAAAATGCTACTAATCTACATGTTTCACCAACTTGGCAGAAAAGTGAAAATTCTAAGTGTCCTAAGTTGAACTGCTTTCATTATAATACTGAAAATTACACCCATAGGTCAAGAAGACCCTAGCCCAGGTGAAGACCCTTCCCATGCGCATGCGTAGTAGCTATAACTTGATTGTGTAATCATATGTAAATTACTAACCAATTAAATGTAGATAGGAGGGACTAATATGATAACAATGTTGTAAAATGTGTATAGAAACTGCGCAGAGAGTCCTGTTTGGTGTGCTTGATTTGTGGGAAACCACCGAGCACCCAGCCTTGTGCAACTCTGAAATAATGTCTCATCCTGGCGTGTGAGATTGGATATTGTACAGTGGGTAACGAATCCAATATTTCAGACAACACTTCCAAATGAATGACCCAGGAATTCACCTCTCCTGTTGTCACATGATGAAAAAAATAGCCTAGAAAAGGCAGGACTTTAAAAATAAATTCTCTCCCAAGACCACAGCGCTGCAGCCCCTGGTGTTGCCCCTAAATGAGGGTGCTCCACCCAGTGTGCAAGAGCCAATCAACACACTGAGTCGAGATATTTGGTTTTATTTCAATTCTGCAGAATTGGGTGCCAGGCATTTAACAACAGCCAGCACACCTTGTGTTTTAAACCACCCAATATTTATAATGATAAAATACAGCTGACCAGTCAATTCATTCACCACCCCTAACTATACATATGCATCTAAGTTCATGTTTAAAACATTTAGGGACATTACCTGATTAGCATGCTCATTATTCACAGAAGGGGGTGTATTTTAGCATTTTAATTATGCAAGGTTAGTTTAGGGTACACTCTTGGCTCGAATTTGGTCCAGAAGATATGTTTGCTATCTTTAAGTCAGCAACTGCAAAAGAACACATAAGACACATTGTTTCATTTCCCATCCTATTCAAGGTCAGGTATATTCCTTGATGCCTCAACCATGTCCCAAATGAAATTTCTTGATAAACTTTTAACTTTGTTCTTTAGATATCACTGCCTCAGTCAAAAGGCTGGTGTGCACAGCCAGGCTGTGATGGAGCTGCAGCAGCACGCCCCCTACCCCCTGTACAAACCAGAGAGAGGAGCCCCGAGGCACCCAAGGAACCTCTGGGCCCTTCTGTGGGGACAGTCATTGTGGTAGGGCTGGGGCTGTACCCTCCACGTTTCTGGAGGCTGTGCTTAGCCCAGGAGTCGCAGTGAGACCCTTACATACAGCATCTTTCCCAGCCCAGGAGCAGCAGCAGTGCTTGGGGGGCCGTGTACCCAGCAGCGTGCTAATCAGCCAGGAGAGTGGTGAGGATCAGAGACATCTGCCCATAGCAGTGGTGCGCCTGTTGAGCAGCAGCATTCCCACGGACACCAGCAAGACACACAGCTGTGTCCTCAACCAGTGCACTGGTGAAGCTCCATGGCGTACTGGCTCCATCCCCAGGAGACTGAAACCTTTGCACAAAGCAACATTCCTCAATTGGGTAACGCTGGGGACACTGGCTCACAGCAACGTGACCAGTCACAGTGCACCAGAGAGGTTTGGGGATGCGCACCCTCAGCAGCATTTGTTTCCATCATGGGTGCACCAGAGGGATTTAGAGCCCTCATACACAGAAGCTCTCCCATCCCTGCCAGACAAGATGGCTCGACCTTGCACAGCATTTTCCTTAACAGCACTGCAACAGCAGGTGTCAGGAAGCCTCATACATAGCAGTGATCCCATCAGCATGAAACTGGTGGTGATCAAGGACCTGGGGACTGGCTTGTGAAGGTTCTTGTGGTGTCACGTATGACTGAGTAGCTGATAGGTCAGGTGCTGGAAACTGGCTTGTGAAGGTTCTTGTGATGTCACTGCTGGGTGAGTAGCTAACAGGGCAGGAGCAGGCCTCTGGCTTGTGTCATGCTTATGAGGTCACTGATGCCACAGAAGATGCAGATATGACTGAACGTACATACCAATGCAGATAAAATTTCAGATTCAGATACCATTTCAGATGCAGCAGCCATTGCAGATACTGACACCATTGCAAATGCCATTGCAGATGCAGGTACCACTGCAGATGCTGTTGCAGATAGTGATACCATTGTAGCTTTTGATACATTTACACCTAATGATGCAGATAACAATACCATTATAGATATCATTGCCAGCACCATTACAGATTGTGGTACCATTACAGACAGTCACACCAATATTGATACCATTAGAGATAGCCCTTGCAGATACTATTACTGGTTGAGATAAAATTACAGGTACACAATTAGAAACCAAATACAAGAACATATGCAGATACAGATACCATTACCAATAAAGACACAGTTACCATTAGAGACATAGGTAGAGGTACCAGCACAAATGCAGAGGCTGGTACCGTCACAGATACCATCAGAGAACCTGATGTAATTCCAGACACATATACGCTCAATTGCAGATACAATTGTAAATACAGGCACAAAATATATACAATTTCAAACACAATAAAGATGAAGAAATTAAACATACTGTTATAGATACAAGTACAGTCACAGAAGCCATTACCTATAAAATTGCATATACAATTACAGATACATATATAATTACACATACGATTACAAGTACACAACACAGAAACATGCACATGCATTCCAGATGCAGATATCATTGCATATACCACTGCACATTCAGGTGCCATTGCAGACCCCTTTATTCCTTCCATTTCAGTCCTCTTTTTCTCCTTCCTGCCCTCCTTCCTTCCTACTTTCCTCCTTCCTTCCTTCCTTCCTATCTTCCTTCCTCCTCACTTTCCCTCCATCCATCCTTCCTTCCTTCCTGGATGCTGTGGCTCCAGTGGACTGCCAGGTACATAGAATCATAGAATCACAGAATGGTTTGGGTTGGAAGGGACCTTCAAAGATCATCTATTTGAACCCTCCTGCCATGGGCAGGGACATCTTTCACTAGATCAGGTTGCTCAAAGTCCCATCCAACCTGATCTTGAACACTTCCAATGATGGCAAGAGTGCAGTGTGCACTTAAACTGCAGCCCAGGCTGCCACCAACCTTGACCTCTCTAATTAGTTCATCTGTGTTGGTAACAAAGATCCAGTAATGCTTCTTCTCTGGTTGGGCTGTCATATCAACTGGATTAAGAAATGATCTTTGAGGTACTCCCAAGCATTTCTGGACTGCTTACAGCTTGCTGGGGTGCTTTTCCAGCAGATGTCAGGGGGATTGAAATTCCACCTTTTTAGAGGAACATGCCCTAATCTTCTGAGACTTTTTGCAGGTGTTTCCTATTGGTTTCCAATATATCAGCAGCCCTTAGCTCTTCACTGCTACTCAAACCTCCCCCCACTAAGTCTAGTTCAAATCTCCCCTTATAAGTCTGGCAAGCTTGTTGGCAAAGATCCTCTTGCCCCACTTGGTCAGGGGAATCCTGTCAGCTCCCAACAGACCCAGCTTCTCAAAGATAAATCCATGATCATACAAACCAAAATCTTGAGTATGACACCAGCCACACAGCCAAGCATTGACCTGTTCAATTTGTCTCCTCCTTCCTGATCCCCTTACTCTGACTAAGAGGATGGAGAATAGCATCTATGCTCCTGGTCCTTTAAATGTTGCTATGAGGGACATAAAGTCTCTTTTGATGGTTCTAAATTGCTTTGTTGCAAAGTCATTAAACCCTACATGGAATAGTAGGAGCGAATGATAATCTGTGGGGTTCAGCAGGATTGACAGCCTCTCAGTGATGTTGTGAATGCAAGCTCCTGGTAGGCGGCAATCCAGAAAAACTGTCTGGACAGCAACTGTGTGTTTTGGTGCCTCTCAGCAAGGAATCTGCAATTACTAACATTTTACGTGCTTCTGTGGTGGCACTGGTTCTAAAGCAGATAGGTAGTTGGATCAACTTTCCATGGTCAGCTTTTCCTGGATCCTGTCCATTACTCATGTGCTCTTCATTCTCCAATCCCAGATCATCCTATCTGTTATGTAGGGACACTTCAGGGGAAGGGGTAAGGGTCTTTCTGCCCTGAGCAGAAACAAGGGTCCAGTCTCCGTCATCTTGTGGGTTACTTGTGTCAGTGAGCTTGAGATTGAATTCAGGCTTACCTTCCCCTTGCACAGCCTTCAGGCAGGGCTGCCACTCAGCCTGGGACAGTGCACAATACCACGTATTGATCTCCTGCTCGCATTCCAGGATACTGCGCTGCAAGTTGAGCTTCTCTTGTAACATAGTTACTTGTTTGAAGAGTTCTAGCTGGGGATGCTTGCAGGTATGACTACTGCTTTCAGGTAGCAAAGGTAGAGAGGCCTTACAGAGAGATCTTAATAGATTAGAGCACTGAGCAGTCATCAACCATATGGAATTTAACAAGGACAAACATTGGATTCTGCACCTGGGACGGTATAAACCTGGACGTACATATAGACTGGAAGACAACAGGCTGGAGTGCAGCCCTGCAGAAAGGGATCTGGGGGTTTTGGTTGATGGTAAGTTCTATGTGAGTCTCCAACTTGCCCTGGCAGCCAAAAAGGCCAACGGTATCTTGCAGTCCATTATGCATAGTACAGCTAACTGGTCCAAAAAAGCTACTGTCCCACTCTACTGAGCATTGATGCGGCCTCACCTTGAGTACCCTGTGCAGTTTTGAGGCTCCACAATATAAGAAGGATATAAAAATATTAGAATGTGTCCAGAGGAGGGCAGCAAAGATGGTGAATGGACTACAGGGCATGATTCACGATGAGTAACTGAGGATCATGGGTTTGTTCAGAATACAGCAGGGGAGACCGAGAGGTGATCTCATTGCTGTCTACAACTTCCTCATGAGAGGAACCAGAAAGGGAAATGCTGATGTCTTCTCTCTAGTGTCCAGTGATAGAACATGAGGGACTGGCTTAAAGCTCCATCGGAGAAGCTCATATTGGCTATTAGGAAAAAGTTCTTCACTGAGAGGGTGGTCAAGCACTTCTCCAGGGAAGTGGTTATGGCCCCTAGCCTGCCAGTGTTCAAGAAGTGTTTGGACAACTTTCTGAAATATATGGCTTAACTTTTAGGTTGTCTTGAGTGGAGTCAGGAGTTGGACTTGATGATCCTCGTGGCTCCCTTCCAGCTCAGGAAATTCTATGATTCCATGACAAGCCTCCACAGCAGCCAGGTGCCTGTTCTTGTGCTATCAGCTACTCACCCACATAAAGCATCAGAAGAACCTGAAGAAGCCAAGTTCCGGTTCCTGCCCAATCGGCTACTCAGTCACCAGGGTCATCATGAGCACCTGCACAAGACAGATTTTTCCTCCTGAGCTATCAGCTATCAGCAGCTAGTTCAAACAGTGGAATGCTGACACTAGCAGCAGCAGCAGCTGACACATGCTGAGAGGAGTGCAAGGCTTGTGACGTCCCCAGGAAAGGTCTGAGGGGGTTTCTGTGCCCCTGAAACCCTTGGGCTGTGTGAGTGGGAAGAGACCAGGTGGCAGCAAGGATGACTAGCTGCTGAAGGACTCCAAGACTCTGGGGAACAGCGGCTTCACCAACCAGACCACCTGCTCCCAGGCCCTCATCACTGGTCATAATTCCTCCCCCCAGGGAACTGAAGCAATGGTGACCACCTGACAGAAAGCTGTCCTCTGCATTCTCTGTGGTACCAGCACCCACTGGGTCTAGTGCAGCTACCGAGACAGAGCTCCCAAGAGAATATGCACCCATCCAGGTCTCCAGCTGCAGGGTGTGACCAAGGTTTCTACTGGTGTAGAAACTGGGCAGGAGCAAGAACGTCTGTGGGAGACGTACCCACATGCTTGGTGGCTGAGCTTCAGGAGGAAGAGGACAGGTTGAGGAGTATCCAGGAGTCCAAGGATGTTGACTGGTGGAACCATGCTTTGCCCTCACTGGAACAGAAGTGTCAACTAGACTTTACAAATGAAAAGGAAGATCTTGCACGCCACAAGGCAGAATGCAGTGACTTGAGGGACAGTGGTGAATGGAAACAATTCTCTGCTCAGGGCAGTGGGAGAAGCTTCTCCTTGTCTACCTTGCCTTGCAAGGTGCCCTTATGCAACAGATACAAGGCTCTGGAATTGGAAGGACAGAGACATGATGAGGTGGATGACGAACCATCTATGCTAGAGGAGTCACCAAGGTCAGGTCACCCTATCCCCTGCATCATGACCACCTCCATGAAGAAAAAATGGCCAGTTTTTCCAACTGATCCTACCCTATCATCTACTCAGCTACCAGAGACATCACAGGCACCCGCTCGAGCCAGGTGCCTGCCCCTGCCGTATTGTCTATCTACTCAGGAACCTGCAACATCACAAGAACTTGAACTAGCCATAGAAAACAGGTGTAAAATGGATGTAAAGTCTTACACTTTTCTATGACTGGGGATCCAGCACATATTTGGGGGGCTTTTCCAAGTGTTGCTGCAAAGAAATGTCTCAGTGGTTGACATCACAGGAAGGTTTAACTCACTCTACCATCGACCACGTAGGGCACCAGCTTGTCAGGGCCTTTGCGCTTCCTTTATTGTTCTGGGCTCCACCAGCCCCTTGGGGCCCTGCCGCTGGTCAGAGGAGCCCCGCGCCTGGCTCCTGCCTGCCAATACCGTGGGCATCCACGGCTGTGCCAGGGCATGGAGCTCAGCCCATGCTGGTGACTGGTGGGGTTTCTGTTCATAGCACCCAGTCACTTGTGTGACGGCTCTATGTCACACCCTGTCACACGCTTTTGTGTCACACTGTCTTTATTTGGAGATAAAAGGCTGATCCCTGAAGCTCTCAGTAGGGTTTCTGTCACCGAACCCCCAGCCTGTACCTCTTGCAGAAGAGCCAGAGCAGCGGGTGCCGAGGACAGGGGGGCCATTTCAGTTGGGGCTGGAGGATGCTAGGCCAGGCCTGCAGCTACCAGGTGGCCAACGCCAGGCCAGGGGGATGAAGGGGCCAGGGAAAGGCAGGGCACACTGGTTTTCTAGGCATGGGCGGCAGCTGCTGATGTCTGGTCCAGCTCTCTCAGGGGTGCCAGGACAGCTGGTCCAGCTCTCTGAGTGCCAGGGGCGGCTGCTGCTGTCGGTCAGGACAACCAAAGCTGTGGAGAGCTGCCTGTGGAGAGAGGAAGCTGCTGAGACCCTCGGCTGCAGATGGGACACAGTGACTCTCTGGACTAGAAATGCTTTGTGGCTCCGAGCAGCCATCTGAGAAAGTGATGGAGGGAAAGCAGCGACTCACTCTTTTCTCCTCCTCCTCCTCTGCCATTTCACTTCAAAGGACAACGCTGCCCCAAGCATCAGGAAACCAGGAATGCCACTGTGCCTGTCATACACTGCCTTTGTACATCTTGGGGGTGCAAAACACTCGTGCTTCTCTTGCCAGCCACACCTGGAGGAGCATTTTGGGGCATTACTTGGTCCTGTGCACCACGGGTAACCTCACAGAACGTTTGATATGGCCAGGAATTCTCTTTTTCCCCTCTGTCAGCAGCCCTGCAATGCTTTCTGGCTTGCAGCAGAAGCAAAGGGAGCTCCCCAAGCCAGTGCTCATCAACGTCCTTGGGAGCCTCTCAGCTGTCTTTACATGCTGGGATGTCCATAATCTGGTTTTCCCAGGGTCACAGTTTTGCTGCTCCTTCTTGGTGATCCTTCACATGACAAGATTTCTTTTGCACCCACTCACCTCTGCTTTCCCACACCCCTCAGTGCTCTTGACCCTTGGGGACAGGTTGTCCCACCAAACAAAACTCATAAGGCCCAAAGGAAAGCATGGTAGGGGGAGCGCAGCTGCTTGACCAGTCGCTCCTTCGAGGGACACAGACAAAAGCCATTTCTGCAGCAGGCAGTGCCACCCCCAACTCTCCCTGCCCCTGGGCCAGCTCCCACACCCCGAGGGACAGAATTAGGCCCTCTCAGAAGACCCTTGAGCCTTGCTCTCCCCTTCTGCCTTTTCTCCATCATGGGCACCACTTACAGCCACTTACAGGTTCCCCACGTCTCCCACTTAGGGAGCCCAGCAAGTCTGCTCAGTACCTGAATCTGCTTGAAAAAATACGCTGTCATGGTGGTCTTCTCTGGGCTTTGATGATGCTGCCAAAAAGCAGAGAGGACAGATAGACCCTCATCATGGCACAAGCACAGAGGATGCAGGAGGACAGGGAGGTTCCCTCTAAGCCCCTGCCCAGTCTGGGAGTCAGGGCATTGGTCAGGCCCTCAGCTGACGCGAGAGATCCCGCTCTGTGCTGTTGTTGTGCTGTGGGTCTCAAGGGACTCACAGCAAGCTCTGGGAGACAGCTACAGCAGGAGGGACATTCGTGCAAGAGTCACATTTCCCATCATCTGTAGAATGTGGTCCAGACACCTGGAACCTAAAACACTTTCAGCTTTGGCTGGTGATGTGACCTGCAAGAGCGGGCACTGGGGGAAGAGCCTGCCGACACACAACAATCCTGATGGGTGACACCGACAGACCACGGAACAGCAAGTACCTGGTGCGCCAGTGGCTTGCATCGCTTCTGTTTCTTCAGCAGGGACTGGCAGTGAGCCACTGACTCTGCACAGCGCCTCAGTCCATCTCCTGCAAAAGAAAACTGAATACCTAGATTAGATGGAACCATTCCCCACCACGGAGATGGCATCTTAAGGAGGAAATAGTTCTCAAAGACATTGATAAGTTTTAGAAACAGGATCTGGGCTTTTGGGGCTGCGCCCAGTCACTACACCAACCAGCCGCCACGCCTGACCTGCTGGGAGACCAGGAAATTGCACGCGATCTTCTGGTTTGCACTGAACATAGTACATTTTTGGCAAACTGCAATATGATGCTAAATGCCTTCCTTCAAAGAGGATGGGATGAAGCTGCATCAGCCAGGTCAGCCAGGGAAATAGCCTGTTGGAGAAGGGCTCCTCCACCAGGCCCTCCTGCCCTGCCCTGAAAGCACCAGCAACAGTCACATTTGTCCCATGCTAGCTATCAGTCTGCAGATGAGAAATCAAGCACAACCCCAAAACTCTACCAAATCAGCATCTCCACATGAATTCCAGCACTCAGAAAGGGCAGCGAGCATTGCCTGGGACCTTGCTCCTGCCTGGTACTGGTCACTGGCCCAGTGGGCAAGCAGTGCCGCGTGTGACACGCTGAACACACATTCAGCACAGGGCAGGCTTCAAATCTGCCTACCAACCTTTGCACAAACAGAGTGACACAGTTCAAGATCTTTCTTCCGATCAGAGTGGCAGTGAGTGCCATTCAAAGACAAGATTGCTCCGCAGCATTCGTCCCTCTTTTCCACTCAGGAACATGGTGCAAATAGTTACTGCATGCCTGCAGTGGCACCATGCTGGGATGAAATAAACCATGTGAGGAGCTGCTGGGAGAAAGGACTCCCTGGAGATCACACCAGCTCTAAATTCAACCCCACCAAACCCACTGGCTTGGCAGCTGGCACTGAGAGTAGCATAGGCTCCAAGCAACCAGCAAAGAGTTTTGCAAGGCAAAGAGCCCAAGGGCACATCACTGAGTCTGCCCTGTTCCCTCTCTGCTCTTCTCCATGTCTGCGCACCAGCCACGGATGGAGCAACTTGCATTTCACATGGAAAAAAAAAAGTTTAAAAGGTAAATGCTCCTTCCTCCCACTGATTGACCTGTGGAACTGCTCTCAGGCTCGAGGACAGGAATAGGCCAAGAAGTCAGGAAGCCATTGACCGTGAGAGGGTCTTACAGAAAATTTCACATGAACAAGCTCTTGCCACATTGTCAATGTTTGTTGTTTCAAGGAAAGGGACATTGAGAACTTACTTGCAGGATGCCCTAACGGCTCCAAACCAACATCCAGCTGAGAAGCTGGATAACCTTTGCCAGTACGCTCATCTAGAAGCATGCACAGATGAAAACCATTTCCAGTGCATGTTTGGATCCACTTCTGCCTTAGGACCAGCAGGCACTGGAAGGGGCTCAGTGCACAACGTGGGAGCCAGACAGTAGTGGATGTTGGCCAAAGCTGCAGCAGGGCCTGGTGACCTCTTTGCTGGCTCCTGGCAACTCTCCAAACACTCTTTCCAGGCCATGAAAGGCTGCACCAGCAGCTGCTCCCAGAGCAGCCCAGGAGCCCTGTCATGCAGGGCCACTAGAAGGAGGATGACAAGGAGGAGGTGTTGGGAGTGGGACATGGCTCCCCACACTAGCACCATGCTGCTGCTGCTGCTGCCACTGCTGCTGTCAGGGCTGAGGTGGAGTGGTTGGTGTTTATGGCTGTCCCTATATGCCAAAAGACAAGCCAGCAGGGAAGGAGACCAGCCTGGTTGAACAGAGAGTTTTGGCTGGAACTCAGGGAAACAAAGAGAGCTTATGATCTTTGGAAGAAGAGCAGCCAACTCAGGAGGACTACAAGGATGTTGTGAGATTATTCAGGGAGAAAATTAGCCCAACTAGAACTTAATTTGGCTACTGTGGTAAAAGACAGTAAAAGATGTTTCTACAAATACATTAACAACAAAAGGCAGGCTAAGGAGAATCACCATCCTTTATTGGATACGGGGGGAAACACAGTGACCAAGGATGAGGAAAAGGATGAGATACTTAATGCCTTCTTTGCCTTGGTCTTTAATAATAATACTAGTTGTTCTTAGGGTACCCAGCCCCCTGAGCTGAAAGATTGAGACGAGGAGAAGACTGAAGCTCCCATAATCCAAGGGGAAATGAGTGACCTGCTACACCACTTAGACACACACAAGTCTATGAGGCCAGATGCGATCCACCTCAGGGTACTGAGGGAGCTGGTGGAAGTGCTCACCAAGCCACTTTCCATCATTTATCAACATTCCTGGTGAATCCGACAGGTACCAGTTGACTCAAAGTTAGTAAACATGACGCCCATCCACAAAAAGGGCCAGAAGGAGAATCCAGAGAAGTACAGGTCTGTCAGTCTGACCTCAGTGCCTGGAAAAATTATGCAGCAGATCATCCTGAGTGCCATTACATGGCATGTACAAGACAACCACACATTCAGTCCCAGTCAGCACAGGTTCATGAAAAGCAGGTCCTGCTTGACTAACCTGATCTCCTCCTATAACAAGGTGACCCGCTTAGTGGATGAGGGAAAAGCTGTGGATGTTGTTAACTTGGACTTTAGTAAAGCCCTTGACAGTGTTTCCCACAGCATTCTGCTGGAGAAACTGGCTGCTCATGGCTTGGATGGGCGTACGCTCTGCTGGGTAAAAAAAATGGCTGAACGGCTGGGCCCAAAGAGTTGTGGTGAATGGTGTGAAATCCAGTTGGTGGCCGATCACAAGTGGTATTCCCCAGGGCTCAGTATTGAGGCCTGTTCTCTTTAATATCTTTATCAACAACCTGGATGAGGGGATCGAGTGCACCCTCAGTAAGTTTGCAGATGACAAGGTTAGGCTGGAGGGTAGGACAGCCCTATAGAGGGATCTGGACAGGCTGGATGGATGGGCCAAGGCCAATGGTGTGATGGTCAACAAGGCCAAATCCTGGGTCCTGCCCTTGGGTCACAACAAACCCATGCAACACTACAGGCTTGGGGAATAGTGGCTGCAAAGCTGCCCAGCAGAAAAGGACCTGGTGGTGTTGGTTGACAGCTGGCTGAATATGAGCCAGCAGTGTGCCCAGGTGGACAAGAAGGCCAACGGCATCCCTGCCTGTATCAGGAATAGTGTGGCCAGCAGGACTGGGGCAGTGATCATCCCCCTGTACTCGGCACTGGTGAGGCCCCACCTCGAGTGCTGTGTTCAGTTTTGGGCCCCTCATGACAAGGAAGACATTGAGGTGCTGGAGTGTCTCCAGAGAAGGGCAGCAAAGGTGGTGAGGGGTCTGGAGCACACGTCTTCTTGATGGGTGGCTGAGGGAACTGGGGTTATTCAGCCTGGAGAAAAGGAGGCTGAGGGGAAACCTTATTGCTCCCTACAACTACCTGAAAGGAGGGTGTAGCCAGGTGGGAGTCGGTCTCTTCTCCCAAGTAACAGGTGATAGGACAGGAGGAAGCAGCCTCAAGTTGCATCAGGGGAGGTTTAGGATGAATATTAGGAAAAATTTCTTCACAGAAAAGGTTATCAAACATTGGAACACACTGCCCAGGGAAGTGGTTGAATCACCATCCCTGGAGGTATTTAAAAGATGTGTAGATGTGGCGCTGAGAGACATGGTTTAGTGGTCAACTGGGTAGTGTTAGGTTTATGGTTGGGCTCGATGATCTTAAGTCTCTTTTTCAACCTAAACGATTCTATGATTCTATGATGTCAGTCTTGAGACAAGAGCAAGATTCCTTCCTGTGGGCACCTTCCAGGTTGGAGTACAGTTTCATGCCTTGAGGGGCACCAGGACTAACAAGTCATTTTTTTTTACAGGAAAGGTGACACCTTTACTTTTCAATTTCTTCTTCACATGAATAGAATACTTTCTGGCAGGGTCCTCAAAGAGAAAAGTCAATTAATAAAACAGAAAAATATTCTCTTAAATTATTTGACATGAAAAATAAAAACTCAAGAGAGCACACAGTGGGTATATTACACTGCGGTAGTCATGAGAATCAGCAACAAGAAGTTTTAGACAAGTGTCTGGACACACTGTAGCCTGCACAGCAGGGAGGGATCAATCAGACTGCAGCAATGCTGGGTTTCATGCCATGTGGTAATTTTAATATTTCCAGCTCTATAGCCAATGGACCATAATGAATGGTAAAACTGTGTTTAAAACCTTATGGTAAGCAAGTCAATGTAAATGGCAGTCCCTGCCATTTGAAAGCAAATCTCTCCCTTCTCTTTTTATGATATGGGGATCCTAAAAAACATAACCTTCACTTCTACTGTTGCCATCCATGTAAAAGCTTGCTCATTAAGAAAACAGACTGTATTGGTTATACCAGCAACAGCTGCAGTGAGCAGTTCAGTGGCAGTGTTCAGGGCTATGTAATCTACAGTCACCACTTGCCATGAGGTTTCTCTACCGGCCATGCAGGAGAATTGTAGCAGGAAAAAGATTTGACCATGGTTCCCCATTCTTCCAGCACTTTTATCAATTCAGAAACAGCCCGGATGGCATCAGAAGGTGACATGTATTGTGGGGTAAAGGGGCAGGACCTGGATGTCATGATAATGACCTCTTTGCAACAGGTTAACAGTCAGGGATGTGTCAATGCAAGGTAAACTATGGGTAGAGCACTTGGTGCCCCTATTTCCTATTTTCCCCACAAGTCCACCCACAACTGACTCTTCAATGCATCTATACCTAACATATTATGGGTACCCAGAATTAAGGCTGGACTGTGCATGCATTAGACAGAATTAATTTAGCCCTGACCAGTGGGTGGATAATGATTTGCGATTACCACCTACAAGAGAAACAAATTGCTTGGAAAGTGGAGGCTGTCCTGTGTAAGTGTCCTTATCTACCATTGATATTTGAGCTCCTGTGTCAGAGTGATGTTGTAAATTAGCAGTAACTAACTGCAACCATCAGCTCAGGTCTGGGAGCACCAACAGGGGGAGCAGCGGCCCCAAGGACTTCCACTGGATCAAGCCCTGACCCCAATTTCCTGCATATTGGCAGTCTAGATGCATTGCATGTTAGCATCCACTGCTGCCTTGCATGCACTGGAAGAGGAGTCATGCAATGACAAGGGACACATATGCACATTTCGGTTCCCACAGCTGAAGATGGACATGGGTGACCTTTTTGCTGAGACCTGACAGCTCTCCAAGTACAGAAATATTCATGACTTATCTGGGCAACACATGCCCCAGGGCACAAAACCACTTGGAAGACCTTAGAAAGACCTTAAGTAAAATTGCACATGGATACAGTCTTGCCGCACCTCCAGGGTGCCCCCAGGGCTCAGAACCAGCATCCAGTAAGAAGCTGGATAAGCACTGTCACCCCCACCATATAGAAGCAAGCACAGAAGAGAAACATTTCCATAGCATGTTAGGTTCCTCGTCCATCTTAGTAAACTGTAGGCACTAGAAGGCAGTCAGGTAACAACGTGGGACCCAGTCGTAGGTACAGCTTATCAGCCTTTTACCTTCATGTGAACAGAGACAGTGGTATCTTTTGGTGTGTGTCTGTATTCACGCAGTTGGAACAGAACTGTAAGTCTCCCGGCGTGAAGCTGGGAAGGTACTTTGAGCCAAAATGACTTTTATGATCATTGCATCTCTTGGTCAGACTCTGTTTCTTCCAGACAGCAGGTAAGCACTGAAACTTGTCAGAAAGCCTGCACTAAAGGGCCTCAATGGAGGTATAATTTAAATAGATACCAAGAAACTAATTATAGTGCTGAAAAAGGGCTGCTGATTTAATAGTGGTGAAGGTCAAGACTCAGTGCAGAGGTTCATTACAAAGTATCAAAGAGGTTCATTCAAACAGCCTTGCTGGAGCACTCTGAAGCCAAGGCCCTGTTTCCGCTTGGCAGTGTCTCCGTCTTCACATAGCTCTTAACTCATAACAGTCACTGTGGTGCACTTTTACGCTGGGGTGTATCACCAGTGTCAAGATGGTGAATGTTCATGTGAAGGATTGCTAGGGTTTTTTTCAACTGCATCGACAGCCCAGCAGAGAGGAGAAATAGTCAGCGTGGTGTAAAGAAACCCAGTAACTGTCCTGCTCCCCTTGCCCTCATGTTTGCACTGATTCTGCAACAAGGCAGGAGGCTTTTTAGGAAAAGTACAGTGAAAACAGAGCTGGCAGTGTTAATTTCACCCAAGAATGGGACATTCTTGAAGTGGTAAAACGCCTGCTGTTTTGTTTTATCGATGGGAGGATTTTAGGATTCCATTTTTGCTTTTGGCTGACTGTACCTTGTTCCCTGACATGGATTTACTGGGATGTTGTGGAGTTAGAGCCCCTCCTTCAGCACACCAAGCCCTAGGGTGGGAGAGAAGCAGCACAACCCCCAGTTAACAAACACGCAATGCACTAAAGGAGTTGCAGTGCTCCAGGATCTGGGCTATTTCTGGAGAAATTAACAAATCAAATAAAAAGAAAAAAAGGGAAAGGGCATAGATACTCTCAGGGTGTTTGAGATGCAGTTCATCACACCCATTTCATCAAAAGCAAAACAGAGTAAACCCAAGTATGAATTGCCATGATTATTCAATATCATTTATTTATGGTTTCGAAAACCTCAAAAAGACATCTGAGCAGTTTGTTTCTCTTTCCATATTTCTAAATAGATGCAAGAATGAGTCACTGACTAAAAATAAAAACAAGCCCCTTGTCTTTTTACATCCTTAAGGAGAAAGTGGGATGTACTGCATTAATCAAGCCTTGATTGGAAGTCCTGTGTAGGTTGGGTGTACTGAAAAGGGAGACCTGATAATACTTCCCTCTCTTGGGCAATTTTCCCTCTCTCAGGAAGTCTTCAGCAAGAAACAGAAACCTTTGATACAAAACTGTCACAAGGAATATTTTTGATGGGCTCTTACTTTCTATGTACATGTATATCAAATTGTGATTTGCCGAGGCTTCCTTGAGACAGTTCCTAACTTTGTGGGTACCTAGTGCACTCTAGTAGAACAACAAATTATTATGGTCCCTAAATATTTTCAAACGTTGTCTGTATTTCACTGTGTATGTGCCCCGATCATGTATCTAATTTTTGCCCCATTAGAGTTTTTTGGCCCTGTTGGTCCTGGCCTACTGTCAAGAGCTGTTAGAGTTAATAGAGATTGCAAAGGAGCAGAGGAGTTGCCAGACTGTATGTCATCTGCCTCACAACTTGCAAAGCACTGCACATGTGTATGATCCACCAGGTCAGCTCAGGGGTCCTGTTGCCTGGGTTTGCGTAACCACGGTAAATCACAGCAAGCCTTCTAATCGTTTGAGGAAAACGCATATGAGCCCTGATTATCTGTGTCTTTTCCCCGCCCTTCCCTCAACGCTGTGCCACTATCATCCACAGAAACAAAGCATCAAGATTAAACCAGCTTTGGGGAGAATCCTTCCTCAGTCCCTATGACCCCTCTTGCATGGGGTTGTACGTAGGGGATGTTTGTGCACTGGGGACCATTTAACTGCATGCATGTTTATTTGCCATCTAGTGTCCAACAAAACAAGCTGGTGAGATTAGTCTATTACAGCTGACAAATGACATTCAGGGGTTAGGCATTTTAAAAAGGCTTTACCAGCTTCTACAACAGGACCAGTATGACTGACTTGTTTATCATGGACCCTATGACTTAGTGAGATGATCTGACATCATCCGACTTCGTAATTTTGAAAGTATCACAGCGTTACATGGCCTCATTTGAGGATGTTGTGACCTATTACGCTTCTTGTGGTCTAATCAGTAATAGATCCTTCATCTTAATACTGAGATAGATCTTAATGGATCTTAATACAGACCCTCTGCAGTTGGATTTGTAATTAATCACATTTTTTAGGTTTGGAGGTCACTAATTAATTTTTTAAAAGGGCAAGTCCTGCCTGACAAACCTAGTGACCTATGATGGAGGGACTACATCAGTGGATAAGGGAAGAGTTACAGATGTCATCTATCTGGACTTCTGTAAGGCCTTTGACACGATCATCCACAACATCTTTCTCTCTAAACTGGAGAAATATGGATTTGATGGGTGGACTTCCAGTGGATGAGGAATTGGTTGGATGGTCACATCCAGAGGGTAGTGGTCAATGGCTCAATGTCCAGACAGAGATCAGTGATGAGTGGTGTCCCTCAGGGGTCCACACTGAGACCAGTACTGGTCAATATCTTCATCAATCACATGGACAGTGGGATTGAGGGCACTCTCAGCAAGTTTGCAGAGCTGAATGGTGTGGTTGACACATCTGAGGGACAGAATGACATCCAGAGGGACCTGGACAAGCTGGAGAAGTGGGCCTGTGTGAACCTCATGAGGTTCAACAAGGCCAAGTACAGGGTCCTGCACCTGGGTTGGGGCATCCCCCCAGTATGAGCACAGGCTGGGGATGAAGGGATTGAGAGCAGCCCTGAGGAGAAGGACTTGGGGGCACTGGTGGATGAAAAGCTCAACATGAGCCAACAATGTGCACTCGCAGCCCAGAAAGCCAACCGTATCCTGGGCTGCATCAAAAGAAGCGTGGCCAGCAGGGCGAGGGAGGGGATTCTGCCCCTCTGCTCTGCTCTGGTGAGACCACACCTGGAGTACTGTGTCCAGCTCTGGGGTCCTCAGCACGGGAAAGACATGGACCTATTGGAGTGGGTCCAGAGGGTGGACGAAAAAAAGGTCAGAGGGATGGAACACCTCTGCTGTGAGGACAGGCTGAGAGAGTTGGGGTTGTTCAGCCTGGAGAAGAGAAGGCTCCGGGGACACCTTATCGCGGCCTTCCAGAACTTAAATGGGGCTTATAAGAAAGATGGGGACTAACTTTTTAGCAAGACCTGTTGTGATAGGACAAGGGGTCATGGTTTTAAGCTAAAAGAGGGTAGATTTAGACTAGATAGAAGGAAGAAATATTTTACGCTGAGGGTGGTGAGCCCCTGGCACAGGTTGCCCAGAGAGGTGTAGATGCCCCATCCCTGGAAACATTCAAGGTCAGGTTGGACGAGGCTCTAAGTAATTTGATCTAGTCAACACCGTCCTTGCTTATGACAGGGGGTTGGACTATACGACCTTTAAAGGTCCCTTCCAACCCAAACTATTCTATGATTCTATGTGTTTCTTCCTGTCTCTTCTCACAGCAGGACAGTGAGGTTGTAACCAAGCCTCAGGCAAACCACTGATGCCAGTTGTGCTAGTGGAGACCTGAAAAAAGAGTCTGAGACTGCTGGTGTTTCAAAGCACTGCACAGAGCTGTGAATCCTTATGCAAATATCTGAGATAATTTATTAAACATGGGATAACAGGGACTGCAGAAAGCTATTTTTGCTTCAACACAGACTTCCATTTTTTTCAACTACTACAATGCAAATCTGTAACTGAAATAGAAGCCCAAATAATCTGTCCCTCATTCTGTTTTTCTAAGTGTCTGTGATTTCTAGTTACCTTTTTTGCGCACTGCTGCATCTTCATGCTGGAAAAGGTCAAAGTGATCAAATGTCAACTGAGTTGGGAGAAACATGAGCTTTAAGAGGGCATAAGTGACACACTTGTGGGGCTAGAGTTGAGTTCTCATCTCCTTCCTCTGCAATAATTTCATACCAAAGACAGCAACCTGAATCAGCATATGCAATTATTCACCTCTTCCATTATTCAAAAGCATACAGGCAATTTGCTTGCCTGCAGCACAGACCCTGCAGTGGAGATCTGCAGCAGAGAAGTAGCTTCTTCTTCGCCTCGTTATGCATCAGAAGAAAGGTCCAAGACATGCAAGGGAAGAGATAAACACACATGCACTATGTGAGAACTGAATGAAGGGCCACAGTTAAAGATCGCTATTGGAGAGGCATTAGCCAATTTTTGCCAAAACTGGTTTTGTCAGATAGGTAATACTAGGCACATCTGCTAGATATTTCAGTTCCTTGCTTACCTGTCCTTGATAAAATGCCCTCTCTTAAAATGTCAAATCCTTAATATAAACCCAGAAAATTTAATGGATAGGCATTTTTAGGATCCATAAAAGGGGTGACTGTTTTGCTATCCATGTTTATGCATGGATGCCTTTGAACAGAACCCATGGCCAGCTAGATAAAGAAAGGTGCATGCCACGAGATAATTAAAAAGAGAGAATCTTCTGCACTATGTAGTTAAATCCCTGATGCTTCCCTTTGACAACAGTTCCTGGATTACCAGCCTCGACAAAATTTAATTAGAACGCAACAGCCACAGAATAAGCTTGTCAAAGGGCACGTGGGCATTGTAAAGCGCTGTTACCCTTTGTGAGTCACGGTCCCCATAAAACTTGCAAATAGCCTTGCTACAGTGCTTAAAGATCAGCTTTGCATATCCTAAAAATATTATTCAATATAATAAATATCCTAAATATTATTTATATTCAAGATTTTGTGGCTAATCATGTTATTTCAAGCAATGGTTAAGGGCCATCGAGTTAATAATGATGGGTCATCTGCAATTACCATCTTGAATATTCCTGCTTAGAAAGACCTCAATTATATCCGCACAACTTCAGAATAACTAACTGAACAAAGCTAAAATCAAGGCTTGAACTGCTTCATTCTGTGTCCTTTCATGGCAGCACATCTGCTCTGTAACTACTGCTGCACTATTTAGGCTCAGTCCAGTCCTCCTCTTGTTTAGTCCAGCCAGCCACATGAGCAAACACGAGTTGCTGTACATTTCAGTGTCTGTGCCTACAGGTCGATGCTTTGACCACAACTAAAGAGCAAGGATTGTAGAGGAAGAAAAAAAGAGGTTGTTTACTATTCTTATTTATGTTACAATACCACACAGACTTTTACTATTATTTGAATGTGCTCAATGTAAAGAAATTAAATAAATAAGCTCCAGAATATTAAGTTTTTTCCACTTTTTTCACTTAATTTATCACAAGTTAATTTGATTGCTCTAAACTGACAGTGAATGCAATTTAGGGTGTTGTAGGCAAACAGAGCTCTCTGGAAAGCGTGGAGGCTGGCAGGTTTGACCAAGACCTTGACATAGCAGACAAGATATAAAAAGACAAAGTATAAAATCTTTTTCTGGTAGGATCTGAGAAATATGAATTAGCTATGTTAGCTTATGTTCTTAAAACAAATCTATTTATTTAAAAAAAAAAAGAGACAATGAAATTTAGTATCAGACATTTGAAAAGAGTCAGAACTTGCTGTAATTTTCTATGCTTAGTTG
Source organism: Vanellus vanellus (assembly GCF_965231255.1). Lineage (NCBI taxonomy): Eukaryota > Metazoa > Chordata > Aves > Charadriiformes > Charadriidae > Vanellus > Vanellus vanellus. The sequence continues at coordinate 25,724,136 of NC_138914.1, read as the reverse complement.
AATAGCTACAATTCGATTCAGCCCATAAAGACTAAGGCTGGAAAAACGTCCACTTGAAACAATGGCAATTTTGATGTGTGTTTCGCTGGGGCCAGGATGCCTCCCCGGGGACGAGGGATGGAGAGATGTTTTGCTTATTGGTATTGCTGTTTGCCCTTTCTTCTCCTTTCTGCTTTTACCTCTAAAGACCTTTAGCAAACAATCAAAATGAAAATGAGAAAAGCTTTAAGTACTATAATTTTTACAATAATGGTTTATTTGGTTTAACAGATTTATAATTGATAACACAACAATGCTATTTGTGTTCAGCTGCCTCACAGAGAAACGGAGCATAACCATGAAGGGTTTTGGTTAAGCCTATAAGGGTTTTAGGACATACACTGTACATTAAAGGAGGCAACACTTAAATGGGCCCATACGCATATGCCAAACACTGAGATTATCGGATAACAAAAACATGTTACCAGCAAAAGATGCTGGTCCCCACCCCCTGAGCACGGCCTGCCCACCCCTGGCCTTACCAGGCACCAGGAATTACTGTGCAGAAGGCAGTTGCGTTCAACAGTACTGTCAGTTGCTAGCCTAAACTGAAAGGTCCTGGATTTTAAACACTTAAAGTCATGTATTTTTTCTACGTAATCATAAAAGAATTTTTCAATGTCTAGGCAAATGCTGGTGAGTAAGGGAAGAACAGGAGTGAATAACGACAGGGCAGGATGCTGGCTGAATGCATCACTTGGGCTTAAGGCTAGACTTGTCTGTACCTAGAGGTTGAAACCAAATAATGGACAAATACACACTTTGCTAAAGTCTGGATCTATTTAAAATGCAATTGATCATTTCTACTAGGAAAAAAATAGGTTTAGGGAGTTTGCTTTTGATATGATCCATTATTATCTCTCAAACCACTACTGCTGCTGATCAAGCAGAAGTGGGCTCTAAATATGTCACACTACCCCCCTGCTTACAACTTGAGCAGAAGTAAGTTAAAAAATTTGGGGAGCCTTATTCACTTTGCTCAGCCCTGTTTTCTTCACTGGTATGGAAAGTGCCTTTGGTCAGTCTAGACATGCAAATTTTGGCAGTCACTAGCAGATGGGAGCTAATGTGGTTTTAACTGCTGACAGCCCTCTTGGAAACGGTCAAGTTTCTTACTTCCAGTTCAGGACTTCTTACTGGTTCAGGTGTGGATGGGCAGTGCCCAATAGTGGCCCTGTCTGTGCTGAGGGCAAAGTGAAACACTTCTGAAATAAAATTCTGAATGACAAAATAGAAGATAAAGGGCGAAGGAACAAAAAAATAAATAAAATAAAATAAACAAACTAACATATTATGATTAAAAAAAAAAAAAAAGCAAACATGGAAAATTGCCTGACTGGAAGCAATTGAGGGACAAAAAGTAGTCAAGTAAAAAGCAATTTCAGGTAATTTCTGGAGAGTCCTGCTGGGATGAACTAATTCAGTGCCTCAGTTAACACAGCAGGCAGGGAGGCACAGGGAGGCAGAAAAGGCAGAGCATGTTCATTTCAGTGAATTCTATTATAGAAAGGGGAACAAGAGGTTTAACCTCCATCAGGACAGGAAGGGCAGCTGAGGGAACTCATCTGCCCCCATAAGAGCCTCCAGAACATTTTTGGAGCACCCTAACGAAGCACAGGAGGTCAGGACCAAAGCGAAAGCCTCAACATCTTTGTACCATGTGTCTGTATGCCGGAGCAGAGGTCCTCTCACACAAGCCAGTCAAGGACTGAGGATGGAGACACAAAATGACATAAAACTGAGATTAGTTAAGAATGGAAGAGATACAGAACTATGTTAACTGGGCACTGGGTGGCAGATGACTTTCATCTGGTGAATAGTTCTTAGTGTAGGTTAGAAGGACAATGCTGACATGCACATGTTAGGAGTTTCTATGTTAACAAGCACATGGGAAAAGACCTGGGCCTCAGCTTCTGTAGCCCCATGAAACCTTTTGCTTCCTACTGCCAAACGTATAGAAGACCTCCAGAGATGGAGAGGCAGAATGATTTATTGGAAGGTTTAGAAATACATGCATGAGACAGAGTAAGAACTAATACTAATTCAGAAAGGACTGGATGGAATTTTGTTTTCCTTGATTCAGATTTCAGGATAAGGCAAGAAAACGGGAAGGTGTTTGTAATTGTCAAGCCTATTTGAAAACACAAAGCTGCTCTGCATCAACTGTCCTGGGAAGCCATGGCAAAATGATAACATAATCTAACCATTTTGTAAGGTACAGAATGATCAGACCTCTGTGGACCTCATCGTCATCACATCATTTTTCTCTTCCTCTCTCTTTCTGTATACATATACCTATGTGTACATATACATAAAGTGTGTGTATAAAAATATTGAAAATATAAACCTTCCCATTTCATGCCAAAGCAAGAAAATGTCCCCATTTTGGTGGGTTATCCTCCAATTCCCACTTTTTTTCATGAAACATCTCTTGCTGGCAGGTACAGCAGGCAGAACTCTGAAACACAACAGTACTGGCACATTTGGGACTGACACCAGTAAAAAGGTGCTTATGAGCTTGAGGGAAGAACCTTTATTGTAAAACAACTTAACAGATGGATATTATAAACTGAAAAGACTAAAACATACCTGATCTGTGAACCTCTTACCCCTCACTCCAACAAAGGTCTCTGAATGCCTTTGAAACCTTCTCACCAGTATCAGTTTATCAGCAGCTGGCTGCAAACCACAAGCTGCAGAGCCAGGCATAAAGTCCTCAGAGTTTGGAGGGGGAATCCGAATGGGTATTTGGGCTCAGATCCAGCAGCCCTGCAGCCATACTAATGACCTTGAGAAAGGACAAGCCCTAAACACTGATAATCAGGGTTTCCTAGGCCACCAGTTTCTCCCAGATGGTCATTAATCCCCAGAAAATGCGTACTGTGCCTCAATTGTTAATGCCTAATTAACCCCATAATGGCATCACCTCTGCCATAGCTACAGGTTTTCTGTTCACCCTTAAATGTATAGAAGACCCTGATAATTCTCCATCAATGCATATGCTTTCCAAGACACACAGCAGACTGTAGCCTATCAATTACACTCCAATTACTGGGAAAAAAAAAAGATCGCTGTGGAGTATAGATATGTCAGGTGACACTTTGTTCAGCTGCAGGAAATGCATTAGCCGTTAAAAATCTGCTGATCCCAGAACTGTATATGCACTCCAGATCCCTGTACACAATGTTCCCTCAGAAATTATAATGCAGAAGGATGGCTGTCAGCTTTAGTAACTTTTCTTGCAAAATACCCTTTCCCAGGACTTCCTTCAGCTGTTGCACATCGTATGACTTTCCAGGATCCCTGTGAATGGTGGCTGTCACTGAACCAATCAGAGCAGCAACAAGCAACCACGACTGAATAGTTAATAATTTATTTGCTCTTCACTAGCAGTGGGTCACTCAAGTCTTTCTTCCTGCATCCATGATGACTGTTGAGAATTACCAAATCCTTCTGGCTATGCTGCACAGTAAAGGCACTGGTGTTTCACATCATCTTATTTTCAGCCCTGTGGAGGCAAGGGATATTTTGACCCCTGTTTTAGAGAGAAGGAGCTACAGCAGAGAGGGAAATCTTAATCCTCCCTCCTTTTGGATGCCCAGGTCAAATAACCTCAGAACATGTGATCAGATGTAGGTGACCCTCCCACTGCTCCTTGTATTGGGGGGGTCAGCTTGTGCGCCTCTGCCAGCAAGGTGTTGAGCGTCTCACCTGATGCCAGCTCCTCCAGACCCTCTTGTTAAACTTTTCTGCCTTCAGCAACTTTTCCAGCATCTCTTCAGCACTGCCTACCTTACTCCTGGTCCGCAAAAGTGAGTCATCAGCCTCCCTCCTGTGATTACGCAGCCATTCATCAGAGTGGGAAGTGCTGTTTGCCTCCACAGTTTATGTCAGAATAGCATAAATTGTGTCTCTCCAAGCTACTTACTGTTTGGAGCAAACATTTAGAGAAGGAGGGCGAGCTATCTTTGTGTCATTTGTTTCCTACAAATCATCTGAACTTGGTTAATTTGGCCTGGGTTTTGGAAGCTCATCCATGCATGTCTCTTTATTGCCTTCTCTATTTCATAATTTTCTGGTCCTCTTGAAATCTCTCCAAGAGAGCTGCTGATGTTTCTTGCTTGCATGGGTTGTCTGCAGCATGGTCTGGGAGCTGAAGTGCTGGGAAAAGATCTAGGACCTGTTTTAATCATGCTTTGCTTTCGTAAACAGCCTTCAAATTGTAATAATCAACTCAAAATTTGACAAGAGATGATTTCTCTCTTAGAGATATGCTAAATATATGCTATATAGGAAATAAAAAAAAAAAATCCAATTTTTCCCACCAGTATAGAAATCAGGGTAGACATGCTCAAAAGACCCAGCAAGTTACTTCAGCCAGCATGATCCCCAGTTGTCTTCTTGTGCTTTCCTGGCTTATTTTGAAGGTAGAATAAGAAGCTCCAAAACCTTGTGTTCAAGCCCAAAGCAACATTCAGGACAATCTTGATACACCCTGGAGAAAGAAGGGTCAGGAATCCACATGGAACCTTTTAATCCTTTGCCATTGCTATTTACCTCAGTTTAGCCCTTTTTTGTTTTCATGCCCTTACTAGCACTGCAGTTCCTATGCATCTGTGCTTTTTCAAGTGGGGTGTGCATGCTATTTTAAAGGTTTGCTCCCCCAGACCTAAAGGCAGCATTGCATAGCCCATGGGGGTCAGCACCGTACAGCCAGGGTGATGGAGGGTGGCAGCTCCGCTATGGGACCCTGGGATTGAGGTCTCTTTTCACTGGGAGTGGGCAGCTTGCCACCTGGAAGTTGTTTTTCCTCTGCCGTAGCACTTTCTGGCTTTCACATACAGCTGGAAAGAGCGATGGCTGGCTGTAAAGGAAAGAGCAGCATTTAAAACAGCAGTGGTCAAAATGAAAAAGGGGGTAGCAGCTCTAGCAACTGTAATTTTGAGTGCTACACAGATGGATTTGAATAATGGAGTAAAGCTGAAATCTGAAGAGATATCTCTCTCTCTCCACTCCCTCCCTTTCCCCTCTTCCCTCCCCCCCAAACCAGAGTAATCTGAGCATTTGTGCTAATTCATCAGCTGATTCAGCTCTTTGCTTGGGAATTTTCCTTGCAGATGATAGAGGTCACCTTAAGTCTACTGTCAGATTCACTCTGATAAAAAGCATTTGGAAAGCAGAGGGTAGAGACATTAGCTCTCTTCAAGGACTGCAACTTGGGTATTTGGGGGTTTTGTTTGTGTGTTTGGTTTGTTTTTTTTTTTTATTTCCTTTGACAATCTGTGTATAGAGGCTTGAAACAGAGGAGGACTTCAGCAATACGTACTGTACCTAGCAACAGCATGTTAAATTTAAATCTTCACAGCTGTGATGAACAGAGAAAGAGCATCCAACTCATTCTTGCAATCTGTGTTAAGTGTGTTGATGCTGACAGACTGTCTCTCTGAGATTTACTGTGGTTGTTGTGTAGAAGAGATGGGAGAAACTTCTCCTAAAACCCCCTTTGGGTATTTCCAAGGTGATCAGGCAGTTCCTTTTTTGTCCAGAATGAGTTCTAACACTTTGAAAAACAGTGTTTTTTTTTAAATAGGCTAAGTACACTGAATAGCATAGAAGATTGTAAGTTCATTTTTACCTAGCCTGTAGGTCATGAATTTTCCCTGATCTACTTGTTCATCTAAACTTTGAATTAGCTTTGATGGAACTGAAAGTAGGTTTGGAAATTATCTGGCTTAAGTTTGAAACCTGTTCAAGACTATCAGCCCTACCTAAACTCCACCTTAGCATTCCAAGGCATCACATCCATCACAACCTACGTTATCAAATCAAACTTTGTGGAGAAGAGAAGACTCTGGGGAGACCTTATAGCAGCTTTCCAGTACCTGAAAGGGGCCTACACGAAAGCTGAAGAGGGACTTTTTACAAGGCCATGTAGTAATAGGATGAGGAGGAATGGCTTCAAACTGGAAGAGGGGAGATTTAGATTAGATATCAGGAAGAAATTTTTCCCTCTGAGGGTGGTGAGACACTGGCCCAGGCTGCCCAGGAAAGCTGTGGCTGCCCCATCCCCGGCGGTGTTCAAGGCCAGGTTGGACGGGGCTTGGAGCAACCTGGGCTGGGTGAAGGTGTCCCTTCCCAGGGCAGGGGGGTTGGAACTGAATGATCTTTAAGGTCCCTTCCAACCCAAACCATTCTATGATTCTATGAATTTGGATACCCAGGTAGAAACCCAAGATCTTTTCTGCCAGATGAGTTGATCCCCACCATAATGATGCAGAAGAATTGGATATGACCATTTCAAGGGACTTTTTCTAAAATGGTGAGAAGTTGAAGGCAGCCTGTGGCCCAGACCTTGGTACAAAATAGCATAAATCTGCCAGACTGTCCACTAGATGGAAGTGTTACCCGGTCCCTGCGCAGGGGGGGTGTACAGGATCATCCCTTGCATGGACAGAAATGTCACATGGGCTTGAGAGGCCTCAAAATTCCATCTTGAAGTCCCCTAATGTCCACCTTTCCCTGCCACCAGTGCACTCAGCCCCAGTTTGAGCAGAGCAGAGCAAGGGGGACCTGCACTGCCCTTAAGGTCCTCATTTGCCCACGGTTGGCACACTGCGGGGCTTTTTGTCCTGGTATTACATTACAAGACCTGCACAGAAGCTCAGATTGTGCTGCGTGATGGTGAGGGTAGGGAATGACAACAGTCAGTGGAAACCAAACAGAAGACAATATTTGTTTCAGCTTTTCCTGCAACAGTCACCACCTGAAATCCAAGAGACAGTTCTTTTCCATTTTGTCTGTTTCTGCCATCCTCTTCCCAGTTATTTCTTTATTCCTGCCCTCTTTTTTTCTTGTCTTTCAAAAGAACAAGGACTGTATAAACATTGTCTTCATCTTTACAGCCACCGCTGGGAACAGCGGCTCCTTCTATCATAACTGTCCTGCGCTCTCCCGGTACGTTCTGCATTCCCATACTTATTTTTCCTTTTTGATAATCCTTCCAGAAAAGCTCAGCTCTTTGAGCAATTGCTCTTACCTTTGTCTCCTTGTTAATAACCTCCACACCCTCTTTTTCCTGTGCTGTTGTCTCAGGTCCGATCATGCTTACCTGCAATTGGAAATGCCCTGAGGCTAGGGAGTATGTGTAATTATGAAAGGGATGATTAAATCTCATTACTCTGAAGAAATTACAGTTAATAATGTTCTTAAGAAGCCAGGTGTATTGAATTGATGATGCTATAGGGAGAGGGAAGAATTTTTAGAAAAAAAAAACAAACCAAAAAATCTCTGCTTGTGGTAAGCTGCTGCGTTGCATTCTTTACTATGGAAGAATTTCTAAAACTGTGCTTGAAAGAATAAAATATAAGCATCCTGACTGTGAAAAAATGCTAGGATCAAAAGCCATACCCATGTACAATCGACACCACCATCGAAGGCAGCCTTCTTGTTATAGTTACTATTTCCTCAGCTATTGGCAGAACAGATGCAACTGTCTGAGAGAGAAGCATTAAGCAATAGGTCAAAAATGTTGGCAAAACCCTTTGAAGGCTCACAATGTACTGGTAAAAAAGGCTTGTCCTCATCACAGTTGGTAAGGATTAACTTCAGTGACTTTTCTCTGAAGTACCTTGCACCCACAAACTTTTTTCCTTGGATTTCTTTTTCTTTTTTTTTTTTTTTTTAATAACTAAGTATTTTGAGGAACCATTCAGCAGTTAAACCTATGACTAAACCCATTTATAGTGATGCAAGACCCACTGGCTTTCAACAAAGTACGTGTGGAGGCACCTCAGTTCCAACACAGCTGTTGCTCACCAGTCAGGTCCTCCCACTTCTACACTGCTTTGCTGAGCCCTGTCTTTTCACCTGCGTTCCCTCTGCAATGACAGGTCTTCCCAGGCAGCTGCAGCTTCCCTCTCTGAGCGTGTGATACCAGGGTTTTGTCCTCTCTGACATTTGCTTTCTCATCTTCTAGTACTTTGGATTACCTGGCAGCTTCAGGGAGAGCTGTTCTGGCAGCTGGGCACGGCTGCTCTCAGGAAGACAGGAATGACCCTCGCTCTATGCATGTCTCCAAATAGACATCATGATCATAGAATGGTTGGAAGGGACCTTGAAGACCATCGAGTGCCAACCCCCCTGCCATAGGCAAGGACACCTCACACTAAATCAGGTAATAAATGATAAATACAAGATAGCGGATGAGTGGGCTTTAGCTGGAACAACAGCAAAACAAAGAAGCTCTGGCACTGGCAACAAGAATGTTAACAACAAAAGGGTTTTAGGAGCATGTGCAAGGTACCCAGTTACAAAGGGAAACGGGTGAGCTCCCACCACCAGCTGCTGCATTTTGCAGATTTCCTAACTACTGCCCAATTCTTGGGCCACCCAATTAGCACAAAAATTGTTGTCTTCTCTCTTTTTTTTGTCATTTTCCCTACTGTAACATCAGCACAACGAAAGAGGAGACAGAGAGCAGAGTGGGAAATGGCTCCCATGTCACAAGGAGAGACAATCCAGTTCACAGGAGTGCAGAAGCTTTGAAAACATGACTTTGTCCACATGCACAAATCCAAAAGGTCTGACTGCATAGAGCACAAGGTAGAAATCCTGCCCTGTGCTGCCTGAGCAAAGCGCTGAGGATGTATTTCAAAATCTCATGGTGCTGTGTAGCTGCAGTGATCCTGCGGGAAAGCAAGCCAGGGTGGGTGAGCTCTGCTTGCCCAGCAGCTCCTGCTGATCCAGTGACAGGGAGGCAGAAAATGTGCAAAAAATAAGCATGCCCTAAGATATTTATGCAGCCTAGGCATGGTAACAAAGCAGGGGTCATGCAGTGAAGCGTTTGAAGTGGGAATACGAGGAATGTAACCACACAGGAGAAAGAATTACAGCAGGAGTTGAACTAAAGGCTTTGATGACAAAGCTCTAGTAAAGGAGGTTGTGGTCAGCTGCAAGTGTTTAATCTAAAGGTGGGGTTGGGCCTTTTAAAGGTTTACTGGACAGGCAAGCAGCATGAGGGAATGGCAGAAAAAAAAAAAAAAAACTGAATAGAAGATAAATTAGAAATTCAACCCCACAAGTATAGCTGCACGGGATCAGTCTTACTGGAAACATCATATATCTGCCAGGAGTGGAGGAGGAAAGGGCAACCTCAGCATCTGTTTCTCAAAATACTCTGGTTCCACTCATTCTTAGTTTACGTAGGCTGTAAATGGTTTAGTAGAGTACGGACCCTTGAAGTAGGAGAACAAGAAGCTCACGATATAAAGTCTCACTGAGGTGTTTCCAAGAGTACCTCACAAATTTCAGTTTTCTAATTGACTTTCTTAGTTCCCACTTTCACCTTGATTCTTCTCATTGGGAAATTACACTGTAACCAGAGCCTCCTGCAGAACTAGGTGGAAAAGCTGGGGAAAATCATCCCTTTCTTTCGATCCCTTTCATGGCGAGCAGTGACAAGTGGTGTTCCTCAGGAGTTGGTACTGGGACAGGTGCTGTTTAACATCCTTGTTGGAGACATGGATGTTGGGATGGAGTGCACCCTCAGCAAGTTTGCCGACGACACCAAGCTGTGTGGAGCAGTAGACACACTGGAGGAGAGGGATGCCATCCAGAGGGATCTGGCCAAGCTGGAGAGGTGGGCCTGTGCAAACCTCATGAAGTTCAACAAGGCCAAGTGCAGGGTCCTGCATGCAGGCCAGGGCAATCCCAAGCACAAATAAAGGCTGGGTGGAGAATGGATTGAAATCAGCCCTGAGGAGAAGGACTTGGGGGTGTTGGTGGATGAGAAGCCCAACATGAGCCGGCAATGTGCGCTCACAGCCCAGAAGGCCAACTGTATCCTGGGCTGCATCAAAAGAAGCTGTGGCCAGCAGGGCAAGGGAGAGTATTCTGCCCCTTTACTTTGCTCTTGTGAGAGCATACCCAGAATATTGCATCCAGCTCTGGAACCCTCAACAGAAGAAGGACATGAACCTGTTGGAGCAGGGCCAGAGGAAGGCAACGATGGTGATCAGAGGGCTGGAGCACCTCTACTGTGACTGTGAGGACAGGCTGAGAGAGTTAGGGTTGCTCAGAGAAGAGAAGGCTCCAGGCAGACTTTATAGTAGCTGAAAGGGGCCTACAAGAAAGCTGAAGAGGGACTTTTTACAAGGGCATGCAATGATAGGATGAGGGGGAATGACTTCAAACTGGAAGAGGGGAGATTTAGATTAGATATTTGGAAGAAATTTTTCCCTCTGAGGGTGGTGAGCCCCTGGCGCAAGTTGCCCAGAGAAGCTGTGGCTGCCCCATCCCTGGAGGTGTTCAAGGCCAGGTTGGATGGGGCTTGGAGCAACCTGTTCTGGTGGGAGGTGTCCCTGCCCATGGCAGAGGGGTTGGAACTGGATGATCTTTAAGGTCCCTTCTAACCTAAACCATTCCATTATGCTATGATGTTTATTTTATCAGTATTTGGGGAAATGTGGAAGCTTCAGTTCTGTCCAAGCTGAATCACTGGCAGAGAAAAATCTGTAACATCACTGTCTGTGATGTTCAGACATAGCCGTCTATAGCCAGCACATATATTTAATAGGGATTTTGGAGTTGACAATGCATTTGCTTGTTTACAGAAGCACTAAAACCAAAGAGGCTCTTAATTTCACCCCACAAATGTTTTATTTGTGTGGAGAATTTGGCATGTGGTTAGTGTTCAGACTGTGTAATAAATACAGCTTATGTTCCCATTTTTATATTTTACTCTAACTTTGCATATAAAAGCCACGGGGTTTGTATTTTCTTAATCAATTTGTCTCCTTCTACCTCATCCTTCAGTATTTCTTTCAGAGCAACATTAGTTCCCAGGCTAAAGATGTTCATGATTCCATCATCTCAGGATTAAAGAATAAATGCAAACATCTCTATGCAAATTGCAACCTTCTGGTTGGTATCTTCTAAGTCAGCAGAAGAGTCAAGATACCTAATTACAGATCCCATATATGCCAGTTTCTTAAAAATGCATATGAATCTTCTAAAAGTAGGAATCCTCCTGGCTTTACCTTACCTTCCAAGACTTGGGTGGGGAATCCATTCTCCTTTCTCCTTCCCACGCTGCAACTTCAGTATTTCCTTTCTGTTTGCTTGTGCTGCAGCATCAAGGTAACAGCCACAGCCACATGAGTAACTCAGGGGATATCCGGGCTTTATTCTGCTGGAAAGAAGCTGTGGAGAACAAGCTAAAGAAAATATATGTACCAGGCTCAGAACAATGCTCTTTCCTCTCTTTGCTCTTTCCTGACAGGTCAACAGGCAGTGGAGTTGGATGGCAAGAGCTGTTGAAGCAAGGTCAGTTGTGAGCCTCCAGTGTGGCATGCCTCATTGCTGATGGCCAGAGCTCATGTTGTGTCCGGGGGCGGGGGGAGGGGGAGGGGTAGATTTGCCTGAGGGGCCAGTTTGGGCTGGTGAGGTGGCAGGTTTCTACACAGCGCTGAGGCCTTTAACAGGGATTTAAATGATCTGTAAACACAGTTGGGCAATTGGTAGAGAGGCCATTGCATACTAGCAATTCTGCCTAAACCTGGGGGAAGCAGCAAAGTGGGAGATGTTACCCAAAGAGGCTAGGAGTAGCTGACCCAAGCTATGGGAGACCTGATCTCCCAGTGGGATGTTGGACTCTGTCCCCCCAGGTGCATCCTTCCAACCTGCCATTCCGTGATGTAGGGTTGGGAGCAGGTCTTGAGCCCGCAGGAGGCAGCCTGTGCCCCAGAGACCCTCTGTCTGTTCACGTCCTCTATCCGTGGGCCAGGTAATCTCCTCCAGCCTCTTCAGATATCTTTGTGCACAGCTGCTTGATGCAAGTTTCTCAACCAATGTTACTCAGGGAGGAATAATCCCTCTCCCAGGACAAAGCATCTGCACTGGTTACACGCAAAGCTCTGTGAGAAGCCGTAAAACTGATGTGGTGTCTGGGGAATTGGAGCAGCAGCTAGCCTCGGTGGGTAGTGACTGTGCTGGCCTTTTTCTTCTTTCTTTTGTGCTTATATATTTAGTTCGTGCTCCTGCTGCTGCAATCCATTAACTGCCTTCCATTTCACAGCTGGATGCTATTTTCCTCAGGGAAAGCGCTGCAATAAACATGCTTCAAAATAACGAAAGCTCTCTACCCCATTAATGGCTTTTTGAGTTATGCCTTGAGGGAGAGATTCTCAAAGGTACTGCATGAGGTCCCATTTCTCCCTCTACTTTTGAAACCTTTCTCTCTTACCATACAAGTTCCAGGGGTGTCTGGGTCACCCAATACAAATAACAGCAGGATCCTGGCTTTGACCAGCTTTTCCCCTCAGATAACTGGGCTGCAGTGCCTGAGTGGGGGAGTTATTGGTGAACACCATCTTGAGTTACTGCTTGACTGTTTACGCCAGACCAAAAACGTAGTAGGTAAAAAAATCTTTGTGCATGGGAAATGTGTTGTGATGTAGAGAAGGGAAAGGATGTATTTTTCCTTCTCCAGGAAGCAGCCATCCAACTACTAGAAAGGGTGGGCGATACATTATTTGAAGTGCTCAATGAAAAGAAATTTTAGTCTTGTCTTTGAAACAAGTCATATATATATTATATTTATACATATCATATATGTATTATATTTTTATATATAATACATTTGTTGATGAGAAGAATATTCTAGAGATTAGAATAGGAAATTGTTATTTTCTTGGATCTCCTCCTCCTCCTAGCTGAGGCTGTTGTGACTACCTGCACTTCTGAACAGCCAGAGCTGAAGTGGAAATTCAAAACACCAAGCACCTAGAATCCAGAGCCATTCCCAGAAATGAATATATACTTCTGTGTGAAAGATGTTATACTTCATAGTTGTTATACGGCTATCCATATAGATATCCAGCTATATAAATAGTACTTATCTACATCAAACATTCAAATAATCATTATGTAGTTTTGTGGACCTTATCTGAAGACTGTCACTCAAATGCAAAGCATACCTTTCAGCAGGTCATTTACTTTCAGGGCTTTTTTACCGGCAGTTTATATTTCATGGGTCTGACTCACCTTTTCCACAAAAGACAAAAAGTACTTACCCGCCACTCTCAGCCCCAAATTTCCTATGCGGTAAGAGGGACTCTTTCATGCTTTTAAAGAACAACCCCTTCCCTATGTAAATGCCTTATATGAAAACAGAATGTACAGAATATGCTGTGAAGCGCACAAGAATTAGCATCCAAACAATAAAAAGTCAGTTCTGTGGTGACATTTCATTTGGGTGTGCAATGTAATAAAAGAAGGTACACTGAGTTATACAATTTCCCTTAGTCTGGTTTAGTTTTAAGTTAAATGCCATGACATACGTCATGTATGTATGTAATGTGCTTTTATCTGCTTATGTTGAACTGGGAGACGGTATCCCCTTCCTCACTGGACTAGCAATAGTTAAGGATCAAAATAGAACACTTCTCCAGCCCTCTTGGCTCCTGTACAATCACACAGACACTTAGGTAAGGAATTTTACTCATGTCAATAAGATCTTTGAAGTTACCCAAATACAGAACTGTTTGCAGAAGTTGGCCTGTGGTTTGCCTAAGCAGTGTTGCAGTTTGAGACAGATACTTCGGGTCAAAACTCTTGCTTTCTTTGGTCTTAGCTTGGGCCCAATTTCTGACATCTCCTTATTCCTAAATCCATGTTCAAAGCCCAACTTGATGATTCCAGTTGGTTGATTTAATTTTTCTTAAAGTTTATTTCTTTGCACTGAATTATACTGTCAAGGGCTGGAACAGGCTGCCCCAGGAAGTGATTGAGTCCTCATCTCTGGAGGTATTTAAAAAATGTGTAGGTGTGCTGAGAGACATGGTTTAGTGGTGGACTTGGCAGGGGTAGGTTTATGGTTGGACTCGATGCCCTTAAGGGTCTTTTCCAGCCTAACTGATTCTGTGATACTATACTTAGAATAAATTGCCATTTTAAGGATGTTACATAGCAGTAGATAATCAGGTGGCCAAGTAAAACATTTGGTTTACTCATCTCTCCATAAGAATGTCTTCAGGAAGCAATGTGATATTTCTTGCCCATCTGCAGAAGGTCTACAGCAGTGGGACTTTAATATTCAGTGTTAATAGGTAAAGACGAGGCTGATGGATTTCGAAATGTGAGTGGCACTGCACTATGCCGGGGACCATGCACCTTTGGGACAAAGAGGAGCTTTCCAGGTGACCGAAACCTGGCGCCTTGCGCTGAGCTGAGCAGGGGAACACGGGAAGCAAGAAGAGCCTGGGAAGATCCACATCAGGCTGTCTCTGGCTTTTTTCCTCCAACTACAAGTCTTTTTCCAGATATGGTGATGAGAGATGAAGCTTATGGTTTGGCCAGCCTGTAGTCTTTCCTGACAGAAGAAGAAAGCAAAAGTCTAATTCTATTTTTGTTCATATTTTTGCCAACATCTTGCTTTCTTTATGTGTTGTTGACAGCCCACCATCATATGGGGAGCCACCAAAAGAAATGGGGTATGTGCTAAGAAGAAAGCTCACCTCTTCTCTGGCACAGTCCTAGTGGCCAGTCTGGTGGGCTGACACTATGGGTGGAGGCATCTAGTCTCACAGTCATTGTTTAGGAAAAGCTGTGGCATATCTGCTTTTATCTTTCTGTGGAATTAACTACGTTTATAGCAACAAAGAATTTGGCTGCTGGGTACAAGCACGGGCTTCTGAAGTGCTGCACCTCTGTTTTTTTATCAGTGTGAATGTAGGCTCATTCTTCCTTTTTAAGCAAGTCTCTCTGCAGAAGGGGCCTGACTCTTGCTGTGCATCAGTAGTATTTCCAGTAAAGACAGTACAGCCATAGCTGTCTATAACTGGTGTGAACAGATGCCTGCCACACAGCCTGTGAGCATCCACCCTGCACCAATACAACCCCACCTCTGCTCTGCAGATATCCAAAAGCTGCTTTGGAAAATAATTCAGACATATAAAACTGCAGTAGGTACAGAAAGTACCCCATTAAGGTCTAGTTGTTTAAATGATTAAATTTAACAAGGTGCAATTAACTTGGCGCTCTGTTTCCTTGTTTTACTGAACGTTCCCATGGGGGCTCTGAACTGAGTGGTGAGGCATTTTATTATATTTTAGTTGTGGATTTTATAACATCCAGTGAAAACACTGCCCATATCAACACATTAGTGTTATCCTTTTTTATAGGTCTGATGTTTTTTTAGTCGCCTGGGGTTGCCTTCTTTTGGATTTTGGGGTATGGTTGTTGTTTTTTTTCTGATATCAGGTGTTTTTAATCAGTTCTCGAAAGGCAGCATTATTTGAAGGCCAGAGCAGAGGGATAGACATCAAAGGACAAAGACTAAAGTATAAGTGTATTTATTTCTAACAAGATGTATAAAATAGGCACTTACTGTTACGATTTTAAAACCACACAGTAATATTTTCAAGTGCTCAAGTTGAGCCCTGTCAATGCTGCTGGCATTGACCACAATGATACATTTTGCTTTCATAAAACTTTTTGATGAGGAATAATAGTAATTTAATAGGAATTCAAGTTACTAGTAATTAATGCAGGAATTATAGCAGATGTCAGTGAAATCTGTGAATTCCTGAAACACGTAAGTGGAAATAACATGCTCCAACACCCAGTACCTTTCTGCTCCATAACTCATTAGCTCAGCTCTAAAAGCACAGATTAATTCAGCTGGGTTCTGCCTCACACCCTGGTTCCTTCACGATGCCGCTGCCAGTGAGCTGGCTGGCAGGCAGCTTTGTCCCTGCACACTGTCACCTTTTTGTGTGCTTCTACCTCTTTCCAAAATGCAGTAACTTTGCTTCACTGCCAGGCTCTGCAGCTTCACCAGCCTTCTGATTTTTCTTTATTTAAACCTGATGCTCTTGGCATTGAGGGCCCTTATATTTATATAACAGAAGAAAATAACATCGAGCTTAGACCTACTGTGAATTATTTAGCTTTTAAATTAATGAAATAAATGCCACAGTTAGGTTTTGGGGGGTTGGTTTTTTGTTTGGTTTTGGTTTTTTTTTAAAGTTTTTCCTTAATCTAATTAGAAAATTGGCACTGAGGAATACTATGTTTAGAACAGGACAAAATGCTTTGAGAAGGACTAACAGCCATTTCTCACCTTGTTGAGCTACTTATCAGCACAATGGGTACACAAATGCATCAGCAAGAGATGTAATTTAGAGTTTGGCTTCCCCAATGTGGGGAAAATCCTCTATTTTAAACTTATGGGTCATCTATTGAGTGACATTAAGTCATTCAAAATAGGCCAAATTCTGGCCCACATATGCCACAGAAGTGCATTTTTTTGGAAGCAGAGAGAAGCTTTTCAAAGTGACTTTTACATAAGCCTTGTCTTGAATCTAAAGCAGATCTGATGCACTTCCCAGAGGCTCGCTTTATATTAGGAAAACTGGCCCTGCCAGGAAGATATTCTAGCAGTGAGACAATCATCTGACTGCAGAAATGCTGCCTCGCTGTTTCTCCCAGATTCTCTTTTCAGCAAAAATGATGCAGGAGAGCGTGCCAGCTGCATCATGGGTCTCTGGCACGTTGCAGGGGTGTGCAGAGACACTCTTCAAAGGCCCCAAAGCTGCTGTGTCCCATTGGTGTTATGAAAGCATCCTCTCTGGGGCCAAAACTCTGGCCCACTGATTTTACCCACATCACATCAACTTGGAGTAATTCAACTGGCTTCTGTGAAATTCCTGCTGCATGTAACAGTGCAGCCAAAAGCAAGCTCTGACTATGCCTGACTCCCTTCAGAGGTCAGGAGAAGAGGGAAAATACACAAACTTCTTTTCTCACACTGGTGGAAATAAGTAGAAATATTTCTCGCTTGAAGAGAAAAGCAAAATCTGTCCCTGTCAAAGTACATTTCTGTGTGTCTGTGTAACTATATTACTCCGCTGTAGGTGACCATGGCACCTGGGATCCTTTTGAGTTATAACAAGAAAATTAAGATGGTGGGGGAAGAGAGAAAAATAGCATTGCAATGATCTGCTTGGTTATACTGGTACACCCCGCTGTGTGGGCTCTTGCTTTGCTTCAGTTTAACAATGTGCCTAAATGTTTTATCTAAAATGAAATGCGCTTGGTTTAAATCCAAAGAAGGGTGTGTTTACCTCATCAAAAAAAAGAGTGAGTAATGGCAGCTCATTTACCACTCATCAATCAGATTTGCAAAGATAATTTAAAAGGGAACCTTTTCAGCAGCGTGAAGCGTAAACATGGTCCCTTCCTGTAGTTCAGCTGAAGAGGTCAACCACTTGGGATGACTTGGCCCTTTCTGCAGACCTACAGGAGATGCTTCCTCAGGTGAATGAGACCCAATGAAGGAAAATGCGGAAATTCACAAGGGTGCAGCATGGTCTAGAGAAGCTGTAGGTGGCCCTAAGGGAGGTGCTGGGCTTCAGTGCAGGGGGGAGGAGGAGAAAGCAGGGAAATGTTTGACGGAGGGGGGCGGGGGGGAATCCTCCCTTCTTCTCTGGCTTGTTCCCTCCTGGCAGAGCAAGGAGGTATCCTGAGCATCTGCTCCCTGCTCACGCCTAGCAGATGGTGTGCCGGACATGCCGTTATTTGGACCCTCCAGCCATTCCTTCTTTGCAGCTCCTGGCAGCGGGCCAAGCACTTATCAGGCTGGATATCCAACTGCTCGAGTCAAGGCACAATGCCCGCGGTTGTTGTATGCTCCCAAATCCAGCCCAGGCGTTCCATCAAATGTCCAAAGTTAAGTCGCTTCTTTCTCCTCATGCTTAGACATCTTAAGAATTCAGTTGCGTGACAAACAGCCCTTAGTTCCTCTGCTCATTTCTTGCATGCAGATGTTACCTCCAGCAGCTTTCTGCCAGGAACACGCCAAACTTAAAAATATGCATTTTCAAGCCACCTGAGCCTTTCAGGTTCTTATTTTGAAGCGTGTTTAAGAAGAGTCATTGCCACACCTTACCCAAACATCTAGCCAGTCCCAAAGTGTTCTCACCCCTAAAGTAATATTTTTTTTCTTAAATAGAAAATAGGAGTAGGAATTCGGGACTGCTCATGAAGGTTTCTTATGGCTGTTTCACGGCAAGTTTAAAGATTTTTTTGTTCTCATGTTTGTTATAGCTGAGCTGTACACAAATGCAGTGGATAAAAGGAGAATGAAAAAAATGATGTGCTGTACCATCTTATTTTGGTGCACTTGATCTCATCCAAAGTGAGATATAAAAAGAAAGGCGTTTTTAAAGAATCTTGTGTCTGCAGTCATCCCAATTTTAGGCATGGGTTAGGTTGGCTTTCCACATTCATTCAGTGGGGATTATCAGAAAATTCAGCCTGTTCGAAGCTGTTCATGCCTGCAGATACCTGAACATTTTGCAGCATTAGATGAGGGTGCCTATATGCTTTGGGGTTTGGACTCAGGTTAAATAAAACTAATAATAATACTAATAGTTAATAAAACTAGCATTGCTGGGCTTTGCCTTTGCTGTGATTTTTTTCCACGGGGGAAAAATCTTTCTAAATTTGTTTTTTTTTTCTAAAATTTTCTAAACTCCCACAAGAAGAAACACTATCCAACTTCATTTTAGTATTCAGGATGGTTCCTCTGCGATTCTACCACCTTGTGCATAGTGGTTAGCTTTAAAATCTCAGCAGGAAAAAAAAGACCGACAGTCTGCCATCTCCATCTATTGTGTAAAGCTTATAGCACGTGGCTGTGACACCTTCAGTCAGTGTGGTAACGGCTAAGCCTGTGCATTAGTGGTGTTTGGGACGGTGAACAGTGCCTAGAATGGGCAGTGGCCCCTGGCTGTGGCCAGGGGGAGGTGATGGACACGGGCCAGGCTACGCTCCTGCACTCATTACAAGCTTTTATTATGCTGCATTGTTACTTTGAATGATGGGAATGATGGGAACCTTAGCTTTGACAAGCCACTCCAGTTTTCTAAAACTGTGCAGAAATGCTTTTGAAATAGCTAGTGCCTTATTTATAATTGCTGCTAATATTTGCCTTTGCATCTTGGGCAGTTTATTGAAATAACAAAGTGTGAAACCTAGCAACAGATCTTAGTTTTAAGAATGACCTAGATAACAAATAATTACCCAGTGAAGTCACTTGCGCTATGATGAGTTGATCAGCTCATCTCCATTAATCCCTAAAATTGGTCGGGTCTCACAATTTACTTCTAAACTCAGGGTGTGAACTGAAGCTCCATGTCCCGAGAGCAAGTAATTACATGCAGATTTCAGTTTTGGAAAGGGAGGAGCACTGAAGGGTAGCTCATTTGTTCAAGCCCAGGGTTGCAGAGAAAAACCTGAGCACAATGAAGGCTCAGAAAGTATGAGGTGAAAGAAAACAAGGCAGTATTTATAATTAAACATATCTTATTGATGAATGAGTTGTGAATGTGTGGGATTAGCAATGCTACCTAGCAGGAGCAGACAAAAGAAAAACATAAAAGGCAACAGATTTGAGAAGAAATCCTAATACTTAAAAACATAGTGTGGAGGAGAATCTGAGACAATGTTTTTATTTTCCTCACTTGGGTTTAAAAAAGAATAAGGAAGTTTAAACCCTCTAAAAACGTTCTAGGTCACACAGTGACAGTCATGGCAGTACAGCAGCATAAATCCAGTGCAAAAGAGTGGAGATGCCTTTACATGAGGATTCAGCTTTGTGGAAACAGCATTAAACTTTTGTTTTCACATTCATTTCATCTGAAAATGGTGAGTTGCACCTACTGCCATTTGTAATGTGGGCATTTCTTGATAAATCCATGGGAGAGGCACTGTTTTGAAGGCCACCTGAACTTGAGCAGACAGGAGCAGGGGACGGCTTTGCCACCTCAGCTGAGCGTCGCTGGGGCAGGATTTTAGGGGGTGACGTCCAACGAAGGTTCCCTCCCAGGCCGGTGGCCGCCTCCATATCACTGACCCTCCTGATGGGTTTCAAGGCACTCTGAGCTGGGACAAGATTCCCACCACAGAGCTGTAGTATGGTTTGAGTTGGAAGAAGAGGATTTTCTTAATTTATACCTCATTAATGATATATTTTTCTGCCTTCCTAGCTCATTGGCTACAGCACGTTAACTTTGACATCTGAGTTGATGGATTAAATCAACTCTGAAGGAGTATTACTAACTTTAAGTGACCCTCAGTGACACCCTGCCTATCCCTTTACTTCGTCAGATGCACACTCTCCCACTGAGGACACATGTCTGAGGCACCTCTCAGTATCCCAATCCAAACCTGCCCAATTCGTGATGAAGTAACTACCTGGATTTTAATGATCCCTTTGGAGTGTAATACTAGAATTTGCCAATGCAGCATGTTCCTTGAAAAAAAACAGCTGAAATCTCAGGTTTCAGGTAGAAGTTAGAAGGGAAAGCCGATGCGGCAGTTGCGCCTGCCAGCTGTCCCTCTTCTCCATCAGTCCATGGCTGGGCCAGCATGAGGCAGAGATGCTCTCCTCTGTGTCCTTAGCCGTTGCCAGCCTACCAGGTCTCTTAGGGGGTAACGGAGGAGAAGCATATTCCAATAGTTTCACATGAAATGGGTTTGCCTGGAGGTTTTGCAGTCCTGCGGCCGTATGATCCAAATCTACTAAGGGCAATGGTGCGTTTTGCACCAGTTGAAAATGATGTAAGATCACAGGCAGCCCCAGGTAGTACCTAAAAGTAACAGATGCGGATTTTAGATGAGCTTCGGCATGTGCAGCCGACATCGCTTCAGAGGAACATAAAAACCTGACACTGTACCGATGCTGACATATTCATTACAGCGTGGGTATGTGAGCATTTTCTGGCTCAGGCCAAGCAGATATTTGTTTTCTATTAGACAAAGAACTTCCCTGAGGAATTCTGAAAACAAAAAGCTAAAGAAATTTCACATACACACCTTAGGCTGAGGACAGCGACTTGCTGCTTCTTATATGCAGGTGACTGAGTGTCACATCAGTGCTCAGGGGACAAATACATCCCTGCACGTGAAGCACAGCGAGGTCCAGGCAGTGTCAGGGACCTGAAGAAAAATTGGCTGAGGCAGTTTCATGACTAAGAGGCAGTATTCAGCCATTACACAGTTTATTAAAAGGATAAGGGTTTATACGCACCAGGGCAGAGCATGATGAACACAGGCAGAATTTGAAAGTAGCTTGAAAAAACCCTGCAGCTGCGAGCAAATGCATTGCTTGATGTTCTAGACCTTGTGGAGTGGTCAAACATGTAACTGTTTTTATTATGTTTGGCATTTGCTTACCAGTTCATTACCAACTATTTTTGACACTGGAAGAAACCGTGAGCAGCGTGGGCTGCACTAAAGGAGGGGGAAGCAGCAGGGGAGCCAGGTGAGCTCTCCTGCTAATGGGGGGGTGAAGCAGTCATCTCCCCTGCCTTGAAGGCACATGCACACCACCTTTGTGGAGCTGCTTAGCAATTACAATGGTCCAACTAAGAGAGGCGTTCAGCTCTGTTCAGCCTCCATTATGTTTTAGAAATCAATTCTAACCAACTTCTGTGCCTTTGCCACCACACTTGCCCAATGGTGCAACCTGTAGCAACAGTGTGGCATGGGAGAGTGTCCTGAGTGTTACTGACTCACAACTATTTATGCCAGCTGAACTTGCTGCGACATTTCCCTCCTTCTATCAGGCAGTCTGGCAGTGCGTGAGCATCTTATCCCGTGGATGTGCTTATCCTCAGTCTTATGGTTTGAGAAACCCACAACAATTTATTGTCATTTAGGCAATTTTTCTATCACCCGATGATGCCTCCCCATCTGGGAAGGGGAGCTGGGGGAAAAAAAGGAAACCTGAGGGGTGAAATATAAACAGGTTTAACAGAATAAGATTACATAATTAATATTAATAGCACTAAAGAACCAGTATTGATCCCAATGCCAATATAAACTATACAAGGATTATCCTCAGCCCACTCTATCCATAGAAGCCATGCACTCCCAGCAGTGACAGCCAATGTGGGACACTGTGAGCGCTGCGGCTTTGGGAGGAAGGGAGGGGCTCAGCGCTGCGGCACCAGGGCGAGGAGTTCTCTGGATCGCTGCCATCAAGGGAGACAGTGAACTCCTCTACAAACTTTCTAATTTCTATGGAATGGGCTGTTCATGGTATGAAATAACCCTGTTGGCAGCTTGAGTCAAGTGCCCGGGTCTCACTCCTCATCACCACACCTGGTGAGCTCGAAAACACTGAGACCTTGAAACCCACACACCATAACTGGCTAGAAAGTCAGTATTTTCACAAATTCAGACACTGGAGTCTTCTAAAACGGCAGTTTTCCCAGGCATTAGAAATCAGTGCTGCATCGCTCAAACCAGGACACTCGGGGTGAGGCTGGGGAACGTGGGCTTCGCTGCCCCTCAGCGGATGGAGCGCTGCTCGAGGCGGTCACAGCGCTGCAGGGGTGAAGCACCAGAAACAAACGAGACACTGGCGGCCCTGCCGCGGCCCTTGTGCCCCACACCGGCGGGGCTGCCGGCCTCACCAGCCTGCCTGCCTGCCCCCTCTCCCTCCCTCCCTCCCTCCCTTCCTTCCTTCCTTCCTTCCTTCCTCCCTCCCTCCCGGGCCTGCTCCCGGGCCTGCTGCCGCCCCTCCGCCTCCCGGCAGAGGCCACTCTCCCCCGCCCTCCGCCGCCACCGCCCCTCGCGGTGCACGCTGGGAGTTGTAGTCCGTCGGGCGGTGTCCCCGGCGTGGCGGCGGAGGGAGTGGACTACCGGCCCCATGGTGCCGCGGGGCGCCGGGCCGGCCGTTCCTTTTGAATGATTTCACTGCGGTCGGCGCTCGGGGCGAGTTTCGCAGCGGTGGCGGCGTGAGGGGATCGGATCGGAGCGGCGCGGCGCGGCGCAGCGCAGCGGGGGCGCCTCGCCCGTCGATGGCAGCCCGAGCCGGCTCCGCCATGGCCGCCCGCCGGCCGCGCCGCTGTTAGAAGCGGCAGACGGGCTGCGCGTTCGCCTTTTCGTCCGCCCGCCTCGCCAGCTGGGGTCCGGCGCCTCCCCCCCGCCCCCTCCCGACATGTCGCTGGCCATGGAGGAGGAGGAGTACGCCAGGCTGGTGATGGAGTCGGAGCCCGAGTGGCTGCGGAGCGAAATCAAGCGGCTCTTCCAGGAGCTGGGCGAGACCACCCGGGAGAAGATCCAGGCGGCGGAGTACGGACTGGCTGTGCTGGAGGAGAAGCAGCAGCTGAAGCAGCAGTACGAGGAGCTGGAGCTGGAGTACGAGACCATCCGCACCGAGATGGAGCAGCTGAAGGAGGTGAGGGACCGGCGGGGGCTTGGGGCCGGCGGCAGGTGCCCGCCCTGCTGGGCGAAGGCGGTTCGGGGAGGGTGGTGGCGGCGCAGATGGCCGCCCCCGGAGCGAGCCCGGGGTGGTGGTGGGCAGAGAGGCGGCCGGAGGGTCAGCACCCCCCCATCCGCCCCCACCCCCGGCAGGATTTGCGGGGGGGTAGACGACCAGGCCTCGGTGTTGCCGCAAGCTGCGCGGTTAAACCCTTCTTTCTGCGGAATGACAGCTCTCGGAGGCCACGGCCTTCATCTCTCAGGGCAGGGAACGAGAGGGGCCGGGGTGCTGGGGAAGTGCTGAGGGGGCGCCCGGGGTGCTGGGGGGAGCCGTCATATGCCTGCTGTGGTGTGGAGGGAGAAATCTTGGCGCTGGCGTTAATGACCTCCCTAACAAGGACCACCACAAAGATGATATAGCGGGCTTCTGTTCACACGGCTTTGTTTTGCGTCGTTTCCCTGTTGTTGGCCTTTTTTGTTTTGTTTTTCATTAAAGGAAGCTTCATATCTAATCTGTGCAGTGAAGTGAGGTTTGTCAAGAGAAATGCTGTTTTCTTAGGTCAACCGGTGCATAAGTCTTTTTCTTGGACAAGGTCTTCTCCAGGTCTAGACCACGGGAAAAGTGCTGCCTTGGGAAGAGTCCATGTGCCGAGTGGCACTGACTTGGCAGGATCTGTAGACACACGGCTAGCTCTCCTTCTGAGAGCACAGCTCGTCACCTGCCCATCTACTGCATTGTATGTCCCATGGGAACTTGTTTTCCTGCCTGTACCCTTGGTTATTTTGGTGACTGTTTCCATGCAGGCAAACCCTGTGCTGCTATTCAGCTGATTTAGACCTTGCCATGATTGCAAAAGATCAGATGAATAGGTGAATATATGTGGATTTATTTGACCAAACCGTATCCGATGGGTCTTTAGTTTAGCTCATTCAGTTGGAAATCATAGAATCATAGAATGGTTTAGGTTGGAAGGGACCTTAAAGATCATCTAGTTCCAACCCCGTGCCCTGGGCAGGGACACCTCCCACCAGCCCAGGTTGCTCCAAGCCCCGTCCAACCTGGCCTTGAACACCTCCAGGGATGGGGCAGCCACAGCTTCTCTGGGCAGCCTGGGCTGGGGGCTCACCACCCTCAGAGGGAAAAATTTCTTCCTGATATCTAATTTAAATCTCCCCTCTTCCAGTTTGAAGTCATTCCCCCTCATCCTATCATTGCATGCCCTTGTAAAAAGTCCCTCTTCAGCTTTCGTGTAGTCCCCTTTCAGGTACTGGAAAGCTGCTATAATTGATTTGAAGTAATATCAAAACATGATCTTTCAAAGGGAAAGTAAATACTTGTAAACAGACTAGTGCAAATTCAGCTGAATCTGTTGACGCCCTCACTTCCTGTATCCCTTGTGTTTTTTGGTCTTGTAAACAAAGCTTTATTCTGCTTTTGTTATGTTAAACAAGCATAAGCAAAAGATGTAAATTTACTTTAAATTACATGGCTATGAACTTGTTAACTAAACATGCAAGCTAAACAGATGTTAACTAAACATGCAAGCTAAACAGATGAAAACTAAACATGCAAGCTGAACAGATGAACCGCTATAACTAAAGCCAGTTGAGACCAAGAAGGTTACAGCAGCATGCAGTAGCAGGGACTCTACTGCGTGAAAGTCAAAGTTAGAGGCAGTCTTGAAAAGCGGGTGAGAGCAATAGAGTTGTGCTAAAGGGAAAGACAAGTCAGTAAACCCGTTTGGTAGGTGGGATGGGAGACGTGGTGTGAGAGGTGAAGGGACTGGCCCAACCTCATTCGGCAAGCCAGCGCTCGATCCACGCATGGAAGGTGGGTTGCCTCAGTAACAGGTAGTGCCTTATTCACTGGGCTGTGCTCCATACACTTGGGCATTACGTGTTTTGGCTTTCAGGTGGGAAAAATTCTTGAAGACAATTTCTTTTCATTCTTTTAGGGCTGCAACGCTTCAGAAGCTTGTAAAAGAGATTAAAAAATAAAAAAGAAAATGGCAGGATCAGCAATGATTCACTCCTTTTTTTCTCTTAACATTCTGAAGGATTTGCTTTGTGTGTGCATGTCCCATTGTAATTAAGTCAAAACCTGGGAGGCAAACAATTCTGGGAACAGCTTAAGGACTGTGCTAGTTAGTCTACACAGGGAAAAAGCACTTCTCCTCCAGCTTTCTTGTGATGCTGTGGAGGAATCTGGTCTGCATTAGATCTTGTAAACCTTTAGCAGATGCATGAGGCATGCTCTCCGAGGAGTTTATCTTCTTTGCTGTTTATGCAACTTCTTGCTTTTCTTGGGCACAGCTAGAGGAGCCTTGCACACAAGGCTTGCCCCATGCCGAGCTCCAACCTAAAGGGACTCCACTGTGGGTTACCTGAGGTTGTTCTTGGGGAATGCATGGGATTGATGGTGGCATGTCTGACTCGAACAGGACTGCTTTTCCATCTCTTGTTTCTGAATTGTGACTTCACGCAGCCTTTTAAAATATAGCAATTCTAGTCGCTTGTTTTGTTCTTTTCTGGAAACCTCAGTAGCACAAGGCCATGTTATGCTGAGTGCTGTGCAGACACACAGCAAAGTTTCCTGCCCTGCTGGGTCTTGTAGATTTGGGTAGACTTTAATTTGTTTAATGTTATGAAGCACCCTGTATCATGGCCCTATTCATACTGTGGGTAAATTGGCTCTGAGCGTGGGAACATTGTAATATGTTGAAAGTACAGGCTTTTCTGCTACAGTCATCAGATCTTCCATGGCTTTCTGGCCAGGTTCTCTTACCTGCCCCACATCCCCAATTGCGGCAGAATTTCATAGCCTTAATCCCCATGGTTTTATCCCTTTGGTAAATGCAGATGGCATCCTCAGAGCTGTGCCCCATTTTGTAAAGGTGTCTGTGGACACCCAGTATTTGCAACCTGGGTCCTCCTGGTGAAGCTGGGGACTTGTCCTGTCCTGGCACTGAGGCTCCGCACCAACCTCTCTTTAGTCAGGATCCATGAGAAATTGTCCTTTTACCTGTTTGTGTGCTGACTTGATCTCATATCTTTTATGGTAATTTGGGCTGCATTTCTTCTATTACTTTCATTTGAGAGCACTAAATTTAAATACAAACTGTCTCCCCAGGTAAACTTACTGGTTATCTTGAGTCCCGCCTTTGCTTTTGTAAAAGGGAATCGATTTCAAACTTTTGTGGGTAAATAACGCAGTTTTCCCTAGTTGAGAGAAATACGCTACTGGCTTGCTTGTAGTGAAATACTGCATCACATTGTATACATATAATTTTTATTGTTGTTTTTTCCCCTCTAGGAGATGAAGTAATAAAGAGTTGTTTCTGTAGGCTGTGTTCAACTAGTAAGTCATCCTGTGAGCCTTTGTCTGCAATGGTGCTAATTGTATAAACTATAGGACTGCCTACCTGCCTGAGCCAGGATTTCTGTACTTACGGGGAAGATACGTAGGATCAGCTCTTTGTGCGTTCCAGCTCACACAAGTGACTGTCTGGGGATTCAGTTATTGGCATTCCTGATGATTTGTAGGGGGATGTGGCATGGAAGGTTAGGTTGGGAACAGGGTTATCTGCTTTGCTTGGTACCTTCGAGTTGCTTTTGAGACGTTGGTTAGATTTATAACTACCTATTAGTTCAGTTATAAAACTGGCTGCTTTCCAAATCTCCTTTCTGATTAGGTGGTTATGTTTTACTGGTGGTGGTCGACTTGTGTTTAAATCCTTCAGAAAACATGGGTATTATATTATGAATTATTTATTTCTGTAATTATGTAAAAGTATGCAAGTAGACTGTGGCTGTCTTTAAAGTCTAAAAGCAAGTGTCAGTACATCACAGTTAATGTGATGTATATGGTTGTATATGGTTTTTAAGCTGGAGGGGGAGAGGGAAGCTTACAAGGAAGAGTGGCAATGATCTGTACATGACTCTTGATTTCTTTGTAGGGTGGCAGTGGCTTTTGTTTCTGGTTTTTGCCTTTAAGCATTGCTTATTGACTTTATGCCATGACATGAATTCTCTGTAGAGGATTCCTGGGTAGACTTGGAAGCTGTCTTTGAAAACAAAACATTCAAATAACACCTTGCTGTTTCACTTCCCTTTAAGCTAAAGTGGGGTGTGCTATGCAACTGAGGTGTTACGTCCCAGGCTGTAATATTTGTGCTGTTTATTTGAATGTGCTGCTGTGCATACAGTATCTGTGATTGCTGATGGAAGTTTTGCTTAGGTTAATTCACTTGCATACGTAACACTTAATTGGATGTGTGATACTTCCTCCAGACTGGTTTGATGTTTTAACTGTGCACCTTCAAAAGTGAAGGAGAAATTGTCTTTCCATTTAGTCACAGTAGATAATGATATTCAGGAGTAATACCTCTAAGGCCTCAGGTACACCTCTGCAGCCTCCTCCTAAGAAATATTCAGGTGTAATGTTGATTCCTTCTGAAAGGGAGGGACCTCAATGACATTTGAGATTACCTCTAACCTTCTGGTAAAACCAAAGGGTTTAGTACATAAAACAAATAATTTTTTTTTTTTTAAATAGACCAGCTTAGGCAAAGTTTAATTTTGTTATACGTATGTAAATCTAGAATAAGTATGATTACAAATTGATGTTGGGGAACTGATACCAGTTTTGCACATACTAGTGGAAAATAGTTATACTTCAGTGAACCTGTGGATTCAATGGTGATTGTTAATTGGACTTCCAACACCTCCCACACTTGAAATGTAAGAAGAGAACAGAATTGCTGTCTCTAGTGTAAAATCAGACTAAAAACTGTGGTTTGGGTAAGCAAAGTATTCCCATGTAAACTAAGCTGCTTATATTTTGATAAATCATAGTTGGTTTATGTTAAGAATAGAGCCACCTGTAATTTTCATATGTCTGCAGTGGTAGAGACACTTAGTACTGTATTTTGGAAAAACTGCTTTTCTTACATATTGTTATTTTTGAAAAAAAAAAAAAAAACAAAGCCTGAAAAGTTAAACATTCCAGTTTTTCCTGCTGTACTAGAAATAGTAACATGTAAGGCTTCATGTTGCTAGCTTCGTTTTCTTTGCCAGTGTTGTTTGAACTGCCTTTATCAAAAATCAGAAGTAATAATATTCTTAAAGTGATGATTTCAGTTTATTTGCTTGTAAAATTGCTGAATTTTCTTCTTGGGCTTTTTCTGATAAAATTCACCTTACCTTATGTAATAGAACAGCCATAAATATTTGGGTGAATAGTAAAGACCTTCTTGTGGAATTAAATTATTAAAAAAACCCAACCCATGTTTCTGGAGTAGTAGTTTTCCTTAAGCTGCCGTAGTCTCAGCTGAGAGCTGAGTCTTGGTGAAAAGTGATATTTTATTTTTGTTTTGTGATGCTTGTCCGTGCCTTGGTCTAGAACGAGGGCTGTCCCTGACCATCCAGAAAACACTAGATAATTTGTTTCTAATTTTCTACATTCGATTAAACCCAAGGATTCATGAAAGAAAAGTTTGGCAGCGAAAGTGCCATTTACTATGAATTTTTCCCCTGGAGGAGTGGCAGTGCTGGGTGTGTGCTCGCCTGGTGGAGGGGATACAGTGAACTGCACTGTGGAACTGAGCCAAATTTTCCTTTTTTTTTTTTTTTTTTTTTTTTTTTTTTCCAGTTAGCTTTCTTTTTGTTTCCGAATTAGGTCAGTTCCCCAATTTGGGTCACAGGCATGCTGCACGTGGTTGTGCTGGTACCACCTCGCTGACAGCAAATAAATGTTGATGAGAAGAGCATCTTAAGCTGCTCTTGGTGCTGAGCTCAAAGGCGAGCCTGCTGCCTGAGCAGCACAAGTGCAGCGTGCACAGTGTCCTTCTTGTGTGACGGCTGGCAATTGGCAGTCTTGGGGATCACGCAGTGGCAGCAGCGTTACTGCCAGGCTCGTGGTTATGGTAGGGATCTGTACTGGGATGTAGTCTCTCTTGCAACGCCTTTTGTCTTTACCCAAATAAACTGTTCCTATTAGAGACTCAGGTTTGGCATCCTTCAGCGCGCAGGCACAGGTGAGAGCACTTTAGAGCTGAGGGCATGTGGGATGCAGGGCTGCCTGGGTGTCCAGAGAGCACGGCGAAGGGGTCAGCAGCAAGGGGAGAGATGGTCTCCCCAGGAGGAACCGGACTACAGCACGCTGGCAGCCTCTCTCTGCAGGTGCTGCAGGGCAAGATTTCTTCAAAGCTTGAGTGAACCTGGAGGGCTTCTCACGGGCAGTGCTGCATGGGTGCCAGCTGTGTCTTCCTGCCTCCCCGAAGCAGAAGTTTGTGCAGCCCCTGAGGTGGCAGACATTCTGCCTGGGAAGTCTCAAACTTGCCGTCAGTGGTGCTTTGTTGCATGGGGGTTTTCCTGCAGCTCTGCTACGAGCGATACCCGCGATTTACTCATTTCAAATCACAACTCTCGCTCACCATTTCAACATCTGCTGGAACAAACTTGCTAGTTTCAGGGGTGTTAGTACCCAATTTATCCCTTTGAATTTAAGGCCATTTTTCTTCTATCTGAAAGAAAATCCTAATGATTTGGAAAATTGCCTGGTTTCCCTAAGAGGGGGGGCAGGTGGGTGGGAATAGCAGTTCTGGGGTCTGTGCGCTGCCCTGGAGTTAATGGATTCACCATTTCCTTTTTCACTCTACTGTATGTGAGGTTGTGACTAATCTGTAGCAGCATGGGGCCATAAGATGACTTCCAGAGGGTGATGCATCCTTCAGGCATTCATCTGCTTTCTTTCTCGGCTTTTGGCAGACTGCAGAGAATTGTTTGTTCAGATCTGGTAACCCAGCAACAGAGGAATATAACGTGGGTTTGAAATATGATCCACAAAAGCTTAGCAGAGGGAAGTGACATAAATAAACTTTGCCATCCAAATGAATGCAGGAGCCTCCATTTCAGAGAAGAGCTGAAGTTTTAAGTGTAATAGCTGCAGAGCTGTGACTATTTATTTATTTTTTATTTTTTTTTTTCCCCTTCCTGCAGCTCTCCTCTTCCTTTTTGCCATCTCCTACTTTCCTTCCCCTCCTCTCCCCAGCTGTCTTTTCCTGCTCTGGCTGAAATACACGCTGGGCAGCGGAGTCTATCTCCGCATCCCGACATGTGTCAGGCATGCCCCGTGGACATAGCCGTCACTTTGGAGTGGGTCGATAGGACCTACCTGAAGAGTCAGCTAAAGCCATGCTCTGTCTCACCCATAAGCCATAAGGGTTTTGGGGAAGCAGGGACCTACGTCGTGTCTAGAGGGTCCTTTAGACAGAAAAGTGTTTGGCTCTGGGGTCTGTGGGCCTAATTGGGAATGTTTGGCCCAAAGACAGTTGAAGAGCGGGGTGGGAATGGGTATGGCTTCTCTGCAGTCCTGTGGCCACATTAGGCACTTGGGTCGGGCAGCAGCCATGCTGTATCAGGACCTGTACAGCTCTGGCTGAAATGAATGGCACATCTGGTGGCGTGCTGCACGCCTGCTGTATGGCCTGGCCCCTGCTGTATGCCGCAGTCCTTTGTCTTCTTAAATCTTTTGTTTTAATCCCTCAGTTGTGGCCAGTGTGCAGTCTGGATCTTAGCAAGCTTAGGGAGTGGTGCTGAGCGCTCTGCTGCTGGCAGTGAGGTACGGAACTGGTCCTGTAGTTTAGCTCTGGCTCTGCGGCAGAGCCATGGATCGAGCTAATGGATGAATAAGCTTATTTCTTCAGTATTGCTGCAAACCAGAAAGATGTTTGAACTACCATCTAACCTGCCAAAGCCAAACAAGTTTTGTCTCTTCGTATGAACAGAGAGTTGGTCACATCTGGTTTTTAGTCTCTTTCCGAGGTCAGCATCCTTTTTGTTTTCAAAGGATCAAGGGATGATGTTTGTTTGGAGCTTGTGTTGGGTGAACAGATGACTGAAGTAGAAGGGCTTTTCTGGCACTCCCTGCAAGCAAGGTTGTTTGTGTTTTGAGGGAGAGATTTGATCGTGATGCCCAGCAGCATGGCTGGGTACCATGACCTGTCTGTGGTCCAGCCCAGCTCTCTACCTCTTGCTAGAGCTTGGCGGTGGGTACCCTGCCAGTAGCAGTGAATGAAACTTTTCAACAGCATGATGTCAGGAAGGAAGCAGAGAGAATACATTTTAAACCAGTCAGTATATAATTATTTTGTGGTTTTCCTTGATGTCATTTGGAGGGGGCAATTTCCCTTTGAAATGGGAATCGGCTATTGTAGGGTCAATGCGACTGTCCCCAAGAGGCAATGAGAAGAAAAAAGTGGTGTCATGTAGCATGTGCCCTCAGCTTTGGTACATACTATCAAAAGAAGAAAGATTATTTCTCCAAAACATACTTCCCTAAATAAATTTTGGTCTCTGATTTGGCTGAAATCATTCAGCAGTGGTCCTGATTTAAACTTTTATCTGGCACAGTTTATTTTTGTCGCTTTCCGAGACCTGTATCTATATGAATAAAGGCTCCTGTCTAACTGGTATCTTGGTTCACTGCGTTCAACAGCTGTGCAAACAATTCCACTTGGCTCCCTTTTGGTGATGCTTTCATAAAGTGTTTGGTTTTAACCAAGAAGTCGTTAAAATCAAATATACTCAGCTGTTAAAATCAGGTAATAATTTTTCACATAAATTCAATCTCTTGAAGTGAGGAACAGGGATTGATTTATTCACTTCCAGCTCAAATTTTCTTCTGTCCCCTTCAAATTTATATAAATGTGCATAATTTAACAGCTGTAATGTCAGTAACAGTGAGGCTTGACCTATAACAAGGTGTCATTTTTCCCTTCATCAAATACCTATTCTTCCACGTGGTTCTTTTTTTTTTCCTCAAACTTTTGTGGCTTCAGTGTGACATTTCTCATTACAAAAGTCCATTTGACACATTTGGTAATGGTTTTCATTTTGTCACTTAGCAGTACTGGGATATTCTCTCACATCTTGCAGCTATGTTGGCAGGCAGAGGGTTTTAAAGAAGAATTTGCATTTTGAATACAGCAACATATTTAGTGTGACGAAACGTTTAAGAAAATGCAAACCTTTGTGCACCCTCTGAAGCGATAGTACCCTTAAGAAGGCTTTGTCCTGGCCTTGTTCTCTAGAAAAATACGCCGATTTTCTTTTCTCCCAATTATTATGGAATGATAAGCTTTGTGATCGTAAATAAATCTGATTGCTCTAGCTTTTGTCAGCCAGCTTTCTGGTCTTTCGTAACAATATGGATAGTTGTTTTTAAATTTGAATGGCTGGTTGGTTTTCAAGATGAATGAGATCCTGCCATGCAAAAATCTCTCTTATGTGCACATAACAAGTCAGCCTAATGTGAAAGTGGGATCTTTATCATACTGTTTAGCTACGCGGAATCTGCATTTAAATAGTATAAATGAGTTAACTTCAAGTCCATGAAAACCAGATCATTTTGTTAAGTTGGAAAATCGTCTTGCTATGGCAGGTTTGTTAGGCATTGTGGACACCTTCCTTCCTGGTGGGAAGGAGAAGGTAGGTACTGTAGACTGCAATTTCAAGTATTACACTGGGCTTATTTTAGTCTTGCCTTGCAATTTCTTTCCTTAAGTAGCTTTAGTAAGAATTTTACTTTAAATTCAAACTTCTCTGATTTTTGTGTCATTGGTTTTGGCAAACATTTCTGAATTTTTCAGCCTGCTTGTGTTAGGATTTAATGGTCTTTTCTTCCTGGCGTTTTTGTGATCAAAACCATTTCAGGCAGGCAGGAAGGCACTTACCTGTCCTCTCCTGTCAACTGTAAAGGTTACATAGAGCTGACGAGGGCAGAATCGTAATTTACTTTTCCTAATTAGTAAGATCCCTGTAACATCTGATTATACAGTTCTGACAAGATCCTCTGGGACTTCAGTGGGAACAGAGACCAGTCCAATATGACTTTCAGAGGTGAGTTACGACGGTCTTGCCAGAAAAACTAATTGAAGTGAGAGAGACTTATGAAAACATTAAGGCTTCTGCTCTGCCATGTGCTGGGCTTGCACAAGACATGCCGAGATCTGTGCCTTTCCTCGTGCAGCAAACTTGTTCAGGGGAGGCAGACGAGAGAAAGTTGCCCCTCTAGTCTCAAATACAGTTTTTCATAGAGAAAATCTTGGCCTTGCACGCCTGCCTGTTTATTGGCAGTGTTGCCAGTCTTAAATGCCAAGATATCAGGAATTGTGCCTTAAAAAAAGAAAAAATCACGCCTACTTGGTTTTTTTGAAGTTAGAATAGGGGAAAGAGGAATGGAGGGTTAGGGTGACTTGTTTCTTTTGTGCACCCACAGAGGCTAGCTGCATTTTCCCCTTTCCCTCTCCTGAAAGAGGATGATTTCCATAGCTCCAGTAGCTGCATTTTAAATGCCAAATAATTTAAGACCTCTCGTACTCATGAGACAGTTTTGTATTTGCAGGTCTGAAGTGTTAACTGAGCATCTAACCTTGTACATATGTTTGTACTCCTAAGCCCCTAATATAAACAAATGCATGCGCAAAATCATGCCCTGAACTCTGGCTGCTTTGAGTTTAATGTGAGTTAAAGCTTGTGTGTTCAAAGAGCCTTTGTTGCAGCTTTTCTAAAAACAGCAGAAAAGTGTAGTCTGTGTTGTGCTCTAATTACTTACGAAATGGGAGATTGAATGGGAATGCAGACAGACCCTGAAACCTAATGACCAGGACTGCAGTGACCTTTCTTCCCCGACAACAGGAAAACTGCGTGCTAGCATTTCCTTGGAGCCGTGCCTCTGCGTTTGGTGGGAGAGCAGGCACGCTGCAGCGTGGCAGTTCAGTGAGACACCCTCATAAATACTTGGATTTTGTTCTGCAGTTGCAGCACCAGATTTTTGTCTTGTTTTTCTCCCTCCTTTATTTTAAATGGGTGAGGAATGTTTTATGGGTAGGAAATGGGAATGGCTGTTTCGTGAGCACAGCCGTTTTAAATAAACTTAAACCAGTGGAAGGGTGTTGAACTTGCTCCTTTCGGAAATGGCCAAAAACCTCATGGAATTGGAATAGCTCACTTGCTTTTTGAAACAGCAAACTTAGTTTTTAAGCTGTTCTCTTGTATCCTTACTTTACAGCATCACAAGTTTTCTTACTGTGTGAATGAGTCTATTAAGGATGTTTTCCTCATTAAATTTGTGAGAAAGTATATTGAAGGGAAGGGATTTTAGATTTTATGCTTTACTACTGGAATTTAATCTGAAATTAACATTCTTTCCTTCTTTAATTCTGTTAGGGTTTGAATTTCTAATTCTTGTTACCCTTGTTGAGACAGGAAATACATCCTGAAATTCCAAAAACCTGTTTTCAAGTAGGACTTAATATACTTAAGCAATTCTTGATAAAACTCGCTTAAATACAGTCCATGAGATTAGCGCTTTCTCTCACAGTTGTGCTACAGTACAGGCAATTAAATACTGAATGGATGGACTTGGCTAATTTAATGTCACCTTGGTGAACTGCATTGAGAAATCTCTTTGAACACATCAAACCTAATGCTAAACATGAATTTCCCCATGACACACAACTAACACAATGCAGATTTCTGTATTACATTGGAAGTTAATAAAGCATACGTGTGTATTTAGTATCTTGCAACAGGAGGCACCTACTTGTATTTTTATTCCTTACTTGCTATGTGTACATGTGCATACGTCTGGTAAATTCTAGCATTATGAAAAAGCTCGTCTTTCTTTTTTGCATACAATAGCTAAACACAAGAAGAAAAGACCTTCAATCTGCTGCTGTTTATAAGAATGTATTTTGAAAGATGTTTATGATCTTTCACATTTGTGTATATATAATGAAAGGATGTGCAAATCATTCTCTTACCTAGATTTGGCAGCTGCCAGGGAGAAGGGTAAGGAGAGCAAAAATGAGATATGAGCTAGCAACTGAGCTTGTAACTTCAAATCCCTGTTTACGCCGAGCATTGTCGAAATATGCTCCGTGACTGCCCAAGCACTGTGTTCAACAGAAACCTCCTTCCTGGACCTGTGGCGGTGGAGGATGTTGCAGCTGTGTCTGATGATATCTTTCACTTTCTCTCTTTTCTTTTTTCTTTTTTTTTTTTTTTTTTTTCCCTTGCTCTTCTAAAGTTTTGAGTAGGATGTTGTGTCTGCTTTCCAAATAAACTTTCCTGGAGAGTTTCACTGCCTCCGTGAAAGGATTTTTGAAGGCACCTTTCACAAAAGTGAGTTGGGTAGTTGTAGAGCTGCCCATCTCGTTTTCTGGCTCCTAGTCATTTGATGCTTGCCATTGCAAGAAGGTTTGTCCCTTTTGTTTAGATCCTTTCTGATTACAGTTGTTGAATTCAATCTTCTGATTTAATCTGTATCTTTTTGGTAATTCACTTTGGTCTTAAAATTTCTTGGTGTTCAGAAGATAAGAGGGAATACAAGGAAAAGACAACAAATCTTTTTTTGTAGTGTTTTTTTTCTCAAAGGATGCGGCTTCTCTCGCCTTCCTGCCTGTCCCTAGATGTATTGTGCCCTCAAGAGCCTCAGTCTTCATGGACTTAAAGGGAATCTCAGAGGCTGGGCGTAGTTTAAGGCGGACAGGCTGGACCCCTGGGTGGTGGCCGGTAGGTCTGTCTGAGCTCCCCGTAGAAGAAGGGGGAACCGCAGCGCTTGATTCGACAGACGTCAGCCAACTCCACTTCCTTCCTGTCTTCGTCCCATGTCCCTCTGTAAACCCGCAGGGCTTTGGTTGTGTTCTGTTACTGTTGCTGATTGTGAAATCGCTGCAGTTGGAGAGCAGAGTACTTTGCATAACTTTTATAAAGTCTCTCCTGTTTCTGTTCATGAAGGATTTTTACTGAAAGGTCTTAAAAAGTGAAGGCTTAGAGTAAAATAAAAATAAATAGGAGGTTTTTTTGAAATTTAACATTACTAATCTGTTACAAGCCTGTCGTGTTTTTCTTAGAATGTTACCAATTACCATGTGTAACTGTTGCTTTCAGTTGTGCATATATGCCATGTTTTGCCTTGCATGGGTTTATTTGTATAATAAAGGTTACCTGGTGATTTCTATATTCATGACATTAATATTATAGCAGTGCCAGGTGTACAAGTATATGCACAATTGTCTTAAAAAGACAATTATAAACTTTGGCCTAGGCTGCTTTGTCTAAAGCATAGTTAGGAGGAAGGGATGTTGTTCTGCCCTGGGGACAAGTAATGTCCAGACAGCAGAGCTGTCTCGCTCTCTTGTGACCATCTCTAAATACTAGCCTACTAGCCAACTTCCAGTGAAAGTTTATCTTTGCAAGGCAGAGAAGTTTGCCAGTGGTGGAGAGCTGATGGTGATCTTGCAGCAGATGTGCATGTTAATAGCTTGGTGCTGGTGTGTCTTTTCTTGATGAAGTGGTGGTTTATCTGGGGTGAGCATGCCCGCTGCCGTGATGGTGGTGGTGGGTGCCATGATGGTGGTGCCAGGTGCGACAGTGGTGAGGAGCAGTAGCACAAGAGGGGATATTCCACTGGGAAGCTGACACATAACAGCACTCAGCTGACTTACAGACTGCGATGAGAGCGTACTTTCTGTCCAAGAATAAGTGTGATTCATCTCACAATGGTGGCAGGCGGGGAGGGATGGAAAGGGCTCAGGCTGTGCTGGTTGGGAGCATCTGCTGGTGGGAATGCGAGTATGAGTGCACGAGACTCTCCTGGCACTGGGGTGCAGTTTGGGGGTTGGACAAAGACATCTGCTTGCTCCCACCTGCGGCTTTGTCAGTGGCTTCATTTCAGACACAATAGGCGAAATATAAGGCAGCTATTTTTGTAAGTTTCTTCTTTTAGGGGTAATTAGTACTTTTTTTTTTTTTTTTGCATGAGCACAGCCTATGTTCTCTACTGTGAGTCCAGTTCAGGATGCTATTTAAAGGTGGGCTGAAGCCAAAGTACCCAAACTAATCCCTGGGAAATGAGGCTGCTTGCACTTAACTGGCTAAATAAGAGCAGTGTTTGGGGAGTAGGGGTGTTTTACAACATTTTCCCCCTCCCCCACTGGTTACAATGAAGTCTTGTTCTAAGATCCTTCAGTAATCATAGAAATATTTAAAGAGTACATTTGAGTCACTTGCAACAAATCCAGCCGTGGTGTTGTTTAGCTCCGGCCTCTAGTGTATTTGTGTTGCTACAGAACAGTCCGTAGAAACTGAAGACCAAACCATAGCACATACGTGAGTGACCACAAACGCAACATGCCATGTTTAACTTTTTCTCTTTTGCTATTCTTTGCCCATAGGTTATGGAGCCTCCATCCTTGGAGGCATTCAGAACCCAACTGGACAATGTCCTGGGCAACCTGCTGTGGGTGGCCCTGCCTTAAGCCGGGAAGTTGGACTAGGTGATCTCCAGAGGTCCCTTCCAGTCTCAACTATTTTGTGATTCTGTTATTCTGCTACTTATATATATTTGTTTTTAACATACTGTGCTTTATAATATGCCCCATAGCTTGGGATACAGATCTAAAGTTTAAACTCATTTTTATGATTCCCCCCTTCCCGCTATTTTTAGGCAGTGAATACTTGCTGAAGGACCGAGTAGCTGAATCTAGATTTTAGCAAGCGGAGCACGTGAGATATGTTAGTTGTTTGACTGGATTTCGGGAGGGCTGAAGGAATGCTGACTGCTGTGACACTTGCAGCCTTACCTCTTAGGAAAGGAATGCAGAGATGAGTTGCCTTCTGTCAGTGCCAGGCCTTTCACAGGCTTTATAGTTTTATATTCCTGCCTTTAGGGTTTTTGCTGTGATCCTACTAATCACTCTCATGTTCACAAGTTTTGAAGCCCTCCTCTCATCCCTGCATGTATTCTGCATCATTCTACCCTTTATCCTTGCAAACTGCTATTTAACTCCCAGAATGGTGCGCATGAATTATGGTCACCTTTAACTTCTGTGGGGTTCTAGGATAGGAGAAATCCTGTATTCCAGGATTAATTGTGATTCAAGTGAGCCATGGTTGATTATATTTTCCTGCCCTCCTGTGTCCCCAGTGGAGATAAGCATAGTGGTGAATTAGAGGGAAACTGTACCTTAGACTGTTCCTGGCCAGTAGAATCAGGCTTGAAGTATGTATCTTAGCTTGTGACTCCTTTTTTGAATTTTGGGAGGTTTTTAGGAAGATGAGTGAGCCTCTGAGGGCTGGGATGTAGGCATTGCGTCAGAGCTGCTGTGACAGTGGACTTGAACCCCGGGCTGGCCTGGAAGTTTGGAGGAAAACTTTCCCATCAAAATGTTCTGTATTTCAGTCCCTCATGGATACGTGCTCGGGTAGGGAAAGTGTAGCTTTTCTTGCAGTTTCATGTTTGAGACACCCCCCGCCCAAGGACTTACAAATAAATCAGTTTGATCTTACCCTCTCTGTGGAAAGAGACAAGGAAGAGAAATGTCTCTAAAGATTCCCTGTTGCCCACTCCTTTGACTTTGGAAAGAGGTAGAAACCAAACGACAGGATTACAGTGAGAAATGTGGTGACAGGGAGCTGCTAATATCTGCAGATACATCTGCATGGAACGAAAGCTGTATGGGTTTACATTAGCCTACTCTATTGGTTTGTAGCGGGTTGTTCTAATCTAGCCTGTGTGGCCAAGCGCCCTAAAATATAAATGAGTTATTGGAACTGAAGCAAATGGACCCTTTTAACTTGACACAAAGCCTGTTAACATCAAAATTGGTCTGATGTTCCCTCTGACCTCCGCATTGTTAGGGCTTGCAGGGAGCATAGTAAGGCATTCATTCCTTTCATGCTCCTCAGTGTGTGGGACTGCAGCTGGGGAACGTCTCTTGGAATTCCGCTTATCCAGGGAGACTTTTGGGGCTGGCGAATCTCCTGTGAGGCATCTGTTCACTTTTAGGGTTCTTAGCTCTGGGAATTGTGAGAACTGGCCTCAAAGAGTGTTTATCAACCCGACCCTGTGGTGTACAGTGCCTCTTCTTGACCAGCGTGGTTGTGCATGCCCCTGTTTATTTTCACAACAGGCCCGTCCTGTACTTACTCACAATGGGCCTGAAATAGTGTTAAGGTTGACACTGTATTTCTATGTGTGCTTCTCAAGGAATGTATTTTCTCGTCTTATCATCGTTGTTCTCTGTGGCAAGGTCATCTCCATAGAAAGTGATTAATTTGGTGAAAGTATTTCTCTTGTCCTGGGCTTCTCTATGGGCTGCATAGTACCATGCTGTGTTAGTCATGTGTTAGCTTTCTCTTATTGCACATAATATTAGGCTTTGTATGAAGAATGTGGCCTTAATCTTCAGTGGGCTTTGCTGTACAAGGGAGCAGAGCCTCCGCAAGAGTTGGAGTTTATGCAAATCTCGGTTTTGTTCCATGCCTCTTGGCCCAGTGTGGCTCTCAAGCTAGCTTTTACTTGTAAAAGATTGCCAGAGCTATCAGGAACAGCCCAGTACTTGGTGTCATGTGCACATGGATGCTCTCCAGTGCACAGGCTTGGGTTGTTCAA
Organism: Vanellus vanellus; assembly: GCF_965231255.1. NCBI lineage: Eukaryota > Metazoa > Chordata > Aves > Charadriiformes > Charadriidae > Vanellus > Vanellus vanellus. Next base: position 25,684,367 of record NC_138914.1, on the reverse strand, counting down.
CTCTTCCCCATGTCTTTTAAGATCAGTCTTAATGCTGCCTTTAGAACTGTTGTCGCAGCAGAGAGTAATTAAAAGTGTTTTCCCACTGGACTTACTGATCTAGTGTCTTGAAATTTCAGGACTGGAGATAATGTGTGTATTTCTATTTCTCTTTCTTCCGGGAGTGCAGAAAACCGCTCTAATAATTGAAATGTTATGTTTGAGGAATTTCAATAACATCTGTGGGGACAGCTAGAATTCCTCTTACTCCCTTTCTATAGTTTTTCTTTAACTTTGAGGCCTTCATGTGCCTGAAAACAGTGTCTGTTTATAATGCAACAAATCAGATTGCTCAAATGCCAGCTCTAAATGTGAAATGAACTCTTGGAGAGAGAGAGAATTCTGCTTTGTAGTCTTGAAAAATAAAACTGGTCTGCTTCAGTATGTCACTGAGCGCAAGATGGGGCACTCTGCTTTGCTCAGCTCTGTGTTGGGATCGTAGTTTGGTTTTGAATTAACTGTGCTTTAGACATTAGTCCTGTAGAGATGTACTAAATGTTTCATTTGGGAATGAACAGCAAGGGCAGCAGTGGCAGGGAATGCAAAGAAGTATAATGATATCCAAGGAAATGGTGGGGTGGGTAGCATGCTAAGTGTGCCCTTACGAAGAGCCATGTGTTTGATTCTGAATGGCTGAAGAATGTAGCATTAAAACTTACTTCAGTCCTGACTTTGCTCTTTCCTACAGCCTCTTGCTTAGTCTTCTAAATCTGGGGAAAATGTACTTTTGATCAATTCCCTCTTTGTGACTAGGGTAGGGCAAACCTGTATGGAGATGTGCTACAGCAACTCATGAAGCTGAACACTGAGGTGTAGCTTAATACACTCCATACACTGCGATGTTCACAGTGCCATCTGCTGCGTCCCTGCCATCCGGCTGTGTTCAATATGTATTGCATATTTGGGGTCTGGTTTCCTTCCAGGTCTACTCTCTGTCTACAGCAGGATACATCTTAAGTGTAGTTAGATGCTTTCAGTCATCTGTTGGAAGTAACTTCAGTGTCCATGAGCTGCAGAATTGCTTCACATTCGGTCCTGGGGAGAGTGGCAGAGCAATGAAGTTCTTATCAGCTTGCCCAGAATGTGGTACTTTGTAGTGGTTTATTCAGTCAGATAATATTACACAAGCACCCTGAATATACAACTGCAAAAATGTATTCCTCATTAAAAAGCAAAACCAGGCAAGTCAAAATCCCACTACTGTTTGCTCCTCTAACGTGTCTTCCAAGGCATTTTGGGGCGCAATGCCAGGCTACTTGGTGTTGAAGGGAACTTAAATGTTTAGAGAAGGATGCTGTGGACAAATGACAGTTATTCAAGTCAGGTACTGTTCTCAACCCACTAGTATGTGCTTACTTGCTGAAACTGAAAGTTTGGTCATCCACTTTCTCTTCTGTAGCTTCTGCGGCTGCTGAAAGGTCAAAAGTGGTCTGCTTGTTTGTGTGAAAACTAGACAAAAGGTGTAGTTCTTGCATACTGATAAGTTTAAAGCAGCAATTTTCCTTGTCCTGGCTAGGATGATTTCCCTATCCTATGTAAAGACACAGACTGAAATAATGCCTTGAATAGTCTTGTGTCTCTGGCAGTTGCTGGTTTGCTAGATTTGATTAATGTGTGATATTTTTAAGGACTCTTACACAACTGTGTTGGAGGCCATGCTTTTCGATCTTTACCTTGGAGACCAGCATGGGAGGCAAACTTTAGCCTTAGGCCAAGAAATTGGAAGCAGTTACTGCGTAAAGCGGATGAGGACAGTTGGCTGCCCACTCATATCTGAAGAGCAACGTGGTTGCCTCTCTTCTTCCCACTCCTACTTTCTCCTGCTCTTGGTTTTATTCCTCTTCCTCTGTTTCCTCCTGAACTCCATTGCAGGTTCCCTTGATCTCCCTGTGCCACTATCCTGAGTGTCTTCTCTTTTCCCGTGGACACATGCTCTTTGCCTCCTCCTTATAATTTGCTTTCTCCCTTGACTCTAGTTGTTTTCATGGTTCCTCATCTAATCGGTCTTTTCCTAACCATTTTCTTCTCCAGCTCCCAGCCTCCTTGCTGAAGAGCCCCTTTCTCCCCTCCCTGTTTTCCAGGATGTTCATTCCCGTGGCTCAGCCAGCTGGGCAGTAGCATCATCTTTCAGGCTTGAGGCCATCAGAAATACCAGGCACTGCCAAGCACGGGTAAGAAGTGGAGGGGGAGGAGGTTTAATGTGTGCTTAAGGCCTTGTCTGTGCATAGAAATTACTACTTTTCATTGCACTTTTAAAAATAAAGCTGGATTGAGTTAAACTGTGCAGTAGGCTCCGGGATGTCCTATGCCAGCCTGAAATGGGATTATTCCAGTTTATGGTTTGAGCACAGATGTAAGAGAGGCATTACTGCTGCAGCAAAATCTGTTTGAACAAGAATGAAAATTTCCTGGACCCCATTCTGGCAGAGCACTAGGATTGCTGCAAATTAGATAACGTTTGTAACGAGCTCCTGAGTGGCTATGAGCTACTGGATCTTGGCAGGGCTATGTCAACCCTACACCTGAGGCATGCCATGTGTCTGCTCCGGCAGAGCTCTTGCTGGCCGAAAACACAGCCCAGTGCCTGGCTCACCCTGTCACCGGGGAATGGTAGTGGCACCGCGAGCTCTGCAGGGTCGTGCCTCTGACCTGGCCAGACCAATACCAAAATGGAAGAAACCGGCATCTCCCCTGATACGTGATCTCTGCCCAAACCAGCCGGGGTACCGAGCTGAGCCCCTGCCAGCCTGGGCCCTATGTGTTATTCACAACTGAGCCCTACAGAAGGCTGCGGCTCCTCTCTGTGTGTTGTGGCAGCTTCTCTGCCCCTCAGCACTGCAGGCTCTGCCGGATTTGCATGCTGAGGAATGAGGGGTTTGGGTCTTCCTTCGGACACCATTGAATGCAGAGTGGCCAGCCCCGCCAGCTGCCCCCCGCCACCTCCCTTGCCCCACTGGCCAGTGGTGGCCAGATGGGGACAGCCCTGGGTGGCCGTCCTGCCCAGCCTGGTGGCTGGCTGGGGACAGCCTGGGGTGGCCATCCTGCCCGTCCCAGCGGCCGGCTGGGGACAGCCCGGGGTGGCTCTCTGCTTCTGGCCGCGGAGCTGTCGCTGGCCGGTTGGAAGCTTTGCAGGATAAAGGCTTTTCATTGCTGCCTGTGTCTGCCAACTCCTATTGCAATTAAAGGGTAATCTTTTCTAAATGGTGCTAAATTAAGGCTAAATCCCTCCCTCATGCCACATAAGAGGATGAATCCCCTGTTTTCTAAAAACAGCTTATTGTTTGGGCTGCTGTCCAGCCGACCCGTACAACAATGGTCTGAATGATTTGTCTGTTGAGAGGACTCAAACTTTTTTGGGTCAGTCTGTCTGTGCAGATCGTACTCAGAAATCCCCTAGGGGTGATATGGAGAAGTGGAGGGGTTATTTATTGCTTCCTTTTATTGCATTTGGCTTGAAACTTGGGAGAAGGAAGTTCTTGCTCACTGAAGGTCCTTGTCCTGGCTGCGGTGGCGGTGGGGAGATGGCTTTCCCCATGACCATGTCCCTGTCATCTCGTCAGCTGCTGGCCGTGTGGGGCGTAAGCCTTGGGTCGCCAAGAACAGTCCTGGCAGCGTGGGTTGGTTTGTTTTATTCGAGGCAACTGTGTGCATAAAACTGTAGCTTAAATTATTGTTGTTTGACACAAGGCTACTGCCACAACATAAATCGGGGGGAGGGGAGGGTGTGTGTGTGTTAGTGTTTGTGTTAGCTTTTGACCTCTCTTTTGGGCTTGCTGATCTGGATTAATAAACATGATATGCAACAAATTTCACCCTTGGGGAAAGGAGGAGACTGCCTTTTGATCACTTGTTAACACTAGGCTTTTATGCCTCTTTTTAGGTGAACTACTGTGTCTGTAATCAAAAGGTTATTTGTTAATAGATATGTGGGTTTGTTTTTAAAAAGGTTCTTAAATAAGGACATGCAGTTGATAAGGAGGGAGGGGGCAAGAATGGGGGCAGAAATTGGTGCCCAACTCATCAGTGAATGTGATGTTGTAAAACGTAGCCAGAAGCTTGCTTTTATTCCATGTTTTAACACAAGTTCCTTGGGGCAAAAAAATCATGTGGGGAATTTCAGCGGGGTGATTTCAGCGATAGGATATGAAATCCCTCAGTATTAAAGTATTATTATATAAAATCCTCTATTGCATAAGATTTTTTTTTCCTTCCTGTTAACTTATGACCAGATATATAAATGTTTGTAATATTCCTACAAAGATGAGACCTGGTTTTGGTTTTCTTTGTGTATACAGGCACCAGGATTAGATGACTCCTGAGATAGTCTGGTCTCACCGAAGTGTTAAGAGCTGGTGGTTCGTGCTGGGATGCTGGCAGAGGGGTTCAGAGGCAGGTGACCTTAGGCAGCTGAACCTTTATAGAGATGTTCAGATTATAATTAACGGCAACAAAACCTGCATTATGTTCCTGCTAAATGGGAGTTCAGAACACAGCAGTTAAATGAAGTTACCTTACATGTCCAAAATCTTAAATGAAGTTTCCTGTGTGCGTTTTTTTTTTTTAAAGTTGATAATGACGTTTGTTTCTTTTTAGTGGGTATGGAAGTCAGTGAGAACACTGCTGAGGAATGTAAATATTCCTCTACGGTTCCTGCTGCGCCACTTCGCTGCAGTCTCCTACTGTGCTGAAATCAGGGCTGTGATGAACTTGTGAGCACAAGAAAATAAGATTAGACTCATTCAGAGGAATAAAAATACTTCCTTTTTACTTTGCCATCACTTCATTAGTACTGCTTAAAAACCAATAGTGTGACCTTAGCCCTTACCTCTTATTGTTGGGTTTCTGTGTATGCAGTTCTGTCTTGTGTGGTTTAACAAGCAATTTGGCATCTGCTATTTGTGGTCAGGATTTTGCAGTTTTGATCAAGGCTGTATTTACTGTCTGCCATGCAAACCAGAGAATTCTGCACACCTTTACACAGTGGATGTACAATCATACCAGATCTGCATAAGTAGCACTTCATACCTAAGAGTACAGTTGGAAACAATTACCCATGGAACAAGGCAGCAAAAATTAGATTCTTATCTCCTGAAAAGATGAAACACGTGTAATTATTTTAAAATTTTTCTGGAGGGGGAGAAAATCAGTTCACTAGATATATGTATGAAGTATCAGTCTTAGTTGGAAATTAATTCTTAAAAGAAATACAAGATATATTTATGTTTTGACTTAGCTATAAACAGATGTATTCCACCGTTTTAGGAGCTCCAACTGTGATCTGCTTTCCAAGACTCCAAAATTCATGGACTTTGTTTACTGCTTTTTATTTTTGAATGTCTGGAGCTTGCGAATAAAGTAACAACGTAGATTATTTGGGTTTCTTGTCTTTTGGTAATCTTGAACAGATTGCCAACTCTTGATCTGCTTCTTTCCTTTGTAATGCTTTGTGTGTTTTTTTGTAGTATGTAAACCCATCGTGCTGTTTCAACATCTTTGTTGCTCTTCATCAGATCCTCTGTAGCACTAGTGTCATTTCAGGTTTCAGACCTTGGCTCCGGACTCCCAAGACCAAGGTCTTCAAGACGCTCTTCTGGAACTTGTTGTAATAATCTATATTTTTGTTGATTTCCAACTGTAGTTAAACTGCTGTTTGCATGTAGTAAATGTCTGAGGAGCAATTCTCTGGAGAGTTTGGTAATTCCATCTTGTCTGTGTTGAATCCTGCAAGTTTTGACGCGTCTTTTAACTTTGAAGATTATTTTTTTTTTTTAATGTTTCCTTTTCTGTTGTGGTGCTTTACAGTTCAGCCAATAATTTGAAAACCTACATGAGTTTTCTTTTCATAGTTTTTTAATTAACAAAAAAACCCTCTTTGGCATTACCAAAAATAGTCGGGCTCTTGTCCTGTTATCATTTGATCATTTATTTTAAATAATACAGGTTTCTTTTCAGTGGCCTGTGATTGTGTACAACTAATTTGCAGTCTGAAGACAGCTTTTTCGTGACTCTTTCCTGTTGCTTGCTTGCTGCTGTGTTGCTGGCAAGGACAGGCTATTGACGGTTGATTTGCTTTGCTTTGCTTTTTTCCTGAAGACCTATTTTGTTTTTTTGGTGTAAATTTTTTTTTAAACAACAATTCCTCTGAATTTTTTTTTTTTTTAAGTCAGGACCAGACCATGTTCACAGGCCTTCTTAGGGTTTCTCAGGTTACATCCAATTTGGAGAATTTGGAGTTTATCTTGATTTCAGACTTGATGTGATAAGGTAGCTAGACAAGGAGTCTCCCATTGCATTTAGCAGGTCTTGCAAGTGATGAGACTCATTCACGGCCTCCCCTCCCCTGGACAAAGCTTACATCTGTCCTGAGAAGCTTCTGTATGAGAAAAATCTGCAAATCTGTAGTGTCTCTGTTGTGATCTGTGCCGTCACATCCACATAAACAAACTGTGCGAAATAAACTCTGGTACTTGAACTTCCAATGCACGGACCATGCTGACTGGCCTGACTTTTATTTTTAAAAATAAATAAATAGAAGGAATTTGGAAAGCCCTTGAGAAGACGGATTTTTTTATTTTTTTTTTTTCCCCCACTGACATCTTTTGGTGGAAGGGGGAAGTATCTAAATGAACTAATTCTGCCATGCATCTCATGCAGACACATTCTAACTTGTGTTTGGCTGAGCAATTGGTCAGTTTTGAGGAATAGGATCTGTTTTTTCTCATAACTTCTAATTATGGTGTTCAATGCAATTTAAGCAAAGACCATTATTTCCAGCTGAAGTGCCTGAAGTCACTTCTGTTGTTCGCTGTTTGTATTTATGGGACTGAACTTCAGGGAGACATGCCTTCCTTTGTAAATATGGGGAAGAGCAGCTCTGAAAAGCGGCTGCCAGGAATAATCATAGCTCTGGTGATCTTTGTGCTGGCATGCACTGTTTAATTCCTACCGAAATCAAAACTGTGTGGCCTCTGTCATGGAATTTTGTATGAGTCTGTTGATTTTAATTTACCTACTCCTCATTTCCGCAGTAACTTGCCTGTAACCTTTTTTCTGCTCACTGAAAAGGGGCTTAAGGCTGCAGGACTGGTATTGAAGGGCTTTGTGCTTTTGATGATTGCCAGCTGATTGCTGTTGCACAAGATTATTCTTGGTGTAGCTATATTTCATAAATAGAAATGCAATACCCACTAATAAAGTCTCTATTATTTTGTGCACCCTGCACCTGTCTGCATGTGTTTTGTGTGTTTTGCGTCCCAGCTTGTAGCTTCCTTGGCTGTTGACCTGTATTTTTCTTGCTCTAACCTGTTGAGTTTCCAACAACCTTATTCCCTTGCAGGTTGAGCAGGATACATAAAATAACATAAGCTTTAATGTTTTAATGCAATCCATTTGGATCCATGCCATTCTGCTGTGTTGTCAGGGAGGAGGATGGCAGGGAGCCTGCCTTTGGGTTATATTTGGCTCCTGATCTCGCAGTGGTCAGTGTGGACCTGCAGAGCACAAACTGGAAATTGTCTGCATTGTCTGACTTTGCTTCAGCTTTGCCTTCACAGCAGCTCGGTGCTAGTGAAGATTCCCTTTTGTTGACGGGGGCAATTTTTTGTGTGTTTGTATGTGTTAGACTAAAACCTTGTGAGGTGAGCTCTGCACTTTCGGGGTAATAGATAAATTGAAAATTTGTAAGACTGACTGTGCTAAATTTAGATCTAATTGAAGAAAAAAATGAATTTGGCCAAGGGGGCTGCAAGATCCTGTAAAGCGACGTAGTTTCAGTCATTTGGAGAGTCCTAATTTAAGGAATGCTCAACATTTCAAACACAAGGGCCTTGCGTAGGTGGAAGACTGGCAAGGACTAAAGGATCGATGCTTTTAATGGGCATCTGTAATTCATAGCAGCAGGACCTCTGCATTCACAGCCTGCGAGCGGTAATTCTTTATAATTCTAAACAACACATGATGCTTATTAAAATCATTAAGAGCTGAAGAACGAAGACTGTGTTTTGATGAATTTTTATTTTTTTTTTTTTTTTTTTTAGCACTGACCATGGAAAAAATTAGCATCTCTATTGATTGAGGCTTCCTGGGTGTATTTAGTTGTCTTACTAAAACCAGCAATGGTACAAAAAAGAGGCAAGAAATCACTACCAGAATGGCATATTTGCAAATCTGGGAAAGATTTCAGATGTGTACTGAGTGGTTGTTTCTTTCTGTGATACAAACAGAATCTAACTGTGTAGCATATATGAAGGCTAGGTATCTCTTTTGATACGGTCTGTTTTCTATACTTGTTTTTATCAGTCTAAATCTTTACCATTTTGTGAATTAAAGCAGAACTTAAGGCCTTGCTGTAAAATTTAGGACAGGTAGTGGGAACAGGACAGTCTTTGTTCTAAAGTTATATTTTTGAGCCAGAATGGTATTTGTCAATAGTTAACTACAAATTAATTGCTCCTGTGACTTTGGAGTCACTCAGTAGGCAGAAGAGAAATACCTTTCTCTCTTACTGTGGCACAACTAGTTAATGCGTGGCTCTGACATCCATTTTTGTTTGGGAATGTCAAGGTGGTTAATGTTGTGGATGCCTTTTGTTCTGTCTTCCCCTGGAATTTTATGGCTCCTTTTGATGCCTTTAGATGTCAAGGTGTGGAAGTGTTGATGCCAAGGAAATAAAAGAATGGGCTTGTGTTAATGTTGATTTCATCAATGTATTAAAGTGTCTTGGTGTTTCAAAAGCAATTCTGTAAAATTCTACAGAATTGCAGTTTTTGCTCATAATGGAAGAACTCGATGTTAATGAGCAAAGCCCAGTGCTGGAAGGTTGGATTGTCTGCGATTGCCTGTGTGGTAACAGGAATTAAGCCACCTCTTGTTATTTGGTGGCAAATGTGGCTATCTTTATTATTCGAGTGGAGCCTGTGATGAAGTCTGAGGTCTGTACGCAAAGTACGGCGATACCTGATTATTGTTCCTCAAGTACTTGGAAAATAGGTATCTGGAAATACAGTGGTTGTGTATCTACAAAACTGAGGAAAATGAATATGAAACCGAGGTAGTGCATTATTCTTCTTTAAATTTATAGTATAGGATAAGTATTTACTTTCTAGCTATTCCAAGGAATGGCCATGGGGCATAAAAAGCAAACCGGAATCTGTTGATAGTAATTGCAGACATTCTCTAATTATTGAAACAATATGGCACTTGAAATAATCTACATAAGGGGTGCCAAAGCAACCCGTGGTACTGTCAAGTCTGAGCTTTGGAGACTGTGACTTTGCTTATAAGGTGGAAAACAAAACTGAACTTAAATCATGAGAAGTATGAGAAATATTTAAATGTTTGAAGAGAAGGAGGGATCACTTGCTTTGCTGCTGATGCAGTGTCATGAGAATTTGGGGACTGAGAACCCCTCAGAGCAGTAAGGTGTCCCAGGATAGCGGGGCCTGGGTGCAGTCCCCTTGGAACCAGGTGGATTCCATGAAGGAGCGGAATCCATCCTCGCTTCAGCGCCTATGGGATTGTGTGCAGCTCTGTCTCTTGTGCTATCCATTTTAGCAAAACCTCTTGCTCTTTCTGTCTGCTGGCAAGAACGGCATGTTTTTTTTTTTTTTTTTTTATTTTGACAGGCATTCTGCTATGACATAAGTGGTGACTGCTGTAACCCCGATGGGGCTGTGTAAAAATAGCTACCGGTGCATTTGGGACACGTGATGGGGTGGCTTCCTCTGCGTCAGCGTGCTTTGCTGGTGGGACTGGTGCTAGAGGGATGAGGCTAGAGAGGAAGCCTGTGCCTCATGTTTGCCAGTGTTGCGGTCATGCACCAGGGCTTTCTTTTCTCCTGTATTTTGTAGTTCTCGCTTCTCTAATCCTTCCCTTTCCCCCAGAAAGTGTCTCGTGGAGTCATGTGCATTGAAATGCATTTGTCCTCCTTTTTTTTTTTTTTTTTTTTTTTAAACCATGGGAAAAGCCTCCTGTCTTGCTTTTTAACTCAAACTTTAAAATAAAGGCGCAAATGCATCTGTGTCTAGCGTTGTGGTTTTTTTTTTTTTTTTACACAATATACAACGATTACAATCAAAGTAGATATGCAGTAGTTCAGTGTGAAGCCTGGTGGATGTAGGCTGCAAGCAAAAAGTGTGAAATGGAACCAAGAGACTCACCTGTGATTTGTTGTAAATACTTTATGTACTAGCTGGACACAAAAGATTATCCAACTGTAGTTGGATTAAATTCACTGGGCCTTTGCTCAGGTCCCAAGTGGAAAATAAATTTGCTATTCAGGTGTAAGGAGTTTTTAATGAAAAGACTATTAAGATAACAAGAAAAGGTCTGCTTTTGTAGTGCAGAAATCACTGCTAATGGTAGATTTGATGATACGCCTTGTGCAGACTTGTGTGCATATGTTAGAATGATTGAAGACCACTAAAACCAAAAAGTCTGACTAATATTTTATAAAGCACGCTGTCTATAAGGTAAATGAGGAACTGAGCTCACGTGAGCACAGGTATCTTCAACATGTGCAGTAAGTGATTCCACAGATATTGTTCAGTCTCCTTTGCTACTTCAGTGATTAAAAGTGTGCTTAGGTATTTTAAATAATTAGTCTGAGGTTGGGTGTGGTGTTTTTTTATTTTTTATTTTTAAAAATTTTTTATTTTCCCTCAAAGTGCCTCATGTCAGGGTTCATTCTGATAGTAACAACTCACAGGTATTTACAAGTGCTGGGCTGTGTTTGCACAACCATATTTCTGACTGCTTGCAGACCGGGGTTTGTTCACGAAAGCCTCTATTATTGCCACATCAGAAGAAGCCACTATCCTGTTCAACAAGCAGCAGGGTAAGAAGCTTTACATTAAATATGTTTTGCAGGATGCGACTTACTTCCTCTTGTTGTTTCTTGAGTGGGTGGAGCCCACTCAGCAGGCAAGTGTTGTTCTTAGTCAGGAGGATTCCTCATTCAATGAGATGCTAATGCCCATTAACTACTATATTAAAAAAAAAAAAAAAAAGGAAAAATAAGTTATATGAGTGTTACTGCAGAATTTCATGCTTGCTTTTAGCGATATAGATAGATAAAAGGTCATTTGTTGGGGAGTAAAGCCTCATACAGTACACTAAGTGTCAGTCCTGAAGAGAATAGACTGAGGCTTCCAATGCTGTACTCTGCGTACTGGTGGTACCAGTAATTAAAGAGTGAGTGGAAGCTGTGTCTTCTCATCCCTAAATGCTCAAACTTGCTCCCAGTTAAAACAATAGTCTTCTCAGCTCTCTAATTGCAAATGCTGGGTTGAGGCAGAGGAGGTGAGAGAGAGGTTAAGTCTAATTTCTTGGGTCTGGGTGCCGAGCCAGGGAGCAGCTCCCTCAGCACCAACTTAAATTTTTGGTCGACCTTGTAGAACTCTGCAATTAAACATTGGTTGCATGAGTGGGTTGTGTTCATATTTAATAGGGAATCTTTCTTGTGTGAGAATGAGGTGTTATATCTGGTATTTTATTTTTATGCTGACTTTGTAGAAAAGTAGTCATAATATTGCAGCAACATCTCTCAATCATTAAGTTAACCCATCACGTTGAAGGGCATTCAGCAGGCCTTTGTAGGAGTAGATGAGGAGCCCAATACCCTGCATTTCTGCAATGTCATTTTGTTTCTTCACAGTTACAGTCTGTTATTTAACAGGAACCTAATGATAAGCAGGCTGTGCTGCAGTGATGCTCCAGAAGGACTAATCCTGCTCCAACTCAAACCATAACACTTTACAGAAAAGCAATCTAGAATTATTTTGTGTATTAACCAGGCTTTCACCAAAGAAAGCGTAAACCATTATTTTAACAAAATCGAAGCCAGATCAAGGGCTGGACTCTTTCCTGAGGTGTGCACAAATCTTTACCGTTGTGTCACCTCTTGGAAGATGAGTTTGGTGACTGTGTGGGGGGTGGGCTGGCATGATAGAGAGTGATGGATTGTTTTGAAAAGCCTTGTGACTTCCCAGTAGGTACCGGATCAACGGTGAGCTGGTGTTTGTGAATCTACTTCTGCTGCTGAGCTAAAGTTTGCATTTAGCCCCTGGGGATATTTGAGCGTGGGAGAAAGAGCCTGCTCCCAACTTTGTGGAACGACGAGACCTTTCGCAATGGGAAGGAACAAATGCAGAGCTGAGGTCCGTCCCTGTGGCTGTACTGGCAGCCAGGCTGTGACTGGCTGCAGTTTGAGTGTGGGCTGGGTCTCTGGAGGAAACCAGTGGTGGAGCTGGGCTGGAGAGTGGAGGCTGCCACAGGGGGACCTGGCTAGTCCTGCTTCCACAAGGCCACACGCATTCTCACTGCGTATGCCTCCAGACTGCAGTCAAACTGCTCACAGATGTTCAAATATAAACAAAAAAGATTTTTTTCTTAGGGGTGTGCATGTGGGGTGGCAATTATACTATTTCCATTTTGGTCTAATGTGAAGGACATAATGCACCTAACTCGCTTTGTCAGCTAAGTGTAAGTCCTCCTAACTTTAAATACAGTCACACGTGTTTAGAGAGCCAAGATCTCATTTGGTTTTTCTTTTATCTACTTGCAGAAGTTTTTAGTTGTAAGAAAAGGTGAACTGACTCTGTGGGAATAGTATCATGGTACGATGTATAAGGCTAAACGTAAAAGAGCGAAAAGGCACCTGTATGGGGGGGAAACGCTGGTGCTAATGGTATTGAATATTAGTTAGTGCTTGTCTCACTGTCAAGTTATGTTCCTAGGTTGAAGGTAAAGATGAGAAGGAATGCAATACTGTCAGCAGAGGTATCTCCATGATGCATTTGCTCGGTTTCCAGTGATTTCTTGATCAGGTGCTTGCTGGACAGCAATGGGTATCTTTGTGTATAATAGCACTTGATGAAAGTTTTCTCTTCAATGAATTTTTATAATGAAGGCTGTGTGAGGCACGTACTTAAGATAACCCTACATTGTCCTTTATGAAGAGTATAATTTCAGTATGATCTTGTTGACTTTTAAGTAAAGAGTTAACATTTTAAGAAGGAACGGGCTTTTTCTAATGTTTCTAGTGTCCGTTACACCCTTTGAAGGTTCATCACTTATCTTCTCGGGACTATTAATGGGCTTCAGTTACTACGCTTTGTGGTCAGCTGCCAGGGATCTAGTGTAATAGTTAGAGATCGCTGATTCTGGTTTTCAGTTTTCAATAATTATTTCATTGTTGGTAACACCTATATCAAATTTCTGCACTATCATTTTTTATGGTAGTCCTGACACTTGCTCAGCTCAAGTGCCTGTAGAAGAGCAATAGTCTAATGGGACAGTATTGTTCCTATCTGTTTGCAGTCACTTCTTGATTTGTATGCAGGGCAAGATGAAGACCCGGTGGCCTGCTTAAGAGGGTCAAACTGACGTGGTGAACTGGCCTGTCCAAGTAAAGCATTCTGTCAAAATTGGCAGAACGATTTAAAAGTCAGCAATCAATGAGCAAAATTTCCGCAATCTGATTTTGGAGGAAGCGACTTTTAGCTGTGTGTTGATTCTCCAGTCAGCAGTGAAGGGCACCCTTTGCACTCCCGAGTAGAAGTGTATTGTCTGTTCTGCTCTCAAACTACTAAATAGCGCAGATGTTCAGCAGCACTAACTCCTTAACCCGCCCATCTCCAGCTACGGCAGCATCTTTCATTTCTTTGTGGCTTGGTCTTGAGCTCTGCTTGCAGCAGACAAGACCGTTAGTTCATTGATCTGTTATGCTGCAGAGGAGAGAAAGATGCCTCAGGATAGCTTTTTTTTCATTTTTTTCCTTCATCTATCAGGCTTGAAATTATCCTGAAAGGAGGACTTTTTTGCGTCGACTTCTGTATTGTTCCCCTTTACCTTCCTGCCCCCACATGCTCTCCTTTTCTTTATTTATAAGAAAGCACAAATGTACGTACACAAAAACTGCCATTCTTCTCTAATTTAAGCTCCAAAAAATGCATTTGGGGCCTCTTAATTTTCCTTCCCTGCTACAGTTTCAGTAATTTTTCTTAAAAAACAAAACAAAACAAAACAAACAACCAAACTAACCAACCAACCAACCAATAAAAAACCCCAAAAAACCAACCAACCAACAAACCCAAACCTTGGATGAATGCCCATTCCAGTCGCTGAGAACAGCTAGAGCAGCTGCTGATTAGCCACGTACTCACAGGCAGGCTTTGAAGCTGGCTGCTAGCCGGATGGCTTTCCCAGGAAGATGTCTAATGGTGGAGGCAGCGGCAGGTTCTGATGTGGTCACGGGGGCACCGTCCTGCTAACTGTCCCCAGGACAGGACACAATGCTCTGCACTGTCACTAAATGTATTTTTAATGTCAGTAGGTGCATGTGCTTGTGAGTGACAGAGAAGACCTGGGAAGATACTGGGAAGATGCGAATGCTGGTTTATAGCACGAACTGTGAAACAAAACTAGTGTTGGCATCTTCAGGGACAGGGGGTTGCGGTGAGGGTGATGCTGTCAGGAGGGAACGGTAACAAATGAAATGCCTTGTGACTAATGTCCATTGCCTTCTAACTCCAAGCTCTCTGGTCCCTCCCCTTGGACAGTAATGAGTCCTGGCAGGACTGGCTGTGCTCGCGACACCAAAAGGCGAGCGTGTGTGCCCCGAGCACGTTTCAGTGCCTGTAGTTGAAGGAGGGGGGATGTGTGGGGTTCTCTGCTAATCGATACCAAGCCTTCTGAAGGGAAAAAAGCCTTGAATCTCTTTGAGTTGTTGTAAAGAAGGAAAATGCCTTGTTTGATTTTTGGGTCTCGTGACTTTTATCCTTACTAAAAAAAAAAAAAAGGACATCTTGATTAACTGCACTTTTTTTTTTTATTGAGGGTTTGAGTTCTATTTAATTTTTGATGGATAAACCCCTTCTTCACTGGAAGCGCAGCTAATGATAGCCTCCTAAAAGGGCAGTTTCTGCAAATCCTGCTTGATTTTCAGTGGATAAGAAACTGAAATGCATCTACTAGAGCGCTCCCAAACTGCAGATGAACACCTCTGTTGTGTGTTTACTCTAGTGATGCTACGTCCGTGATACTGCTCTCCTGGTGCTCTCATGCAGGCATTGCTCTGCTTTTCAGACATCATTGAGAAAGGCAAGGGATTATTTTCAGTCAAGCTCTCTTTTATCACCTTTCTCCCCTATCTATGCATGCTTTTCAATTCAATGAGTTTGAAACTAATTCCTCTCCTTTTTAACATGCCTCTTGGAGGAACACATTGTGCGCATTCCAGCCTGCTTGTGGTAGTGCACCGTACATGGTAATGTGACTTCAGCCCTTAAACATCCCTGAGTGAGTGGAAGCAAGGGTTAATGCCTCATGTCAGATCATCTGCTGTGTACAATTAGCTTCATCTAGCAGTGTTTCGCTGCAGAGGAAAGGGCAGCCTGGCATTTATTAAAGACTGCCCCTTCGCTGCTTGACATTTCAGCATCATGTGCGGCGGGATGCACAGCCTGGAAAACGGGGAGAAATGCGCTTCTTGGCTTGGTTAACACCGCTGGGGGACCTGCACTGACCACGGAGGTTTCACTTGAGCAGAAAAGAGCACGAGGGACACTCATGTCCTATTCCCTCCCCCCCGCCCCCCCCAATTCCTTTATGAAAAGGTTAAAGGAGAAAAATACACACACTTGGGTGTGCAGGCTGTAGGAAGTCAGTGATGCCTCCTCTCTCCCTTCCAACTGACCGTGCTTAATTAGGGCCTGGGCAGGAGTTGCGTAGTTTGCTGCCAGCATCCTTTATCGTGCTGGATTGATCCTGTTTTTCAAATCCCTTTTATACTTCTGAAGATTACCTTTTAATCTCGAAAAGTGGTTATTGAAGTAATTGTCTGAGGAATTAGGGAGAGTGGTGACTAGCAGAAATGCGTTGGTTTTCATGAGCACTGTGGTGCTGTTTGCAGGACAGAAGATCAAATGGGAATGGAAAAAATACTCTCTTGTATAATTGCTTTCCATTCTGTCGTCTGATTCTTTCTGTAATAATGGAAGACCCCATCCCTGGAGGTGTTCAAGGCCAGATTGGACAGGGCTTGGAGCAACCTGATCTAGCGGGAGGTGTCCTTGCCCATGGCAGGGGGGTTGGAACTAGATGAGCTTTAAGGTCCCTTCCAACCTAAACCATTTGATGATTCTATGAAATGTGCTCCTTCTGTAGATTATGATTCTGAAGAGATGGCCCTTGGCCAGTGGTGTGATGATATGGAAATATGTGGGGAAATACTAGTCCTGACCCAGGGTGCAAGTCAGGAGTGAGCACGAGCTTCTCGCCTTTATTACGAAGTCCACAAGTTAAGTGCTTTTCCTAGCAAACTACGTTTATCGCAAAGTTAAATGAAGAAAACTTACTAATGTAAAGATTGCCTTTGAAAACAGCTGCAAAGTGCTGGGGCGTTATCACGGATGAATTTTGTCCTCCCTCCTGTGTTGGCTGTGTGAATCTTTTCTTGAGACAAGTACATCTTGGGATGAGAGCTTAGCTTGGTTTCATCTGCTTCTTCATGTAATGAGGCAGTGCAATACGGGAAGTATAAACCTAAAACTTGTTTATTGTGTTCCTGCCCTCCTTTTTTGTAGATTTACTACTCTCCTGTATTTCACAGGGCATTGGGACTGTTGTTTCCCTACTGTAGGTCAGGAAACTGAAGCAGAAAGTGATGAAACGGCTGTCCAAAGAGTCCTATGAGAAATTTACTGAAGAGCCGGGAATAAAACTGCTCTCCAGGAGATTTATAGCTATTAATACTTGCCTTTCTTACGTAACAAAGACTGTCTGAAGGGAAGGAATTGCAAAAATTAGATTCCACATTGAATACTAGCAAGCAGTTTTGTGAGCAAGGGATGTTTGGCTTTTTGTTTATTGTTTGGTTGGGTTTTTTTTCCTTTCTTTTCAGAGACATGTTTCCTTTAATCTCTGGGAGGGATGAAATTGGGATGAGGACAGGAAAATTCTCATTTGTTGGCAGGACAGATGAAGCTTGTGGGTTTCCTCTGTGCCTGCAGGTGACCAGGCTGGGAAAAGGCAGTCCCTAAACACAGCATCACCAGCATAAGATTTTCCTTTCCATTCTTTTTTGCCCACTCTTTCTTTTTCTAGGTATGTCTTTGTACCTGTGCCAATTGTGGGTTAGATTTGTGTTGGTGATCTTGTTTTATTCAAGTTGATGGTGTTACATTATTGACCAGCCTTTTGACCTCTGAAATGAAATTGTCCTCCTGGAATCATTCTCTAATTCATTGTCTGTTCTTCAGCATAAGATTTGATGAACAAGGAAGACAAAAAAAAGACCCCCAATCAGACAGAATTGAACTAGGTCACACACAGGGAATGTGTATAGGAAGAATTTTTTTTTTTTTTTTTATGGAACTGTTTATCAAGCCATTTTGGAAAAAAACTTTTTTGGTTTGTATCCGAATTTGGATTGCCATGTGTGTTGTATTTTACTATATTTTTTGTCAGATCAGGTGATTCCTTCCCCCCCATTTTTCTTCTGAGATTTTTTTTTTCTTTTGAAGTGTTTTGATTTAATTTTAATACTTCCTCACAGATACTTTGATATATCCCTTTTTCTATATGTTACACACTGTCTGTTCAACACTGTGGTGACCAGCCATGGGCAGGATAGCACCGTGCAATAAAGTGTGTCAGCAGGAATAAATTCTCCAGGTAAGTATTCGCTTGTAGGGAGGCAGAGTAATGAAGCTGAAGGTTGCCTGGTTAGGAGACTCTGCGTGCTTTGGGTTTATTCCTTCTTTTGTTGATTGATGTTTAACCTTGGGTAGGGCATTTAACCTCATTGTGTCTCTGTTTCTCTCATGAAAAATGGGCTGTAGAGCTTCTGCCTTTCAGTGAGAGTTGAATTTTCAGTGTGAGAAAGAGCGTAAAAATGTTACAGGTAATGTACAAAGCCTCATGGCTTGTTACTTCACTTCCAGCATCTGCTGAGAGCAGCAGAAATGCAAGACATATGTGTCAATCCTTACCTAGTGTTACGTGTGTGTATTGCAGTAAATGGAGAGCTTTCTGAGGTTTAGTGCAAGCATTGCTCATGCAGGGCTTCTCTCAGAAAATAGACCTGACAGACTAAAGTCTGCAGCATGAATTTGTTAACTTGAGCTCGTTTTTTTTCTTCCCTGTGACATCTCAAAGACGCTTAACGCTCCTGAAGTCTCTTACCTTGTATGAAATCCAAAAGCCTTTTCTTAAAATGTGCTTCATTACTTACCACTGTTTTTGGTGTAGCAGTATACCTAATGCAGTCCTTCACAGTCTGTGCATGGGTGTACATGTTTGTTGCAGGTGGAACGGTACCGTGTGAGGAATCGGTGACAAGTTCTTGATTTTAGTCTTCATAATAGCATATAGCTGCTGGCTAGCAGCACCTGCCTTAATCGTACCAGATTAATGGGAAGCTCCTATGAATTACGTGTGATAGCCTGACCTGTTTGCAGGCTGCTGGTCTGAAGGTGCAGTTTCAGCAGGATGTGGTGAATCTAGGGGTAGTTTAAAATAGCTGATGCTTGTTTTTCTCCTTGCACTGGAGCAAAAGTGTATCCCTGTGGTGTTAGTGGGGCCGTTTTGTGGGATGACACATCAAGCAGATGTTTTAAATGATAGAGAGCAACCTTTTCCCCTCCTTAGCATGTTTTATCAGTATACCATGAAGAGGATAGGAGCTGCCTCAGATTTTAACTTGACAATGGGGTAATAGGATGGGACGGCCCAAGAAATTTCACCTTGGGTCAAGAGTGTCCAGAAATAATTGCTACTTTGTACCTGGTATGTGGCCTTTATGAAACAAAGGGATGGTTTTGGCCTGGGCAGGTGTCCATATCATGAAAACTTTGAAATTAAGAAAGCAGTTGTCTGAGACTAGTGGGGAATCAGTGTCAAAGGAGCACAGCTACAAGTGTCCAAAGAAATTTCTTGTTTCTTTCTTTAGGAAAAAATCTCTAAATTGCACTTTTCTAGTCCTGAAGTATCTAGCTATTATCCTTTTTGTGTTTAAAAAAAAAAACCCAAAACGCACAGGAAAAGCATGACTGGGTTGTTCTGCAGTGCAATCTGATTTGCCTGTGCTTGTTAAGATGGTCCTGATTCTAACACTTCGCTTGTTACTGGAGTCTGAGCTTTATTGCTGGACGAGGGAGCAGAAGGGCAAGAATAAAGAATGGCTAAGAATAATTTCCAGATTGACTCGCTGGTAAGGCTGCTAGCCTTGCCGAGGAGAGAGCGGGCAGAGGAGCAGCTCTCCATCACACCCGAGCTGTGATCTGCAAGGAGGAAAGGGTGTTGGGAGAAACTCATGCTGCCGATGTTCCTCATGCTGGGTCTTGTGTGCGTTTCTTTATCTCCTGACTCAAGAGCTGTCATGTTAACACCTTTTCACATGAATTCACTTTGGAAGCGAACTGATTCTTCGCTGCTTCAGCAAATTCTACACCTGAAGCCAAACTCTCAGCTTCAGTAATCCCTTTGGAGCCTCTAGACTCCTTGGTTCATGCCTGTAGGTGGATCCTACATACCAAATCACAAAAGCAATGGAAATGGAGCACTCATGCCTGTGAACAAAAAAAGTGCTGGTGCTTTTAATTGGAATGTCTCCTGCATTGCTCTGAGCCATTTCTGCTGCCTTCATTCTGCCTGTGTTTTATTCCTCAGATTTTTTTTTTTTTTTTTTTTTTGGTGGGTCATATCAAAGGAGTATTTACTGAGGGAGGAGAGGAGGTTACAGCCCCTTCCCAACTGTGTCCAGAGGGGCCAACATCTGGCTACTAGCTCTCATAACAATATGTAGAGCTGCTGCTTAGCTATTGATTTAGGCAATTGCATTTAGCCCTCTGGATGGTGCAAGTTAATACAGTTTAAAGTGTCTAGCTAACTAAGCTGACAGGCTAAATTAGACTTTTATCACCAAATCCTTTCATCCCAGCAGCAGTACACTGAAGCAATATGTTCTAAACATAGGCTCCAGTGTGTTTTTACCATTAGAAAAAAAAACAACAAACCCTCTAAATCATCTGTGGAATGTTCCTCTAATCTGTGAGGGTAGAACATTGTGATCTTATAAGGCATTTGCATTTCTTCCTGCCGAACCTGAAACCTTGTTAAATCTTGTGTAAGTCTGATGATCACACTGGCTCAGCTGGAATGGAAGCAAAGGAGCCCTGGAGCTTGACCGTGCTGCTGCTGGGCTGTCCCTCCTGTCTCATTCTTTTCTGGCATTGCCAGAGCATCCGTTCTGGTCTGCTGCGGCTGGTGGTTTGGGGCAGGGAAGCTGGACGGCTGGCTTCTCTGCCATGCTGCCTCCTATCGCTGAGGAGAACAAATGGGAGCCTGCATGGGAATGACTCCTGTCAATACCCGGAAGTCATCGGAACCTTCTATTGTAGTATCAAAACCTCATGTTTGTTTTTGGGAGGTTTTCTTTTCTTTTTTCTTCTCAGGTTTCAGTCTCTTCAAGCATCAACTCCTGTAGGACACTTTCTTCTAGTGATATGATGGCAGAAAAAGCCTGGTCTATTTGGGCTGCAGCTTCCCCGGTGCTGCTGAGGGTTTAACAGCAGTGAGCTCTGTGAGATGAAACATTTGGAAGCAAAGTGAAGGAGTTTAGTTGCCTTCCCAGTGTTAAGGGCTTCAGTCTCAGCAGGGCAGCGGAGCTGGCTGTTGCTGGGAGGAGGGATGACTGTCTTCTGGCTCTGGTTTGTGCACCTCCATCCCTCTCTCCATCCATCCATCCATCCATCCATCCCCTCCATCATGCTGGTGTGACCGTCAGCCCTGGTCACCCAGCTGAAGAAGCTGGGAGCTGAGAGGGACTGGGTCAGTGGGAGCGCAGGATTAGGTCATGCTCAAAGGATTATCATGTTTATGGGAGCACATGAAAATGTTTGTGTCACTGCAGCTTTAGGCTTCTGACACAAGTCTAGTGTGTTCATTTAAGGACTTAGCTGGGAAGCTGTTAGTCAAAGCGCTGGTCTATTAACTGAAGAATGCACGAATGGCCACTTTAAAAGAAAATTTAAAATGAAAATACATGAATGCAATGCACAAGAGGAATATAATACCTCCTTTTATTAAATTTCTTCCTCCCTGTAAAAAGCCATCAGTCTCTTCAGAACAGTGTTTTTGCACTACGCTATCGCTATTTTAGATCATTATGGTCATAATGAATTTGTTATTATGAAAAAGGTACAGTGCTTGGCGGAGCCACAGAAAACGTCTTTTATTTTGAATAATAAGCAGAAAGAATTAGGAGCTGAACTGGCACTGAATTTTTTTTAATTAAATTCAGACTGACAATGCAGAAAAATTAAAAATTCGAGTGGCTTTTAGTGCTAATTAATCTTCTGATGCATATGAACATATCCTGATTAGTTTAATGTTGATGAGACATTGATAATTAAAATGAAGTCAAGTTGCTAGGAGCAAAACATGAAAACGTGGGATTTTCACGTAGGGGGAAGAGTATACCAGTATGACCTGGTACCATTTGAAAACTGCTCTCAAAGGTAACTGTAGCTCGTCTGTTACCTCAGAATGAGAGCGAGAGGCATATTTAAACTCAAATTGCAAGTTTGGTTTATGCACAGCTCTGCAGAAAAGCTGCAGTCTGCACTTCTGAAGGTAAAACTGGCTGATACGGCTTAAACTCCCCAAATCACATAAGGGGGGGGGGTTAGAGGCAGGGGGGCTAGAGGCTGGGGAGAGGTGGGGACTGAGCGGTGAGGCTTCTCATGCCCTTCGGCTGCCGTTGTCACCATGGACCTGTTTGCAGGATGGGTGGCTTGATTAAAGCCCTTCTCTCCTGCTCTCTTGTGACTGTTTGGGGGGATTTTTTTGCATGATGCTGGGGTGGGCGGTTTTAAGAGCAGCTGGTCACTGACCAAAAAAAAAAAAGAAGCCAAGGTTGCTGTTGAGTGTGGGAGGGGGTAAAAGAGTACAAATAAATTGCCAGATTGAAGCAGGTATATCGTCCCTTCAGTCTGGCGTGTTTCCACCAATGACCAGCATCTGAAAAGAGGCATTAGGAAGACACAGAATTATCCTACCAGCACAAGGTAGCAATGCCTGAGTAGAGACCATCTGAAGCCCCAATGCCTGAACTTTAACAGCTTTTCCAAAAGTGAATCATAGAATCATCTAGGTTGGAAGGGACCTTTAAGATCATCAAGTCTAGCCATCAGCCTAACACTGCCACTACCTTTGCTTGTGCACTTGCATGTTGTGCAAAATGTTTATGTGGACATGATTATGTGCAAAAATGGCTAATGTCTTGCTGATGTTTTCATGCCAGTGCTCTGATTCTATGTCCTGTAGCATTGTACTATGGTTTATTCTTTATATTTTATTGAAACACTTATATCTTCTGTTTTTTTACCGGTTAGGCATTTGATAAAAACAAATTTGTAGTCGCTCCAGAAATGCACGTTACATTCTTTCCAAGCTGGATATAAAACGTTAATTGCTTTACTGCAAATACATTACTAACATCTTGACTCTGCTTCAGTGGAAGGATTTGTGGTTAAACATTCACTTAAAGCTAGCATTTCTTTTTCTTTTCCATTGCAGTGATAGTTCTGTTTTCCCTGATTTGTTTTCAGTTACAGATAACTGGCAGGATTGAAGAATTGATCTTTGACCTTTTTTTTTTTCTTTAAGTCTGCTTTTGCTTTTTTGTTATCATACCAGGTTTGTGGAATAAGCAGAGAAACATCCTCAAAATTCAATATCAACAGCAATAAATGTCTGCAAGAGACTTAGGATTTTTATATGCTGTTGATCTTATCTGTAGCTTGTATACCAAACAGTAATGCTAGCTGGGAATCTGTGATAAGCAGAGACCATTGAACTATATCTGTTTTCCTAGCTCTATACTTATGTGAATAGAGGAATCTGACCTCTCAAGAAAGCAAAATAACCTACAGTACAATGAAGAAGACTCAAACAGAGCAGTTTGGAGAACAAAGGAAGGCTGGGCACCTCTGGGTTTAGGCTCTCTATAGTGGGGAAAATTAAGTCTTGGCCTCTAAAGCATATAATCTTGAAAACTGCAATACTAGAGTTTTGTCATGTGTAAAGCAAGCTGCAGCTTGAAGTTGCTCGGTGGTTTGTAATCCGGATGCTGTTTGTAATGCGTGTCCATGAAGGTTTTCTGAAAAACTGGGACTGCTGGAGCTAGCAACCTGCCCATCAGTGGGGGACGCCAGGGCCAGGCATCATTACTGTCATGCATTATAAAAGAAGGGAAATAGAAACTTTTCTTAGTAGCAAAGGCATCCAGTTACCCAACGTTTTGAAAAATGGTACGAATGCTAAATGTACAGTGGTGTTTGTTATATCCCTAGCAGTTTCAGGTGATTTCATTTGTGTGGCTCCTTCTGAGTCCTTGATCCTAATCAGTATGTGAAGGTTAGATGTTTTGGTGTTTTGTTTTTCCTATCTGAGATGACTTGGGGACAATGGTAGCGGTCTTTTGCGCAGTCTTGTTTTCCTCTTGACTACTGCTTTTCTGTTGTTTCTGTCCAGCTTGGAGCATTACAGCTGTAAAGCCAGTGTGTGTCCTTTGCTCCCAGCATTATGCTCAGGGTCTTATTTTCCCATTTCTTCCCTATGTCTACAGATACATCAGCAGCTGCAACTAGTCTCACCTTTTACACCCTGTATTTGTAGTCAATGTTAGTGAACCCTTTGGTCCAGGCAACTGTAGTTCTGGACTGGCAGTGTCACAGGATTATTGCTTTGGGCAGGAGATTGTTAAGAGGACACAAAGTGGTACAAAAGCGCCTCTTTCCTGTATCCCATATGGAGGATGGGCTGTGCACCCTCAGTTCTAACAAGGTCTGTGACTGATCGATGCATGGGCCAAAGACTAGCTGGATGGCCATCATTTACCTTCTGGTACTGTTTCTTACTTGCTCGGTCCATTGCCATGCTGTGGCACGCAATATCACCTTTCCTTTGCAAGGCTTTTTGTAGCTAAATCCCACTGAAATTTGTATTGTAAACCAATGAAGGTTTTTCATAGAATCATAGAATGGTTTAGGTTGGAAGGGACCTTAAAGATCATCCAGTTCTGACCCCCCCCTGCCCGGGGCAGGGACACCTCCCACCAGCCCAGGTTGCTCCAAGCCCTGTCCAACCTGGCCTTGAACACCTCCAGGGATGGGGCAGCCACAGCTTCTCTGGGCAGCCTGGGCCGGGGGCTCACCACCCTCAGAGGGAAAAATTTCTTCCTGATATCTATTCTAAATTTCCCCTCTTCCAGTTTGAAGCCATTCCCCCTCGTTCTATCACTACATGCCCTTTTTACAGGACTTTTTACAAGTCCCTCTCCAGCTTTCTTGTAGGCCCCCTTCAGATACTGGAAAGCTGCTATAAGGTGTCCCCGGAGCCTTCTCTTCTCCAGGCTGAACACCCCCAACTCTCTCAGCCTGTCCTCCCAGCAGAGGGGCTCCAGCCCTCGGATCATCATCGTGGCCTCCTCTGGGCCCGCTCCAACAGGTCCATGTCCTTTTTGTGTTGAGGGCTCCAAAGTTGGACACAATATTCCAGGTGGGGTATCACAAGAGTGGAGCAGAGGGGCACAGTCACCTCCCTCTCCCTGCTGGCCACACTTCTTTTGATGCAGCCCAGGATATGGTTGGCCTTCTGGTCTGTGAGTGCACATTGCCAGCTCCCGTTGACCTTCTCATCCACCAACACCCCCAAGTCCTTCTCCTCAGGTCTGCTCTCCATCCATTCTCCACCTAGCCTGTATTTGCGCTTGGGATTGCCCTGACCCACGTGCAGGACCTTGCACTTGGCCTTGTTGAACTTCATGGGTTTTGCACAGGCCCACCTCTCACACCTGTCCAGGTCCCTCTGGATGCCATCCCTCACCTCCAGCATGTCAACTGCTCCACAGAGCTTGCTGTTGTGGGCAGACTTGCTGAGGGTGCACTCCATCCCAACATCCATGTCGCCAACAAAGATGTTAAATGTTTTGAAGTGCAAGGTCTTGCATGGATTTCTGATTTTCAGTGACATTACCATATGATCCACCTCTGTCACTGGGATGTGGGATCACTTGCTTGCATGTAGTCCTCTGCCTTGTGAATTTGTGTTTGGAGCCTGTAGGTGTGTCTCCCTCCAGAGCACAGGACTCAGACCTCTCAGGTGAGTGGAACTCTGTCTCTGCCCACCTCCTAACGGCATTACACTTGAATATTGCCACTTTGCTCTCTCTGATGTTCTTCTTATTCCAAAATTAATTGATATTTTCTGTGTTGGTATTTTCCAAGCTTTCTTTATCCTTGATTAGAAACAGCAGCTTAGTTTTTAGGTGTGTGAAGCATCAGGAACAAAACCACACTGTATTTTAGCCTTTTTTTCCCGTTGCTGTCCCTTGGTGGCTGTTTACAGCTTGGTTTCGGGGGGTGTTCTGCTTCTCAACACTGAACATGTGCTCTGTATAGTACTGCATATATGTGATTGTGGAGCACCTAAGGATTTTGTAAATACTGTAATGCAAAAAAATCCCAAGACCGAAAATACCAACCCCGTTGTTTAGACTCTCCTCAATGTCTGTTTTCCCCAACTCAGAAATGTATGTGCTCCAAGGACTACAAGCAAGCAGGACTTGCGTGCAGGGAAAAAATGGGTGGTTTACTTGAATTTTACCTTATCCCCCTTTTTCTTTGCCCTTGAACTGTCTTCATTTAAGGAAAGAGAACTGGTGCACAGTATAAATATTTGGCAGCGTAAGTGTTGTTCACTGGAAGAGGTGCTGCTGTCCCTGTTCACCAAGGCATCTGTCCTTCTCTGTATCTGTAGGTGGAGAGGAAAATTTTAGAAACACTCCAGACTTGTGTTTATTGAAGAAAGGTTTGACTTTCTTGACATGCTGAGGGAGAGAGGTGTGATAACCTCCCTGAATGTGACACAAAAGGAGGGTGTATATAAAGAAAGAGCTTTGTCTCTCAAGCTCCAGCCTTAACCTGCCCAGGAGATAGTGGGGAGATGCATGGGGTGTACCCGGCTCCTTCCTAGGACCTGTTTTTCAGTCAAGTGATGCAAGTGGAGCACTGTGTTTAAGCCACTTAGAGGTTGAAAATATCCTTGGCTGGCATTCATGTAAAAGTGTTAGAAACAATGGACTGTTACAGGTGGGGTTTCTTATGCGCCCTTGTGAAGACTTTTGTAGACTAAGAAGGATGTATTCAGATTTGCAGTGCTTTCACTTCACGAGCATACATAAATACAATTTTTAAGTAATTACAGAGTAGATGTTAAAAATCACTAATAGTTTTAATGTTTTTGTCCCCTGCTGCTACCGCTGAGATGGCTGTTTAGTAACTCAGGACCCACTGGGGTGAGCAATCAAATGCGAGAAAGTTTTATTTTTTTCGAAGAATAAGCTGTGTGCTTATTTCAGTTGTGATGAAACAGCAGAGAGCTTGTTTCAAAACGGACAAAATGATCCTTTATGGTCCTGTGTATGAAGAGGCATTAGCAAGCTCAGTGGGGTTGTCTCGGAAGGATAACCGGTGGCCAGTACTTGGCTCTAGGCTATGCATAAACTGGTTAAGCAAGTACCTGCATCTCTGAAAATCTGACCTTGGTTTCTGATGCATGTTTTAGAATATGTTTGGTTTTTTTTTTTTTGGTTAATTCTCAACTGTTTCTATCTAGCAACCAAAGAATGTGATATAAACTGACCAAGGGGGGGTGGGGAGTTGGGGGCGGAAGGTAGATTTGTCTTTAAAAAGATCATTTGGGCTTGTGTTCAGGCTGAGGAATTACACCAGC
This sequence comes from Vanellus vanellus, assembly GCF_965231255.1. Lineage (NCBI taxonomy): Eukaryota > Metazoa > Chordata > Aves > Charadriiformes > Charadriidae > Vanellus > Vanellus vanellus. The sequence continues at coordinate 25,657,532 of NC_138914.1, read as the reverse complement.
AAAACATTTTTGTGGGGAAAAAAGAAAAGAGCTTTTCATGTTTGCTACAAGCCAGTCTTTTGTCTTTTTTTTTTTTTTTTTTTTTTTTTTTTTAATCTGAGGGAATCAAATTTTTCTTGTTACCAGGATGACACATACTGTCCAGAAGTTGATTTGGTATTGTAGAGCCCTGAGCTCCTTCAAGATTTTCCTCCCTCTTTCTTAATCCTTGAAATCTTTGTCTTTCCCTGCTCCCCTGGTTCTTTAAATGGGAAACATTTTAGTTCAGTTTTGGATGACAAATGGATTTGTTAGCAACTTATCTTATGAAACCCCTTCACTGAGATTCACTGTGGTTTTCTGTTTTCTTGGGTGTGTTCTTTCACGGCACAGGAACTTCCCTGTCATTTTGACCGAGTAAGAGGGAGATCTTATTTCTGCTGTTTGTTCCTCTGTAACATCTGCAATGCCCCATCCCTGGAGGTGTTCAAGGCCAGGCTGGACAGGGCTTGGAGCAACCTGGGCTGGGGGGAGGTGTCCCTGCCCAGGGCAGGGAGGTGGAACTGGATGATCTTTAAGGTCCCTTTCAACCCAAATCTTTCTGTGATTCTATGATCTTGGGGGAGTGGGGTTGTGACTCTTTCCTTGTTGGTCCATCTGCTTTAAGCAACTCTGAGGCTTTTTCTTTGCCTTTCCATTCTTGCTGTGGTTCAGTGTGTGCCTGGACTTGCATGCCAGTTAAGAAGACAGGAAGAGACGGAAGCGTGGTGCCCAGGGAGGCACCAAAGCCTGTAGTAGTCCCTGTGCAGCACATGGACTAGTAGTGTTGGATCTCAGCAGACCTTTAGGGACACCAGCTCTTTGCAGAAGTTGGTAGAGGATTTGCTCTAGCTCAAAGACCTCTCCCCAGCATCACGGTTTTTATTATTGGTTTTTTGTTTTGTTTTGTTTTGGGTTTGTTTGGTTTTTTTTTTAAATAGTGACATCGTAGTATTTTGTGCTAAACTGACCAGGCTCCAAATACTCCATGAACCTCTTGTTTTCAGCAGTCTAGTTCAAGAAGTCCTGGAAAATCTGGACGTATAAGCAGCATACTTTGGGGAGAATGTCATTATTTTTAGGACCTGCTTCTGGCTAAGTAAAGGTCTGGAGTGACAGATGAAAGAAAGAAGTAAACAAAACAGCACTGTTCCGAATTTCCACGAGGCCGGCAGTCTTCCCCACTTTGGGGCATGACTGAGATCAGTTTGCGCACCTCCCGTGTCACTGCAGCTATCCTGAGAGAAGCGCAGCATTTGAAACTCTCCAAGAAGTGTGTTTCAGAGATCCTTCACATTTCATGTGATCAGTGAACATCTGCACGTGAAGGAATTTTTTGAAAAAGGTTAGCTAAAAGGTTAGATTTAAAATCTTGTTAAGAAGTACTTGATACCTTAACAAGCATGCTAATCTTCGAGGGATCAGGAACACTTTCTTCTCAAAGCTTGGAGTTCTATATGGAAGTCTCTTTCAGTGTGATGGGTTTCATGCAAAAGCTATCTGCTTGCCTATAAGGTGATTGAGATCAGATTCCTCCTGCAAAATACACTGGTGAATCTGTGTAATCATCAAGGTGAAGTTTCCTCCACGTTTTTGCTGAGTCTGTCTTCTGAAAATTGTAACTTTGAACCTGTTTGATCCAGGGCTTTATTTGAGGTGAGCTGGTTTTGACCATTTTATATAACATCTCAGTTATTGGATGAGTCTGCCTCATCTGATCGCTGTCCAAATTCCTTTTCCCATTTATAATTACTGTGGAGAGTTTTGAATTCTTGAGTTTTAAGACATCATCGTCTGAAGATTAAATTTGTAGAAATCTCCTTGATTTTTAGCAATTAGATTTGCTGGGCTATTTGTGATAGTATGAGTTTCCTAATTGTTTTGAGTCTTCTGATGTAAGGAATGCTGCAAACAAGAAAGGTGATTTAACAGCATTTTGATTTACTCCAAAGAGTATCATTCTGGTGTAACTGTGAACACTTTTCTTCCCTACTTTGGTAGATAGAAATAAAGGTTTTGGAAGAGGAGGAAGAACAGGATGAATTTGACTTCTAATTCTGTGTTTTACATATAAAGTTAAAGCAAAAGTGGATGGGTAGATGCTGGACTTTGAGTATGTGAAAGTGTATGGTTTTCATGCACATGCATTTCATCGACATCAGTAAAAAGTCAGTTTTCCTTTTAATACCTTGATTTAAAACAGGCCTGGGCTGTAGCTGTGGAAGTTAAGTGCATTGCCCTGTAATTTTGCACAAACTTGTTAAATGTCCTGTTCCACACAGGCTGTTGCAATTATGAAAATCGCTTGTGACATGAATGTATGAGGTCATTTCTAAATATGTACAAGAGAGAGAATGAAGCTTGGTTAGAGTGGAGGTGCTTTTTAAGTGTTCCCTTATAAATCCACCCAGATGGAATTGTCCCAGGCTGCCTGTCCTGATGTCCATGGCTGTTAGGAAGGTTTCTTGTGCTCCCATGTAGTGTCAGAGACTCATGGTTCTGTACACATCTTCCAGACCCTGGACAGTAATACCATCAAGCTAATGGCAGGGTTTCTGCTGAAACTTCACAAGCTTGCTGGTTGAGAGCAAGTAACAAGCTTGCTGTGCAGAAATAACTGGGGCCCACAAAGGATAGCAGCATCCTTTGGTGATCCAGGAGCTCGTTTCCACAGTTGGTCTGCGTGAGCTGATATCTGTGGTTCCTGTTTGGTTGGGTTAGCTTTGCTATTTGGGATAAGCCCTAATAAAAGACAGTTTCTAAAAAGGTAGTCCGACTGTCTTTAGGGCGTGAAAAAAAAACCTTCTCAGACATAAAAGTGATGATAACTTAATGAACTTCACCTTGCCTTCACCAGGGAATAGAGGGCTGTGATGGAAGCTCTAAAAACAATGAATGATGGACATGAATGTATGAGGTCATTTCTGAATATGTACAAGAGAGAGAATGGAATATCATGGAATAGCAACACATCTTCAAATCTCTGAACGAAAATGTTATCTTTTATGGGAAATTTGTAAACTGACCAAAAACTGTCATGAAAGAGCATGATTTAAAATCAGAATTTATTGCTGTAGGATTTTATCGAGGCCAAAAATGCATAATCACATGAAAAATAAGGGGGTATTTTACATGGGTAACTAAATGTTCATAGCTCTTCCAAATTTATATCAAGAATTCTGCTTCAAGTCTTAAGGCAATCCCAACTCTGGGAGATTGTGGGGTTTCTTGCACCTTTCTCTGAAGCATCTGGCATTAGCCTCTGTAGAAGACAGGATATTGGATTAAAAAAAAAAAAGCCCAGTCTCATCCGCTCTGCCAGTTTCTGTGTTCAAATACTCCCTGCCAATAGTGGGCATCTGCAAAATGATGACATTCTCTTTTTGGTTGTTAAAGAAATCCGAGGCCTAGCATTGAAAGTTTTAAGAGCAAATTAGTTGTTATTCTCAAGATTTTCTCCCTTAGTGGTATTCCTGAGCTTCTGAGTTGAATCCTTCCTGGACTCTGCTGCCTGGCTGATCAGGTGTGGTTTTGAGTATCTGGAGCTTCCGTGTGCTCTGCGTTGGCATCCCGCTACCGAGACCACAGTGCCCCTTCACCGGGCAAACGGGTGCCTGGCGTCCCTTTCTCGGTGTTGGAGAGTTGTCATTAATGCAGGTCTCTAAAAGGTAGATCTCCATTCTTTATGGAAAAAAGAGAGTGTATTTGAGAAGTTTGCGTGTTTTTTGCTATCCCTTTAACATTTATGGAGATCTTAGGTATTAGGCTTTTAAGCTGCTTTGTTGAAACTCATTTGAGGAGGACTTGCACAGATGGTGCTTTACTTTCTGTCTGAAATGCTTTTTAATTTCCCTTGGGCCATCTCAGTGAATCTGGCTAGATTTTTTTCAATGAATATTTGTCTCCTGTATCTCTGACTGGCTTATCTGAAATAAAATTTACTCTGATAGGAGCAATATGTGGGTGTCTTTAACTGTAGGCAGAGCTAGCACATTCAATCATCTGTTTCAATAATTCTGTGCTAATTTCAGTAATTACTGTACTGTTAATGCATCTGGTGTAATATATAGAAGTGATAAAATACTGAAATCTGCTTCTCTTTGAAGCAGATTTTTTTTCTGCGCTGATGATATATTTCTGAAGAGCTAGCAAAAGATGATGAATAGAAAATGTAATGCATGACTAGACAAGGAGTTTTATGAGTTGCTGATCTGTCCTTGACCTGGCTTAATGCCTGGTATTAATGTTGGCTATGAAAACCTGCCGTATGGACACTGGCGTCCCGAAAGAGGCTGATGCACCTGAAAGCTCCAAATACATCTCGGGCTGGATTGTGGTGCCCGCACATGCAGCAGTTAAAAAGATGGCATTCATTAATCTCGTTGAGCTTGCTCCATCTGCTAGGCCGTGTGTTACAAATATATACCTACTTAAAATGTTAAAGTCTTTGCTTTATAACATCTATTAGTGAAAGCCGCTGAGGGCTTTCTCAAACGCTGCGGTCTGGTGGCTGGGGTGTCTGTGGGCCGCTTGCTGGTGTGTTGGAGTGCACTGCTGCTAGGAGCAGCGCCTGGTAGAGTGTCAAGCAAAATGAACCCCACCCCAAAAAGAAGCAGGAGGAGGAGGTAAAAAATGAGCGTACCAGGTCTAAACAGAGGCATGCTATGCTGAAGAGGGTAGATCTCTGTAACCTGCCTCTAAGTCCCTTTGCTGGCATGCTGCTAGGGATGACGTCTGCAGCCAGAGTGACCTACTTCAGGCAGAGTGACCCACCTTAGCTTAACCTGGCTGGGGAGTCGCCCCGCTAACCTCGCTCACTTATGGCCGCAGTGGGTTGGCAGGTTTGAGGGGGCAGTAATCTCCAGCAGTGAGCAGGCGGTGATGTGTTTCTTCGGTACAGCTGGATCAGGAAGAGCGAGCGCGCTCCCAGCCTGAGAAATGGAATGGGCTTGCTAATGCTAAATCTGTGTGCAGTGATTCAGTTTTGGCAGAAGTGAGTCCGACCCAACTGTAGAGAATACATGCACGCAAAAGTGTCTGGTCATCTTGCAGTGGGTTTCTTGAAAAACCAAAGTCTTGCTTTAATAGCGGACTCCAATAAATAAATTGTTGTTTGCTCCCACGAGGGTTTATACGAGGTTCTATGTAAGTATCCTCTGCATCCTCACAAGACATTCTTTGTGTGATGCATGTGGCTTTCAAAAGCCCTGTGTGGCCACTTGATAGCATTTAAAGGTCTGATCCCAGAAGAGGGGAATGTAGGAAAAGGCTGCATTGTTTTGCATCAAAGAAATATGAAGGTAATAACTTCAGCCATTTAAAGTGGAAGTTACTTATGCACAATGCTGAGTTTACTAACAAAAGATTTGTTTTCTGACTGTCCTAGGCTTTTGGGCAGGCCCATACCAACCACAAGAAGGTAGCAGCAGACGGAGAGAGCAGAGAGGAGACCTTGATTCAGGAATCAGCTACCAAGGAAGAGTACTACATGAAGAAGGTTATGGAGTTGCAGACAGAACTGAAGCAGCTCCGAAATGTCCTTGCCAACACTCAGTCTGAAAATGAGCGCCTTAATTCTGTTGCACAGGAACTGAAAGAGGTGAGTGAAGGTGCACAGTGTGCACCACAGCTTGTATTGTGGCTATGTTGTCTTGTGCTGCGTAATCAAAATAAGGAAGGTTCTTCAGCTGGTCGCCATCTGCTTAATACCGGCAGCTGCTAAGACGGGTTGTCTCTCCAAGACTTCAGCAAGGTGTTGCATCTGTGATTAAGCAATACAGTAAATCCAGCTTTCTGGTTCCATCCATTGACCCAGCCTGTTGTGGCCACAGTGGTTCTGCCCTGGTACAAATTTGCTCTGCCTTGTTCAAATACCTACTAGTTCTGCAGTAACCACTGTCTTGTGTCCCAGCTCATTGGACAGATGCATGACTGCGTGTCCGAGTCACGCGGGTGCTGTGCATACTGGACATCAGTACTCTCAGTCCGAGAACTGCTTCCTTAAAAAGCAGAGGAAGCTCTTTAATCCAAGAACAGAGGTGCTTGGGATGTACTTTTTCTGCCTTGCTCCCAGTACGGATTTTCTTGCTGCAAAATATTTGGGACATAATTTCCCCTTTTATCACTTTTTCCACCCATCCTTTTTTTTTTTTAAGGATGTGGGAGCATAACAAAACACTGAATTGCACAAGAGGGGTAGTAGCGAAGTTTATAGCCTTGTGTTTTCTCTCAGGAAAGTGATGGTTTTTACTTTTTCGTAGGTTGCTTAACTGACTATTTCAAAGCACCTTTCACCTTTTATTGTTTTAGTATTAAAACTGCCTATTTCCGAGGGGAAATAATTGCTGAGAAATTGACTGAAAAAGCTTAGTTACTTAGGAAATCTGTAGCTCAGCAAGAATCTCTGTGGCACTGATGGGGAAAAGATCGTCTTGAGAGTTCAAACCATTGCTTAAATTTAGACTGGGTAAAAGGAGATTGTAAACCACAGATGGATGTGGTAAGTAATCAGCAATTATTACTCATGAGCTTTCTTGCACCTTCCTTTGAAGCGCTGGCTACTAGTCTTATCTAGCCCTGAGATAATCACTGGCCACCCCTGCCAGGATGGGAAGCTAGCTAAGATCCCATGTCTTGGTCTTGACGTACTCTGCATGACCAGGGCTGAAAATCAGAAGTGTCTCGTTTAATTTCTCTAGAACATAGTAACTGATATGAAGATAATATTTGGTGGTAAAATTCATGAGGAAGTGTGGGTTACTTCTGTGGAGACAATGGGGCGGTTCAACAGTACCTCTCCTTGGGGTAGGACAGAGGAGATTTGTGGGGCAAACTGTCCCAGGTGATTGAACAGGCCAGTCAAGCTCTCCTTTAATTTCATGGGTCCTGGCTGTGGGATAACAGGGCTGGAATCGGTCCATGTGCTCTGCTTAGGCAAGGAACCAGTCCCTGCAAGCACACACACAACTCTTATTTCCTAACCTATATGAACAGCTTAAAAGCAAAAGCTCCCTGCCCCCTAGGCAGCATCGTGTCCGTAACAGATTCCAAACACTGCTTCAAAGCATGCTGGTCGGCAGATTTCCATCCAGCTCCCTGCGTCACTGCAGCTGAAGGGGATTTTTTTCTCCTAGGTACTGCCACGTTTCAGCCCCCTTTGCTTGGAGCTGCGTTTTGCTTTATGCAGCCCTGGGATGAGCTGTCAGTTTGCCAGGTTGTAGGGTGGGTTTTTTTTCTTGTGCTTTGTCCTTCCACCTCGCCCATGTAGCCTTTTGCACAAACACGCTTGTGTGAAATGGACCCCAGTGCAAACTGGAGAGTGCAGGTGGAGGGAAAGTGGGCAATGTTGGGTTTCTTGTGAAGATTTTAATTTTTTCAACGTTTTTGGTTTGGTTTTTGTTTGTTTGTTTGTTTTCTAATTTTAAGCCCTCTTCTGCTGAACGGGGGAAGATGCATTTAATTACTTGAATAAAGGCTGATGATAATTAACTGGATGTGACTGATTTTGAACTTTGAATGGAAACAGAACTCAGTTAAAGAAAAATAAAAATTGAAACCTAATGTGATAAATAACTGGAACCTTGCAGTTAGGGGGTTCTCTGCCTGTCACTTTGTGTCATCTCGGTGCGTGCATTCTTCTTTCCTTGCTTTTTTTTTTTTGTTTTTTTTTGTTTTTTTTTTGTTTTTTCAGCCTAGCTGGTTCTTCTGCTGCTGGTATAATGTGGTAGGGTGAAGAGATGAGGAGGAGAAAAAGAAATGCCATGAAAGTTTTTGTGTTAAAATGAAAACATCTGGGCCAATTGACCATGTGTGGTTTGGGATTCTTTTCCTCTGAAGATGCCTATTTGTGTATTGCATTTTGGTTTGAATTGCCCTATAACTACTGGTAGGGAATGGTGAGGCAGGGTGTGTGAACAGGGATACCGGCCTTCTCCTGGCCCACTAAAACACCAAGTCAATATGACTATCTTGAGGGACTTGTCTTTTCTCTTGTACAATGCATCAGAAAGTGGCCCAAGTGCAAATCTTTGCTGTTTCACCATTGTTGTCCAGGTAAGTGGAAACAGGAGGGTATGCACAGGCCTCCGGTGATGGTTTGTAGCTCTAATAGCAAATTAAAGTTGTAAGCATTGTGTGAGAGAAATCAAAAAGATGCTGTCGCCCTTGGAAGCTAGTGAGCAAGATGAGCAGCGTGCTTTTCCCCAGTCCCTGTTGCTGTGCTTAGTCTTAGCCTGCCTCATGGTAAAAAGTTTTATGTTGATAATAGGTCAAGGAGACTCTGTGCTGTGAAGAATGCTGCCGTGGGCTGCAAGTGTAGGGGATGAAGGTGGAATATGATCTACTGTTTTAGACCGCAGAGACGGAGTGGAAATTCCTTCCTTTTTTCTGAGTGCTGGTGAAAGAAAAACTGCTGTGGCTCTTCGCCATCTTGTTGCAGAGAATTTTTGTAGGCAGATATAGTCTTTATAGTGTGTATTTTGGAAGCCCTGTATTATTGCTTATCATGAGAACTGACTTGCGAGATGTCTGGGGGAACAGGAAACTTTGCTTCCATTGCAACTGTTCTGGATTTGTTAAGAGGAAGGATGTGGAAAATGCTTGATTGTGTGTCCTCTGGCCAGGCAGAGGCTGCCTCCTGTCAAAACTAAAAGGAAGTTTAAAAGCAAAAAGGAAAGAAAAAAGTCGGATAATCAACTGAGGCTGAATCTCTGCTTTATTTTTAAGGGAGATTTGCTTGTCAAGGCTGGCTGCAAAAGTTTCTATCTGCTGTTTTGTACCTATCTGATAGGATACAGAGTTTTACTGTTGCTGGGGCTTTTTTTGAAAATATCAGTTCAGTCCTTAATAGTGGCACAAGGAAGATGGTCGAGTGTATCTGGCAGCGGCTCCCCTTGAGATGCTGTTGGCAGTAGTGGTGGTGGTGGTGGGTTGAGGCCAGATGTTGACCCACATCAGTTGGAAGCACATTCAAGACTGTGCATTTTAAGATTGTATCATTCCTTTCGTGTCTTCTCAGGACACTTGCAGAGAAACGATGAGTTGTTTTTTAAAGGAGAAGAGTGACATTTGGTACACCTGGAGTTGCTGTAGCAGACACAAGTGATTTTGACGCTTTCTGTTGAATTATCTAACTTTGGCCTGTTAAGACAGGCTGACAGGGTGGTTACAGATTATGAGTTTTACTGCTGTCATTAGCTAGCTCAGCAGCTCCTGTGTCCTGGAAGACTCACTTGGAAGGAGTAATTGCTCCTGAGTAATTGTTAATTGCCATTCTTTTTTAATCTTCTTTCGTCTCTCCTGTGTTTTAGTAAGACCAAAACAGATTTCATCGGGTGATTTGGCTGTGAAGTCATGAGGCGGCCATGCCCAGTATGGAGCAGCTGAACAATAAATGAGCGATTTTTTTCCCAGGAAAGTAAAAGGCGTTCTGATTATGTAACCTAAAGAAGGAAATATATTTTAATGTGTGCGCTCTTATACGTTAGTTAAGAAAAATAGCTGACCTGACATGGTGCAATATAATATGTACTAAATAACTTGTGGGTTTTTTAAATCATGCTATCAGCAACATGTGAGTAATTTTTTTTTTTTTTTCCTCCAAGGCTTCCTCCATGGAAGCTGTTTTTCTGAGGTTTGTTCTGAAGAAACTTTCTTGTTCTGCATTATTGACTGACGGGCTTTACCAAGAAAGCGTGTGTCAATCTGAAGGATAACGAACACCATGCAGTTACCTGGCCCTGCTGTGTGCAGGGGACTCTCTTTGTTTCTGTTTATAGTGCTGGGTTTTTTGAGGCCTGTGTCAAACACAGACACACAATTGTTAATCCTGGGTTTTTTTGTTGTTTGTTTTTAACCTTAGAGAAAAGGAATACCCAGCAGGTAGACCTCTATAAAGATCCGTCAGTTTTATCCCTCCGTCCTATTCCCTTGCCTCACATCAGAGGAATGGCCACCAGTTTGTGTTTCCAGAGTCTCAAGTGACTCTAACAACCCTCATGCTCTAGTCCAATCCTGTAGATAACTTCCTTAGCTAAGTGTATGTCTTATGAAGCTCACCCATACTCTCAGAGTAAACCTAAAAAACTAACCAACCAACCAACCCTGCCGTCTTCTTCAGTGAAGTCCTAGAACTTGGTCTCTGGTTGTGGGTAGCCAAATGCTTCACTGAAGGACACGCAGAAATTGCCCGCACTCTGATTAGAACAGCTTCAAGCAGAAGCTGATCTTCCATCACTGGAAACGTAAGATGCACTGCATTAGGTCAGGCCGCTGCAACCACGACTGCCTTACACGTGCTGTTGTGTAGTTGCTCACGGTCATCTCTCCATATCGTTGGATGTAGCAATATTACAGCTGCTCGTATCAGCTTTCTGGGCCCTGCAGTTAAAAATATGTGAACTGAGGTGGAAGGGACATTGCTGGGAAGCCCAGGACACAGGCTGTTTGCAATATTTGACTGCTTTAATTGCTAGCAAGTGTTTATTTTTCAGAGCCAGTGTTTTCACCATGGTAGGCCATTAAGTTGTTTGTCAGACATGACTCTATCTGCTCCAAGTGATGAGGGCTGATAATTCTTCTATAAATACACTGTAATCTGATTGCTAAAGTTCTCCAGGTTTCCTTAACATCATCGGTGAAGGAAGAGTGTTCCTAAAGTTAGGATTACGCTTTTCTTTCCCACTAGGGATAAGCTATTCAGCATAGCTAAGCTGCTGAATAGTCTTTTGTGTTGCTTTCTGTTTCTCCCTCTTGAATGCACTGGTAACCCCTACAGGAAGATGCACAACAGATCTCCCTGCAGCCAAGGAAAGAAAGCGTCCATGTTCTGCTAAAACAGTTTTTTTTTAATGGGTTTTTATTATGTTTCAGATGGATACAAACACTATGCGGTACTGCCTTTCCTTTCCTAAAAGCTGTATCAGGAGCCATGCTTAAAGAAGGCATGGGTTCCATTATAGCAGAGAATAAGTGGAAACAAGATTTTTATTGTGCTCTAAATTACAGACTGTGCACTACTGGTAAGTGGCCAAAAGTGTGTGCAAGTACTTTATTACAATGTATTCTAGATTTGGTTCATGTAGCCTGACCTGTATTTCTGTATCAAATCAAGAGGGCTCTTTCTTCCCTTTTTAAATAAAATGCAATTTTAATGCAATGAAATTGTATGAAATTCTCAATGTTATGGCCTTAATATTTCTGGATATATTGCAAAGGTCTTGAAGTAATGTTAATCATATAGCAAATATATTCTTGTAAAACACTTATTTTCTGTACATGCTTGCATGGTGTAGACTAAACCAGCTTCCCCATTCTGAATAATGTCTAATCTGTAATGCTGTATATGTGGGTGAACAGCTAAGAGAAGGGAAAATGCTGAAAGATTTATTGTCTTTCCTCAGAAGAATCTTGGAAAAGAAAGGAAGAAAAAATGACTTGATCTCTAGAGGAGTTCTTTCCAAGCAGAAAGGACAGTAGCAGAGGAGGGTTTGCAGCTTTTGGAAGCAGAAGTGTGAAGAATGGAAAAAGAGGTCAGAGATGTGAATGGCATTAAAATGGTGTCAAATGCAGAAAGCGGAGAAAAAGGCACGTTTTTCATGGACAATATGACATGGGAAGGAAGATGACTTCAGTGCTAATATTTAGATGAATTGGAGTGAAGGAGGCTGAAAAGCTTTGAAAGTTGAGGGTAGCATTGGTTTCTGTGGAGCAACGGAGCTTGGAGTTTTGGCAGTGTAAGATTTTGGGTTGCACTGAAGGGAGGTGTAAATGGAGGCTTTTCTAGAAAACTTGTCTCCAGGAGGTACAGAGGGTTGGAGAACCTGTGAAGGCAGAATGAGTTGAGAGAGAAACTCGTCATGGTCACCAAAGGAACAGGAGCAAGGTCGTTGATCTAGAGAAGGAAGCAAGAAGGAACCGGAGGGTTTGGGGTAGGATGTTGACAAAGAGTGAGGAGCCGAGCTCCTTTTGTTTAAGGAGCGAAGACAAAAAAAAAAAAAGTCATCCCTTCATTGCAGAATATGGTGAGATTTGCTAGAAAGCCTCTGTAGCAGGGATTTGTGGGTGGCTTTATGCTTCAGCCTTGTGTAAGAAATGAAGGTGCCTGAGTGCTGGTGTAACTCCCAGAGGCGGACACAGAAGCAGGTGGGCCAGTTACACAGTCAATTTGCTGGGAAAAAAAAAAAAAAAAAACAAACCCACAAACAAAAAAAACCCCAAGAAAGCAGAATTGTGTAAGAGAGCTGAGTGCTTTACATAAACTTTTATAAAAAAGCAAAAACAAACCAAAACCCTGTTGGAATAGAATCATTGAATGGTTTAGGTTGGAAGGGACCTTAAAGATCATTCAGTTCCGACCCCCCCTGCCCTGGGCAGGGACACCTCCCACCAGCCCAGGTTGCTCCAAGCCCCGTCCAACCTGGCCTTGAACACCTCCAGGGATGGGGCAGCCACAGCTTCTCTGGGCAACCTGCGCCAGGGGCTCACCACCCTCAGAGGGAAAAATTTCTTCCTAATATCTAATCTAAATCTCCTCTCTTCCAGTTTGAAGCCATTCCCCCTCATCCTATCACTACGTGCCCTTGTAAAAACTCCCTCTCCAGCTTTCTTGAAGGCCCCCTTCAGCTGCTATAAGGTGTCCCCAGAGCCTTCTCTTCTCCAGGCTGAACACCCCCAACTCTCTTAGCCTGTCCTCCCAGCAGAGGGGCTCCAGCCCTCTGGTCATCTTTGTGGCCTCCTCTAGCCCCGCTCCAACAGGTCCATGTCCTTTTTGTGTTGAGGTCTCCAGAGCTGGACACAATATTCCAGTTGTGGTCTCACAAGAGCAGAGCAGCAGGGCAGAATCCCCTCCCTGAAATACTCCCCCACAGCAGCGTATAGAAGATATTCCTTGATTCATCGCTTTTTTTTCAACTGTGCATATAGAAGCACAGGTAAATAATGCGAAGATACACTGAAAGAGTTACCTCTGAAGTGAGCAGTGGGGCTGGAAATCTGCTGCTAAACGTGCTCCAAACGTAGAAGTGGCTGTTTGCAGATTGGTAAAGCTCCGTTTTTAAAAGCAAAGCAGTGATGAGCCTCTGTCTGGAGGGTACTGAGCCAATCAAATTTAGGGTGCAGGGATGGATTTCTGGTCCTCTAATGTGTTGAAAGAACTAGAAGGGTCACAGTGTGAATAGCACTGTTTTGTTTTTTTTTTTAAAAAAAACAAACAAACAAACTCCTGTCTTTTGTCCAGTGTGTGAAGTTCAAAGGCAATGATAATAGTCCACTGGCAGCGCGCGGCTGTGTACTGGCTCAGCACATTGCAGATGGAGATGGCAGCTGGTTTCTTCCCACCTTTTTATTTTCATTGAAGTTGATTGAAGTTGATTTATTTTTTTTTTTTTTTATACCAACAAGGCTTTTTTTTTTTTTTTAAACGATGATGAGAGCTGAGTATTTTTACAGAAAGGAAGAACTGCATAGTGTTTGTATCCATTTGAAACATAACAAAAATCCATTCCAAAGAAGATGAATTGTGGAAATTCAGTTGATGTGCTTTGCACGTATTCAAGGAGGCATCTGCTCGTGATTTCTCTTTTGTTGTTGTGCACTAATATATTCAGAGGAAAGATGGTAACTACAGTGTTTCTGTTGCTGTAATGACTGCTGCCTAGAGACTCAGTGTCCAAAAATGAATTAAGACTGAAAATGGGGGCATTGAAAGTCACCGTTTGAACTCTGTGTATTTTCAGATTATAAAGAAATATTAAAATAAATTCTTGTTCTTCTGACCTTATAAAACTCTAAACAGGATTCTCAAAGTTTCAGTTATCAGTTAAGCATCCATGATACGGTATTTTTGGGCAATTAACCTGGGAGCATGGTTGTGGGGGCATCTTTCCGTTCTAGTACAGTTAAATTGCCAGGTGCCTGGCGGTGCCGCGGTAATAGCGGGATGGGGTTTTCTCTTTAGTGGTGGCTCCTTGCGACCTTCACGACGACCTTCAGTTTGCCCAGGGTTGAGCAACGGAGGGAGAAAGTCTCTTGTATGCAGCTGTGATCTTTCAACCCATGTAAAATCAATATGCACAATTGAAAGAGGAACTGGAAGGGCTCTAATTAGTGAAACAATGGCTTGAAGTTATTTTGCAAACTGTTAATTAAAGAGGTTTGGGGTTTTTTTGTTCTGTTTGTCTTACTTCTGCTTTTCCTGTAGTATGATTTTTAAGACGCAGAAGCAGGGAGATTGATTTGTTTTGCCTGTGTTTGGCACTGCTTCCGTTAAAGTAGGTGGCCCTTAGCAATCTATCCGAGTAAGACTTGTTTGTGTCAGATTGATTGGTTGGTGGGGTTGGTTGGTTTGTTTGTTTGTTTGTTTTTAAATAGGAAAGAGCGTGTACTACAGTAAGCCTCAAAGCAGTACTGGAATATGCTTGGGGAAAAAAATCCTTTGTTCCACCTTGTAGTTCTGGACTGATAAACTGACTCAGGACTGCGCCCTGAGATTTATTTTCAAGTCATGTACAGTTACGTTTTAAGAACGTGGCTTGTGACAAAACATCGCTTGGGCAGAAGCTCAAAGAGCCAGCTAGGGGATGTGCCTCTAGTATCAGAAATAGCATTGCTGTGCTGTTGCTGCTCTTGCAACTGCATTAAAATCCATTCTTTTTGTTTTAGTCTCTAGCATGGTTTTCAAGTATAGGTTTGATGTACTTTACTGATATGCCTCTTTACTCCTTTCTGTAGGTGAAGTGAGTTTGGGGTGGTAATGTCTCCCTGCCCAGCTCCCCATAAATGCCTGCTGGATCATCTGCAGATCAAGGAGGAGGTCCAGATTTTTTTAAGTGACATTAATTAATATTCTCTCTCTTTGTTTCATTAGTGAGAGTAGCTTACGCCTGCTACATTTTAGCATTTGATTACCCAAAGGGTAATCAGTCTGTTGCTCTAAAAGTTGAGCAAATAAGAGAAACCCAGGGCAGTTAGCATTTTCTTGAACCAAAGCTCCCTCCCAGCGTGTCAGACAGGCACTGGTCAGAGCTGTTCCTCATGTAGCCAGGACTGAAGGGGAAACACTGAACAGGATAACCAGGTATTGAATAATTGTGTACAAGTAAATCCGAGCTGCTTCTGTGTGGGGTAGCTTAGGTCTAGAAGCCAGAGAGGTATCGGTGGGTTTTCTTACCTGACCCTCCATTGCTGCGGAGATTGAAAAGATGTCTGATTTCAACCCAAAAACTAACTGGTTTGGATCTGTTTTATGAGAATAGCTAATGAAGTTCATGGTGTTACAGCTGTGTGGCCAATGTGAAAACAGTCAGCAGCTCTGGGAGCAGTATTTGTTGGGACAGCTTATGGCTAACTTGGAATACCGATGGCCCCGTCAGCACAGGCACTGCTTCCGAGAATGGGATGCCACCACTTCCACTGTTGTGGTATTTTGCCCTAAAATGCAGGATCTAGAATGGATATTTGCCCTTTTTGTGTCTTAATGATGGCAATGTATGTTCTAGGCAGGTGATTCTACCCCTCTACTCTGCTCTGCTGACACCCCACCTGGAATATTGCATCCAACTCTGGAGTTCTCAACATAAAAAGGGCATGGACCTGTTGGAGTGGGTCCAGAGGATGCCACGGAGATGATCCGAGGGCTGGAGCCCCTCTGCTGGGAGGACAGGCTGAGAGAGTTGGGGGTGTTCAGCCTGGAGAAGAGAAGCTCCTTATAGCAGCTTTCCAGTATCTGAAGGGGGCCTACAAGAAAGCTGGAGAGGGAGTTTTTACAAGGGCACGTAGTGATAGGATGAGGGGGAATGGCTTCAAACTGGAAGAGGGGAAATTTAGATTAGATATTAGGAAGAAATTTTTCCCTCTGAGGGTGATGATCCCCTGGTGCAGGTTGCCCAGAGAAGCTGTGGCTGCCCCATCCCTGGAGGTGTTCAAGGCCAGGTTGGACGGGGCTTGGAGCAACCTGGGCTGGTGGGAGGTGTCCCTGCCCAGGGCAGGGGGTTGGAACTGGATGATCTTTAAGGTCCCTTCCAACCTAAACCATTCAATGATTCTATTCCAACAGGGGGTTTTGATCTTCACAGTTTCTCAGCCATTTGAGTTCAGAGGATCTTAGACTAAAACTCTTGTGGGAGGAAAAACTAACATGAGGTCAATGGACATAGCTTTTCTCATGACAAAGGGACTCTTCTGTTTTGCTGCTGCCAGTTTGGTCTACATTTAGATTTTTATACAGTATAAATTTAGTGTGAGTTATCAAAACAGTTCTTAGGAAAATACTCCGTTTTTTCTTTTTTATAGAAAGAGGGCAGTGTGTTACTTTTATGTGGCCAAAGACTGATTTTTTTTTTTTTTTTTTTTTTTTTCTTGCTTTATGGAACCATTGGTCAGCAGCCTTATAATAGGCACAGAGCGTGCACTTTGAGTGCGAGTGGTTGTGAGCAAAACAGAGGCTCGGTAATTACTGGTATACAACTTCAGTGTACCGTATTCTGCATGCAGAACTTGTCTGCTCCATCCAAAGCGTGTCTTGCAAGGAAGAGGCTGCTGTGGCGTAAGTACATTCGGAACAACTGACCCAGTGGTGGTTTTGGCTTTTCAAAGCCTCTTGTAGCTTGCAAGATAACAGTCAAGAGACAAAGGAAACCTCTGGAGACAGCATTTAGTCATTGTTTGACGAAGATCTGACTGCTGTGTCCCCACATCTGTTTATTTCTGTAGAATACAAGCTAGATGTAATGCACTGTCTGAAGTACCACTCTGAGAACGGAAGGAGATTTCATCATTTAGTCATAATATATGTGAAGTAATTGTATTAGGTCATCAGAAAGTTATTAAACTCTGTCCGGCTAAGTGGTAAACAAGGCTGCTGAAAGAAAATCCGAGCTGCTTGGGTCCTGCTGCTGTTGTAACCCGCAGTACGTCTGTTTGAAAAGAGAGGTGCAGGTTGTGGTAGGGCAGCAGCTGGGTTATGCCCCTACAGACTTCCCTCTACTCCGTTTTTGCTTTCCATCCCTCTGCACTCGATCCTTTCCTCTCACCAGAGGTTCTGCCTCTAGTTTAATGCAGGTTATACATGGCAACTTCATTAAAAAAAAATTCTATGGAGACACATGCAATTCCTGCAGTCCGTGTGCAAGTCAGTCTGTTGTGTGTGAAGCATTGCAAGAAAATGTTGTTGGTGAACTAGAAAACATCAACTTTGACCTGGAAATGCTGAGTGATCACAGCTTGGCAGCATGAATCGTGCCAGAGTCTGACTCTGCTGGTGTTAGGAGCTGTTTCCGCAGCCAAAGAGACGAAGGCCTTGGCTGAAGTGAGCTGTTTTGTGTGAGTGAAGACTAGTAGGACTATGCTGTTAGCAGATCCTGCTCAGGGAGAAGAGTTAAAATGTTTTTTGTCTAGAATCACAGTATGGCACTTACTGCATCCATGGATTTTGTGGTTTCCTACAGCTGAGGAGACCTGGAGTTGGTGATGGCCCTAGGCAGCAGAGGGAAGGCTGCTGCATCCAAACACATGGGTGGACCTGGCGGGCGTTCCTGTGAGTTGAACCAGGGGTGGGCATCACTCCATGACTTGTACCATGTAGCTCTGGGCCTTTGGAGCTGCCAGGCATCTGCTTCGCCTCTGCTGTACTCCTGAAAGAGTACTGTGCCTTTAAAGGGAAAATCTCTATTTTTTTTTTTAATCCAGCCTTCATAAGGCTCCCATATGATATTATTTAATATTACAGCATTTTCCTTTATTCTGTGGCATTTTCTATAAATAAGTACCGCTTCCATAATCTAATTGTAAGCAAAATCTTTCATATACCTCTGCTACTTATAAAGTGGTATCATAGGTATCATTAATTTAGGTGGATAATTCCTTTGGGATTTAATTCATTAAAATTGTTTGAAGTAGCGATGGAGCTCTAAGCCCGTGGTTTTGAGCTGATTGTATCTCAGTAGGATTGGGTCATGTAAACTAAGCACTTTCCACTTCTAGGAGGTGGGGCACCTCGTGAAAATAGGCCACTAATGTTGGGAGTAGAAATGTAGCCAAAGCTTTCATCTCATGCTTTACATATAAATTAGTTACGGCCAAAGTAAGTCAATAGGAGACCTCTAATCTTTGATAGCTGTGCTAACTTTGACATTTTGTGAATTTTATTTTAACCATAAGTTCTTTTTAAGTCTGACCGATTTGTGGTATTTAGTGCTGAAGTACCATAAACTTGCACCTGGCCTGCTGCTGCAGTATGCTAGCGTTAAATCTGCCCGAGAAAGACTTGTCACTGCTGGAAACGGTTAATGGAAACTTTAAAATAGGCCTTTAATATTAGAGTAAGAAATATGAGTAAGAAAATAAATGAGCCTCCGACAGACCTTTTAACAGAGGAGGGCAGGCTTTAATTAACAAGAGAAACTTGTACTTAAGATTATTGAAAATATGTGGTTTGTGGACATTTTCTGATGAGGCAAACTTAACATGGATTTGCAAAGGGGCATAACAGCGGAGGAAAATGGCAGTTTTGGGCTGCAGACACGAAGCACAGAGCACAGCGTAGAGTAGTTCTGTAATACCATTGAAGTGGGAGGTTTTTTAGTCATTAATTATCACTGATTAATAGAAGAGTGTTGAAATCCAAAAGTAACGACAAAAAAAAGCTTGACCAGGGAGAAAAGCATTTAGAAGTTACCAGTGGGCTAGAAGCAGTGGTTTATGGAAATACTAAAACATTAAACTTGTTTTAGCTTGATTAGGGACAAGTGAGGCCCTTCAGGACATCGACTGCCATGATGAGAAGGAAAGGTCCGATGGCATTAGAAGGGATTCCCGGCTCCTTCCCCACCAGGGTGGCCGGCTCATCACTGCTCTGGTCCCGAGGCTGTTCTGTACCTGGGAGCATGGACTTTCCTGGCATGGCAGGGGCTGGGGCACCCACGGCACCTTAGGGGCCAGGGTTGGGTCAGCTCACGGGGAGATTCACCACATGGAGAGCCAGCAGACAGGGAGGGAGTTGTCACCTCCCCGTTCTAACGAGGGCTGTTGTGGCTGTATTGCCAGTGGTATTCCAGCCACATGGCTGCTCTTGAGATGAGGAGTGTCTTCCTGAAACCAGAGATGTAGGCCGGTTTCTAGATAGGCAAATTGGTCTGCTTTGAGTTTGCTACCAAATTATCGCTGTGGATTGCAGGTGTTTGACTCTCCTAAGACACCTGGAGCATTGGAGGAGTCCAGATTCTATGCTTCAGTTGGGAAATGAAACGCTGAGAGCTTTCAAGGATCTGAAATCAAATTCAGCAAATTACTGTTTCAAAATTTGCTTTCTGATCTCATTCTGTAACTCCTTAGAGCCACCACAGCTTCTCCAGGCAGAGCAATAATCTCACTTGTAGGTTTTGTTGCTGGTTTCTGTTAAGGAGTGAACGAGCTTTTAATAAGTAGTCTTAATCTGAAAAAGAAAAAAACTATGTTTGATGTCACAATATATATATATTTTTTAAATTAAATGTGACTTAGAGCTGCTGATTGAAATACATCTTTGGTACTACTTTATTCCCCTGCGCATGGGCTGTAGACAAAGCCGCAGAAGAGGCAGCAAAGGTTCTATGCTTCTTCTGTAAGTCTAGCTAGTTTATTGTTCATTTTTTTTTCCTGGAAGTGTGCTTCATCATTCCAGTCCCTTGCTAGTTTGCATCCAGAGGGAGAATTACTGCAGTTGGCGCATCAGTTCCAATATTCCTGACGTATACCCCAGTTCAGGTGTCCCCCAGGGGACAACATCCCTGTGCCCTCCTAGACCTGGGGGAATGACAGGCAAGCCCTTGAATGCAAAGGGCTGTTGTCTCAGTTATCGAGCTCTTTTCTTGCTTCTCCTTTCAGCTTGAGGGAGGTTGTTTGAAGGAACCTCAGGCTTGTTTCATTAGCATCTGAAAATACAAACACAGCACACAGAAAACCCTTCAAAACCGGATAGCTGAGACAGCAGGCATGCTGCTGTTGAGCATCACCCATCTCTGCAGGTGGTTGCCTGGGGACATGTTGGGTGGCAGTGACCCTTAGAATCATAGAGTCGTCTAGGTTGGAAAGGATCTTTAAGATCATCGAGTCCAACTGCCAAACCCACCGCTAAACCATGTCCCTCAGCATGTCTGCCCGTCTTTTAAATACCTCCAGGGATGGTGATTCTACCACTTCCCTGGGCAGTCTGTTCAATGTTTGACGACTTTTTCAATGAAGAAATTTTGCCTAATATCCAATATAGAATCATAGAATCATCTAGGTTGGAAGGGATCTTTAAGATCATTGAGTCAACCATCAACCTAACACTGCCAAGTCCACTACTAAACCATGTCTCTCAGCACCACATCTACCTGTCTTTTAAATACCCTTCTTGGAGCTGGACTTGGCGCTACTAGCCCTTCTGGAGGTGAAAGATAACAGATACCTAAAAGCTTATTGGCAGGCCTTGGAAGGGTTAAACATTTTCTTTCTGGCAGTGAAGGATGTGGAACGCTGCCAAGCATTTAGATTTGAGATTTGAAAAGCAGCTGGAGTTGAACTGCTCTTAGCAAGCGATTCAGTGCAGGAAGGGGGAGACAGTAATCAGAATGTTACACAGTGCCATTCATAACACTGTCGTCAAGTTTGGGTCAGCGTTTTCCATCCAGACTCCCACGCTCGGCTGGAGCCTTGGTGCAGAGCCCAGGCCCACCCGCCGCCCCCGTGCTGCAGGAGGACAAGCCCAGGTCTCTGAAGATGCAGTGAGTGGGGCTGGGAATGCACAGAGGGAGCAGGGTCCCCTCTTCTGCTCTGGGAGCTCAAAAACAGCTCCGTTTTTATAGGTGATGAGATCACTGGGTGGAAAGGAGACCGTTAACAGTTACTGACTTACTCCGGTTTTAAAATGGGTTATTTCGGTTGGACTTAAAAAATTGTCCTCTGATCTCAGAGGTTTATCGGTGCCCTAGCTTTTGCTCACGAGGCTCTGAAGGGGCTTGGGACTTGGGTCTTTTTAGTATAGAGAAAAGAAGACTGAGGTGGGGATCTTACCAACGCTCGTAAATACTTAAAGGGAGGTGGGAACAGTCTTTTTTCAGTGGTGCCCAGTGACAGGACAAGAGGTAACGGGCACAAACTTGAACATAGGAAGTTCCACCTTAACATGAGGAGGGACTTCTTTACTTTGAGGGTGGCAGAGCACTGGAACACGCTGTCTGGAGAGATGGGGGAGTCTCCCACTCTGGAGACATTCCAAACCCGCCTGGACACCGTCCTGTGCAACTGCTGTGGGTGACCCTGCTCTGGCCTCTGGCAGGGGTTTGGACTGGATGATCTCCAGAGGTCCCTTCCAACCCTGACCAGTCTGGGATTCTGTGAAGGCTCATTCCAGTCCTCCTAGCTTCTTCCACACCATTGATCTGTTTGTGTCTATGAAGGCACCGCACCGCTGCCTGTGTGGGCTCGCACCAAGTGCCAGCCACCTTATGGTTACAGCCCAGTGGGCTACTGGGCAGAGACCACCAGTTTGGGTGGGCATCTAAAGCCTGTGCTCGGCGGAGATGTATTTATCCTCGCCTGGGTTGTTGGAGAGCATCAGCAGAGCAGGGCTGGATTCTTATACACAGAACTTAGACAAGAGTATGTGAGATGTTGCTCCTCCCAGCGCAGGTGTTCACCCTCCCAGTGACAAAGGGTTTGGAGGATGTGGGTTTGACTCTGGATTGGATCCAGTGTT
Organism: Vanellus vanellus; assembly: GCF_965231255.1. Classification (NCBI taxonomy): domain Eukaryota; kingdom Metazoa; phylum Chordata; class Aves; order Charadriiformes; family Charadriidae; genus Vanellus; species Vanellus vanellus. Next base: position 25,635,802 of record NC_138914.1, on the reverse strand, counting down.
TGAACAGATAGTTAGCAAACCATACATTAAGTCATAAGACATTGTAGCAAGACTTAATGCTGATTAAGCAGTTATAGGAGATTTAAATGGCGCCAGAATACACTGTAGTAACTGAGTCTCAGCTCAGGTCTCTCTCTAATATTGTGCAGAAAAGAAATCCATGACAGTGCAGTTCTTTGTTCTCCAGTGTTGCAATAAACCCATCCTTAATGTCCCAGCTTCACAAAGCTTTTTATTTAATGGTTTGAAAAAAAAAATAAAAAATCAATAAATCATGAGCTGAGCACATTAATAGCGTGGCACTCCAGCACCAATCACAGACATATGTATCCATAGTAAGGTGCTTTGTCATGGGGTAGGTGTTTGGATAATGAGAGGACAGGTTAAAAAAAGAAAAACAACCAGCAACCAAAAACCAGGCATTTGTGCACATTTGCTACCAAAGTTTCAGTTTAGCCACATGTCTTCCAGCTATTGGGAGCACTGTGTATAAGTTACGCTCAATAGCTAGTATGCTCATTTCCCCACTTTCTGCAGGAGAATAAATGTGCTGCGAATTGCACGTATTCCACCTCTTCTTCCCTGCCAGCTCTGATTTTTGTTCCCTGCAGGGTGTTTGTCATGGAGTTCAACCTGACTGTGCTTGGGAATGCTCAGCATGTCTCATGTGAATTAGTTCTTCACAAATTGACTCCTAGTCCAAAAAAAAAAAAAAAGAAGAACGCGACTTCTGCTAGGAAAGAGAAATCGGGTCAGATTTGCTCAGTGGCTCCAAATGCATAAAATGGGCATACACCTGGCCCAGGTGTAGGAAAACCTCGAAAGGTGTGAGGTGAGGAGCTCTTTTAGTAATGTTTTTTAGCATTTAGTTAAAGAACACCCCGAGGGGCTACCACAGGTGTTCCTGGTGCTCTATATGGAGGGCTCATACCGTGCTGCTGAGCTGTACTAGCAGGGCAGAGCCGCCTGCGGTGGCATCTGAGCGTGGTTCAGATTCCTGCGAGAGCACTGGGGACAAGTGGTGGGCTTTGAGCTTCTCGCCTGCTTTTGGCTACAGTTGCTACTGCTGGGGTTTTGGTTTTTGTTGTTGTTGTTATTGTTGTTGTTGTTTGGTTCTTCCTCCTGTCCCATTCCCAGTGCGAATTAATATTACAGAGAAGCACCTGGGTAGGGAGATTTTGACTGGGATATGAGTCATCTCTCTCTTGAGGTTTTTTTGGCTCAGTAAGTTTTTTCTGCATGAAATGCGGTTAAAGCTTGACTTTGCTTTTGAAAACACACAAACAAAACACTATTTCTTCTACTTCTAAGTGACTTCAGTGCTCCACCTTCCCATTTCCCTCCCTATTTCTATCTACCTCTGTCTGCAGTGACACCAAGGCTTAGAAAGTCGAGCGGCTTTTCAGCAGACAGACCATGTTCCGGCATGACTTTCAACAGAAGAGTGGACAAGAGTCTAAACTGCAGTTTAGCATAATATCTACTTTATTTTTGTCCAGTGGGCTTGTGTGAACAAGACACCAAAGCCACTTGCTATAAATTCTGGGAAATACAGTCTGACTGATGCAGACAATGACTTTCTCTACTGGTTGTGTGGTCTGCCTTTTGCAATATTTCTTTTGACTGTGTTTGTGTTGTAAAACACTGCTGAGAGTACATAATTTTTCTGTCACTTTTAAGAACTGTTTTCATAGTAATTTCCCAAGCGGTGTTTGGAGAAGAGTACACGGGTGGTGGATACAATTAGAAAAAACAGAGATTTGTATCCAAAGGATGGTCTGTTTCTGTTGTGCAGGGCCCAAGAGGGATGTCTGTGGCTCATGAACTGAATCGAAGTATAAAAGCTATGACAGTGACATTTGAGCACCATGGTGGCTGTCATATGTCATTCCTGTGAATGAGGAAGCAGAGCCAGGCCACCAGGGTATTTCTCCTTTGCATAAAGAAATAAATGTTTTTATACTGTTTTATAGTAGTTCTACTGTAAGAACAGAGTGGGCAAATTTTTAAAAACGAGAAGCTTGTGTAGCTCCAGCATCTGAGAAAGGAGAGAGAGAGAGAGAGAGAGAGAGAGAGAGAGAGAGAGAGAGAGAGAGAGAGAGAGAGAGAGAGAGAGAGAGAGAGAGAGAGAGAGAGAGAGAGAGAGAGAGAGAGAGAGAGAGAGAGAGAGAGAGAGAGAGAGAGAGAGAGAGAGAGAGAGAGAGAGAGAGAGAGAGAGAGAGAGAGAGAGAGAGAGAGAGAGAGAGAGAGAGAGAGAGAGAGAAGGGGCATTCTCAGGAGGTGCTGCTGGTCTGTGTCTCCACCCCCAAAGCGTTTGCCCCTTGCTGGGGACCTGGGGACAACAGCCAGCCTTGTGACACAGGTGATCCTTACTGCAGTAGTGAAAGTACAGCTTTCCAAACATTTTGGTCATATATAGTGATAGTTGGATCTAACGGAACTTTTTCTCTTTTTTTTTCTGCCATATATTAGTGGCTTGTTTACATCTATAATACAAAAAAAAATATTTAAGAGCCTGTAACCTGAGAACTAGGGGAAGATTATTTTTGGTTTCTTATGCAATCTTAATTTGGCTCTGTTCGAGAGGGTATTTTATATCCCAGCCCTTAATTACACAGTTATGTGATACTTTGCCACAGGACCCCGGTCCTCACATGTGCGAAGGAAACGCAATTAAAATTAGATGGGCAGCTGTGAATTTCACACACAACTTGCAACTGCTGGTCTTTGTAGCCTAAATAACGTAACTTGTCAGTTGTGTTAATGTCTAGTGATTGACTTGAAATTTTCTATTTTGCAGCTAGAAAAGCTTTATGGTCCATATTTTGAGTTCGTAATTTCAGCAGTGGTACCTGGGGTAGATGATGTAGCTTTGTGGTTGGCTCTTCTGTAGCAACAGCTGTGAGTATGAAGGCAGTGTTCAGAAGAACATTGGCTAAAGACCTTCCTTCAAAAAAGTGCCGAAGAAGGCGCTAAGTTACGTAAGTGTCCGAGGATTAGTCTTCCCAATTTTCATGCTGATACTTAGTAAAATGTCTAAGAGATGATGTTTTATTGATTATTTTGGTGGACTTGGTAGTGTTAGGTTAACAGTTGGACTTGATGATCTTAAGGGTCTTTTCCAACCGAAATGGTTATGTGATTTTTCTCTTCCCTACTCCAACAGAATGTAGATGAGTTGCAGTCCTTTCTGACTGCGCTGTATTTTTTCCAAAGAGTCTGCATCGTTTTTTGTGAACCCTTCATATGAAGAACATAAAAGGGAATTATCATATCTAGAAATATTTATTGCATGAAGCATTAAATCTAATCCTAGAATTGGTAATAAATTTGGGCAAACTACATTTTGACTCTTGGTGATAACAGTGACATGTCAAATGAGGTGTAAGCATGTTTACTACAGCAGGGAACTCAAACTGAGCCGTGAGCTGGTGGAGTTCAGGGTAACAGAAATCTTTTTTCTCAATTGTTTTAATTCTCAGAGTTGAATTATGCGTAACTTCATATGCTGGGCTATACTAGAAAAGTAGGTTCCAAGGAGCAGGCTTTTGGCAGTGATGAAGGACGGTGGTTGTGGTTTTGATACGCAGGCAAGGCTGGATTCAAACTGGTGCTGAGAAAATCCCTGCCATTTCTAGCAGTGGTCCTGCTTGGAGGAGCCCCGTGCAGAACTTCTGGAGGCAAAGCCGAGAGGATGAAAACGCTGAAGACAAGCTGTCTAGCAGCAGGATCATAGCGGTCTGTGGCCTTTAGGTCGGGTGAAATCACTCTCAGATCACAGTCTTTTCCTGGGCAGGATGGATGAGAGGCTTCTGCGTAGCGGGAATAGGTTGAGAAGCTGAGGGGTTTTACTAGACAGACGAACATTCAACAGGATTTTTATGGCCATCAGTTCTCCACACAGTGGTAATGATGTTTTCTAAGTGCTACATGGTTCACTTTGGGTGGAGGTGTGACTTTCCATGTAGCTGAGAGCCTGGCCGGGCATGCCCTTGTGTTCCTGGTCCCCCATCTGCTCTGTGCTTGGGGGTCGCTCAGGCAGAGGAGGAAGGACAAAGCTACTGAAGAGTCACAGAAAGGTTCAAATTCATCCGTAGCTCAGCTCACTTCTGTGCTCTTGAGGAACTGTAGAACACCACCTGTGAGAACGTGTGCAAATCTATGTGTGTCTGTCTTCAAATATGTGAATACCTCTTTCTTTATGGGTAATAGAAAAATCCGATCAAGGAGGGATGCAGTAGCTTCTCTTTCCTGCAGGAAAAAAAAAGCTGCCATTTGGTCAGTTATATGAGATAGCATGGCACCCAACATAACCTCACAGCTTGCAAGCATGCACATTTATTTGACAAGAAAATGCTAAGAGCAAACTGAATGTTCAGCTTGCTAAACAGCCAATAAATCTAGGTTATATCCTCCTTCCCCGGTCAGGAAACAAGGGAGCTATTTTTAAATCTGGCCTTCCTGTACATGCTGAAATAGAATGACTTTTTCTTGTGCTAGGCAGACCATGACAATACTTTTGCATTAAATAATGAGCTCTTACTGTTGCTCTGAATTAAATGGGCAGGATTGGACAGAAACCATTCCTTCTCCAAAAAAAAAAAAAAAAAGACTGGCACCAGTGATTTCTCCAGGCATCCTCTGCAAAGAGAAAGATTAGATCATCCAGGGAGGAAGAGGAGCAAAGCAACCTGAATGGTGGGGAGAGAAGCTGGCCAGTAGCTTTGTGGGAGGTCTGCCGTTGCATTTCACTTGCTCGGGGAATGGGGAAAATTACAGATAAGTTCTCCTAATTTGTATGAAACTGGGTTTGATGCAAGAGCCTTTCGCAATCCTAACTGTTAAACAGTTTGGATTATCTGGCTGGAGGCTCCTTCTGCCAAAGGCAAGAGGTCTTCATGGCAGTTGTTAAGGAGAAGTTAAGATGTGAATTCATGTCAGCCCTGTAGCCTTCAGCTACCTGCCGTGCATCTTTCCCTGTGGCCCCAGGTTCCTGCAAAGATAGACCCAACGCTTGCTCAGGCAGGGAATAGGGGATGTAGCAACTTTTCATTTGCATTGTCATAGTGTAGTGTCTGGTTTCAGCAATTAATGTTTATTTTAGCTTCTCAGTGTGCTGGGAAGTAGCGCTCTTCTCTTCATTGCTAAAAATAAGCAGACAAGTTTATATAGTCTAATCTCCACCTGACATGCGAGGGAGCTATAATTTAAATTTATTGGCCTTAACAGTTGCAGGTGATTCTGTGTTTGTGTTCAGAACGTGCCAGATTCAAGTCTTGGCATATGCTCCTGCCGCAAACAGTTCCTTTATCTCTTTAGCTCTCTGTAGGTGCCTGTTGATACCTGTTATATTATTTTTGTGTATTCCTGCTGCACGCTCACAAGAAGACTGAGACTGTATTTCATTCATTGCTGACATTCTTGTTTCTAACCAGAAGCGGAGAACACTGGGGGAATCTGAGTTTGTATACCAGAGGATGAAGCCTTCTTGGCTATGCTGCTGGATAGATGAAAACAGAAATAAGATACCATAACCTAACTAGCTGAATTGTTAAGCTGCCTCTTTCATGAGCTTGCATTTATTTTGAGCTGATTTAGAACTGTTTGGAAAACCATCCTGTCACTTCACAGGTACAGCTGCTAAAATATCTGGGTACTATTTTTATAGGCAACTATATTGCCTATTTGCCTATCTCTGAAGATATTTCTGCTAATGTTTTAGAACATGTTTTTCACTCTAAGTATTTAAAGGTGTGGCTTGAAGGAAAATAATGTTGGAAAAAAATAGAGCTAAGTACAGTGAGCCATTCACAGGGCTGGATATGTGTTAGCTTAATTTATTTGTCAGTGTATATTCACAAAAGATCTAAAGGTCGTACTGCTCCAAGGTAGCGAGTCAACCACACTTGTGATTTCTTTCTACCTGGGGTCTTGGATTTCATTTGACACTACTCAGTGTCTCTCTCCAAAAGGATTCATTAGAACATATTTCTAAATTATTGCACTGGGCATAAATAAATTTAAGGGGCCTAATTAAAAGGTCTGTTGGCAAGCAGCAGCAAATACCTGTCCAAATAAGAACATCTGGGGTCATCTGAATCTGTCTTTCTCTTGTGAAAAGGCCCTTCTTGTTTAAGTGTTAATGGGTTCAGGCATTGACTTCTGATCTGGAAAACTTTTGTCTGTTGCTTACAGCCAGTGAGACAGTGTAGGTGTGAATGCTGCTTTCCCTGCTTGCTCATTAACTTTTGAGTCAAGGGTGAGAATTTGTAAGAGAAGCAAGAAAGAAAAATCTAATTATTGTGCAAATGACTTGGTGTTCTGTAATTTAATTCGGGGGGGGGGGGAGAGTTTCTATTTGAATAGAATCTAATTGATTAGTGCACATAAGGACAGATAAAATTTTGGAATTTAATTGTAATTGACCAAAACACCATAATTTGGGGGGTTTGTTTTTCCAGGTCAATCAGAATGTGGAGATCCAAAGGGCCCGTCTGCGAGACGATATTAAGGAATATAAATTCAGAGAAGCGCGTTTGCTGCAAGACTACACTGAGCTTGAAGAGGAAAACATCTGTCTCCAGAAACAAGTGTCTGTCCTGAAGCAAAATCAGGCAAGTTTTTCAAAATAGCAAGCATTGCTTTGGTAACACCAGTTAATTCCTGTATTATGGCGTGGTTCTGTCTCATTTGAACATCCAACCAATTCTTTTCTGTGTTTGTACTGCTTTTGAGACTATAAGCTCTATCTCTTAGTACCAAGAGTTGTCCCAAAACATTTAAGTCCTTACTGACTCTCTTTATATGCAATCATAAGACTTTATTGCTTCTGCTTTGACCTGCAGATCCTTCCATTGCCTTCTCTATCTTTGATGGAAATAAAGCCTCTGCCAGTCTGCTTTGTTACTTGGTTTATTCTTTTTCCTACACTGTTTTTTCAATGTCTGTTTGCTATACCATCCATCCATCCATCCATCCATCCATCCATCCATCCATCCTCTTCTACAGTATCTCTAACTGGGTGTATTTCTGAACATAGGTTTTTATTGCTACTTAGTGCTTACATTATTTCTCCAGTTCTGTACTCCTCCTCTCTAGGTACTTCATTACACATAGACTACTGTTACAGTAGCTCTATACTGTTAGACCTGTATGACTGCTCATCTGAAAAGTCATGTTTAATTGCACAGTTCCAGCTATTTTCAGAATTTTAGAAAACTGCATTTTTGGAAAAACTCAAGAGTTTCCCTTTGTGGAGGTAATTAGATTAGATGTACTCTTTGGCATGGTTCACTTATCTTCATCTATCAATTAAAGACTTGCTATTTTTATTCTTTGGGTACCTGTCAGTCTCCTTGAATAAATAAAACTCTAGGTTCACTTGAGAAAATTGTATAATATTCCTGAAGTAAAAGCTCTTGAAGAAAACAGTGGTGTTAATACCATCTGTTGTAGTGAGCACATAGCAAAAGCTTATCAGGATTTGCTTCAGATCTCCTTCAGTGCTCGAAAGGACAGCTGCACCACCAGGTGAGGTATCTGGGATATTGGATGTACTTCATTTATCTCCAGGTGACGCTCCGTGTCAATGTTTATCACTTTGACCTCACTGATATGCACAAAATGGGGGGTTCCAGGTTGGACCTGTTCTCACCTGAGTATATTTCGTCTAATTACGCTGTTTTGGGTGCCCTGAGATGCAGTAGGGATGAAGGGGCTGTTACCCCCTAGGTGCAGGCTGGAAGAGACAGTGATCTGGTAAAATCCAACCTATGGAGTTGGCTGCTTTTGTATTTTACCTTTCTTTGTCTCATTCATTGTCTTCAAACATAAAATCATCACAGAATGGTTTGGGTTGGAAGGGACCTTAAAGATCATCCAGTTCCAACCCCCCTGCCCTGGGCAGGGCCACCTCCCACTAGACCAGGTTGCTCCAAGCCCCGTCCAACCTGGCCTTGAACACCTCCAGGGATGGGGCAGCCACAGCTTCTCTGGGCAACCTGCGCCAGGGGCTCACCACCCTCAGAGGGAAAAATTTCTTCCTAATATCTAATCTAAAACTCCCCTCTTCCAGTTTGAAGTCATTCCCCCTCGTCCTATCACTACGTGCCTCTCCAGCTTTCTTGTAGGCCCCCTTCAGATACTGGAAAGCTGCTATAAGGTGTCCCCGGAGCCTTCTCTTCTCCAGGCTGAACACCCCCAACTCTCTCAGCCTGTCCTCCCAGCAGAGGGGCTCCAGCCCTCACAGCATCTCCGTGGCATCCTCTGGACCCACTCCAACACTCCGTGTCCTTGTGCTGTCCTTCTCTTGGTCCCCCCCAAGCTGGAGGCAGCACTGCAGGGGGATCTCCCCAGAGTGCAGCAGAGGGGCAGAATCCCCTCCCTCGCCCTGCTGGCCATGCTGCTGGGGATGCAGCCCAGGATACAGTTGGCTTTCTGGGATGTGAGCGCACATTCCCGGCTCATATTGAGCTTCTTGTCTGCTAACACCCCCAAGTCCCTCTCCTCAGAGCTGTCCTCAATCCATTCTCCGCCCAGCCTGGAGTTGTGCTTGGGATTGCCCTGACCCACGTGCCGGACCTTGCACTTGGCCTTGTTGAACTTTGTGAGGTTTGCACCTCAGAGGAGCCAAGTAAAAGTTCCCAGCTTCATGCTCACATTCTAAAATAACAATATCCAGGAATGCTGCCATTCTGGGCTGAGCCAAATTTAAGCTCAGATCCTATCTTGTCAGTTCCTAGTAATTATTGACTGCTGTGTTTGCACTTCGGAACCTTTGAAAATAGACTGCAATCTTAAATACTTGAGCTCAGTGGACATATATAGAACCAAGAGCTAATTCGTTTCATGGCTATGGATTATTTCATTTTCTACCTTGTCCTAATCCTACTTGATGATTTTTATTAAGCTTTAATTATCCCACTGACATAGCTAGAATAAGCCATCAAGTTTTCCCAGGCTTAACATGCAAAACTGAATTAACATGATTGGTTCCTGGTTTTTAAATGAGGTGTGGTTCAGCACTACCAGTTTGGTATATGGTGGCATCTAAAATTAGCAGCTGGCAAAAATAAATAAGGTCATATACCATGTGGTGTGTTTTCCTTTCTTTCAAGGTAAGGAAAAGGTATTCTTTAAGGCTGATTTAAGGTATTCTTTAAGGCTGATTTAAGGCTAATTCCCTGAGGGATTCAAAATTTTGCACTCATGGTTGGTGTTCATAATTTCAGTGCAAGAGAGGTTTAAAAAAAATGCAATTATACAGGTAAAAACTTACAGCGTGCCATCAAATTTCGTGTAGTGGCACTGTGAGTCTGAAGTGTAGAGAATGAATTGTAGCTCTCAAGATGTGCTGAAATGATGATGACAGAAATGATAAAACATTTTATTTTGAATGTATGAAAGCAGAGTTTGATAGCTGGGTGCATCCCAACAGTTTGAAGTGCAGTGGCATATTCTAACAGCAGTGAGCAGTGTCAGAAGCACGGCTTTGCGATGTTGGTTTTTTGAAAATGTTGAGCTTGAATTTGTGGGAAGGTTGGCCGAGGAATTTGTTAATCAAACAGAGAAAGAGTTTGCATAATCTGTTAGGAAAGCCCGTTTTGTGATGCCTCTGTATCACACGCTGTATCTCCCACCTGTCTTAAGTAAGCTGGAATCAGCTCATTCGATGGTTTGCTTAGAAATTTGAATCTGTGGTCTCTGTGAAGGCAAATTGTGTAGGCGGTGTTTACAGTCATAGTGCCAAAACTAGACTCCAGAACTTAAAAAATCCTTCTATTCTCACCATATTTAGTGAAATCAAACATTGAAAAGTAAAATTACTTGGTGCCTTGCAGGCAGACATTTTCATTAGGGTTTTTTTTTCCCCTCCGTTTGTCTATCTCCAGGTGGAGTTCGAAGGCCTGAAACATGAAATCAAAAGGCTTGAAGAGGAAACAGAATTTCTCAACAGCCAGCTAGAAGATGCCATACGGCTGAAGGAAATCTCCGAACGCCAGCTTGAGGAGGCCTTAGAGACGCTGAAGACAGAGCGGGAGCAGAAGAACAATCTTCGTAAGGAACTCTCTCAGTACATGAACATCAATGACTCCATGTACAACAGCCACCTGAACATCTCTTTGGACGGACTGAAGTTCAGTGATGAAGCCACAGAGCCCAATAATGATGAAATCATGAATGGATTTGAACAAAACTGCCTGAGCAAACTCAGCAATGGCAAGAATAGTACATCAACGCCCAAGAAAAATGAAAGCTTCCCTCCAGCCCCAAGTCTGGTTTCAGATCTTCTGAGTGAATTAAACATTTCTGAAATCCAGAAGCTGAAACAACAGCTGGTACAGGTAAACAGGTTTCCTGAACAACTGTGTACTTCCAAATAGCTGCTAGAGTTTATTCGGGTTGTAATTTCAGCCTTTTCAATACCTTATGTGACCACCATATAGTATGAACATATATATACTTACAGATATAGTATATCTGTAAAGGCTCTGATTGATTTAGAATTTGAGGACATTAAATGTTTGTCAGCTGAAAACCATAGCTTTTTTCTCCTTTTTTTTTTTCTTTTCTTTTTTTTTTTTTATGCAAAGAAGCTAGCAGTCATGTCCTGTGTTTGGGGGAAAATTATAATATATCTTCTGTGCAGTACATCTGTCACTACTTCACTAGCAAGAAAGTATTTTGTTCAAAAGATTGATAGTTACTCCAGTCATCTTCATAAGAAGGAGTTGTGTACAGCGTAACTATTTTCTGTAATTAGTTTGAGGAACATGAAGTTTTAATCAGTACCAAGCATTTCTCTGTTAGATTTGTGCTATGGGGAGGCTCAAGAGTTTGAAACAAGGCACGTATTTGTGTTGCGTAGAAATGTTTCAAAGTTATTTTGTCAAGCATTTTTTAAGTGTTCTATAAGAAAAAGCGTTCATGGGAAAAAAAAAAGCGCTGGATTTTTTTCAAAAGAACAACTTTTGGAGGAGAAACTTTAAAAGTTTCAGTATTTCCGAGTCCTGCACAAAGCTCCGATCTTCCACCATAGACTAGCTGCACATTTTCTAATATTTACTTGACAGTTTGCAAGATAACGGTAAACCTTAGCTTATCTTCAGCTGAAAGGATGTTTTCACAATGAGACCATTAGCTATGGAAGAAGTGTGTAAGAAATGTGCATTTTGGAGTGGAAATGAGAAAGAATTGGCAAGGAACACTGTGCTTGAGATACTTTTAGAATAGATTAAATAGCCGTTTCCGTATGTGCTAGTGCTCAGATTTCTGTGACCATATGGACCTTGACTAAGTTACTGTCTCTTACAATACAACCGTTTAGGCGATACAGTTTCCTTTACCTAGATGTCTGTGTTCATGTGTTTCAGATGGAAAGAGAAAAGGTGAACTTGTTAACGACGCTGCAGGAATCTCAGAAGCAGCTGGAAAATACACGGGGGGCCCTCTCAGAGCAGCATGAGAAAGTTGGCAGGCTCACAGAAAACCTGAACGCAATGAAGAAGCTCCATGTCAGCAAGGAACGTCAGTCTGCCCTTGACAATGAGAAGGACCGAGACAGCCACGAAGATGGAGACTATTATGAAGTTGACATCAATGGGCCAGAGATCCTGGAGTGCAAGTACAAAGTGGCGGTGGCAGAGATTACTGATCTAAAAGAAGAGCTTAAAAATCTGAAGGCCAAATACAAAACATGTGAGTCTAAGTATGAGGAAGAGAAGAGCAGATATGAGACTGAGAGCCAAGCTCTCACTGAAAAGATCACCTCACTAGAAAAATCCAGCAGGCATGATAGAGAACAGGTGGCCAGATTGGAGAAGGAGCTGAAGAAAGTCAGTGATGTTGCTGGAGAAACACAGGGCAGCCTCAGCGTGGCCCAGGATGAACTTGTCACCTTCAGTGAAGAACTGGCCAATTTATACCACCATGTTTGCATGTGCAACAACGAAACTCCGAACCGAGTGATGCTGGATTATTACAAGGAAGGTAAAGGAGGACGCAGTAGTCCAGAGACCAAGGGAAGAAGGTCTCCCATCCTTCTTTCTAAAGGGCTGTTAACTATAGAGCTAGGAAAGGCAGAGAACGGTAGCGGTGACAGCAGCCCATCTCCAGTGTCATCTTTGCCATCTCCTGTGTCAGATCCTCGGAAGGAACCAATGAACATTTACAACTTGATCGCTATAATCCGTGATCAGATCAAACACCTGCAAGCTGCTGTGGACAGAACAACTGAGTTGTCCAGGCAGCGTGTTGCCACTCAAGAACTTGGGCCAGTGGTGGACAAAGACAAGGAAGCTCTCATGGAAGAAATCCTGAAGTTGAAGTCCCTGCTGAGCACCAAGAGAGAACAGATAGCAACTCTGAGAACTGTGCTGAAGGCCAACAAACAGGTAACTGCGTCTTACCGATGTGAAGGTTATAGTGTCAGGGAATTAGGTCATAAACAAAAGAGAATTTGTCTTTGAGGTCACACTGCCTGTACCCTCAATCCAATGGGGCTTTTGTTGCTGATGCTTGTTTGGTCCAAGGCTGAAGCAGGTTATTTCATTAGAGGAACACAGCTGAGCGCTGGGGCTCTAACTGACTTCTGCTTGTCACATACTCATGAGACATTTTAATAAAGTTAGGGCATCTTTGATCCACTGCCTGTCTGAATTACATCAGATTATATTTATTGTAAGACAGCTAAAATGAAGAGCTAAATCTTATTTACTTCTTGAAAGAATTCTAGTAGTTACCCTTAAAAAAATTCTTAAACTTATGTACTCCTCTCTCAAATTGCAAAATAAAACAAAACCTTCCAAGATGAGGAGATGCTATAAGAACATGGTCAAAATAACAGGGGTGGAAGGTGAAATTAGTCTCCACTGATCGGGCAGTGCCATTTGATACACATTAGCAGTGCAGCAGATGGAAAATAACTGCCATCAAGACACCACGTGACATCCTGCATTGTCTCCTCTAAAATTAAAAGTAATGCAAATTGAAGTTGTCTTCCAAAACAAAAAAAGAGTAGTACAGTATTTAAAAAATAGATACATACTTTCAGTTTTCTTTTGTACATTTTAATAAGGGTGTTCCAAAGTGTAAGATAGGCAAAATGCTGTAAGGGTTAGAGAACTGTGCAAGTGACTGATGAATGCATTTAAATATAGAGATACTAAATAGACTATTTTTTTCTTTGTGTTGAAGTATGTAAGGTTTAATCTCTTTTAGTAGCTGGAGATAGGTGTCAGTAAATGTGTATTCTGTGACTTCCTAGATGCTGCTGCGTGGTTAATGGGAGTAGGGGACCCATATGTCCGATCTGTTTCCAGTGTTCAAAAATGAAATTTTATTTAATTTGTACAAGAAAAGTTGACCAGAAGTTTTAACATGACAGTCCAAAGTAAATGTTTCAGTATGTGAATAGCAATTAGAAATCTCTTAGCTAGGGACTTTGTAAAGAGTTTCATTAACTAGTACATTTCTGTTCTTCTTGGTAAACAATAGACTGCAGAGGTAGCCCTTGCCAACTTAAAAAGCAAGTATGAAAATGAGAAGGCTATGGTTACGGAGACAATGATGAAGCTGCGAAATGAGCTGAAGGCTTTGAAGGAGGATGCTGCTACCTTCTCTTCCCTGAGAGCAATGTTTGCCACAAGGTAAAGCCTGTACGAACTCGGTAAAATGTCATTCCTTGCTTGTGTGTGGGGAAGACCTGAACATCCCACCCACCTCCCCCATGCAGAGAGTGGCAGGGTGGGGTGCCTTCTTCCAAGTTTGTTGCTTATGGTGTTTGTCTGTGGTATGTTCCGATTGATGAGGAAAATGCGAGGGATGTGGTATGTTGCTACAAAACAAGTTGTTGTGGTGGTATTTATTTAATTCAGGTGCGAGATTATCCCTGGTCCTTTAGAAGCCATTAGGTTAGCCAGTGTTGGGTTGATGGTTGGACTAGATGATCTTAAAGGTCCCTTCCAACATAGAAATTTCTATGATTCTATGATTAACTCTGAGGAGGAGTGACATTTAACAATGCAAAAATGAGCGTTTATTACACAATGAAGGTGTGACTCTGCTTGACCTGTAATAATCCAGAAAAAAGTAAAGATGTTGCAAACATCTTACTATTCTTAGGTTGTTCATCCCGCAGTTGGTGTCTCTGTCATTTCATTTACCTGTGTGAGCTGATTGGGGTTGCATATGTCTTTGGAACTTGCTTCTGCTTCTTAGTTGTGCTTTGTGGTGTTAACAGACAAAAATACCTGCTGGCACATCATGCGCTGTAGAAGTGATATGAGCTATTTTGATCTGCATGTTGCTTACTGGTGCTGTCATTGAGGAGTTCTTTGAGTCCACGCGTTTCTTTTCGGGCAATTTGAGGCAACATCATCATGTTAGAAAATCCAGATATGCTTCACAGCTGAGGAACGTTCCGTTGGCTCCTGTCTGGTGATGATCCTGGAAAACAGGAAAAGAAAAAGCTTTACCCAAAAGTTGTCAGTCCCAGGTTGGTGGCTTTCACAGGGACACCCCTGGCAATGTTCCTCTGCTTGTGTATTCCATGTGTTGCTTAAAGATGGAGAAGAGAGGCTGTGAAGAATGCTGTTTGATGTAACCTAGACATTTGCTTCTAAGCTGACCCTAGAGGATGGGAGAGTCTGTAGGTGCTGTATGCTGCTTTGTTCTCTGCCTTCTTTGGACATTTCGAAAAACAAGAAAAAAAAAAAATATCCAGAAAAGGTTTTCTTTCTGTCATCTGCTAAAAAGTACCATAGTGAAGAATCGTGAGGGTGCTGATGTGGCTTGCTGAGGCTGTTCTTTTGTGGGGATGGTTGTGCAGTGGCTCTCGTGTTCCTTGAGTAATCTTAGGCTTCCTGGTGATTCAGCCTTTCTCAGCAATAGCTGTGCATGTGGGTAAGCACAGAAAGAAGAAATGGATACCAAGGAATGCTAAAGGTTGAACTGTGGCAGCTCATTATGCCAGAGAAAGGAATGCCCTGTACAGTGTGGATTTGTCTTCCTTTCTTGTCTCTCTGTCTCCTTTTCTGGACTGTAATTAATATGCAGAAATTGCAGTCTCTGTTAGTTGTAGATGAGCTTGAAGCTGAGAGGAAAGAGAAAAAGCATCCTGTTAACTTCCAGTTATTTTTCCTAGATGCAGATAGCTAGGTCTAAATTACATATAGCAGCAGTAAGTTTTCCCTACTGTTGATTTTCCTGCCTCGGTGAGAGTGTGACTGTGAACTGGTGTGGAGAGGAAGAAATGCCAGAGGGGTAACTCTGCATTTCTCTTGGTGTGTTATCTAGAGGTCAATCTTGTCCTTTTCTGGGAAGAGAATTCCTTGGTGTGGGGAAATTGGAGGCAGAATAAAAGTCTTCCTGCAAGCACCAGGCTGAAGAGCTCTGTACTGGGGCTCTCGGAGGCACTTGTGGGGGATCAGAGGCAGGAGTCAGCTCCTGGTTGGGGATGCACAACAGAATCCCCTGCCTAAATGAACAACTGTAATTTCTGAACATCTGCTTTACTTAGTAACGGTAGTGGAAAAAAAAAAGAGAGGGCCACGAGCAAAGGAGGACTCAAAATGCTGAGGATGGAGCAAGTGGAGATGTGGTCCACTGAGCCTTTCGTCTTGGGAGTGCTCGCATTCTTGATTGTGGCATGGCAGATAAGCAGCTGGGCCTTGTATTTGGCATCTAGCCTGTGGCAGCTGCATGGAGCATGAAGAATTGCTTCTTTTTCCCCGTGTGCCCAGTGCTTCAGATGCCACAATCGCTGTCAAGACCTATAGGTAGGTCTTGATCCCTGTCACCCCTTCCCTCCCCGATCACTGCTCAGAGAAGATGAGTAGCTCGGTGGCTGGCTGAGTGCGTTCCTCTGTCAGCGGCTGTTTCATCTCAGTCTCTGTTTCAGGTAAGGTGGGTTTGGAAAGGGTGATCTGAGGTGCTTTGGTGAAGATGAGAACCTCAAAAATTGTTTTGGAGTCTGATTTTTAGGCATGTTTCAAATATCAGAAGTGTGTAAACAGCCCAATTTATCTTCACCGTCGCAAACAACCTGCTAATGGTCAACTCAGCTCTTTACAGTGAGTCATGTTTCTTCTCTGTCCAAGAGGTTTGTATCAGCAGGGACTAATAACAACTGATGGGGCCTTTACACACCATGTTGGTTCCGGTGTTGTGTTGGAGTGTGAGCTGAAGCCCGCTGCTGCACATCTCTCTGTAGCTTCCACAGGGAAGTGCCTATTTTGTCGGATGCAAGAGAGCTGTAACAATACATGAGAGTTGAAGGCTGGGCATGAATATAGGAACTGACCTCATTTCCTTTTTAAAGTAGGTTAATCCCAATAATTTGACAATACTACCAGCTATTTTTAAGAAGTAATGAAAATACAGTAAGATTTCAGCCTGGAGACAAAGGCTTGTGAAACCCAGATTAACAGCTTCCAGCACTGAGGGGCACTCAGCACTGTACGCCTAAAATTAAGCTGTTGTACAAAGGAATAAGTCAAGATATGCATCATGTGCTATAGACATATATGCAATAGCTGTACTGTTAAAGTCCAGATTTTCTTAATCAACAAGCCTATCCCTGTTGTTTGTACAAACAGACTGGAAGCCAGATTAAAATCTGCCCTGTAGAGCTGAAAACGGAATTTATCCACTTAATTAGACTGTAATAGGTATTTATATAACACTGTATTACAATCAGACATTTTGATGTTTCATTAGTAAACTCTCTCTTTGCCAGGAAAAAAAAAAAAAAAAAAGATGCAATCACTTCTCCATCTAAAATCCAAAGAGAAGCTGACCATCTTTTTTTGTCTTACTTTGACAGGTAGGTTTGTGCTTGCTGACAGCAAAATGTAAATGAACAGGGCCTGACGATGATGCAGCAAATGTTCCTTAGGGTGCAGCCTTCAGCTTTATTGCGAGATGTGAAGTGGTGCTTCTTTCTCTTTATGGATACCATCTGGTTCCTGTACTTTACCTGCTATCTGGAGCAGCAGTTTGAAAGAAAGTTTCCCACGATAACCTTTCTCAAAATTCAGCATACGAAATGCACTACTGTGGTTCCTGTTTTTAGGGGGTTATCTTAGGAATTTGAAACGGAATAGCTTGTGTTCACATGATGAGATTGAACACTGCAAAGAAAGCTGTCACTTTTACAGTACACTTCCAACATTGAACTACAATAATATGTGGGGATGGCACGTTCTGTATTTTAAAGAATAAATCCTTGCAAATTGGCAAAAGAAAATATGGCTTCACACAAACCAGTCATGTCAGAATTTTTACCTTAGACAGTATAAACTACTAACTCATTTTTTTTCAAATAAATTCTTAAATGGAAATTTCCAGAAGGCAGAATCAGTCTTCAAAATGCAACGTTTACTTTCAGAGTTTGAACTGTCTCTGAATTTCAGCTGCATCTCTATAACAAAAACGTATAAAGAGCACACATTTGCAGTTAACTTATTTCACTCCGGTCTTCGTTCAAGTATATATGAATCAAGGGGCTACTTTCAAAGTGTTTGTTGAGTATTTATTGAGTTTAATGTGACCAATGGCCTACGTTAACAGCACCAAGTAAGGAAAAAGCAGTGAGAGAGGAGAGAGCAGGAGCTCCCAGTCTAGAGGTGGGTGGTGCTGGAGGTATTCAGGTCACTTCAAAGTGGTCTATAGGGAGCACAGAGCAGGAGCTGCTACTATTTTTCCTGGCAAAAATATTTAACCTCCAAAAATATTTTATGGTAGGCTTAAATAACTCCTATTTAGTAGGTTAAGAAAATGGAAAGATTTTTTTTTTCTATACAGAACAATATAAATCCCTACTTAAGTGAGAGGAGGGGGGGTTAGTAGCAAATTTGAGATAAATGAATTCATCTTCCTCTAAAATATTGCCAGAAGAAAGACTGACTCTTTTCTTTGCTAGACCAAGAGCTTCTCCCATGTGCTTTGAGGGAACCTGAAGTGCATATGTCCTGTTTTCCAATGATTTGGGGTGGGAGTGAAGCACCAATTCCCTGTCTTGTAGGTCATGATATGTTTCTAGATTGCCTCTGAGCAATTTGTTGTTCAAACCTGCAAGCGCATTAGAGCTCATGTTTCTTAAAATAGATTATGGAGGGGAAAAATACTGTATCAAAACACATGAGAAAAATCTGGTTTGGAATTTAACCTTGAGGCTTGTTTAGCTTAACTTTTCAGTTAGGAAGGAGGGAGTAAGAAAACTGTAGGTTTCTGCCAGTTGTTTGGAGAACACCTCTGAATGTGCTGTTTCCAGAGTACACTGCGAGTGATAACGAAGCACAGATTCATCAACAAGCAATTCAGGTTAAAGTCCTTATAGGATAGTTCGATCAAGAGCGGGACACCAATATGGCCATCACCTCATGGCCAAGAAAAGAATGCACTGAGAAAAGCGTGTCATGGATTGGACAGGAAGAGAGTTTAAACACAATTTTGTGTTTTTAAAAAGCAAAGGTTATTTTATTTTGTTATGCTAGTCTTTTCCTTGAGTTCACTTTGCTAGAATTTGAGTAAGCGTCCTTCCAAAAATTCTACTAAACATAAAAAAGGGCAGAAACCACAAAGAATGAAAGTACAACATGGGTTTTCACCTTTCTCTTTTCTGTTTTTCTGCTGGTTTTCTGTCGTCTGATATAGCCTGCAAGTTTCTTGTCTCCTTAACTTGCATGTTAAGTCCTATGTGCAGTCATGGGAGGACACCATAATCTCTTCTCTCTTAAAGTACCTCCCGTGTGGCAGGTTACAGCTAGGCTCTTGCAGTGGATGGCGTAAAGCAGCCTAAAACCAGCCAAGCTGGCTTCTCGCTGGGTTATTTGCTCAGGGTCAGGCAACAAAACCAAACAATTATATGAAGTTGTATTTGCCCTAATAAACCCTAAAAGACTTAAACTGGCTCTGAGACGGGACTTAGAATACATCTTCCCTCCTGTGATTGAAGATACAGGTTTCTCAACTTTGCTGCTCATGTATTTTTGGTTTCTTTCCCAGCGCCTAAGGACAAGCAAGGATAGTGAGAGAACAGATGTTTCTCATCCCTCTAAAATAAAGACCGAACAGTAATTAAGAAATCTAGCAGAAGGCTTTGAAAAGCAGAGAACTAGTATGCCTAGATGTAAATCATGGCTATTTTCGTGCTATAGTGTTTCATAAATTGTAAATAAAGGGAGAGCCAAACTCTGCAACAAGTCAGCAAGGGGACAAGCAGCAAGTGTTAGAACATACTGGGAAGGCTTGACGGCGTGTAACGTGAGATTAAATTACAAGGTGGTGCTTGGGATAAAGAAACAAAACCATGATTACACACAAGAAACTAGCTGCTGCTAGCTCTTGTACACTAATGGAGAAAAGGTGTTTCAATTGAATACATATGTCAGTTCAGAATCATATAAGCTCTGTCAGTTTTCCAAGTATCCAAAGCATTTGGGAAAATAGTCCTGTGTTCATAGACATCAAAGGCCTGCAGAATATAAAGGAGTTTAAATTCGTGCGGAGAACAGTGCAGTCCTTACAGGACTGAGAACTGTAGCTGAAGGGTCTTCATACTGGACTCCGCACAATAGAAGTATTCAACTTATCTAAAAATATCTTGTAGGATAAATGCTCTGAGGAGCCAGACACAGAAAATGTGACTTTGAAAATTTCCAGAATGGGATTCCCAGACGGGAGTAACAGCATTTGCCTCCTATTCCTGGTGCTAGATCTAGAGGTGATGAATGATGTCTGGAGAGAAAAATGTCTGGGCCGCCAGCCCCCACGTGAAAGCAGGGAGACGTCCAGGCAGGACGAAGGCATTTGACTCTCTTATGGATATGCTACAAAACTGTCTTGCGTGTAGTCATGTTTATAACACCAGTGTGCCGGCTCTAGACTCTAAATGGCAATTAAAATGTCTGGTACAAGCAGTGAGGGAATACTGAGACTCAACCTTGGTGAAGGTGCCCCTTGTGGATGGACCCTGGACCTGCAACAATGAGTCCGCACTCTTCTCCCAGATAGTTTTCAAAGTAGCTGCGTCCACATCGCTAATTCCTGTGGGCCTTGGTGCTTGGATTGAGTGCCTGCTGTTAGGTAGGGTAAAACACAGGAGGTATTCCTCTGATGATATAGTGGTGCTGTAGAAACGTTCAGAGTAAAGCCAATACCAGCTCTTGTTGTGTAGCTTGTCTTCCCGTTTGCTTTTAATCGAAGTAGAAGGTGAGTTACTTCAAAAGACCTTACATGGGAGACTACTGCAGCAGCAGTTATTCGTATCCGTTGTCTTTTAGATAGGCAATCTGGCAAGTAATAGGTTGGTACTCAGAGTCTGTAAAAAACCAACGTACATGCACAGCTTCAGTGGCATAGGGTAGAGAGGGATGGAGAGCTCAGGGATTAGATCGTCCACCCCTTGCTACCCACTTCAGTGAAGAACTGGAAAAAATGTCCTGCCTGTGTCATAGCTTTATAATTACTTCTAATCTAGTGGTGTAGGATTGTTAATGTCAACCTTTAAATTTAAAAAAAAGAGTTTTGTTTTGAATTCTAGGAGGAGAGAATTTGCCGTAAAAGTTTATGATCTCTCCTTGAAAACTTTATCGGTGGAAATTTAGAAGAGCTGCAGTGTCCAGCAACATCAGCCTGATTGTTCCCTCTCGGTGCAGGAGATAATTCTTCCCATATGTTTCGAACTACAAGAGAGATCTGTGGTCTGATTACTTTCTTTAATAGCTCTTACTAATGGACATTGATTACACACGGCTGATTATAAACATTCTGGAAAACTATAGCTAGTTATAAACTATTCTCCATTCTTAGTGAAAATCACAATGATTTATACAAATACAGGCCACAGCATTTATTCCTTTCAAATATACAACTCGGATGAATTTTTACTGCAAGGTATTGAGGAAGTAATTACAAATTAGCACTTGGCTAGGGTTTCCCTAGATTTCCCTTGAACTTGCTTATCTGTAATGCTAAACTGCCAAAATCTGGGGTGTTTTTTCTTCTGCCTTCTTTGGGATTTGTCCTTTATTTTGTTCTTTGGGGAACGAATTGCCCATAGAAGCTGTGGCTGCCCCCATCCCCGGCGGTGTTCAAGGCCAGGTTGGATGGAGCTTTGAGCAACCTGGGCTGGTGGGAGGTGTCTGTGCCCATGGGCAGGGGGTAGGAACTAGATGATCTTTAAGGTCCCTTCCAACCTAAACCATTTGATGATTCTGTGATTCTTGAAGAACACATTATGGGAGTTTGGATCTGCACAGTTTACAACAGTGAAAATCAAGGAAAGCAATGGGCTTAGATTACGTCCCAAAAACGCCTTGGAGATGCTGACCTAGCAGAGGGCCTTGGTCCTGCCGTCAGGTCTGCATGAGGTCTGGTGCGGCTCCACTTGAACAGTGCATGTGGCAAACTCGCCTGCTTGGAGCCAGGGTTAAGCTTCTTAGCACTGGCACTTCAGCAGCTTTTTAAAAAGCAAACGTATTTGGGTTTATGGATATGCAAAACTTTATCCAGCGTGAGTTCTTTCAGAGGAGGCCAGCTCAGACAGATCGGGTGAGATAGCAGTTCTGCTCTGGTTTCTGAAGGCGTGCCTGTTTTCTGCTGTCAATCCCTAGTAACAACCTTCTGTGTTCTTCCACTTAAAAATCCAAATCATGTGTGAACTGGCTCTACTACTCACCCTTGGTGCTGCGGTACATCGCGGGGCTTGTCAGTGTTTGCCATGCAACACATAGTGGAAGGCCACCTTGGGAGAGGAGATTTCAGTAGCTTTATTACTGCTGCAGTCTTTTTCCCGATGTTCCTCCTTTGGTAATACATAATTGTGTCTTTCTCTGCAGCTGAGCTGGTTTTCATCAGGGGTTGGGGTAAGGAGGAGGTGGGGAGAAGGTGTTAAAATTCAAACTTTAATACTAATCTTTATATTAAAGATTCAGTTTGAAAGAGCAGATAGCCAAATCCTGTTGGTGCTCGTTTACATGTCATTTTAACTGCTTCTCTGCTAATATGTTTCCCGGTTTTTAATAAAGCCAAAAAAATCATTATTTTAATACTCCATGTTTTAATTTCATATGTAGGTTGACAATTTAATCTCTCGAGGTAGAAGTTAAAGCAGTTGATGCTTCCCTCAAGAGGCCTCCTTCAGTCACATCTGTCTCACTTTCTTGGAAGTTGTCATATGCTCCTCATACTGACTGCAGGGGAGGGGGAAAGTATAATTATACCCAGGTGCATTTGGTTACATCACTTCTTTTTTTCCCCTGGAACAGATCTTGATTCAGTAGCAAATTTAGCTCTAAATGGTATTAAATATAGTACACGCTAAAGCTTAATCAAATGGTAGGCAGGAATAAGGCACAATGGGCATTTGTGGGAAGTGGTGGTGTGCAGCTTTTAAAAATGAGACAACCCGTTGTTATATTTTTCAGTAATTTGCCTTCAGACAGTGTTTTAGAGGATTTAGGTTTTATTTCTCATAATTCTATTTAATGTTCAGGATAATTATTTCCTCTGTGTAGACGTTTGGTTTAGCTGGTGGTGTTTTTAAAATTCTAGTTGATGCTTCTTGAGCTCCTCTTTTTATCGTTGTTAATTACCAGTCCAGAGAAAACAGGCAACATCAAAGCCTTCTGTTCACTATCCACTTAGAACTGTGAATGTGTAAATGTACAGCAGGCTTATGCTAATTTCATATTCTTCTTTAAAGCATGAAAGCTCAATTATTTTCTTTCAAAGGTGTTTTTTTTAAAAAAAACAAAGGCATTTTGTTTTCCGACCTTCTAATGATTTTTGCATTGAATATACAGCTGGGAAGTAGCTCAGCACACGGCGAATGAAATTGTAAAAGGGAAGGCGCTTTTATTGTTATATCTGCAAAGCAGCGAAAACATAGATATGCATACCACAAAAATACACGACCTTACCTGCTACTACTAGCTTTGCATTAAGCGTAAGTAGTGCTAGAGGCTGTGTGCTGAGGGAGGCTCACTTTTTTTTGTTTGTTTGCTTGTTTGAGAAGATCGAACTGGAAGTCGGTGAACGGAAGGAAGGAAGGAAAGAAGGAGAGGGAAGGAAGGCAGATCCCAGTCCATCTGTGCACGCAATGCCTCCATACACTTCTAGCAAACGTTTCAAGCCTCACAGGTTCTGTCCGAGTGACCAGTTGCTGTGATTTGCATAGCATTAGGGTTCCTCTGAGCCCGAACAGCCATGCTTGCACCCCGAGAAGGTTTGGGTTTGAGGCTGTAGCATTTCACTTGACTTAAAGATGAGGAGACCAGATTCAGGCTGCATGACTGCCTGTAGCCGCAGTAGGTACCACACCTGCCTCTCCCCGTCCTCTCCTGTATATGGGAGAACAGCGAGTCAGGTACAGTAAAAATGGCAGCTGCATGTGCGCTAGGGCTAACAATTCCATTTTGTTGGAAAGGAAGGAAGAACTCCCTCTATAGACTTTTATGGAGAAAAACAAAAAAAAATGTGAATTTAGATATTTGTGATAGTGAATGCCTTGTAATTTCTTAGGACAGTCATTTGATGTTTTAAGCCTTTGTGCTAACAGAAAGCTTGATGAGGTAATGACTTGCTATAATGACCTTTTGGAGTCAAAAATCACATTTTTTTTTAATTGTAGCTTGGCTCACATGCAACCAACTTTACTGCCTTCTAGGCTCTGATGAGCTCTTGTCTGTGTTGCCAGTCAGCTATCAGGTCTGGCACAACTGACCGTGCTTGATCAAGAGGCATTGGAGTAACACCAGAAACCTCTGGAGAAGAGGATTAAGGGACATTAGCAAGACGGTGTTGGAAGTCCCTACTCTGCTTTACTGCAATGGTTCTGTTTTCTTTGCATCATCTCTTTTGTTTCTAAAGAGGGAGGAGAGGGGGATCTGCCGCTCTTGCCTTGGCTGGCTGTGATTAGCACTCCTCGGGTGGAAGTCAAGTGAGCAGACAGACTGCAGCAATCAGGACACAGCTTCACTGAGCTGAAAATTTGGGGGCTGAATTAACTCCCTGTTCTGTACCAAAACAGTGGATACATTTTGTTTCACAAGAAAGAAGCTGGGAAAGGGGGGGGAAATCCTCCCCATAATTTCACCTTCCCCAAATCTCTTGGCAGGGTAATAGTGAGAATGAAACAAGGTCACTCCAGTGCCAGATTGTATTTGGCTGAAGCCATTGCATCACTTTCCTTGAGGAATTGGTAACACTTTCTGGATGTTCCCTGGTTTGTGGAGCTTTGAAGGAATCTGGTTTGAGGCATGAGTAGAAAAGAAAGCGGAAAGGTAAACTGGTGGTAGAGCCAGACTTGCACTTTTCACCTCAAATGTCATGAGTGTGTTTGAGAGCTGGAGGAAGCCCCATGGCCCCCAGGTCTCCCGGTAATCTCTGGTCTGTGCCTTGCTCTCAGCCTCAGGGGAAGTAAATACACCTCCGACAACCCAGAGCAACAGGGGTAGCAGCGATGCCGTGAGTGATTCAGTTCCGTAGCCGTGCCCTCATTGTCTGCCCCAGGGGAGGACTGTTACGCCTGCAAGATTTATTTTTGTCTCTTCAGGCCACCTAGGGCCATTTCAGTCTGTGTTCCTTCTCCGGTGCTGAGGTGCATGGACTGGGTTCGCCTTGTGAGGTCCAGCTGGCTGTGAGAAGGGCAGGTGCCAGGCTTCTAGCATGTTTCAGGTTCCCAGTTTTGTTTTTGAAAAAGAGAAACACCTCACATGCCGGGTCTTTCCTGTGCCCCACAGTATGAGAGCGACTTTGGCGAACTCAAGAGCAGGATGTACAGAGATTTGAGTGGAGAGATTCCCGCGCACACAGTGGCCCACAACTCAAAACCTTCTGGGACGCTAAGCTACACTGTGGTTGTAGTTCATATAGGGTTGATATGAGTATTTCTGGGTTATTGTTTAATCTCCATGTGTATTCAGAAATAAAATGCTATTTTTTTCCTTTCCCTTTTTCTCTTCCCAAGCAGATATAATTAGGAATATAGGCCTAATGCTGCTGTTTGAAGTCAGGAAGAGCAGAATTCAGGACTGGATAGTATAAGCACAGCTGATGAATCTGCATGTGAATGCAGTTTTGTTCTGTGGTGGGTTTTTTTCAAGTCTGCTTTATATAACTTAGTGATGATAAATGTCCCTTAAAGCCAGGGGCTTTTCTATTTTGAGGTTAAAAGGAAACTCTCTTTGAATATTTTTGCTTTTGTGAAGAAGCTGTATTTTACAGATGTGGCCATTGTAAATTCCAGCTGGTACCTAGGAATACTTATTTCTCTACCCATATGCTTAATTGGTCTTCTATGCGCAGTAAATATGCATCTACATGTAAAGATGTTCATTTTTTAAATTGTCGAAGATGCACTGTGCAAGTGAATTAGCTGCCAAGCTCAGTGACAATGACCGTAGATGAGACAGCTTGCAATCATTCATACAGATTCCTCTGCAGGTTTCACAGTAGCACTCAGTTCCTCTGTTTAACTGTTTTAAAATTAACTTTGATGGTGAAAACAATTACATAAACGCCACTTCCTATAGAGAAAACAGTAATAAAAAACTATTTAAAGAATTTTTACATCAGGAATCAGGAGTAGGTTAAAGTAGAATTATGAAAGATGCTCATTTTTAACAATGCTGTTCAGTCACCACTGGAAACTTGCTATTTGCACTCCATGTGTAAAGTGACAGACTATGAAGTTCAGGTGCTCCTCCAATGGTACTAATCGCCATTTTAGTAACGGTCATTTTACAACACTTCTGCTTTCCAGCCTAAAGCCTTGGACTGTTATGGTCTCTGTCTAAGTACAGACAAAAGTAACTTGACTGCATTGTGTCTACTCACTACAGAAGGACATCTTGCCAATCGTTGGGCATGAGTACTTCTATATCATAGAATGGTTTAGGTTGGAAGGGACCTTAAAGATCATCCAGTTCCAACCCCCCTGCCATAGGCAGGGACACCTCCCACCAGCTCAGGTTACTCCCAGCCCCGTCCAACCTGGCCTTGAACACCTCCAGGGATGGGGCAGCCACAGCTTCTCTGGGCAGCCTGGGCTGGGGGCTCATCATCCTCAGAGTGAAAAATTTCTTCGTGATATCTAATCTAAATCTCCACTCTTCTAGTTTGAAGCCATTCCCCCTTGTCCTATCACTGAATGCCCCTGTAAAAAGTCCCTCTCCAGCTTTCTTGTAGGTGCCCTTCAGATACTGGAAAACTGCTATAAGTTCTCCCCGGAGCCTTCTCTTCTCCAGGCTGAATACCCCCAACTCTCTCAGCCTGTCCTCCCAGCAGAGGGGCTCCAGCCCTCAGATCATCTTCGTGGCCTCCTCTGGACCCACTCCAACAGGTCCATGTCCTTCTTATGCTGAGGGCTCCAGAGCTGGACACAATATTCCAGGTGTGGTCTCATGAGAACAGAGCAGAGGGGCAGAATCCCCTCCCTCTCCCTGCTGGCCACGCTTCTTTTGACACAACCCAGGATACGGTTGCCCTTCTGGGCTCTGAGTGCACATTGCCGGCTCGTGTTGAGCTTCTAATCCACCAACACCCCCAAGTCCTTCTCCTCAGGGCTGCTCTGAGTCCATTCTCTGCCCAGTCTCTATACTTCCATTATCTAAGGATGCTGTTAATTATGCTACATCTTGCAAGGTGTGAACATAAGTCCAGTGTAGGATTGTAAGAACCCCAGTGAAAAGTAATTGTGATTTTTTACAGGTTTGGTTGAAGTTCCTGTTTAAAAGAGTGTGTATGCAAGTAACTGCAAAGCCATCACTCTACTAATGTCGGCCGGACACAAGGGATTCATGTTTTGTAGATGGAAACAGGATTGCTAAAGATTGATGTATTTTATTGCAGATGTGACGAATATGTCACGCAGTTGGATGAAATGCAGCGGCAGCTTGCAGCAGCTGAGGATGAGAAGAAGACCCTGAACTCCTTGCTTCGGATGGCTATCCAGCAGAAACTGGCACTGACCCAGCGCCTGGAACATTTGGAGCTAGACCACGAGCAGTCCAAAAGGGTGCGCACAAAATCTGCTTCCAAAGCCAAGAGCAGTAACCCTAGTGTAAGTCACATTCGGTCCTGCGGAGACAGGTCTGAAGGGGCTGTCCTGAACAACCAGGTTTTTTGTAGTGAGAAATATAAAATCTATTGTGACTAGGATAGGTGTGTAGAAAAAGCATATTATGCATCTTATTTTATGCTGTAACTGTCAGCGTAAATCCCCACTATCTAACGTCGCAGTGAGTTGACTTGTACTAGTATGTTGTTGAACCAGGTAATACAAATTGTATTATGGTGGTCTTAACTGTAACTAATTCATAAGTCTGGGGATGCTATTAACAAGTTAATAGTGGAAAGGAATTAGCTTTTTCCACAATTAACATGTATGGGGTTTGCTGTTTATGGTAAGTGTTAAAGGAGTACACCCGATATAGTATATCTGGTGCTACTAATTGTAGTTTGTATAGCACAAATGTGATCCTTTCTCCAGGGTTGCAGCATACTTCAATAAATGCTTTCACAGGCAGAAACGAACAGAAAACCTTCCTTGTTATTGTGGGTTAAGAAGTGGTGAAAAGCAAAGGTTAAAATTAGAGGTATGTCTTGAAAATGCAGAGCATTTGGAAACTGGAACCAAAATTAACCTGCCTATTGTGGCAGATATTTAGAACTTGCTGTCATATCACCACCGACCAAAGTCCTAAAGCTTTTATAGGCTATAAAAGCTAGAGAAAAAACTCGGTAGGGTACATGATCTACACTCTGCTTCCCTCTCTTCAGAGGGTTAACCAGAAGAAACTTGCACATTTATATTAAAAATATGCAATATTTAGCCCATCTGATACAAAACTTAAAATTTTAAGAATTGGGATCCTACCTGGTAGACAGTTCCACTTTAAGAAGTTATGCTGTGGAAAAGCGTCATGTCCTGAAAGGATCTTTGTGGTCTCACGTTGCTCCTTGCAAGCATAACGCTTTGGGAAGAATCTGTTTTCTATATTACTGTAGCCACACAACATAGATGTGTAGAACTAATGTGACTGTGGTCTAGTATTGTCAGTCACAAACCAGTTTTTCTCAGCTTTCAGTATTAATCTAATAAATAGGGTAGAATTTTGGAGCTCTGATCATTTTTGTTAAACACACAGAAGATATTGCATTCCTTATGCAAGCACATGTTTCACAGGGCTCTACATTATAGGCACAGGAAATTGAACCAGATCAACCTGCTAATAATTACTTATGAAGTAGCTTAGTATACATATTAATCTTTAAAAACAAACCTTTGTCTGCTTTTGAACTTTTAAGGGGCCTTTTTAGCCACTTAACTACAGCGTGTTTGATAATGTAAAAGTGTACTTCATAATTGGTGCCTATACAAGAGAAAAAGATTGAAAATGTTGTTTCTAAAATTGTGGAAAATTTGTGGAGCACAACAAGGCACGCTTTCTTTTCTTTAAACCGGAGTTTTAAAGTGCCTAGCCTCAAACTTTATTTTAATGTAAAGCCCTGTTCATTTTGTACTCTCTCAAATAATTTTGTATGCCTATCGTATGACTAAAAGCAATGCGAGACTGCACAGTCATCTGCTTGATAGTGATGTTTTATAAAGCCATTCTAATATTCCTGGTGTGGTACCGCCTCATCTCACTGCCATTTCTTATAGATGATCAGCAGCTTGCTTCCCGCGCGTTGCCACTCGGCCTATAAGTAGTCAGGAGATATCACAGTACTAATAAAAGGTAATAAGCAGCACAGCTCGTTTGCCCAGGGAGAGGAAACCACATGGGATTTCAGCTTCCCAGCTATTAGAGGGGGGGCAAAAAAAAACCTTCTAAATTCATACAATGAGACTTCAAAACTGGAATTGTAGAAACCTTTTTACAAAGCTGCAAAACACCGGAACGCCGCGGTCTGGTGCCAGCATGGCGTTTACTAAAAAATCCCAAGTGATTTCAGGCTAATATGTTGCTAAGACATCACTGCTTGAGAAGTTGAAACAAATAGCAGTTCTGGCTTTAGAAACCAGGCCCTGTGCGTCTGTTATTACTTTTTTTTAGACAATGCTGAATTCTCCTGAATTTGAGCTTTAATATTGCTAAATAGCAGGTTTGATATTTTAGAAGCAAGACATCTTTTAACATTTTTCAATCCTGCTTTCTCTTCTTTGCTGCACAATCTTCCAAAAGGCCTTTATTCTTCTCGTTCCTGCATTAAGTGTAATGTAAAAATACTCTGTAAAAGCGGGCATTGGAGTGCTAACGTTCTTTGCTCCAACAGAAACACTTACAATTTTGCTTCCGCTATGGTAGGGAGCTTTAATACAGTTTTCACTGCTTCCATGTCTCTAATGGCAGTATTTTTGCAAAGTACTAATGGCAAAAAGGTAAATTGGAGAAACTAATTGAATGCGTTGTTAGGTGGGTTGTTTGTTTTTTGTTTTTTTTTTTTTTTTTTCAAATTAACTGGAACTTTCGATAAAGATGTCAACATTACCAGCCGGTGACTGTTGTAGCAGTCTTGCCTCACACTTTCAGTTCCAAGTAAGAACAATTTTGCTGTTAGCCCAGTAGTCTCAGTAGTCATTTCCATTTTCATTCATTTCTGTCGATCTTTAAAAAAAAAAGGCAAAAATGCCAAAGAACCTGACTGCTGTTTGAGCTTATCGAGGTTATGGTTTAAGTTCTTTTAGCACCTGTTGTAAAAAGAAATGAGGAATGGTGGTAGGTGACTTGATCCTGCTGTTCGTACTTTTAGATAATATTTCAGGGTGAGTCTTGTAATTCTTGACGATTAACGATTTCTTGAAACGTACGTTTTGCTGTAAGTCTTTCATATCACGTTCAATGGGTTGGGATAAAGCATGGAAAATTCCTTAAGCCATCACCTACCTCTGCAAGCAGGCTCTTCTTCTGAATGCTCTTCTCTGCATTGGCCTGCATGATATATACTGACCTGCATGTTTCTGGAGAATCTAAAGCTTCGGTGAAAATGTTTCTTGCACATTCGTTGCTGTTAACTCGTGTTTGAACAGCAAAGCTTTATTCAGTACTTGTAAGAAACCTTGCTGCAAAGCTATGGCTTCCAGGCTAAACCCGTAAAATGTTCTTTCTTCAGCTTGGAAAGCTAAAACGGCTGCTTCTACCCTAACAGACACCCTCAACTAACTAACCTGCTTTTGCAGCACGGCGTTTTCAGTTCTTTCATTGAAAAATAAACACTGATGATGATTTTTTTTTTTTCTAATGCTATTTTATTTTTCCATTTTTCAGCTGTAGAGTAGTCCCTGGAGAAGGCCCTTCCAACAGTGCAACAGCATTTCTTAGCCTCTTTCATTATGGTTAAAAAAAAGTGGTGGCCCATTGCACAAAGAATGGAAACCACTGACCTGATCCTAACTTTTGAAAACACCTTTCCCTATATACTACCCGAAACTTTCCTTTTATGTCTGAAGCTATAAAACAAACAAGCTTTACCTATAAGTGCTGCTGCAGTAAGAAAGCTTACAAGTGCTGAAGAAACCTACTTCAAATGTAATGATCACCGTATTAGTTTATGATCTACTAGAAATGTTCGGATGGGGGAATTTCTTATTTCATTGCAGATGCTCTTTTTTTTTTTATGTCGTTGGTAAACCTGTGCACTTTTGATATTTTGATATTTTTCTTTAGCTTCTTTAATTCCTTACGTAGAAGAGTTTATATAAATGCAGTGGTTTGTGCTCATAGTCTCTCTCCAATTTGGGCTTGTGATTTTTGAATTCTACATCAGCATGTGGCAGAGATTTTTCTGGGGGCTCTAGATTGTGATTAGAAAAAGAGTTTCAAAAAAAAAAAAACAAAACAACCCAGGAGCTCTGCTAAACTGTGTGCTGTGCTTCAGCAGCTTTTTTATTATAATAAAATGTTAAGCTTTATATGTTTAAATTACTGATTATTTTTTTTTAACTGCCATGTTCATTAAGAAATCCAGGGTATTCAAATTCTGGGGTTTTTTTCATATTGTATTATTATTCTTAGGAATAGTTCAATGTAACAAGAAGAAAACTTGACTTTGCTCTGGTTAAAACAGTAATAGGCACTTGAAAAATATTAAATAAGTAGTATTACCTATAAATTCCAGAATTCCTGGGTTTTAGGAAGTTGAAGTATTATTGATTAACAGAATTTTATACAACTATACCAGTTAAATTCCAAATTGGAATTGTTTTGTTACTTTTTCATTTTATTGTGCCAAATTCTGGTACATTTAGAAAGAAAAATTCTAAAGTTGTCAATGATAGGGTGTTATATATCAGCGCCTTTCTGTCATTAATTATTGCCAGTAGTGCCTTTAATCATTTTAAGGGAGACTCTTAGAATAGCTTAGTCTAAGTCCTGTAACTTAGGAGAAATGGAATGGCTGGTTTGGAATTTAGTGAAGACACGGAGCAATAAGTGCAAAGTGAACTCCCCTTTCGCACATTTTTAATGGGTAGTCTTACTATAGAGATTATATATTCAAGGAATTGTAAAAAATTCTGTTAGTCAATGATATTTCATCATGCAAATCCTTGCAAATTCAGGGGTATAGATTAAAAAAAAAAAAAAAACAACAGAAAAAAAAAAACACAAACAAAAACCACAAACCTAAACAAACCTGAATACACTTTGGGAACCAAATGGACTCATGTTGAACAACTGAGGAAGATGTATTAACACATTTGTGGTAACAGTACAGGGGACGTATCAGGAATATCGACATTATGTTAGCTTTGTCTGGTGGTGGATGCAGTTAACCATAGTATTGTTTGCAAATGTGAACAACAAACCATTGGTATCTTCTCTTGCATGTTGTATCTAATCATTGTAATTTCAGGAAACAGAAACGGAGAAGGGCATCAACAAGCTGTGCCGATCTCGCTGCTGTTTGTTGAGGCTCACGTGAATGATTAAATTGGTACTTGGGGGGGGGGGGGGGAGCCTTCCCACTCCTCAAAAAAAGTACAAATTGAAATAATATTGACAGTGGGGAAAAGATTTCTGTTTGCTGGAAAAAAATGCATTATTATTCCTAGATGTGGGGACTTATATTTCCATCTTCTTTTACAGTATTGATTCATAAGAAATATTGTTGCATTTAAAATTACTACATTTATATGTGGGTATTTATTTGAAATGATGTCGAAGTACTGTATTATGTTTTATGTGCATTACCTTTTAGTGGTGGATTGGTCTCCATTTAACGTCATATGCATGTATTCTTGCCAAGTAACCTTTACACAGATCTCGGGGGGGTGGGGTGGGGGGGTGGAGGGTGGAATCTTAAAGAGAAAATGTGGAAATTTCTTAAAAGTATAACTGTGTGTTAATTGGATAACCTTAGGAGGCATAGAGGGCACAACGTTACTTCCAAATTAATAAAAAAGTGTTTAATGTAGGAAAGCAATCTGCCTGCGTAAAGGTAGTCACATTGGCAGTATCAATAAAAGAGAAAAGGAATCACGTTTTCTGCTTGTTGTTTTCCTGTTTCAAGAAGGCGCCATTCTAATTAGTCAGTCTGCCTCAGCTATTTGAAGTGTGGGGCTAAATAAGTATTTTTTTTTGTCTGAGAGAAACTGAAAACTTAAAACTACGTTGGCTGTAGAACTAGGAAATTTATTGTTTGTGCTCGTATTTGGGAAGCACCATCCTCTGTGCTGTTCCGTGAAATTTTCCTGCATTAGTTTTAGCCATGATCAGGCTGGTTTATTCCGTTTCACCACACAGCTGTGCAAATGCTTCTACCAGTGCAGGAAAGGGGAGGGTAGGACTAACGCTTTTGGTGGCAGTCGTTGCAAGTCTTCCTGAAATTGCATCTTAATTTCTCATATACTCTCCAAAATGCGTTGCGATGATTATCTGGTAGAATTAACAAACTTACAAAAAAAGGAGTATGCATAGAATCGGAGGGCGAGGCTGAGGTTTTCCCCATCAGTGCAAGGATCTTCTTGGATTGATGAACGCAGCTGGTGAAGGCGCCAACTAGAGAGGGTGCCCTCCTGGACCTGCTGCTTGTTAACAGAGAAGGGCTTGTAGGACATGTAATGGTTGGAGGCCGTCTTGGGCACAGCGATCATGAAATAACAGTTTTCAGTTCTCGGAGAAGTAAGTAGGGGGTTTAGTAGAACTGCCACCTTGGAGTTCCGTAGGGCAGACTTCGGCCTGTTCAGGAGGCCGATTGGCAGAGTTCCTTGGGAGGCTGTCCTGAAGGGAAAAGGAGTCCAGGAAGGTTGTGCACTCCTCAAGAAGGAAATCTTAAAGGCGCAGGAACAGGCCATCCCCACATCCCGAAAGATGGGCTGGCAGGATAGAAGACCGGCCTGGCTGAACGGAGAGCTTTGGCTGGAACTCAGGAACAAAAGGAGAGTTTATGGCC
This sequence comes from Vanellus vanellus, assembly GCF_965231255.1. NCBI lineage: Eukaryota > Metazoa > Chordata > Aves > Charadriiformes > Charadriidae > Vanellus > Vanellus vanellus. The sequence continues at coordinate 25,602,403 of NC_138914.1, read as the reverse complement.
TTTGGAAAAGGGGGTGGGCCACTCAGGAGGACTACAAAGACACAGTGAAGCTATGCAGGGAGAAATTTAGAAGGGCCCACGGATAGGATTCACAGAATGGTCAGGGTTGGAAGGGACTCCTGGAGGTCACCCAGTCCAACCCCCTTGCCAGAACAGGGTCACCTACAGCAGGTTGGACAGGACGGTGTCCAGGCGGGTTTTGAATCTCTCCAGAGAAGGAGACTCCACAGCCTCTCTGGGCAGCCTGTGCCAGTGCTCTGGCACCTTCACAGGAAAGAAGTTTTTCCTCATGTTGAGACAGAATTTCCCATGTCCCAGTTTGTGCCTGTTGTGCCTTGTCCTTGCGCTGGGCACCACTGGAAAGAGTCAGGCCCCATCCTCTTGCCATCCGCCCTTTAGATATTGATTAACGTTGCTGAGATCCCCTCTAGGTCTTCTCCAAGCTGAATAGCCCCAGGTCTCTCACCCTTTCCTCACCAGAGAGATGCTCCAGTCCCTGATCATCTGCGTAGCCTCTGCTGGACCCTTTCCAGCAGTTCCCTGTCCTTCTTGAACTGGGGACCCCAGAACTGGACACAGCGCTCTAGATGTGGCTTCACCAGGGCAGAGCAGAGGGGGAGGATGACCTCCCTTGACCTGCTGGCCACGCTCTTTTTAATGCACCCCAGGAGACCATTGGCCCTCTTGGCCACCAAGGCACATTGCTAGAACTATTCTGCATATCGTTTTATACCTGGTAGCAGTCAGTTGCACTACACCAGCTAACCAATTTATACTATAATTGGAGAGCAATGTGACAGTTTTTACTTTAGCATTGAAAATACTTGTGGAATTGTGTGCAGAAAACCAGCAGAGCATATTTGCTGCGACGCTTGCCCTGGTTGTGTAGTTCTGAATTTGCTAAAATGGGAGATTTATCTGCAGGGTGGTCTAAGGGAAAAACGCTTTATAAATATATACACATACAAATGGCAGAAGAACGAGAACAGACCTGTTGAACAGTTAAAACAGCGTGATCCAAAAATGCTTTAGTAAGAAAATAAGACAACATGAGAAGGAGACTATTTAGCTTAAAAGCTTGTCTAGTGAATGGCTATTAATTAAAGCATTGATTTCTTTGACTCTTTTCTGTGCTGAAAAAAATACAGTGCCTGGAGGGAATGCGACCCATGCGGATTTGGGAGGGTGGGTCACCAGCTGCATTCCAGACTGCAGATGTTGCTGTATTTAGTCTCTGGGGAAGGAATCTGCCAGCTAATATAATGCTCTGGCTTGCCATGGGTTCAGTAATTCAGCAGCGATCCTTTGTTTCTTGCAAGTAAGGCTTGAAAACAAGCTGCGACCCAGAGGAGGTACAGGGCAGATTTTTAGATGTACTTAGATGCCTAAAGGTAAAGAGAAGCAGACCTGAAAGTCCCCATGTACCTAGTTTTGTGGGATGAAGGCGAAGAAAATCAAGACACAAGTGCTTTTTGCAGATCCCACTGCATAAGATGGTAAAATTCAGCTACATAAATATTTATGGAAGTTACAGTTTCAAAAATATCACAGAATTTCCTAGATTGGAAAAGACCTGTACGATCATCTAGTCCAATCATTAACCTAACACTGACAAGCCCACCATTAAACCATGTCCCTGAGCACTATGTCTACACAACCCTTAAATACCTCCAGGGTGGGGGACTCCCCCACTGCCCTGGGTAACACGTTCCAATGCCTGATGACCCTTTCAGTAAAGAAATTCTTCCTAATATCCAATCTAAACTTCCCTTGGAGCAACTTGAAGCCATTTCTTCTTGTTCTATCACCTGTTACTTGACAGAACAGGTTGACTCCCACCTCTCTGCAACCTCCTTACAGGGAGCTGTAGAGAGCAAGAATGTCTCCCCTCAGCCTCCTTTTCTCCAGGCTGAATACCCCCAGGTCCCTCAGCTGTTCCTCATAAGACTTGTGCTCCAGACCCCTCACCAGTTTCGTTGCCTTTCTCTGGACACGCTCCAGCGCCTCAATGTCCTTCTTGTGGTGAAGGGCCCAAAACTGAACACAGTACTCAAGATGCGGCCTCACCAGTGCTGAGTACAGGGGTAAAATCACCGCCCTGGTCCTACTGGCTACACTATTATCACTATTATGTTCCTGTGTTTTTTTTAAAGGCTGATGAGGTAGAATGAACTACAGGACCAGGAAAAGGTACTTATCCACCCAGGGACTTAGCAAAAACAATGAAAAACTATAAAGATCGCTTCTGTCAGCTCAAACCCAAGCAAAGCAGCCAGGTAACATGATTGAGTATTATACTGACTGTTTACGTATAAAAGCTTCAAGCAAATATTTTCTTAGCGGTTGCTGGGAAAAACACTCATGTAGAAACTACTCAAAAGATGACTTCATCCTACTCCTTTCTTTTCTTCTAAGACAGTTGAGGTCCTTTCCCAGTAAAGGAGGGGGGTTCTTCCTTCTCAGTGCAAATTTCCCCAAGAAGGAGCTATTGCAGCTGCAGAGTGAACTTTTTTCCTCTTGTATACCGAGTGTGGTATCTCCAAGGTAATCTGAGACCTGGTCTCCTACCTGGTCTAGTGCCCCTGCCCAGGGCAGGGGGATTGGAACTGGATGATCTTTAAGGTCCCTTCCAACCTAAACGACTCCATGATTCTATGGTTGAATCTGCATTGGCCAGCGTTACCTTACCCAACCCTGTGATGCTGGGACACACTGCACTTAACTAAGTCATCAGGTTTGATAATTACCAAGTGAAGTGGTTGTAAAATGTCTTGGATTCAGTAACTGTGGTTTTTAAAAAAGCCAAGAAACAAACAAACAAAAGCGGGATCTGGTTGTAGATATTAAAGAACACTATCCCTGCACTAAAGATAATTACCAAGTGGGAGCGGTGAAAATTGTTTTTTGTGATTTTGCTGGAGAAAACCTGAGAGACAGTTTAAAATTTACATAAAACCTAATTTATACCAATGTTTAACTAGGACGATCTATGTAATGTATTACTTGCTGATTGAGGCTACCTACATAAGCAAAGCCTGAGTCAACTACATACAGATGAAGTGACTTTAAGGTAGGGTGAGGTCTGCATGGCCAGGTTTCCACCAGCTTAGCAAGTAAGATTCAAAGTTGGTTAACTAAACTAAAAATGACTTTATGGGTAGAACCCACAAAAGCTACGGCTTTTCACTGGCTCGGATCTTGGGTTAGACAGACATTCTGTGAAGGCCAAAAATGTACCTGCCCAATTCTCTTAACGTTACAAGGACTTTGAACAACTTTATAGTTCTAAAATGTCTCTGTGATTCTATCTTTAAAAATGTCAGCAGGTGGACATTTGAGTTCTGACTGTCCTATGCTAAAATATTGTAAGGTGCTTAACAAGCAGGAGCAACTTTAAAACTGATGATTTATTAAAGAGATCATACAGATTAAAAGAGCAGAATTTTTGAAACTTGCATAAGCCTTTATTCACAATCACTGTTTTTTCTCTTTTTTGAAACAGATTGATTATTTCTGCTTTTCAAACGGTAATGTATTCGAGGAATTACAAATTTCCATATTTACGTGTAAGGATAGAAGGAAAAACAACTGTTCATTGTGCTGCTTGACAAATATTTTCTCCTTCTCCTTGAAATCTTGTTCCCTATTTTTTACATGGCAATTTTCAGTTAAAACAGTATCCCAGTATTCAGGTGCGTGCTAATTCAAAACTAAGGAAAACAGTCAATTTGGCAGATTCATAATCATAAATATTTTTCCCTAATTTCTGGTGATGAGGCCGTTCCTAACTAGGACAGTTTGTATCCTTATTACAAATAATATGGAGTAAACATTCAGGTAGCTTCTACTAATTTCAAATGTTATTATCTTATTTTCCTGCGTGGCTTCTACCCCACAATTCAAATTAATGCAGCTCAAGGCTTTATCAAGGGATAAGGAGTAAAGTATTTGATCCAGCAGTGGAACATTAGCTTCCTGTTATCGCCAAATGAACAATGAGCCTTTATTAAGCCAATTATCAAAGTCTTAGAGACTGAGCATTAATATCTGCATTTAGAACACCGACGCGTCTGGCCAGGAGAATGAGCCTGTGCTATTGACAGTCTGGGGAGGATCCAGGCATCTTGCCTGGATCTAAAGAATAGTCTGATCTTGCGCCTTATTAGGCTGGGGAAAGCGCTCATTGTTTTTAGCTAGGAGTCACGTGGTTATTCAGTAACAGCTCTCAAAAATAAGATTAGGTTTTGTAAAAGCAAGTTCCTTGTGGTTTTGTATTTCTCCATAGGGACAGGATTCCTAGTTATCACTGGTATACATACGCTTTTCATGCTTAGGGTGTTAAAGGTTTGGTTTGGGGGTTGGTTTTTTTTTTTTTTGGTTAATGCAAATACCTGAGTCAAACAGCAGAAAGCTCAAACGTGACCAGAACAGCCCTGGAACGTGCTGGCAGTGAGTCACCTGCAGAGTTTTAGCTGTGCTAGTTAGTTGGACACTTGTCTCTCTCCGCTACAGCCTGACGCTCCAGAGGTTTGCTGTGCTTCACATCTGCTGGCAAAAAGTTGCTGTTTACTCTTTCCTGACTCCAGATGCTTTAACCGGAATAACAAGCTGGGTTACTGGGCAGGTTCAGAATAGGGTGTGTATCTGTCAGCACATCTGAAGATGCTGTCACATCACAGGAGGAAGCAGCTACCCAGGTAAGCTGGCGGTGAAGGAGCGCAGCTGATCATGCTCAAAGAGCTGGGACAACAGAAAACTGTTCCACCACTGTTAAGTAACAGACCAAGCTCCCTGTCTTCCATCTGCTCTCCCTGACAAGGTAGTCTTTGGCCTTCAGATCTGGCACCTTCAGAGCTCGCCACGAAGGAGAGAACTGCTTTTCTCTTGCAGGTTCTTGACCTTCTGTTGGGTTTGTGCAAGCCACTGCACGAGCCAGTAGGTATCAGGTTTGGTCTTTGCTGACATTACCTTTGGAACCAGCCAGAACAAGAACAAATCAAATTTTCAAGCGCCACGTAATGTGTTTTTTAGTTGCAAAAACAAAGCCATCTTAGTCTGCAAGACCTGCCGGCTCTTTTACGGGGCAGTTCGCTGTGGCTGGCACCTTCTGTTGTGCTGCTGCCAATTCATGACAGATGGTGGCACCTTCTAGATGTTGCTGAATTGCACCTTCCTATTGGCTGCCAATGAAACTACACGCCTGACTCTGCATCATGGATAGTGGGGCTTAGGGTTTGTGGTTTTCTTAAGTTACTGCTTTTAGGTACAATACTAGAATGGTAGGGGAAGAGAACAAGTCTGCATCTTTGACTTTTACCTTTTTTCCTTTGTACTACATGGATGAAAGCCTGGGCATATTTTTTTTTTCTTAAAGTAACACAGGAGAATATATATATATATATCTTTTCTGATTGAATGTTTACTTTCTGCAAAAAAAAAAAAATTGCTAAAAGTTTGTTCAGCCTTTAATTGGAAAAATGAGGGTGTGGAATAGCTGAGAACACTTCTTTGAAGAGCTCAGTTATGCAGAGGCCAAAGTATTTCATCGATTCAGTAAAATACACAGTTAAGCTCTTGGCGATGTTCAAAACCCCCCTAAGTTATCAACAGTCCACAGCAGAACTGGAATTACAGCCCAGAGAAGGGCTGAGGGCTGGGGATGATGTTTGTGTTCTGCCTTTCTAATCTAGTTGCAGAAGCTGGTTGGGCAGTGGGAAGTATGATAAGAATACGTGCCTTTTTCTCCTCCCCTTTGTTTCTTATTATCCTTAGAGTCATTGTTATCATGAGCTTTCCCAATTCCTCTTCTGACTTGGGTTCAGACTCTTTGTTCTTCTCGGGAATGACTCTCTGTTCTCATCTGGAAGTCTCTTCCCAGAGGTGCAAAGCGAGACTGTCACTTCTCCTGCTTCATCCTATCCACAGAGCTCAGGGCTCTTTTGAGAAACCTGACAGAACATCTACTAGCAAAAGGGCAATAAATACGTCTTCTCCCATCTCTGTATCATTTGTAGGAGGCAAAATTGTCCTTGCTGCTTCTCCCATTCCTCTGAAGGCCAGTTTTCACCAGTGTACTCTTTCAGAGGGGATGTTACTTTCACGGAGGCAGAAAAAAGCTAGCAAAAGCATCCACTGGTCCAATTCCAAATACCTATTCACAGAAAAACTGTTGTGTTTCTGTGGGGGTGAGGAGAAGGGTAAGTGGCAGGAGGAGAAACAAGAAAGTGGGGGGAAAGGGTGTAAGCATGAGGCAGACTTAAAAAAAAAAAAGAAAAGAAAAGAGAAACTAGAGGTAGGCATGCAAGAACATAAAAGAGGCAGCAAGGAAAAAATGGCAGCAATGGGTTAGGATGGACTGCTGAGCAACTTGGAGCAGCTGGATGTGCTGTGGGCAGGGGTTGTTTGGCACAAAGCCTAGGAACAACTCAATTCCAAAAAAGCAGCTGGCAATTTAGTGTAGTCTGGTAGTACAGACTGCACAGTGTGCATTTCTCTATCGTAAAGGGATCAGCAAGCACATTTATTAGCCATCGGGGGTGAGGAAAAGACACATGAGACTACAGAAAGAAGGAACAGGGCAAGAAAAGGAGAAGAACACGTGGGAGAGGACTGTGTTCCCTGGCACATACCACTGGTTTTGTATGTGGTTTCAGAATGTCTCATGCAAGTCTCCTGGGTTCATAGAATGGTTTCCTATTAAAGTATATAAAGATTTTTCTTCTAATTAATATCCAAGTCAGTCTCAATACAGCTGTGCTTACCTGAATGTCAATATCGAGTGTAAGCAGATACATTTGACTAGCCTCAGGTTAGCTTGCTTTTAAACACAGGTTCACCCAAGTTAGTTTCTATGTTGTTTTATTAAGAGAACGAAGTTTGCTGCCCAGGCTGACTATGGAAAGCTACCAGCCAAGTCAGCGTTCATGTCCGTAACAGCTTCCAAAGCTAAAATGGCTAATTGATATCTTATCCTAGCGATGGACACACTGCCAGGGGGGCTGGGGGCTCTGTGACCTTCAGTAGTACCCTCTGGAAATTGTGCAGAAAGGCATGGGCAGAGAGGCAAGAAAGCCATGCAGCACAGGACAAGGCCACAGGGAAGGAACCACAGGATGGGTATGGGGAGTGTGGCAGTCCATCCCAGAGTGTTTTAGAACTTAATTTTCACAGCTGTGATAACCATGTAATGCCCAGCTCTGCCTTACCCATTTAGAGCCTGCATCTGGGCAACATCCTCATTCATGTATTTCCTTTAGCCCACATTCGTCGCACATAGCTAGAACATGTAAGCGCAGATGCTGTTCTAAGTCCACTGCGTGGTCTGCTTACAAATAAAGAAAAGTGCCTGGGTTTGTGTGATGCCAGACTACTAGTGCTCCTGACACCACTGCCGCTATTCTGGTGTGTGGTTGTTTATACTGGGCAGTCTAAAACTGGTTTAAGCATGGAGAAATTTTTTCCAAGTGAGCTTGGAGAGACTAAAGGGGAGGCAAGAGTGCCAGTCCCTGTTCGGCAGGACACCTGCCCATTGCAGACTTGACAGGAATGCTTGTCCTTTGACTTTTGCCGGCTGTGGGTTTTATTCTTAGTGCCCAGCAAATCAAGGCATACATTTGCATGGATTAGTGAAAATTTGCACTAGCAGATCAGTTTATGCAGCATGGCTGGAGGATCTGGCCCATATGAAGGTGCCTGTTAAATTGTATTCTTTACAAGTCTGGCCACCACTGAAGATCTGAACTGGTTTTTCTTCTGTGTGGCATTTGTGCTGAAAGTGCCAAATTTCCAGTTCAGCCCCCTCACGCTAACTACAGAATTGCTAAACGTCTGGAACGGCTCTCTTTCTTTGTAATCTCAGCTCTGGGAAGTTAAGATTGACTGTGGGCTAAGAGAAGGGAGGAGAATCCAGAACGGGAGATAAATCTTGGTCCCATTTTTCAAAAACTCTTTTCCAGTTATCAGGATACAAAAAACAAACAAACAAAAAAACCCAACAAAAACCTATAGAAGCCCAAATGACAGTGTTTAAATTTAGCGCCAGTGGCTGGTTTTGAGGTTTTGCCTATAGAACATTAAAATATTATAAAAGGCAAACCATGAGTAAGTTCACTGAAGCTCACTGGGAAAAGACTGGATGCCCTGATAATTCTCGCCTTCTCTCTGGCTTTCTGCAACCTTGAAAAGGGTTGTTTCATCCTTGTTAACTCTTTAATTCCAGGTTACGGGTATGTTCCTGCCATGAGCACTTTAAAAGCTCTGTATCCAGTTTGCAGCTCTGTGCGGCATACTTCCATTTATAACGAAATAGTAAAAAAAATGTAAAAGGGGTACGCTCATTGTGCTTGAACATGCAACATCGTTGCTTGCTACTCACGGTTTTATTTTGGAGCAGTTCTGCCAAGCAAACAGGAGATGGCAGCGCAATACAGATCGCAGGCTGCGCACAGCATCCTCGGCTGGCTGCAGGGAAAACGGGGGCTGAGAGGGAAGCAAAAACCCTCACATTTCTTCCACGCTAAAAGGTTTGACTTTTGCCTCAAGAATTCTTCTCATCCCCCCCTCCCCCCTCCCGGCTTTTTCCTCTCTTTAGCTTTGCCAGTGTTCCCCGGGGCCTCGCACAGCTCAGCTTGAATGTATTTCTTGCTCTTCTGATAAGTTGTTTGCTTGGCAGGTTTGGAACGTGAAGCTTTATGAATGGTTACCATTGCTGTAAACGATTACACGAAGGATCACGTGATAGACAATAAATGGAACCACAAGTGCAAAGACATTTTTACTACTTTTTTCTTTTTTTTTTTTTTTTTCTTGATCCCTCTGGTAACTCAGCTTGGTTCTTGACTCTTTGACATTTGTCAGTACGCCACATAATTTTAGGCTTGCGCTGGACCTGCCGTGACCAGGAACCTGCCCTGCCTGCTCTAGTAGGAATGGGTTGTGGGCCAGCAAAAGCTCTGTTTCCAGCTGCACGTTAGGTCAACAGGCTTGACAGAGTGGTTGTCAACCAGCAAGAGCTCAGCCTGCATCTTCCACTTTGCCCATCCTTAATCCAGAGTTTGAGAGCACTGTTTCAAAACAGCAACGCCAAGATTTCATCGTGGGTGAGTAGAGCAGACCGTGGCCGGTTCTGGGAGAGGCGGGTGTGAATAAGTGAGCCTTTCTACGTGTTTTCAGCTCACCACTTACTGGCATTACCGGTTCACGCAGGGTCTTTGCGAAAGCTAAGAAGCTAGACAAGCTCTGCAGAGGGTCTTGCAGCAGACATCAAGTCCCGCAGTACAGAGAGGAACAAAGCTAAAACTACTGAAATAAATCATAAATCTCATTACCTAATGGATAGCGTGGCCACACGTGCATAGCAGATAGAAGAAAATTAAATATGGAATTTTATAGACGCTGTCGTGCTTTGGCACTCTTCCCTGTCATGCCATCGCTGTTTGGGCTCTCACATTATTTTTAGGAGTCAGAGAATCGGGAATCTGCTCTTGCTTTGCAACTGATCAGAAAAAGATTTAGAGCTGATGGGAGAAATACGTTGGGCTTCCTGCCACTCCCGAGCTACTTTCCATTAAGGAGCAATTGCGAATTCCTGCATCTCTGGTCTCCTCATGGGTCGTTTCTTGCTGTTTCTGTTCTAGCTTGCTTCAGCATACATTTTGGGAAAGGTGTACCATCAGCTCAGGGCTCTGCTGTGCACCGAATCATTCAGAGAGTGGATAGCTTTGCCTATGTGAAGTTACGTGCTTTGGCTTTGGTCGTGTGTCTTACTCATGCGTTCAATGGCAATTTCCTTACTTATACATCTTTTTTTTCCCCTTTATTTCAATGACTGCAGGAAAATCCGGTGTCTGGTCACAACATGATCAACTAGTCTGAAAAGTTATGAAGACAGACGCGTCTAGCTGATTGCTCTCTTCTGCACTGGACCTGAATTCACGGTGTACCTTTTTGGTTACTATCACTCTTCACATAAGACAAATAACGTGATTAGATGCTTTTATCATCTGGTAAAACCCAACCCCCCAGTGCCAAACAGCCCATCCCTGTGATAAGACTGAATGAAAACCATGACTTCAGCAGGGAGCATTAAGGTATGAAGGCAAGAAAAGGAGGATGGAATTTTGCTACTGAATCATGGTAAGATGTGGATGGCCGGAGAGATGTTGGCAAAAATTGGCCCAAGAATGTTTCAAGGGAATTTGATAAATACACACGCTGCCGCCACCTTTTCCTTTTTTAATGGTTCGGTCTTCACAGAGGTGGAGTCTTCCTCTCATTTGCAGAAAGGATTTACACACAGACATGTTTTGTGCGTTTCTGGACACTGGTGGAGAAAAGTCTGAGATAGTTTACTCAGTTATTAATAATAATGGGAAGAAAAACAATGTTGAGCAAATTGAGGTCTAGGTGGGTGAATTCTAAGTAGCGAAATGAAAAGCCTTGTTTCATTGGTTTATGAAGTTTTGCTGCCTAGTGCTAATGTAGAAACTACAGTAATTATTTCTAGTGGCATACCTGCTAAAATTGGTGTCATTTCTTAACAGGAGATGGACCTACTACATCAAAACTAGTAAATAAATCTATTATATAATCAACAACTAAAGGCTAATAGCACTCCAGGAAAGACTTGATTTCCCTCAGAGATTTAAAGAAACTCCAGTCTTGGGTCTGTAGTTCATCTTCAATTGTATTTTTCCCTCATGAGTAAAGTCATGTGGTAGAATACTTGGTGTATTTAAGCCTCACAGATGGATCCCTAGTAAAGACCATGCTACTTAAAGCCTGTCTTTTCTCATTACAGTGACATCTAAGAAAATATAGGTATAAAGAAAAACAGACAGCCTAACACCTCTTTTCTATTAAGTATATCCAAAATGTATGCAGAAGGTAAAAATTACATCTGCTACATAATTCAGTAGATAAAGATCTAGGAATGAAAGTCCTTCAGCTAAAAATCCACTGGGAGATTCTGACTTTCACAGAAGTTCGGGCTTTATACTAGTATATCAATTAGATTAGGCTTTAAAAACTGTTTTTGAAGAGATCATGTAAGATGTTTATGCTGATTCAGCTTCCCCTATAAATTCTAGGAGAGGGTTGGCCGTCTGACTCCTTGAAGACTAGAGATGCAAACTGACTCTGCTTTAATAAGTCTGCAGGTAATAATAATTACCTGCCCTCCTGGGGACAGATGCTGCACAAGACCTTCTGTGTGACAGAAAACAGGCACATCACTGCAGGGCAGGAGCTCTACGTAGACCTCTCTCTCCCCCTCTGCTTTATGACTTAGCTACACCAAATCCAGAGCTGGTAATTATCACCGTATTAAGATGTGGTTGTAAGGGTAGCTTTGAGGGCTGCAGGAGTAAGTTGTGGGTAATTCTTGATATTAGGGCATTCATCAAGATCAAGATAACACATAGAGTAAGTCTGTGCAAAGAGCAATTGATGACAGCTGGTTTGAAACTTTTATAAATGAACACCCAACACTGTTATTGTACGAGAACCTTTCAGTATTTTCATGATGGATCAAAGAAAATCTATTTTTAAAGGATACATGTTTGTGTTCTGGGTGATTTAGTAATAGATTACATAAATATTGTACCAACCAGTTTGGTGATTTTTTTTCAAAATAAAGAAGTTCTACTAAATATTTTCGCTTCAACTGATTTGTAGCATCACCCATAAGTCACAGAATAATTACATAATTGATAGGATGTATTTAGAGCAACATAAAAAAAGAGATGAAAATGCTTTTATCAAAATTCAAAATAAGTCATTGTTTGTTTCTGAACCTAGATTAACAGTGACCAGGGTGACAAAAATCAAGTGTCGTAATTCTCTCTTCCTGTTTAAAAGCTAAACCTTATTGTCTGCCAGACCATTGTGACATGTCTTAAAAATCAACATTTCTAGCCTCTTTCAGGCCAAAGCTGGAGTAAGTTTCTAACCTAATGGTGCCCAGAAAAAAGAGCATTTCCCTCTCTTGTTTGACAGAGGTTCCAGTTTTAGAACCTCTCTGATCAAAGCAACAAACTGAGAGAATCTCACTTTGGCTGATTTTAGGTTACTGAAAACTTTGGGATAAAATCTACAATGCCCTTTAGATTATTTAAATGTGTAACTAATAATTTCTGAAAAGTCTTAACCTAAATCCTGCTCAACACGAAGATCATTTAGGTACCTCTGCCCTTTTCCTTTTGAATAATGGAGCTTACGTTTCTGAAAGACATTGCTTTTGAAAAAGATCACTCTCAGTGCATCTGTGCTGTGTCAGATGATTCAATTCACAAAGCGTATCTTGTTTTCGACGGTAGTATGAAAGTCAGTGGTGTTTCGAAATGTTGAATCGAATGGTGACAAGCTATAACTGCTCATTTACTTTATATTGTGATACAAAATAAATTACAAACATGGGAGTTGAAAGGACTTTCTGGGTCACTCAGTTCATCTCCAGTTCTGCAGATGAATATACACGACTGACAAGTCTAAAGCTTTCAGCAATCTAAAAATATAAATGCAAACCCTCAGTAAACAGAATCTAATATATGCACAGAGGTTTCTGTAACACTGCTGTGTTCTGTTGTAAGCTTAGCCTCGGTATTCTGGTTGCGGCTAGCAAACAGAGACACACTCACGACGAGATCAAGAGTCTGCTGGCTGCCACCCATGTTGACTTTTAGCTGAAGAGGTCAGTAACACCTCCTCATTCTCACCATCCTCTCCCGCCGGCGTGGATAGTCACAGCTTTTCTGGTCAGGATATTAGGAGTCCCCTAACAATCTAGGGTACTACCCTCATTTTACGCCAGAGACGCAGAAGAAAGCAAGTGGATCCACCACCCTCGTAGCTCATTGTTATTTGTCAAGTGAGGGCAGGAGGATTATTGTTTTCCCCAGCCCAGCTTTTACAAGATGAAGAATGGCCCTGTTGTCCTCCTTGGGGACTCCAAGAAGAACATTTTTTGTTGTGAAGATCAGGCTCTGGAAAGAGGTGACACACTCTGATCATCCATTATCTGTGATATGACTCTACTTCTGCTTTCAGAGAGTCCAGATAGCAACTTTGATGTATATTACCTTAAGAAGATCTGAATCAGTTTATATTAAAAAGGTCTAAGCCGGTGAATAAAGAATACCAGTGAGATTAGAAAGTCCAGGATTTGCAATGCCTCAGTGTTAAGGAGCGTTAACATTGATTCATAGTACGAGCCCTAGTAAATATTTAAGTACAACTCCTTTATGAAGTGGGGATAAAATAGAGTATTCCGCTCTGCTATAAAAATCTTATGCCAGAGCAGAAAAGCTGCTGCAGGACTTGTGTCCCGACTGGAGGACTGCTTTACTTTTATCTGCAGTTCCTTTTTTTTGTCTCTGTTTTTCTGTGGGTTTTTTTTTCCTCTGGATTCCTGGCTGCTCTGGTAACTGGTGTTGGTGAATATGGAATAAACTTGCTTTTGCCTAAGGTATCATTAAAAAAACCCAAACCCTACCTCAGTAGGGTTTCAGCTTAAAAATATTTCCCCTTGAAAGTTACCTTTGATGAATAATTTTTTCCACTTTTTTTGCAAATTTAAAGTCAAACCAACAGAATCAATCTCAGCACTGCCATAAATTTTAATTTTTTTCTTGCAGTTGCTGGTTTAATCTCATTGTGAATGAGAAATAAAGCAGTACTTTTTTCTCTGCAATTGGAAAGGCTCAGTTTCAAATTCATGAAAATGAGATTGCATCAATACTCAAAAGACATGTTACAGTAACCTTCACATCATCATCTTCAAATGAAAAGTAGTCTCTTCAGAAAGGAAGAAAAAGCTCTGATCAAAATTCTGAGAGTTATAAATAAGGACTCTGTACACAAAGGAACCTTGTATATTCAGTAGCATGTCATATGATGGCAAAAGCACATGAGGGTCACCCTGAGGATTACATCATCCGGAAGAGAACACAACATGCATCTCACATGAAAAGCATGTCAGACGAAACCCATGTACTTGCAAAGTCTTAGCTTCTTGGTCTCCAATGTCTCATTAAATGTATAGGAGGTTATTTTTCCCCTCTTTAGATTTATCTTTCCTGGACATGCAATGGTAATCCTTATTTAACTGCAAAGCCTACCATGAGGGAGAATTAATTTGTGTTGAGAGAGCTCTTCTTGTAAAAGAATTTTAATGTGATATGACAGGCAACTTTATTCTTTTGGGGGGAGAGAAAGAATGAGTATTTGTGTGAACTTTACTAACTGCTTACACTGCATTTGTTGACCCTCTTCTCTTACCCTTGCACACAAGTGCATTAGACATCAAGGGTTTGAAAACCATAAAAAATATCCCACAATAAAGACCACATTCAGTGGACATTGTCCAATGCTTCAAAGCTTAAAGGAAAGAAGTATATTGTACTGCGTATAAGATTTAGATACTGCAAATAAGATTTAATAAAGCGAAGACCCTAAGGTGCTCAGCAAGGTCCAGTTCAATGCAGGAGATTGCCAATCAGTTTCTATTGTATTTAATAGAAGCTTTGACTTCTTTGAAATTAAGCCTGAGAAGGGCAGAAGTGACAGAAATGTTGACAAGGCGGCCTTGTTCCTTGTACGACTTCCTTCATGAGAGACTGAAGGGAAACCAGTCGGGTGCCTGAGCTAGTCAGGTTAGGAGGAAAGAGCTTAACGTAGCTGGCTATGGATCCAGTCAATACAGGGTTGAGTCCTGTGCTTTTACTCAGGAGCCGTAAACCGTGCTGCAAAGCACAATCCCAGGTTTTGTCCCCCACGCTTTTAAAGGACTGGATGCCTCGCAATTCAGGGGGAAAAAAATACAATATTTAGAGGAAGTGTCCCAGCAAACACCTTCCTGTTCTAAAACCAAGTCTGTACTCTTTTGCTTCTTTGCGGGTAGTGTCAGCCTACCTCCTCAGTAACTTTTATTCCTTCAGCTCCCTAGCAGAGTTGGAAAAAAGAGCCCTTCTTTTCTTTGTTGCTTATCTACTGAAACTGCTCTCTGACTCTAAATTACTTACCTTGGTTGATGAAGTGGCTTATTCTTAGATGTGAAGAAACTTATACTGGCCCTTTGTTACAATCTTAGCCAGCCAGAAGTAATGGCTGCAATTTAATGTTTGCTTAAATTGTAAACTCCTCCAGAATTACTCATTGAATACAACTGATTCTGGTCAGATACACAACAAATTCTGCAAATGCCCAAACTGTAAGAGTTGAGAGCACCTACAATGAAACATGCTCTAATTTGCTAGGGGAAAAAGAAAAAAAATCAAACCAAAATGCTGGCTAGGGTGGGGAAAGAATTGGACCTGAAATAAAACAATCCTTTTAAAGAATGTTGATTATTTGATGTTCTGGTGCCATATCAAATATGCTTAAATGCTTAAAATAAACAGTTGTTTGTCTCAGCTTTATACTTTATAGCAGGGACCTTGCTTTCTCGAGAGCAAAGAACCTGGATAATTGTCAACAATTTTAAAGTTTGTTTCTGCTGCTGGACCCCCTTTATATCTGATAACCATCAGTTGGTAAGCTCAGATCTTTCGGTGAAAGCACTCTAGAGATGATCTGCCTCATTGTCCTAAAGGACAGGACTAATTTCAAGGAGCTAAAACCATTTCGTACAGCAAGAAATGTGAGGAGTCTAATCTCTGAAATGGTTTAGTTGTACGTTAAATTTGTGTATGTATATTAATGCTTTGACGTAGGATTTTAAAAGTAACATCAAGAAATCCAGGTTGGTTCATGATTGATAAATCTGCTTTCTTACTCTGGTTTAACTAGACCTATTCATAGAGTTACTGGAGAATAGCTACCTCTTTTATTCTGGGACAATAAGTCCAAAGAAATCCATTTTATGAATTTCATTATAAAAACATACTTCCATTCCACCACACTATTGAAGTTACCCAAAAGTGTATTTCCATAATGAAGCCTACATCAAAGCCGGATGTTTCAGGGGAAAGATAAGGAGCAATGACCAATTACTGGGTAATAAAAAATAGACTAAAGCCCGACGTAGTTAACTTTTGAATTTACTGTTTTGCATTTTTTCCTGAAGGTAAATGCCTTTGTGAAGACAGTTTTACACAGTTTCATTCTTTCAGAGATAGATTGCTTGATATACACTTTTAGGCTTAATACATTTGTTGTGCTCAGTGTTATTCCCTCCTTTAACTCTCAGAAAGCTCTCCTTTAAATACGCACCTCACTGGGGAAGGCAGGGTTTTACCCTGGCTGCAGCGCAGCCTCTGCAGCAGGAGAACTTCACCAGCACCAGGTCAAGGACAGTGAAGGAGAGAGTCACCCTTCAGCTCGGCCACCCTTGGAGAGTGTCACCCTTCAGCTCAGCTGCTGTTGGAGAGCATCACCCTTCCGCTTGGCCGCCATCAGAGACCGTCACCCTTTGGTTCAGCCGCCATCGGAGAATATCACCCTTCGACTCAGCTGGCAGAGCAGTGAGTCCGGGGGCATCTCCTGCTCTGACTTTTCAAGAAGCCCTGAAAGGCCTCATGGCTTCGGGATGGGTTTCTGGGTGGTGGGAAGAGGTTGGTGGTCTGAGGGGACCACAGGACAGGGCTCGTATCTGAATCACTCTCCGACGCAGAGGTAGAGGGCAGGACGCTGGTGTGGGAGCCACCCGTGTCCCTGGGACGGGCAGCCCCAGCTGGGCCCGGCCACACTCCCTACAGCTGCCCCCAGCAGCGGCACCCAGATTTTGGCTCTGAGGGCAACAGCTGGCGTGGGAGCCCCTCGCCTTCTGAAGCCCCCCACCGCCTTTCTGCTGCTCTTGAGGACGTGATTTGGGGCTTTGCCTTGGGAAGGCCTGCGAGTTCTTGACCGGCGGAACGGGGCAAACCCTCCTCCCTCCGCCGGCGCTTTCCGCGGGGGCCGGGCAGGCGGCGGACGTTACCTTCCCCTCAGCCGCTCGGCAGGCCGGAGGCGGGAAGGCGGTGTGGGGGGTGGTCTTCCCCTCCCCGCGGCCTGCAGCGGGGCCCCCGCCCGTAACCGAGCGCTCGGCCCAGGCGGGCGCCTTCCTCCCCCGGGCCGGGAGCGGTACCCGGTCCCCCGGCAGCCGGCGGGTCCCTCCCGCGGGCCGCCTGGGCCGGGGCGGGCGTCGCGGGGCCGAGCGGCGGCGGGAGCGCCGCCCGCCTCCGCCGCCTTTGGGGGCGCCTCGTCCCGCTGGCGGCGCCTCACGGCGCGATGCAGCTGCAGGGGGAGGGAGAGGAAGCCCACCCCCCTCGCTCGGCGGCCGCCTTTGTAACCGCTCAGCCCGGCCCAATTCGCAGCAGCTCGGGGAGCGCCGGAGCGCGGCGACGGGAGCAGATGGAGCCGGAGGGTAAGGCTGCGAGTCCCGCGCCGGGCCGGGCCCCGCTGCCCGCCCGGGGAGCTGCCCCGGCGGCGGCACCACCTCTGCCGCCCCCCCGGGGGGAGAGGCTGCCGTGCGAGCTCCGCGCTCGCCCGCCAAGTTTTCTCCTCAGCGGAGGCTGGGGCGGCCAGGGGCCGCGGGGAGCGGAGCGCAGCGTGGCGTGGCGCGCGGGGGTCTCTCCGGCGGGGCGGGGGCCGCAGGGTCTCTCCGGCGGGAGGCCGGTCCCCGCGCCGGCCCCGCTCCAGGTGTGCGAGGGGCGGGAGGGGCAGCGCGGTTCCCCCGCCGCGGCGCTCGGCGGGCGCTGCCCGGCGGCAGGGCCCTCCTCCGCCCGCTCTCCCCCTCCCGCCGCGGGCAGGCGGGCGGGCACGGCCCGCAGCGGCGGTGCCCGGGGGGTCGGGCGGGGGCCTGCAGCGGAGCAGCCTAAGCAGATCCGGGGCAACACTGAACTTTTAATTTTTTTTTTTTAATTTTTTATTTTTTCTCCCTCTCCCCCGTAAGCGGGCTGGCCTGTTTCTGAGGTGAAGCCATTGTCAGTGGTGTCCGGAGCAGCCCCTCTCTAGGCCTGGGCGCTTCAGGCGGGGCGGGTGGGCGCTGCGGGCGGAGCGGGGTGGGGGTGGGGGAAGTACGGCGCCCTCCGCCCCCTCCGAACTTGGTGGGTGTCTGGGGGCACCTCGGAGAGCCTGGTCCCGGCACGGCTGACAACGCTCGGAGATTGCACGTTTGAGTAAATACTAGTCCTAAGCTGTGTAAATATATTTTTAGTTCTCCTAAAACCACATAAAACTGGTTCTGTTAAACACTTATTTTGGTAAGACTATTATTAACTGCATAGATCAAATTTATTTCCTGCCAATCCATATTTAGGCACTTACGAAATGCCAAGTTTTTCTCCACTCTCTCCTTTTTAAATACCTTTTGGAGCTGTTAGTACTTATAATGTAAACCATTTCTAGTTGCAAATTGGAAACCTCTGAGCCATAATGGTCTGTTGCATTTAGCTGGCTGTCTCTCGTAAGCCCTACATTCTCATGCAAAAAAAGAAGGGGGGGGAAGCTCTAAAAAAAACTTATGAGATTCATGTTTAGAAAATTGGCTGCATACATCGTAGCTGTTTTTTAAACCTCAATACCTAAGTCACATTTTCCATTCCAAGTATTAAGGGTGGTTAAACTATGTTAAAGGGATATACTCTACCTTAGTTGCCTTGCAAGCTTTAGGGGATTTTAACACAAAGGAAAATGGCTCTACAATTTAAACGAATCTGGGACTAACCACTTCTTGCAGTGCCTGATATGCAGCAGCACCAAAGAGTGGAAGAGACTGTTGGCAATTGTTAATGATCAGAATTGGTTTTGTTGTCCAGGCAGAGAAGTATGCAGAATGTAAACGAGATACGTATGGTGACAAATACATTGATAAAAGTATACTTACATTCTTTATAAGAAGTTTATTTTTAATAGAAAGCTAGTTTTCACAATGCTACTAGGATGTTTTAGTTATACAGTTCATACTCTAGTGGAGCGGTGTTTATAAAATCATGCCCTGAGATAAGCAAGATGGTTTTGTTCCTGACTTAGCTCATTTGTGACCCAGTTCTTTTATTAAGGTGACATACAATATAAGCTAGAGAAAAATGATAAAAATGAAATTGAGTTGAAAGGAATTACTACTTTTGAAGAAATAAATCCTTATTTTTAAAAAATGGAAGTTCTCTGCCCTTCTTCTCAGGTAGGTAAAGGCTGGATCCACACAGGAAAGATTACGGTGAGTTGCAGACGCGCTGAGGTGCCGTATCTGCCCTGGATCCAGGGATATTCAGACAGCCTGACTTCTGGCACCTCCTGAACTACTCAGGTACCAATCTTCAGTACGTTAAGATTGGAGACGGGTCCTCCTGCATGGATTGGAGCCTGCAGGAGCTGGAATACCTGTGTTAGCAGCCTCTCTCTCCATTATTTATAGAAGGAGACAGGGCTCTCGTGTTAGGTGCTTGTAGATACATGCTATACGTATCCCACCGTATGTGTGAACATATAGTTTTGTTGACTGTGGTTGTCTTCAGTGAGGGAGTTATTTCTGTTTAGAAAGTTATGGCGCCTTGAGTGTGGTGATCCAACAGAAGTCTGTATAGGCTAAGCTTGCTTGCTCTTGTGACTTTGATCAAATGTGCCGTGCTTGTGTAGTCCTGGCTCGAATTGTTCTTGAATGGAGCTGGAACTGCCGTTGTCCAGTCTCCTTTAGTGCAGCTCCTTGCATTTAAATGTATGTCTAAAACTCTGGCAGAAAATGAAACCAGGACTTTCACTTCCCAGAGGAGCTCTGCTTCTTTCCCAATGTGTAGATGCAAGCTCTGTCAGGTATCTTCCACAGCGGCGGGGAAGACAGACAGGGGGTTGATATTACATTGCCCTTTCCTTAAGGAAAGCCGGTGTGTTCTAGGAATGCCATGGGAAATATTGACCTGCAGAGCTCTTGTGGGTATCCTCCAAACACTGACTGAGGTGCTAATGTGCAAGGAGGTTGGGACTTCAAAGCTTCTTTGGTCTCGAAGTGTCTCAGAGATGCAAGAGAGGATGTTATGTTCAACCCAATAACAATGGTGGAATCAAAGTAGAGGTCTGATGGTTCTCATGCCTTATTGTGTGGGATGAGCTTCCATAGCATCATCCAGAGTGAGGAAGACTGTCTTAAGTCAGTAGCAGTGGAAGCGGGTTGTCAAAACCCTGGAGCACCGGGAGGAAAAGACTTGGGAAGTGAGAATCCACGGTGATGATTTTTTTGCTTGTCCGTTGTTTGCATTGCGTTGTTTTCAAGACAGACTGTGTGGCTGGATTTTTCAAAGCACCCCAAGCGTTTTGTACTCCAAGCTCCCTGGTCAGGTTGCTATGTGTTTGGTTTTGGGGAAGGCTTCTTCTCAAACAAGTTGTGTGAGATGAGGTAATTTGGGGATGGCTGCTTTCTGAAACGCTGTCTAAAATCTGTGTGTTTCCTATTGGTTTCCAATGAAAAATGAACAACTAACTTCTGTGGGAGGTCTTTGGGAACAGCTTCATCTTAGAATCATAGAATGGTTTGGGTTGGAAGGGACCTTAAAAATCATCTGGTCCCAACCCCCCTGCTCTGGGCCGGGACACTTCCCACTAGACCAGGTTGCTCCAAGCCCCGTCCAACCTGGCCTTGAACACCTCCAGAGATGGAGCTTCCACAGCTTCTCTGGGCAGCCTGTTCCAGTGCCTTACCACCCTCAGGATGAAAAATTTCTTCCTAATATCTAATCGAAGTCTACCCTCTTCCAGTTTGAAGCCATCTTTAAAGTCTTCCCATGTATCTGTAAAGTGTCCAGCTCAATGGACACTGGATGTTCCTGGCTGAAGCTTGTCTGTTACTACCGACCCAGCTCGATAATAATGAATGTATGGGGTTTTTTTTCACATTGTTTGTACCTTATTTTGTTTTAGGGATCTTGTTAAGACTTATCAGACATCAGTAATATCGGCGCAAATGGTCCTGTTTGGTTAGTGTGACCGAGTGGTCTACATGAGAATTGAGAGGGCAGATGCAACAATGATGTGATTAATGCTTTGTTTCCTCTCTGACTGTACACCAGTTTTGACTAAAACTATAAACTTGTAAAGTGCTTTTGAGTGAGATTCATTTTCTTCTTCTGGCTTTTTTTGTAAGCATTTAAAATATTTTTCATTTACTACATACTGAAAACTCGAAGAATTTGAAACTATTGAAAAGGGATGGCTGATAAAACATAAGTAATAAATACTTCTAGGTCCCAGGACTGGATACAGGTACTGTATTAGAGAGTTGAGCTATCGATTGTGTAGATGTTGACTTGTCTGAGTGCAGTAAATAGTGTGGCAGCTTGAAAGTAGTAATAACTACTGTGGTATTCATTTTTGTCAGCGTTATCAAATTTTAATGGGAAAATGAATGTTTCACTTGAGAGACCTTGATTTACGATTCTTGTGTAATGATGGATATTGATACCGTTTGCAAAATATGTCTCTTGTTCCAAATTCTCTGAACTAGTTGAACGTTCATTTTAAGTAAAAAAATAACTGTGTATATTTTTCAGATGTGGAAACAGAATTTGAGATAGCCTGAGGTAAGGTGAACTAAGGCACAAGTGAGAGAGAGGAGAGAGAAATTATTAAGGACTATCACTGAACCCCTCAGTTGGTTCTTTCCATGATGTGGCAGCTCTTAAGCCACACTGCATACCCACCACTAGCTCTCAGGTCTCGCATTTTCTTGTCCTCTGCCAATCCCTTCTAACTCCCCACTGAGCACCGAGCCTGGTTCCCCCAAGCACAGGACCCTGGACCTCCACCATGAAAATCCACTGTGAAATTGGGAATAGATGTTTGCAGATCAGTGTTGCATTCTCTGGAGCGTATGGTAATTGGAAGGCAGTCAGTCACAGCACGGAACTCTGCCTGGTTTGGAGGTTACGAGTAGTGAAATTTGAGAAGGCCTTTGTTGGTGGAACAATAGTGGAGGTACACTGGAAAGTGCTTCCAGTGAAACTTTTTGCCCCTCCTTCTACTCTCCCCCCTCCCATTCCCCAGCCATCTCCTAAAAGCCAGGTTTGGTATTACTGTATTTGCATTTTACTCTTTGCAATGTCTTAAAATTTTATGGGTCTTTGAATTTTATTTTGCAGTTCGTGGCTTTTCACTTTATCTGTACTGGCTATTGTTTGGAGTTTCTGGTACTCAAGTACAAAGCATGTTTGCTTTACCTTGATGCCGGGACAATGCTATACTGACCAGTGCAGAGAGGAAATGCAGTGCGTGGTGTCTTCTCCTGCAGCGCTAAATGGAAGGACAGCCTGATGTTCATTCCATTCCCTCATTGGTATGGCTGTTGCTTTTTCTGGCAGTAGTCACCATGTACTTCTATGCGAAATACCCAGGGTGTGCAGTTATCACCTGGCTTCTCAGGGTTAAGTTACTGAGTTTAAATGGCATTATTTAAAGCATGTTGCTTCTATGGTCCCTGACAGCTACCTCTCAAAACGCTCTTCTTCCTGCTTTTTCTCCTGGTGTCACTGACTTCTGTTATTATTCTGGTCTTTCTGTGAAACTCAATTGCATTTCAGAGTCTATTGGTGTTACCCGCTTCCTTGTTTTCCGAGTTGCACTTTTCTTGTTATTTGGCCAGGCTTAAGAGCCTGGTGTGGGACAGAAAGCCAGTGATTTGACTGCAGTGGGAGGGCTGGGTGGGGAATTGGGCAGGAAGGTTGGGGAGAGGAGGTTGTTTACATAGCATAACCCCAATTGTCTCGTGCAGGATTCCCTGCAAGGTCCTTGGGGGGCTCAGGGAGGTGATTTCATCAACTTGTCACCTCCAGAAGCTCCATTAGCAGAGGGCTGAGGTTCCTACCTCGGGGCTGGGCTGTCTGAATGACCCTTCAGATATTGTCAGGATACTTTTCTCCCTCTGCCTTTCTTCTGTCTCTCTTAGTATGATTAGTGCTTTGGTTATGAACTCTAAAAACCCATGGCTCTCTGACAGTTAACTGTCAGCATAAAAAAGTTGCGGAAGTGCTGAAATGGGATTTTTCTCCTGCCTTAAGACACTTGATACTGCCTGAATGTATGTTGGTGGTGGGACTGGGAAGTCTGGGCATTACTGTCGCATAGTATCCCCAAGAGGCTGGTCAGATGAACCTTTGTGCATCCCACTCTGTACTTGTGTTGGGCAGTGATGGCCTGGAGAAGGAGCTTTTTTTGTCTTGAAGAAATGTGTCAAGTGTTACCAACTTTTGTGTTTTTCTTAAGTGCTCATGACTTTTTAGAGAGCTCAGTTTTCTGAAAAGCAAGAATAACCATTTTTAAGTTTTCAAATTGCACAGGCTTCTACGGTGCATTTAAATGTGTTGGAAGTATTGATTGCTGTTCTGAAGCAATCTCTTGATGTTGGGTAAGAAGCTGTCATCAGGCAGTGAACGGAGTAATGTACAATCCATGGTCTTCAAATTTATTGTTAGTAGTAGGAAAAGGCATCTCTTGGGATGACAGAACCTTCAGTGCGTTAACAGAGAGGGATGAAGCAGACCCCTGGCAACTGCTGTGAGAGGCGAGGACCTGCTAAACATGGTAGGTCCCTGTGAAATTTCAGTATGGCCATGAATAATTACATTACTGCAATTATATTTTAAAATGCTGAAGCATCTCCTTTTGAAAGATAGTTCTACTTCTTGAATTTCTTCAGAGATTGATTTGATGCTGCTTCTTAGAAATTCTTTGGCTCAATGAAGATTCAAGGAGGGGATATTTTTATGCTGGACTGCTGAATTAATCAATTTTGCAGTATATTTGCCATTTTTCTCTCTTCAAGCATTTTGAGTATTCTGTTGCTGAAGTATACAGAGCCACTACTTTAGGTGTAGCTACCTCGACTGTTAATTTATGGGACTCATTCAGCTGGTTAATTAATGTGAAAGGCTAAACCAGTGAAACTTTGGTTAGATGTCAGCCTGTTATTGGAAGCCCCAAAAGTCCTTTGGAGGCAGCATTTGGATACAGTGTGTGCATGCAGCATACGCATCTGTATGCATCATCATGGCAGGCTGGATGGAGGTTTTTGGAGGCTACCAGCCTTCATATTAAAGAGTAAAAGTTCAAAGAGCCCTAGTAGTCCCAGTGTTTTTTGGATGGCAGGAAGACATCTAAATATTGCTCGGATGTCAGAGGTTTCTTCTGTTTATTTTAGACTTCTGAAAAGCAGGCAGGTGTCTGACTATGATGAAGGAATTTAACACTGGGCTCTAGTTTTCTTAAACTCTTGGCCTCTTTCTATTCTTTCTTTTTGAGCTTGCAGGATCTGAGCAGAAATTCTCTCTTGGTAACTTAACCCTGAGCAAATATTTACATTCATGAGATTCTTGCTACTTCAGCAATCATTTTGGGCCTTGAGGTTGGAACAGGGTGAAAGTTACTGTACCAAACATTGGGGCTGGTGAAGGAGTGGGGAAAGGAAACCAGAAGAAGCCTCCAAATATGTTTTTACCATGTTTGGAAGGAATCACCTGTTCAGTGTATTTTGGTTGTCACTCCACAAACATTGCCGTATTCCAGAATGAGATTTGCAGAGATACTGCATTTCCTGCCACTGGCCTATACATCTGCTGGGTGCTTGTGATCTGAATTTCTCCCACGCCTTCCAATGCTGAGTAAAAATGTCTGTGTAAAAACTGAAGTGCGTGGAGTAGTAGAAAGGAAGACTGAGATGAAGAAGAAGGAAAAAGTGGTGAGTACAATGAAAAAACATTGAAAGGGGCGTAGGAAAAGATTTTGAAGAAAGAGGGTTTTGAAGTCAAAATTGGTTCAGAAATCTGAAATTTGTAAAAGAGAAAACGTGTACAAAAAGCTGTTTTAAATTAACCTGTGGACACTGCAGAAATAAAGGGAAGGTTCTCCAGGGTAGAGAACAACAGAGAACTGAATAAATTAGGCAAAAGAGGGAGTGATCTCCCCCAAAACCAATGGATGAAAATACCAGCAGGTCTCAGCCTCGTGTGTTTTAGTCATCCAATGGTGTGCCCTGTGTTGGCTGCCCCGTTGCTGGGAAAGAGAGGACAGTGAACTCAATTTTCACACCCTTTGTGGGAGAAATAGTCAGGTTTCTCGTGATGGTTCTCAGCTGAGGCTGAACATGGGTGTAGCTTCCTCTCCGCAGCCCGTCTCTGCTGCTGAGCTTGAGGCTATGTTTGGAGGCTTGAGGTAGTCACCTGGCCCCTGGGCTAAATACTGCAACTGCAGTGTTGCCATCAGCAAGTTGCTGGGAGGCCAGCAGAGCACGCACTTGCATAGGAGAGCTGAACACATGAAGCTAGTGCAAGCTGTCTATTGTAGTCCCTCTTAAATTTGTCAGAAGAAGGGATTGTGCCCCCGCAGCTAAATCTGTACTGTTGGTTGACATCGTTCTACTGGAGCCGTGGCTGAATCTACAATAACTTACCCTGATTAAAGGTCTAGCCCCCAGGCTGTAGCAGTGTATAGCTACACATTGGAACTGTTAGGGTTTGCATTGATGTAGCATATATGGTTTTTCTATTTAAATTCCCCCCCCCCCCCCCCCCGTTTGTTGAATATCTGCAAAGCCTCAGATTGGGGGATGAATGGATTTTGCCTGGAGGAAAATCGCAGCGGTCCAATTTCCTGTTGGAGCCAGGTGTGGCACCTCTGTGCATCACTCCTGCCGGCTGGCTGCCGCAGCCCTTCAGTCCCGGTGAAGTTTCCCATGGAGGAACAAACAGTGCTGCCTGCTGAGCCCTCCTGGATCTCTTTTACTAATTGTGATTGAAACCCTTACAGCCTGTTTCTCGGCTTTAAAAATGCAGAGCCAAATATTAAGGTAGGGGGGAACAGCCTCCCCACCCTCCCAATTATTACACAGTTGAGAAATTAATTTCTTAAATTTTTTTCAACTTAAGCAAACATGTCTTGCCTTGCCATTCGTAGTTTACTAACGGAGGTGCAAATGTTCACAGCTAGGGGAGAGTAAGACTTCCTCAAAATAGTAAAATAAAAAAGAATAATAAAAAAAGCCTGTCTCATCCATACTGTCTGGAGCGGTTGGAATTGGGTCGTTGGTCTGAGTTACGGCTGCTTGATTTTGATGGTTGTGCAGTTGAAAAAGTTGCTTCACTTGGAATGGAGAACAGATGCTTTTCTTATTCACTTGAAAGGATAGTCTGATTTTTTTTTTTCTTTTTTTTTTATTTCCCAGACCGTGCAAGTCCCTAAAGATATTTTAAAAAATTGCCAATCCTCTTGTTAGGACAAAGAAACTGTGGAAACAAATTTTGAGGGTAAAGGAGCTGTTGTGTTAATAGTCCATCTAGTCCAGGGTTCAAGCTCTGCTCCCAGCCAGGGCTGCTGCTTCACCCATGGAAAAACTTTGTAGCAAATAGTTAGGGAATAGCTGGCATCAATGGGTGGCTTTATTTTT
This sequence comes from Vanellus vanellus, assembly GCF_965231255.1. NCBI lineage: Eukaryota > Metazoa > Chordata > Aves > Charadriiformes > Charadriidae > Vanellus > Vanellus vanellus. The sequence goes on along the minus strand of NC_138914.1, from coordinate 25,576,065 downwards.
ATTCTACCCCCACCCCCTCCAAGTTGTTTAAAAATTGGATTGTGTCTTAAAGCAGGAGGGTTCATAAACTTACCGAACTCATGGCTTCCACCGAAACAGAAATGTTCTTATGGATGGTAACGGATTTAGCATTATTGGTGCATAAGTAAAATAATAAAAAAAAAAGTTCGTTTCTACTTGTTGAGAAAATAGGTACAGAGCAGTGCCACTGTTTTACTCATCTGTTCAAAGTGTTAAAACATTGTCTTTTACAATAAATGCAGGGAGGTGGGGGATGTTCAGCTCTGCTGCTGTGCGCACAGGCACAATGTTGCATCTCGAATTTAAGCTGACTCTCCCAAAGTAGTAAGAAAGCTGCAGGTAAGCTGGCTTCAGCTGGAGCACAGCATGCACCCTTTTGGTCTCCCTTTTCTCTCCATCCTCCCTGTTCAATTAGATTTCAAACAAAACCACTGTTGAAAATTGAGCAGGATGGTGCTTGATGATTAGCTATGGCAGCAGATGTTTTGTTTTCTGTTCGATGGAGGGTCGGAAACCCAGGGGCGTAGGTGGTGCCTGTAATTTGGGAATGGCTCAGTGAAATGTGCTTGAAGATCTTAATCCTTGAGAGCAAGGGTTTTAAACTTGGCTATTTGATTCCCACTGCCTCTGCTTTTGCACCGATGTTGCTTGGGTCTCCCAACCACACAGGTATCAGCCTCTAAGAGTCTATTACAAATCTGCCAAACGCATTGAATTATCCTGGCTCCTGCTTCCTGATTTATTCCATCAGCTTCATTGGATGAACCTGAAACTCTTCTTCAGCCGTGGTCACCTCTTTGTTCCTCTCCAGGATGGTTGAGGAACCCTCGTGTGCTCCTAGGGAGGTTCAGCATCTGCCTCCCACTTGCTTTTTACATTTCTTGCTGTTCTTGGTCTCTCACCTCTCCTGAAGTCTTGTATTTCTGTGGTACCGTCAGGCTATTCCTGATGACATCTCTTTCCAAGATGTTGTGGCATCTGCTTGGCTGACAGTCTGTAATAAAAATTAATAAAAGCCGAGTTGCTACAGTTATAGGCTATCTTAGCATTGATCTTCAGATCCTTCTGGTGTCCAGATTGTAAAAATGCACGTTTGTACTTCCAGCCGTCTGAAACTCCTGGTTTTAAATGCAGAACCTTGAGGTTTAGATAGATCATATGCATGCAGTTTTGATAACTGCATAATTGTGCTCCTGTTTTTGGTTTTGTTTTGTTGTGTTCCCCCCCCCAAATTCATGTTCCACTATCTTGCGATGGAAAAAAATGATCTTATATATTAAATCAGACTTTTGAGCGTGTCGACTCTGGGTGTAGCTTGCAGAATTCTGGGTGTGGCAATATGTTAAATAATGAAATCAGTCATTGTTGTCACTCCCTAGAACTGTGCATCCTACGGGGAATCCCTCAGGCGCCCTACCAAGGCGCACTGAAAACATGGGTGTGTTTTTTTTTAATTTCACCATGTAGTGGGGAAAAAAAGATGAGGCTTCATCTAATAGCCATTTGATTAGTAAATCAATATCTCATATTGATCTATCTTTTAAAATGCATTAAAGATGTCTAAAAGTCACATGCTTTATTTTCTAAAAATTCTGCAAAATCCTTATTTGCACTGAAGGCTTTAAAATACTTCTTTGTGGTATATAACTGAAGCTTTTTTTAAAATGTTGGTTAGGATTTTCAAAGGCAGCGGAGTTATAAAAGGGGAGCAATTCAAATGTAACTCAATTCTGTAACTTCCATTTTGGTTTTGTTTGTTTTTAAGACTTGGAAATCTGGTGGGTATTTTTGGTTTTTTTTGTTTGTTTGGTTTTTTTTAGTTGATGATTGTGACTGCAGTGGTGACCTCTTGCTGAAAAGGCATATGGCAGACCTTAAAATCAAAATCGTTATTTTTCAGTCTGGCATAATGATGCAAAAGAGAAGACTGTCATTTATTTCACTTAGAAGCAGAATATGCTGTCTGGTCTTTAGTTTTTCAGCAACTTTGGTGTTAAAAGACATGACCAAAAGGAACTTTACCTTTTTACCCATGACGCCTCTGCTGCCAGGTATTGAGGGGAGGTCACACTTAAAGGGATTACCGAAGGATGGAGCAAGATAAAGCCTTGTCTGAACAGCGAAGGAGGCAGTACTTTGTATGGGTATTGATTCTTCTTGGATGTCTGATAACATCAGTGGATAAACAGACTTTAGCCCATCAGCCATATTGCGTGCTGAAAGAGAAAGGAAGTCTGCTTGAAAAACGCTTGTCCAAAAGGGAGCCTAGACTGGAAATATTGGTGGAGATGTTCAAGTCACTGTTAGATTTGTATATGCAGAGTTCTGCTTAAAATGCTGCTTTTTTATTATATGTATTTTTAGGTGGTGTTATGGCTAGGTAATAGATTTGTGGAAATGTGTGTATTGAATGAGTGTGTAATTAATGCTTTGTGTTATGTCCGAAATAATAAAAATATAATTCACAAGATTTTTCTTCATAAGGATTGTATTTAGCAAATAGGCTTGATTTCTCTAAGTTAGGAATATGCAGAAACTGGAAGTGAATCCTTATGCTTTCTTGTTTTGGCTCTTATTTTTATTGGGTTTGGGTTTTAGTGATGAAAAAGTGGTGGTGTGTCTTTAGCTGATGCTTCAGCTGACTCCAAATTTGTCCCCACTGTCTGCACCGAGCTGGTGTGTAGATCTTGAGTCTTCGTTTAAACTTGCTGGTATTGATGCTTGGATTAAACTATTCTATCTGATTTTATTTTTTCTCCCCTCCTTTTAAAATACGTTAAATGTATTTTTAAGAGCTCCGTGCTGGATCTCACAATTGCAGGATTTGAGCTAGCTTGTTTAAACAAAAAAACAACAAAAACTGGAAGTCTGTGCTTTTTCTGCATTGTTATTTTTATGTTTATTTAATGGCAGTCATGATAAAGTGTGATTTATGTAGGGTTTGTAGCATAAACTCAGCTGTAGATTTCTACAAGCAGAATTTTAGAGACCTTAAAAGTGTTCGCAGAAGTTAGATAATGACAGTGCTGTGCCCTAGCTGAAATATGTAGCATATTAAGTAAATATATCAACATACCTGGTCTCTTACTTGGAGCTGATCGAAATGGGTCAGTGTTGATGCTCTTTCAGGCCCACTCATTAAATCTGTTCTCCGTGTTGTCTGAATATAAGAGCTAAAATCAAGTTAAATGCATTTTCAGGTTTTGTTGACTATTGAAATTAAATCTCACGTGTCTTCTGGTTTGGATTTTGTTTTGCAGTTGTTTTTTTTTTTTTTAATATATGAATTGCAGCACAACCCCTTCTTGAGAGCAGTCAGGAATATGACCGACTTCCTTCCGGGCTGTTTTTCAGCACTGACAATTGTCTTCTAAATATTTGGTCCAAACTGGCAGATTCACGCTCCGTCAGGCAGACCTGCTTCCGAATCTATTCCTGGCATCGTAACTTTTCCAGAAGGTTAATGCAAACACTTGGAGTTTCTTCCTTCCCTCAACTTCTGTCATACTGACCCTGTAAAAATAACTATTTGTCTTTAAATTTGAATAGTTTCTTTTTGCTAGACTCCAAATTTAGGAGCGCTCTTTAACCTCTCTTCTGCTAAGCCAACTTGTAGATAGTCAGGACCTGGCTCTTTGGGGCTGGACACGTAAACTGGGCTGAGGTATGGCCAGGGTAGCTTCAGGCTCTGCTGGCTGGGAAGACAGCAACATCCTCGTTATGAGTACTGTTTTGCGGGTGTGGGTTGGTTTTTCTTGTGTGTTTGTTTTTTAAGAAGGCCTTCAAAAATATCACCACCTGTTGTACACGCCATGAGATACCTCTGTCCCAGTTGAGGCAAACAGCAGATCTTTGGCAATATGAGCTCAGCTTTGGTTTGCATTAAATGTTGCCAGATCCTTGGATGGATTTGCCACTAGAAAAGGAACATTATCTTCTGAATTCAGGTTGGCTAACCCACTATTAAAAGTGTGATGTTTGTAAGCTAGGGCACACCATAGTCTTATATCACGTACCCTGGATTATTTTAAATAGTGAAATGGTTTCTACTCTCTGCACAGTCATGTTTAGTTTCATGGTTTTTAGGATGACATTTCAAAAACAAGCACTGATACTCAGTTTTTAGCACTGTAGGCAGCCTACAATACTAAGCAGACCCAGTACAGCAGAAGATAAAATATTTGCCAGTGTCTTGTCAGGGAAGAAAAAGATTCTTCTGAGTTCAGGGGGATGCAGTATTTCCCCTTGCAATTATATCTAGCTTTTAAGAAAATTGGTATATATTTTGCTCAGGTTTAGGTTGTAAGTATGCTCGGAGATCTATCCGAACCAAACTTAGAGTTCCCTGCAAGTCATGGCATGGGTTTTCTCTCCTTTATGTTCAAATGTCCTTAGATTATTTTAAAAAGTCTTTGAGGATACAGATTGTAAAGTAATGCCAGTGTTTAAGATCTATGGTGCTTAACAGTTAATGATTTTCTTCCATTTTCCATTTATCAGTACCATTAGGAAAAAAAACAGGCTATCACAAGTTGTTTTTCTACTATCTTTTCTACTCTCTAATGTCAGGCTGGATATGGGTTTTGTCATTTAGGTGGCATGACGGACTTTGGTCAATAAGAGCAGGAAATGACAGGGTCAAATGTTTACTGTCTGCTACACCCCTCTGTTCCAATGGGAAAATAAAAAAGTTTTGTTCCTACTTTTATTTTTCTCCCCTACATTTTCCTCTTTGTCAGATGGGTGCGAGTTCATTAGAGTGGAAATTAGCTGAAGAAGCTCCATTTGCAGTTCTGCTTACGAAGAACATGGGTACATCTAGAAAGACTATATTTTGTTGAACTTGGGAGACAAGCAATAATTGCGGCAGTCAAAGGTATCTGTCATTCCCGTGGTGAATATATTTTATGATCAGTGGCTATATATATGCTTATATATGTGGTTACGTATATATTTATGAGGGCAGTGGGAAAAATAAGATGCTAGATGCTGAGAAGTGGAGGGATTTGGGTTCTGTCAAAGTTAGGAGCTTTGCAATAGTCGTCTTCAATGGGGAATACTCTAAACTGTTAACTCCTCTGCAGCAGTTCTGGGTGTCTTGCAGGGAGTCACAGTGGTAGCAGAGATTGTCTTGGCATCTTAAAATGGCTAATCAAGTCTAAGAGAAGAAAAGCATTTTCTGCATTTCTGCAGCTGTTCACCAGTGCTCTGCTGGTGTTGCAGGAAACTCCTAATTGTTAATATCGTTAGGAATGCTCTCTCCCCCCTCCCCCCCCCCGCCCCCCCCCCCCATATTGCAAGCCTGAGTTACTACTGTGCTGGCAGACAGCATACTTGGCACCAACAATAAAGGCAACACTAGAAAGATGTGTGTTTAAGGAATGTAAGATGTATGTCAGGAGATTTCTGTAGCTGGAAGCTGGTGCAGTGGTGGAGTTCTGTCTGTTTGTATTGAATAAACTGGTGTTTAGTTGAGTCCTCAGAAGACCACAGATCTCCACTACTGGAAAAAGTGGGTGTTGTAGGAAACTCTAGATATAGCCATGCTAATTCTCGTAAATCTCTCAGCTTCTTTCCATGCCCCTAAACACAGGGTTTGCAATCCCTAATGGGGTATGAAGACACCGCATTGAAGTGGCTTTACTTGGCACTGCATTAAGACATTCTGGGGCCTTGAGCCGTAACACAACTTGATTCTGGCACCGCCGTTGCACTGCACTTCGTGGAGGAGGGCTCCTCTTATCATCTATGCAGGCTTAGGAGCTTTTTGTTCTCCTAGGTCTAATAACAAGACCGTATCTTCACCTCGGAGCACCAGGGGTACAGGCGTGCGGCAGCATACCGATTATTATTACTTTTTATTGTTTTTTAATAAATATTTTAACCTTCTTAGTTACCGTAAGTATTTTTAGATTTCACCCAAAACAACTGGGCGTGGAATTGGGAGGTCACTGGGAGGTAAGGTGCTGCTCTTGTGACTATTGTTTCAGCTTTTTGTGCAGTTAGGCAGACCGTGTTTTGCACTTGGTTGCTTGACAATTTTTAATTAGGAGAACTGGAAGCTTGTCCTGTTTCACGTACTGACTTAGACTGTATAATTTAAACAACTGAACCTTTAGATATTAGTATGCAGTACTTGCACTTTAATCTGACTGGGAATCAGCTACCTTTGAACTGAGCCTTGCAGTAATGCTTTTTGGTCTTTGTCAGCCCAGTTGGACTTCTGACAGCTCTTGAGAAAGTCGAGAAGAGGATTGGCTTTGTTTCCTCTGATCTGTTGAAGCTTTTTGTCTCTTCCTTACCTCATCTGGGACAGTTGAGGACTTTATTAGGAGTCTGAAAAAAAGAAAATTAGATTATTTGAACTGACCGGAAAACACTGCTAGACTTGGGAAGTTCAGCTTTGAGGCTTGGGTTGGATCTAGGCTAGCTTGTTACCGGTGAGGCAGCTCTTTTTATGAAGAACTGGATCTGTTGATGTTTTGGATAATCTTTAAGGGTTCAACTTGATTTAGAGTGTGTAAATACATAGTCTCCCTTGCAGCCAGATGGATCAGCTCTCTATCTGTGGCATCAGCGTCTATCAACGGCAACTGTGAGTTGGAATGTGGAGGTGAGCAGTCCCTAACAAACATTTTCCAGTGGGTGCTGCCTGGTAGACATCCCTGCAGAGAAGCTTGCTCTCGCCTCCTCCTGAATAGCCTGGACTTTGTTTAAAAAAAATGCTGTAGTGGTTGGCTTCTCTCGTGTCAGGTTTGGGAGAAGACTGGATTTGGCTAGTACAGTAGGCATTTAAACCACTCTTGGAGTATTTTTTTTCCTGGTTCAGGAGTGGGAAGCAGTTCCATTTGGTGTTGTCCTTGTTAGGATGTATTCTTAGTTTTTTAATGATTAGCAATAGGTTTTGCTTAGGTAAAACATTTATTTTTAGGTTAAAAATATCAAAGAAAGGAAAAATAGCATCAGCAATAAGTACAGCCGTGGAAGTGGATCCATGGAAGGAAGCTGGTGCTGAGGACCCTACATCTGCCCTGTGTGTGTTTGAAGGGCTCTTATGTTAAATCAGCTCTAGTTTGACCCGACGGACCGAATGACCATTAGCTGCCATTGTGTGGTAGACGCACTCCGTGAATGCCTCTTCTAATTTCATTTCCTCCAAAGGGTATCCAGGTCATATGCTCCGAGACTGTGCTGACCTACAAACCAAAACACAGTAGGGTGAGGCGAGTTGGGAGACTTGCTTCAAAGGAGCTCTCTGGTCAGAACTAAAATGAGGATGGTGACACATCCATCATCGGCCCTGCTGAAACCCTGCACAGCAGGGCTGGACAGCCGGCTTGGCGGGACCGTGCTCCAAAGCTCAAATTGAGTCTTGGCCAGTGTTCAAACCTTTGATCCCGCACAGGAAGGGAGCATCAGAGAGTACATTGATTCTGTATCCAAAAGGTGTACTTTGCTCATCAGTTTAACTTTGGATTAATACTTGAGCTTGATGGAGTCTAACTTCTGTAGACCTTGCCAAATGGAACCGTGTTGTGGAGGCAGGGTAGCCTTCTCCAGTGATCAGATTTTTGCAGTGGTTTCAAACAGTTAAAAGTTGCTCCAGTGCCATCGATAGCCATGATCTTCCATAGCAAGCGATGAAATAATTTCAAAGGCCAGGAAGATACTGCTGATTTTTCTACATTGTAACTTGATTAACACCCTTCTTCTTATTCCTAGGAATTTGAGTGTTTCCCAAAGGTGTTTGCCCCCCATGGTTTGTTTATCAAGCTTGCTAAATAATGTAGTTCAAAATTGATGTCTTTAAGGTAATAAATTTGGGGGGGGGGAGTTACTTTTAGAGTGAAAGCATTAAAACTGATAGAAGTTAATATTTTGGTGGTGATCCTGGCAAAGATTTTTTTTCTTTTTTTTTTTTTTTTTTTTTTCTCTGTAGTTTCATTAGGAGTTTGTTGTAGTCCCTCTTCTTGGCTCTGTTTCCTACTTTTCTTCAGTGATAAGAAAGGAGATGTATATTTTTTTAAATCATAATGTCACAGGTAGTTAATCTTGGTTTAGAGAGAGGAGACCAAAACGTGTGTTGAAAAGGCACAGAAAGAAATAAGGAGTTTGGTTTCTAGTTTGCATTTGCCCTTTTATTTAAAGCACTGCGGCATACTCGTTGGCCTTGATTAAGGCATCTGATTTTTTTATTCTTTTTCCCCATGAGGGAAAACAGTTTAACCTATCACCAAAGGCAACTGTTTTCCTTTAAAGCTCCAGTTTTGGGTTCAGGTAATTACTTATGAGTCTCAGATTACATACTTTTTAAAAAAAGTAAATAATTTCACTAAGGGTTTTTTTAATGTCTTTGCTAGAGACATACAGCTTTTTTGTAGCTTTCTGAATGCTTTTAGTAGCTTTCAGATGGTAAGTCATAAATAACTGGAGTTTCCTGAGCATCAGGGAGGTAAGTCCATCAAATCTGTAGAAGTGTTATGAGAGTCTTATGGCTGATCTTCTCCTAAATACCTGCACCTGATAGAGTACTTCTGTTTGCATCTCTGAGGTAAGATGGTAAATATTATCTCTGCTTAGTTTGTTTATTTTTACTTCGCTAGTAAAATATGCTCTAAGCAGAGGTTACTTTCAGTGCAGTTCTGTGTCAATCCACCAGATGACACTTGATGCTTAAAGATGAAAAGATGAGTGGTCTTGCATTAAGAATTCTGTATTCCTTTGTTGATCTAGAAAAATAATAAAATTCGGAACCATTTATTTCAAAAATGTTCTCATGTGGTACTTGTAAAATTTTAGGTGTGTGGATCGGAAATGCTTATATGATCAGAAATGCTTATATGCTCTACTCGGGGTTTACCAATTGAAAAAAAAAAATAATTGAGGGGAGACTTTTTTATAAAGCCTTTGAACAGAACCATGCAGAAGATAAAACCACAATCATAATCACCTTCTGATGAACTGTTATTAGAAATGGTACTCTTGTTGAATGAGAGGTTAATGGTGGGAGCGAAGACACTCAGAAGGGTTTATTCTAACACTGTTAAGCTCTTCGGAAGGGCAGGGGTTTTGTGATCCATTTGTGTGGCGGAGTCCTAGTGCCTTTGCAGACTTTACCACAATATGGGCAGTAATTACAAATACGTAATTAGTTCAGACACAGCTTAGTCAATGCAAAGTGTTCTTGAACACGTACTTGTCCATGCAAGCCAAGCTATGCTGTGAGGATTGCTGTGTTTGGTACCAATGCAGAGCTGAACTCGCTGTACAGCAATGGCGTGATGAGCTGGGGGATTAAAGTCCGGTGTTAGCATACGTCTCCTGTGTATATTTTTGTGTGCATAGAAAACAGAGTAGACAAGCCAGAAAATGTTGTTGTAATATTTCTTAAGTCAATAAAATACTGTGTTGTAAAGGGTTCTGGGTGATGTTTTTTTTTTTTTTTTTTTTTTTTCAACCTGGACTCACACCATCAGCTGCTGAACTTGGGGCGAGTGCCAGAAGGCTCTCAGGTGCTGGGGGAGTGGGGCTCCGTCCCTTTGCGACAGATCCTGGAGGCATGTACACCCCCAGCTCAGCGGCTGTATGGTGTTTATCTCAGCAGTGCTTTTGTACACGTGTACTGGTTCGTCACTGCTGTTCGTCCTAAGAAGGAATTGATAGAGAGCAGGAACTATGAGATGGGTTGCAGTTAGCTGTTCCAGTTCAACCTGTGTAGTGTTTAGGAGGCTTATAGATGTATAGAAAGGGTTGATGGCTGGTTTGTGAGTAAAATGCATAATTTTATATGAAGTAATCCCCCTCCCGCCAAATAACTTATTTTGTTGCAGTTTTTGCTCTATTTGTGTCTTTTTTGTTACCCTCTGCTGAACATATTACTGAGGTACTGTGTCTAAGCAATGTGAGCAATTACATCGTGATTTCGGAAGTAATGTACCTCACTGGTGTTTTTAATCAGAAGCTTTAAGGTTGATCTAACATTTTATTGATACTGTCTTTGAAATAATGCAACTTAAGTAGCTAGCACATGAACTATGTTTCTTCTCCCAATGGAAGACATAAATCTGTGGCTGTGCCTTAGTTGTTTTCCAAGGTAACTTATTTGTGTTTCCTTTTCTAGTTACTAAGCAGCTGGTTTGCGCTGCTCAGCAGTGTCTGCGTTGAGGCCTTCAGTCCCGGGAAGCGCTTTTGCTTTATGTGGCTGTGACCTGGCATTAGTGGTTCAAGTGACTTTCTCTGAGACACTTGACATTCTCGTTTCTCTTCTCTTAATGCCATTCGTGATGATTTAAGGAGACACAGCGTGCACGGACATTTAACAGAAGTGTTTTCAATCTGACGTGTTGGGTTATGGTCCAAGGATTTGGCAATTATACTGGATTCACTGGAGCGAAAATCGGGTATTTCCTGATGGATTTTTTTTTTCTGTTTGTTTGATTTTTGTTTTTTTGTTTTTTTTTTTTTTTTCTGGTTGGAAAATGCCAAATCATGGCACCTGATGTAATTCCCCCCAAATGCTTTGCACTTAAATATGCTCAGCATCCAAGGTGCAGGCACGGGGGTGTTGGCAGCAGCCATGGAGGTCTCTGCAGACCCGCCAGGCAGAGGCACCCAAGGTGCACCGGGGCTGATGGCTTCACTGTTGGAGCTGGGAGATGGCAAACTGTGGGATGACCTCGCCATCCTGACTATTCGGTGCTGTATTTTGCTCTTTGAAATTACCTTTTCTGATGAGCAGTATAAAGTCTGAAGAACTTAGAATTTTATGGGGAAATTTTGAAACCTCAAATTCAGTGCCAGTATTTTTGTGTGGTTTATTTTTTAGTAAAAATGAATCAAAAAAAAACCCCAACAAAACACCACCCCACCTGATAAACCTAGTCTACCTTATCTATTTTAATGCAATATAATCTACTAGTCTCCTTCTGGACAACTAGTAAAGGGCAAAAAATCTGCAGAACAGAAGTGAAGGAGAATGATATTTCTTTTTCTTGCTGAAGACCTGGGAATCATCTGCTTAGCAGATGTTTAAAATAAGTCTTGCAACTATTCTGCTTATAGATGTGTGTGTGTAACTCATGGTTTTATACACATTCTTGGTATAACAACTGAGTTCCCCTGATAAAATCCATGATCAGTTAGTGATATTGCAGTATATGTGTTGGCAAGTCCACCTGTGTTTGAAATCTGTCCCAGTATTAATCTTGGGAAAATTGAGGATGGGTCATTTTCATTAGTGGACCCTTGCTCGGGAATTTAGTTCAGTCTGCGTGGTTGGAAAGATTGGGTTGCTTGTCTGTTCATGACTGCTTATTTTAAGGAGCTGGGGATTTATGTTACATGGCCCACCCTGTAGGTTTCCACTGCCTTCCCCCCCCCCCCCCCTTAAGTTGAAGAGAATACAGAGAGGGCTTGGAGAATTGCTCATGGATATTGACCTGGCCTAGGGATAGCTTTCTTTCTAAATGATTCTAGGGAAAAAAAAAAAAGGAGAGGGGAAAGATTGGACACGTGGAACTGCAGGCACCTCCTGAGAGCAGAACAGAGCAGCGGTATGGGTGTCTTCTGGAGAGCTGCTTCTCAGAGCTGGATTAAGAGCTGCTGGAGCTGAAGGCACATGTGCATGGGTAGCAGCCTTGTCTGTCAGCCTGGCAATTCCTTTAGCTAAGGTCCGGGTTTGTAATGTTCAGTGTAATGTTCGTATTTTATTTGTGGTTGCAGGATATAAGCTGACTTTTGCAAATCCACAATTCTACATTTTTCAGGTGATATACATTGTCTTTAGCCCAGGCAGGAGTTCAGAATTCAGTCAAAGGGTCAGCCTGGGATCAATTTGGAAATACTGTTAAGAACGGGTCGCTTGTAAAGCTCTGTGGTCTGTCTGGGTGAGGTGCCACAAGACCTGAATGTCAGAATATCTTCATTCAGATGAGAGGTAGCCAACCCTAAACACAGCTTGGAAAGCTCTTAAATGTCAGGAGAAATATTAAAGTTTGTGTTTGGAGGGTTGGCAAAATTGAATTCAATAATTGGTACCCTTTATAGTTTACATCTGAGTTTCCCTTTGTGTTTTATCCTGTGCAAAGACTAAAAACATATCTTCACCTCTCCTCCCCTTTTGCTTCCTCCACCCTGCATACCTGGGCAGTATATTAAAATAGAGGAATTCCATGTCTGATCTCACAAAAGCTAGGCTGGGATTAAATAGTTTACAGGCCGTGCTATGCATTTGTCATGTTCCCTGCTCCCCTCCCTCTTCCCTTTCAAATTCCTTTGTTTTTCACTTTTATTCTTTTTTTTTTCGTTTCTTGTATTGCTTATCATTAACTCTTTTGTGACTGTTTTCTTCAGTTTTGTCTCAAAACCCAATAAAAGAATTATCCTGGAAAATAAAGCAGTAATTCTCGGCCAAGCCGAACTTTTAAACTGTGTGATCAAAGGGGATTTGAAATTAGGCGATGGGAGTTTATGCATCCCTAATTAGAAGCAAAACTAAGCAAGCATGACAAATTTATTGATGATAAACCTCAGCCCTGATTAAACATCTGTTGATGCTCAACTTAATAAATTACAGCAGATTATTGCTGCCTGAGATGCAGTTACTGGGTGCTTGCGGGGCTCCGGAGGAGCCTCATCGCAGTGTGTTTGTGGGAACAGTATCGGCAATTCTTGGGCTCTGTCTGCTGTGGGAGGCCTTGCTGCAAGAGTTAAGAAAGTCCCTTATCTTTCTTAAAATCAAAGCAACTTGTTTCATTTGAAAACAAAAGATCCAGAATCTTTTCAAGGTGTACTACTGAAGAGATAGCGCGTCAAACTTAATTTTTTATTTGATTAAAGAGGATCTGATCAGATCCTGAAAGCAGGCAGAAGGCTGTAAAGTTCCTAGGGCAACAAAATACTTAGCTTAATACAAATTTGAGCTTACTTGTGTGGAAAATCATGTTTTACAGGTTGGAGAAGAGTACAGCAGGACAACAGTCACAAGGTGGTTCAGTGAAGCTCTGGTTTAGTACTGTTGGAAATAGCCCCAGGGGCACGGGTGATTTGTTTGACTCCACAGCACACACATTTTCTCACTGTGGGAAACCTGGGTATTTCTTGAATATGGTGTTTTGCCTTTCCTTGCTTCACTTGTGCTGTACTTTTTTTTTAATAGTCCAACAGGTCCAAGTTGCATTTTATTTTGTAGCCAGGACAGTCGTTTTCCACCTTTTCCATACAGGGATCCTCTTTTTTCATATTCGTTTAGCAATATGGAAAGATATTACCTCGAGAAAATGAATTTCTTGAGCCAAGAATGCATTGCCAAATGTTTGTCTAAAGCATGTCATTAGCATGGATGAAACAAACGATAACCAGCCTAAATCCAAACCTTTTGGCAGCAAGCTAGAACAAAGAACTCTTTTGACTGTCTTGTGCCAGACATTTAAACCCATGCAAGAGACTGTGCTTAAAAGAACAACATTCAAAATAGAAGCCCTGGGTGCCGTAAAATAGGCAAGTTAGTGCAAGACAAGAGGGCCCGGTAACTTTATTCCTCAAGCCAGGATGCAGTTTCATGGCTATTTGAAAAGTAAGAGAACAAAAGTAAATCCTTCTCCCACGAGTACTGAGCTTGTTCTGGATCCAAAGCGTCTCAGGCCGGACTCTGGTCATGGAGCAGTGCTCCTCCGAATAGCCCTGCTTGACGCCCCATAAGGATGCTGCAAAATAGCAGCTGGCAAAAATGAAAGAATTCAGTCCGTTGATTTGTATTTCTTTGTCTGGTTCCCTTAAGCAAAAACCTGCTAAATCTCAGCTGGGAGGTGACTGAATTTCTGTAATTGATATATTATTCCATGTCAATAGAAATGTTACTTCATAAAGTGCTTTGGAATTTTTTTTTCTTAAGAAAAGTCTTTTGTATGATAAGATTATCATTAAGCCTGATTAATTATGATTGAACCCGTTCCAGAATCCAAGATGAAGGCTCTAGAAACTACAGGCTCGAGTTGATTTTACAGATCTTTCTACAGGCACTGATTTTTTTGATCGATGCAATACAGAAATTAATAGCAACGCCCAGATTTTATTTTTATTTTTTAAATTTGTATCGATACAGTTTTAACTTCTCACTTGGTGTAGCAAGACGCACTGATTTGCCATGCCAGGCAAGTGTGCTGCTGCTGGTTCCTGGCAAGGAAACTAGGTCATTTGTACCTCTTAAGCCTGGTAGAGAAATGAGCAATTGAATGAATTGTAACCTTTCTCTTTACAGCAAAGGTTAAAACGAAGGGGAAAATTAAAGAAAGACCTTTGCTTTGTTTTACATTAAAGCATACACATGTACAGATAATTGCAAAAGCTGCAGAATAAAGCTTTGAACGCAAAAGCTTTTTTCATAAATCAGAAGTATCATAGAGTCATAGGGTTGGAAGGGACCTCTGGAGATCATCTAGTCCAACCCCCCTGCCAGAGCAGGACAGTAGTATAATAGCCTGTACTAAAATTGCTGATACAATCATGGTCTCTTTGTCACTGTGCAAATTTCCACAGAGCCATTTGTCTCTTTCCGAATCAATTTGAAAACAGAGTAAGAGAAAGCAGAAGACCTCTGGGTCCAGTGGGGTATTTAACTCGAGGGAAGCAGTGTAATGTTCTATCTGCCCCAGCGAGAGATGCTTGTGCCGATCCTGAAACCAGTGCAGAGGAGAAGACTCTCCTATTGCAGGCTTCTGTCACCTTTACTCATGAAAAATAGCTGTTTATTCAATTAAATTAATTCAGTTAAACCTTTCAATGTCTTTGGTGAAGACTGGATTCTGGCATGTGGGTGAAAATTGGTCCCTGGTTAGAGCATCCCAGATTTACATATAGATTCTTATAAAAATACAGTTTCTGTTCTGTATAATATTACTTTAATATAAATCTGTATATGAGCCCACCTGCCTCTTTCCATGTGCCAACAGATACCTTGAAAAGCCATTTTTAATAGAGTTGTGAAAGTAAATCCAATGCTCTTCCACTTGTGGAGGACAAGACCTTTCCAACCTTAAACCTTGTAATGGCAGCTGTGGGCTGACCCTGCTTCAGCATAGCATGAAGAGGAAGCACGTTCTTTGAACAACTCGAAGTTTTGCTTGGAAACACTGATTTAAATCTTTTAAGGGAACGATTTCTTTGCAAATATACTTACTGCTCTGTGCAAATGAATCCGTATGGCAGAATGCTGTGTTCTTTTTACTACTTCTTGCATGAAATGCTATTATGGTACTAACTTCTTTGTGTGGTGTCTGTTCTCCGCGTGCTCCTTTACGGGTTTTGCTTCTGCAGAATTGCAGATTCTGTTTGCGTTGGACCATGACAAACGGACAGCTTTGCTTTCTGTAGTGCCAGTGATGTTCTGCCAGTGTTTTAGCAGGGGATTCCCACAAGAATTTCCCAGCCTCTCCCCTGTGCCAGTCAGGAGTTGTGTGCATCAAGAATACACGTACTTCATTGATTTACTTTGGGGAGTGGGAAAACAAAGGCTCCCGTTTACTTTTTTTCTTTTTTTTTTTTTTTTCTTTTTCCTGAAACGATACTACCGGCTCACTGGTGCTGGAGGGGGAGGCAGCCGTGTCCCAGGAGCTGGGTAGGACGACTACTGGCCATGAGTCCGTGCTCCAGTTCTGTTCCCGCTGTGAAACCTTGGCAACACTTTCCTTTTTTTTCTTTTTTTTTTCTTTTCTTTTCTTCCTTTTCTTTCATTTTCAAGCATTCTTTGTTTGGACTGCGAACAAAGACTGTTTTTAGTAAGTATTTGTACAGTGCCTATCTCGCTGGGCTCTGCTTTCCTTTGGGATTGTTAGGTGCTTTTGTAGTAATAATAAAATTAAAAGTAGACACTGGTCAAACAAGCTGCTATCAAAGTGCTCTCACCAAGAGCAAGGGCTGGCATTCCATGTCCCAGATCTTCTCAAAAACACGTGAAATTCACTGAAATGCAGATGATGGATTACCTCCATCATCCACATACACATATTCAGCTAATTGCAGAGATTTATTCTGTTCACTGCCCCTTCCCTTCCTTCTCCCCACACCCTCCTGTGCCCCTTGAAGCACATCCAAAGAAGCCTGCGTGGAGGTGGCCATAACCATCCACCAGTGCAGGCTCAGGGGAGACCACCTCTGTGTCTTGGTGGTGGTGGGTTGATCTATTTTTTTTTTTTTTTTTTTTTTTCTTTTTTTCCTGTGGGGAGGATGATATGCCTCTCAGATCCTGCAGGACGACTGTGGCCGGGATTTGGCAGGAGGCTGAGTAAAAGTAGCTTTAGAAAATGCAGCCTCTAATGAAGGTGTTTGCGGTTTGCCCCGTTAGCTGTTTTGGGAAGGATCCATGGATTAAGTACCCCTTACTGGGCAAAATAAGTAAATGTGAGCATTTTTCAACCTGTGTTTACTGCTGGACTTTTTTTCTAGTACCTGGATGATTTTGGAACTTCATGGACCTGAGCGATAGCCGTGTGCTGCTTTCTTGCACTGTCTGCCATGGCAGCAGGGGTCAGAGTTTTTGGAAGAAAATTGTTCACTGATGTGTTATTTGTGAATAAGTTTTTATTCCCACTGCTCTTAAAGAGATGATGCATAAAATTAATCAGGAAAAATTACAGTAACAGCAGCAAACCACCTCTTTGTAAGTTTGTAGTTATTAAAGGGAATGATTGTCAGGTGTATATATATACACATATATGTAAAATAGATACACACATGTGTATATATATATAAAATTAACAATTATATATAAAAATTTAAAAAGAATTGGCCTGGCTCATGTTCTTGCTAAAGCTGTTCAGTGTTATGCACCCTTCTAAGTACACAACTGTGGTTCCCCTTGTACAAAGGCTATCTTTGTTTTTCGTGTGAAGTCATGGTCTATTTAAAACTCTGTATTTTAATAATGAATTTTGCTGGAAACTGGAGGAAATGAGTCCATGGGGTTTTGTCCTGATAAAAAACAAATTGGAAATTGCAAAGTCAACTGTGAATAAGTATGCATGTCATAGTTTGTTTTTCCTGCTTTCCAGTTTTGTTCATATTTTCGAAATGTTTTGGAAGAAATTATAAAGCTCACATCAGTGACTTCATAGAAGTAAGTTCTACTTACTTTCAAAGCATATGTTGACAACGGAAATAAAATGAGAATGGGGGAGAAAAGGCACTTCACACCTTCGTATTTGTTCCTGATAGCTTTCATTTACTTGTACTTCCCAGGACTAACCATGCTCCCCCCTTTCCCCACTTCTTGCTGGCTCCTTTCCTGCTTTTCCCCTCCCACTCCTGACGTGGCTTCTGGAGCAGAGCGTTCTGGCGACATGCAGCCTGAGGCTTGAACTCTGCCACAAGCGTTCACTGCTTTATGTAGTTATTAGCACTGCTGTTGTTGATGATAATAATATTAATAATGATCTATTACTAATACAATGAAATTTAATGCACTTTTTGAACACATGGTAAGAAATGGATGCACCAAAGATTTTTTTTTTATATATATAAAGACCCATTCATCTAGTTTTATTGCTGAATATCTTTTTTCATTGTAGAAGAAAAATTAACAAACCTAAGTAGCTGAAGTTACTTAGATGTTTAACCTTCTTTTGACACCAGTTACACGCTACAAGTGATCTCTTTCTTTTTCCTGCAGGATCTTAAGGGGAAGTGTCTAAAAGAAGTTGCAGAAATCCGTATGGCCAGGGCAAAATTTTCTGTTTAGTTTGTTTAAGCCTAAAAAAGCAAAGATGCTGAGTTCTGAAAGGAATGTATTTTAGCAGCAGAGGTGACTGACAGCAAAGCCAGTTCCATTTTTCTCAAGATTTATTCGGTTTTCAAAAATTTATCTTCCAGCTGACCAGTGATAGAACTCAATTGCTGGCTTGATACTACCCAGGAAACTCCAAGTGGATTGGAACAGTTATGCTTTAAAGTTGCAGTGCCCCTGTAGTAACGGCAGATTCAGGGGCAAAAAAATTACTGATAAACACTGTTTCGTAAAATTTTTTTTATTGACATATTAAACCAGCCTTAGTTTTTAGGGTAGCATCTCTAAGCCGCATCAGTGCGTACAAGGAATGTTTCTGCTATTGTAAAAAGAGGAAATGCTGGCCATTAGCAAAGGTAGGTTTTAAAATGTTCAAAAAAAACCCAAATCACTCCAGCTTCCTTTCTAGTGACTTGGACGAGGTTAGAATGTGTGGAAAACCTGTATGGCTCACGGAAAGCAGCCCGAGTTGACTGTCTGCCCACACAGTCAGCTCTGCGCAGGAGAAAATTGTAAAAATACATATTGCAAACCAGAGGCTGTCCCTGTATAGAACAGATATCTCTATCAATCTCCGTTTTCCTGAGCTGGTGTACCATTTCACTTTTAGTTGTTTTACTTGGGAAGCTGTAACATATTCCCACAGCGCACTTGTGTAGCTCTCAGACAAATTAATAATTAGAAAGTTTTGTTGGTTATTTAAAAGTCATTACTCCTTTTAAAAAAGTGGCTCTTTTGCATAGTGTTACCATATGGCTTGAGTGATTTATTGCATCCTCTGGGGGTTTTGGTGATTTTTGCTGCATGGAACTGCTGATCCTATTAATACACACTCTGCATCAGATATATAGTGTTGCAGTTAGGCAAGCTGACAGTGTTTTCCTTTGTTTCATTCGCAGGTGGATGTATCTGTATTAAATAAAGGGTATCTATCGCCTTGTTCCCTGTTTTGCTGTGTACATGATTTGAAGGGTTAGTTTATCCTTAATAATGGTCTTTTTTCTCTTTTTTAATTATATCTCTATTTTCGTCTTCCGGCAAGAGTTTATCATAATCTAAAAGCTACTAGCAACTGAGAGATTAATTCTTCATTTCTTTGAGTGTGAACCATTCTGATAAAAAGCTTCAAGAAGATTACAGGAGGATCACATAGTAATAAATAGCCATTCACTTGTCATTTTTGTTCCATTTGTTATTTCTCAGTAGAAGACAAGTGTCTGTTTTTTTTTTTCCCTCAGCTTTGCACATCTGATATCTTGCCGTGTTACTAGGAGACGTGGTATGATATGTGTCTTACTTTCCTCGAGCACAGTGGCATTAGCCACTTCATCACAGGAATGTAGGCTGGTAAGAGTCTATTGCTATTTACCTGTTAGAAAGTCTAAAACAGTAACGCTTTTTTATTTGGTCAGGGAGTCTTTGAAGAAACCTCTTGGCTATCCTTCCCAGACATACCTGGCTACATGTGATTTTTATATACATGTAAAAAAAATATATAGTCTTTGACTTTTGATAATCCACATATGCTATCCTGCAATTTCTTGGCCTTCTGCTGTGCCTCAGTTGTTACCTTTGTCTCTCCCTGGCAGGCTACCTTTTAAAGAAAAGAATAATACAGCTGAACTGCTCCCATGTGAATTCCCCTGATCTTGCTGAGCTTTCTTGGTAGTCAACAGCATGGCTTTTTAATCTGGTTTCCTGAGGAAGTGAGGCTTATGCAATTGTGCTGTCTGTCCCTCGTTGCACTTGAGACTGCAGGCTCATTTCAGAGCAGGTTGGTGAAAGGGGTAAAGAGCTCCAGAGTAAATAATTTTTGGTTTTTTTTTTTTTTTTTTCCTCTTTTTCCTTTCAGTTTTTCCAAAATGCATTAGCCAAATAGACAGGTCGCTAGAGAGGAGGAGACAAGCGGGCAAAACCATCGGGTTGGCAGCTGCCAGCTGGGCAATGGACACATGAGTTGCTCCAGAGTAGCCCCATCCTGTGTGGGTCCCTGCCTGCTGGGATGTGAGAGGGGCACCGTGGGAAGCTGGTGTCGGCGTAAGGGAACACAGCCAAAAATGTGTAGGAATGGGCTAGGTGAGCTGTGCAGAGCTGCTCCTTGGCTTTTGTTGCTGCGGTAGCTGGGCTATGCTGGTTTCTGGCTGTTTTGCATTTTTAAGCCTTTTCAGCCCTTCCCTGCTGCTTGTTTGTAGCAGTTGGTGTTTTATGGTGTTTTGCTGTGTTTGCGTTGGCAGATTTAGTTCTGCTCTTTGAGTTTGTGTAGGAATTGGGATTTTGCTTTGAGTAAAACTTTGCTATTAGTGGTTATAAAGACGTGACGGTGGGGGCAGCTGTAGGAGCACAGGCAAGCATGGAGAAGCACGCTCTGTGTGAGCCGGGTACCAAGTCATCAGCAAAACTTATTTTTATTGTGGTGTCATAAAATAAGTAAGATTTGCATTTTATATCTATTAGGCTTTTTGATTTGTGGCCTATTAAAGAAGCGTTGAAATCCTGTTTGGCTGGGGAGGAAAACAGGTAGAATTTGTGGATCAGGCTGTTTGCTCTCTGCTTCGCAGGAAGATGGACTGCCTTCCCCTGGGCGTTTCTCCACCATCAGTATGTCTTCTAGGGATGGTGTATGTATAAATGTAATATTACTTCATCTTCTTGCTGTGAGATGTTGTGGGGGAAAATATTTTTTCAGTCTGTTTTGGGTTTGTTGTGTTTTTTTTTTTTTTTTTTTTCTTCTCTCAAAGAAAAGATGCTCTTGCACAAGCTGCGTATTGTCAACTCAAACCAAAGCAGAGATTGCTGCCCTGAGAGAGGAATCAGAAAGGGACGAGGCTCAGGATATTCCTCCCTGCGGTTCTCCCCTGGCCCTGCATGGGTGGGAGATAGCAGCCACCTCTTTAGGGGCACAGGGACCCCGATGGTGTCTCCTTTCCCCCCATGTGGGACGGGGAGGATGAGGAGGGAGCTCTAGGGAGAAGGCAGCAGCTGCTGGGGCTGGCTGGAGCAGCTGCAGGAGCAGCCAGCGCCGGGGTTTTCCACAGAGAGACGGGTCTCCCCAGCCTTGTGCCCAGCTGGCTTGTAGCTGTTCTCATGCTGTCTTCACCTCGGCTTTACTCCACGTCTCTCCTTTTGTGTGGCCCACAGCTCGGTTCCCTTCCCTCTTCTTGGTTTAACTTTTTAAACAAGCGCACTGGAAAGGATAAGTAAACACATGGTGGAATTTGGAGGGGATCACCGTTAGCTGCCGTGCTTGCAAACCCAAAACGGTCTGTAGCGTAGCGCAGGCTTCTTGGAATCCTCTAAGGAGAGGCTGAGGAGAGAGGAGGTCTGGCTAGTGTGCCAAGGTGGAGCTCTCTTTTTAATAACTGTTATTTAAAAAACCTTTAGCGATGCCTGTGTGTTCAGAGACAGTGCATGGGGACTTTTTTCACCTGCAAAATTTAAAACGTTGGTAATCGTTAATGGCAAACTGATGTCTGTGGAAACTGCTGTTGCTTTGTGGGAAACATTGGACAGGAGTATTGCGCTTTGGTGAGAAGCGTCGCGTTGATGTCACTGTACCTAGCCGCTCTTGAATTGATACAAATTACATTTGTAGCAAATTTAGTCAGTTTGATGAAAGCACATTGGCCATTTTTGCTGGGACTTTGGTGCCAGGCTTCAGTTTACCATGGATTATTTTGGTTGATTTTTAATGGGGACTCTGACAAGACCCAAGGAGGGGGAGCGTGGTGTTGGCGTGGAGTCAGGCTCTCGCCGCAGGAACAGCCGTGGAGCGGTGTGTCGCAGCGCCCACCCTGCTTTTGCTGGTTGCTTTTCTCAATTCTGCAAACGACAGCAAAATCATTGAGATGATCTGTTTCATACTACATGTGACAATTGTCCGTAACAGAAATGCTACCCTGCATTTGAATGATAAGCTGATGCTCCTTATCGAGCCTTCCTGAAACTAGTCATCCTTGCTACAGCGTCAGCTCTGCAACAGGTTCATCCTTGTTGAGCAATTTTTAATTGCAATGGAGCATTAATTCCCATCTGTGCAAATTCCAATATGTAAATAAAGTTCTAGTTCTCCAGCTCCTCTTTGGAGGGCTCTTACGCTGCACTTGTTTCAAACAAGTCTCACCTTTCATCTTTGAGAAGTTTCATGCTTTTCAACCCAATGAAATTTGCTGAAAATGAAAGTAAGTGCAGGTAAAATTATCGGGGCAGTAGTAAAACACATTTTCTTCTGGTGTAGTCCCACGCAGCCTGGCTGTAAAGCATCACCAGTGAGTAGCAGCATTACCAGCAGTGAAGCCCCCTCCCCTTCCCACATTTATTTCCATGGTAACCCGGGGAAGGCATTCTGCAGCCTCAAAACTACTTTTGCTCTTTCATCATGCAAGCTGGCATTGTCAAGGGCTGAGTGTATTCCTGCAGCCTTGAATGAATATAAAAAAAAAAAAAAGGGAAAAAAAAAAAAGGCTGAATTTGGATGGGCAGTTGTTATTTGGGAGGCCCTGCAGCAGGAAAGAACAGGCAACCTTCAAGTGACCTAGTGTCCGTACGTTGCTTAGTAAGGAAAAAACAGTCTTGCTTCATTAATTGATTAACTTGGAGGGTGGGGGTTATCAGAATTATCCTTCTGTGAAGCGAATGCCGCGATTTCCTGAAACGGTTCCGAGGTGGAGGGGGGAAAGGGGCAGATGGCTGGCCAGGCTGTGCTGGTGAGCCGCTGGTAAGCTTGCATGCTCTGATCTGTTGCAAATCTTGCTTTCTCATGGAGGCTTTAATGTCTTTTCAGGTATCGTTTAGAAAATGGTGTCTTAACAGATGCCTGCTCTTTGACTATGGTATGCATTTGCCTTTTATTGGTGTAGAAGCGGGGATGTTTAGCGGCGTTTGGCAACGCGTGCTCTGTGTGAGCAATTTAAAAGCTGGAGTAAAGTGTTTGCTGTGTTCCCTGCCGTAATGAGCTGGATTGATTTTATGATCTGTACGGTGCATGCTTTCTAAAATCCGTATTTATGCAGCATTTGCGTGTAGATGTTGAGAGGATTTTGTTATATTTGAGCAGGCTGAGGCTATTTGATTGCTACGTGTGATAAGAGTAGCATGTGGAACTGGTAGTACTTGGTAAAAGAAAACCAATTGCTTGCAAACAGTATCTGCAAACAGGGAAGAATGAAATGATGTTGTAAGTAATTATTTTTTAAATATTCAGAAAGCAGAAGCCTGTCTGGTGAAAGTGTGGTCAGAAATGTTTCAAACAGTATCCTCATCTTGTATGATAAATGGATTGGACAGATTATTATTTTTCATTTTCTGCTTATATCTGTTTCCATGTTGTCCGAGTACGTGACTCACAGTGCAGTAATAGTATTGATTGAAATATTTCAGGAGTGCTGCCTGATCAAAGGGCTGGGTTGCCATTTGACTGGCTTGTGACAAGCTGGCAGGATTTTTGTTGTTCCTTCCTTGCATTATTTGGTTGGGGAGGGGTAAAAATGTAGCTTTCTTCTAAATGTGTCTGAAGTACATAATGGCTGTGAAGTCACCATGACAACGTGGGGACCTGGATCAGATATTCCCTCTGCCCCTTTTCTGTTTTGTTGTTTTCTAAATATTTGTTATTTATGCATTCTCTGAGATGTTTGAGGGGAGTATGTTACAGCTCCTGTTGGTATGGGACTTCTAACGATAGCCAGCTCTTAAAGTAAATTATGTTTGCAGGATTTTCTTTGATTAAGCAAAGTCCGATGTATATAATTTGCTGTACAACTAAGGTGGAGTCCAAACAAGGACGTGAGCACCTCCAGCAGGAGCTAAGGGTCTACCTTTCCCGTGATTTCAGTGTTGCAGCCCTGAAAACTTCTGCTGAGCCCTTGCATGGTGCTGTGTTCTTGTGGCATTGCCATGTGCAACGTGGAGCCTGGGGACTTTCTCAAAGTTGTGTACGAGCTAAGGTGTAACAGTACCTTCATTCAGGCATGGCTGGAGTTTGGGGCAAGCTGGGGGACAGCAAGAAAAAAGTTTGGTTGTGGTCAAGAAACAAACAGATCTTCCACTCTTCTTTGCTAAGGGGTGCTGAGTGCCCCTCCCGGGTAGGAAGAAGGTGGAGGTTTTTGCAAGATGTGGTGCTAGATGGTCCTTCCCACTTGTTGGGACTTACTAAAGATGTGCTACCGGGGGGGGAGCGATATTTGTATTCAGTTCCCCTCTTGGTCTGAGGCACTCAAATTCTGCCACTTGCAAATGTTTCCAGCCTGCCAAGGGTTAGACTGTACAGGGGGCTTCAAGCTCTTCTGAAGCGCTGATGCTCTTTAGAAGGGAATGAAAGACTGGGTTAGGATGTGCAAGAAAGGCCAGGACTGCAGTGTAGCGCTGAAGAGGCTTTCCTGGAGAGTGGTGGTGGGAGAGCATCTGGTTTCTGATCTCCACTCCTCGAGCTGTAGGCATGTGCATGAAGTTAGATGGGTGCTTACTTTGTCATTAGTGTTTCGGGGTGACCCAACTGTGGAATCTTCTAGGTGAGTATTTACTTTGGGGAGTAGACATCTTACCTGGAGATCTCTCCCTAGTGCCGTCTTCTGCCTCCTCTTGGCAGGGTTTGTAGGATGGGAGGGAAGGTGTTTGTTTCATATGTGTAACAGCAACCCATGTAATTTGTAGTGAATTTAGTGGAATAACGAGTAGTAGTAGTAGATGTTCCGTGGAGGTGATGTTTCAATGTCAGCAGAGGAAGGTAATTATGTACTTCTAACTTATCATCATACTTCTTGATGGGGAAAAAAACCCACTGTAATTCAGGTAAATGGAAGTAAAAATCATTGACGGTGTCACTTGTGCCTATGTAAACCTGGAAGAGAATTGTAGTATCTGTGATATCTTCTGAGAACATATGGATTTACTTGCCCTTGTGGCAGAGTTGTGAGCATGTTTCAGTATTGAGGCAATTGAAAGGCAAATACAACATGACAGTGACTTTTGTCTTTGTCTTATTACCCTACAAGCTTGGCATGAGAAAGTGAAAAACTGGTAGTTTTCCTTTCCGCTCCCATCGACCTGATGTTTTACTTTCTGCCACGAGAATAATATAATAACTTTTTTTAATTTGGAAGACTGTTGAGTTCTGTCTTCTGGAGCAGAAGTTCCAAGTAAAGTTTAGTAGGAATTATCTAGCTGGGTAGGATTGTGTCCTTTGAAGAACTGTGTGTCTGTGTGACACAGCCTATTTCCCCTTCTCCTTAATGTTACCCGATGTTATCATTTCAAATACAGCAACTGTGCAGAAAATCCAGTCCTTTGGAAATTCATCTCGAGTGTCTGAGAAAAGATTTCATTTGAGCCAGAGGCTCAAAACAATGAGATAAATCAGTGATGGGAACAACAAGAAAGAGCAAGAGTCTGATGGAGTTAGGTTATACAGATTTTTGTGGTTGCATACCTTGCTTTCAAGATCCTTAAAGTTAGGAAACATACCATAAATGCTTGAGGCAAAAACTTGAAAGTTGTGAATTTAGGAGTAGTTAAAAACCAAGCGAAAATAACCCCCCAGCCACAAGCAACAAAACAAAAGCCCTCGTGTTCCCAAGGTTTGAGCCAAGCTTGGTGCTCTAAGGAAATCCAAAGCAAAAGAAATCCCTGTAGATGTATGAAGGTCCAAGGGGGATAGGACAGATTGGCAGTGAAGGTGGCATTACAGCATTCTTGGTACTTAAGGGTCCTGGAGATTGAAAGGATGCTTTTTACTCTGGCTCATGTTAGCAGTGGTGCTTTAAGAGCCCACTGACCTTGAAATCAAGGCATTTGAAATTTCTTTTTTTCTATTAATTTTGTCCTGTTGATTTATAAGTGGAGAAAGGAAAGACTTGGTTTCAGTCGTACAGAATAGGATTATATTCATTTGCAGTATTTATTAGGAACAACCTGGTTTTGCTCTGTGTCAGAGACTGGCGCTAGCTTGCAGTGCTAATCCTTCTTCTTGGTCTTTCCCAGCACATGGGGAGTTGGTGTATGGGGTGCCATGAAGAACTGCATCCAAGGTCCAAAAATTCTTTCCATTCTACCCCTCCAAAAAAATGAAGAATTCACCATAGTGAATAAATTCACAATTCCTTATTAAAATGGAATCCTGTTTTTATAGAGCTATTGTTCTTTGCCCTCCTCCCCCCCCCCAAAAAAAAAAAAAGTTTCTGCATTTGCAAGTTCCAACAGGAAACCAAAATTGAACATTTTCACTTAGGCATGGGATCAGTTCATATTTCATTTCCCCTATAAATGCAGATATGGCATTAAAAAACCTTTGCCACAAAAATAATTGAGGTCTGGAGAAAACGCTTCACTGAAAAATGTAAAGGTCTCAACCTCTGGTTATCAAAGAGAAGCTGGTTTTAACTTTAGTTAAATTTATTGAATGGCTGGCCAAAATGCCATGGTCTGAGAAGGGGGAAAGATGGAACTGTGGTTGCTTTGCTTGTAAAGGTGACTTTGTTTTTAAGAAGAAAGAAAAGTATCAGGTTTTGGATACTTCTTTCAATACTGCTGATTCCTGTAAAAGTATTTTGTTGCAGAACAAGAGGTTTCCATATTCTTTTCCATGCCATTAGGCAAAAATAATCGAGACACAGTACTTCTGCTTACTGGCCAGCTGAGTTGCTGTAAACCATATCATTCCCAGGGTTTTGCAGAGTGCAGGACCTGTCAAAATAGGGCCACGAAGATGACCAGAGTGCTGGAGCCTCTCTGCTGGGAGGACAGGCTGAGAGAGTTGGGGGTGTTTAGCCTGGAGAAGAGAAGGCTCCAGGGAGACCTTATAGCAGCCTTCCAGTATCTGAAGGACGCCTACAAGAAAGCTGGAGAGGGACTTAATAGAAGGGGGTGTAGTGATAGGATGAAGGGGAATGGCTTCAAACTGGAAGAGGGGAGATTTAGAATAGAAGAAATTTTTCACTCTGAGGCTGTTGAAACACTGGAACAAATGGCCCAGAGAAGCTGTGGCTGCCCCATCCTGGAGGTGTTCAAGGCCCAGTTGGACGGGGCTTGGAGCAACCTGGGCTGGTGGGAGGTGTCCCTGCCCGTGGCAGGGTGGTGGTGAAACTGGATGATCTTTAAGGTCGCTTCCAACCTAAACCATTCTATGACTTGATGATTCTATGAAAATGGCTGCCCTATCTGTGGTACCATGGTAGTAGATGACTTGGAGTCCAGTTCCGCTTTCTGCTGCCTGTGGTCTTGCTGGCTTCCAACTCAAAGTGCAGCCTGCTTTCACACCGCTTCGCTGTGCATGGGATGAGCTGAATCAATTCAGAGTTGGGCCAATTCATTGACCTGACAAAAACCTTCTAACCAAGAATAATACAGTGTCTATGGTTGAGGGAGCAGGACAGGAGGACTCCTTCAGTTGGAGGAGGTTTAAGGGTACTATAAAACTGCACCATTAGTCCCACCATCTGTATCTTGCACCTGTGTTAAGTTCTGTCCTTTAGCATAGTATTTACTATTCCTTTCTGCTGATGAATGTTTGGTCTGGTTTGTTAAAATGTTCTTTTTTGGAAACGTTGCCATGAGAAGCAGAATGAATGGCAATTGCCATTAAAACTTGATATATTAGCGTGGAAATAGGTAAGACACACAGAGGGCTAATGGAGCTCCCAGGCTGATCCTGCAAGATGTTGTCTCCCTTCCAAAGAAGGAGCCCAGGTCTCCTGTGTTCCCTCTGAGCAGCCTGGATGGAGAAATATGAAGGGCTTCAGGATGAGGCTCTTAAAGAGTTAAATGCACAGAAGTACTAACCAGTGAATATTTAGGTCATGGAGGAAGGAGACTGGAAAAAGACTGAACATTACTGACAGCTGGTGGGTTTCAGTTGGTAGTAGAGGGACTGGAGAATATCTTCTATCTTGTATTAACACTGGATTTTGAGTTTCTACTTGTACTTCCTTTTGTGGTTGTGTTCTTAGTTGCATTACTGTTGTTTTGCAAGAGATGAGGTGTGCCGTGGGTCTCTAAGTGGGCTTTCTAGAACCATTACTTGTGTCTTTCGTCATGTCCTACAGCCCTAGTTGGATTTGACTTCCTAGTAATAGATGTTTTGAAGATTAAATATGGGTAAATTGTTGTCTTTTCTGAGATAATGCTTACAAAATTCCATGTCTTACTGACTTTCTGCAGGGCTCTGACCCACAAACCACTTCTCAAGTACATGGGTAGTCCTGGTTTGGAAAACTGTGGGTGAGTGTTTGCAGGGTATGTGTTGTAATTGTAGTCCTGTGAGCAGTCCCCTTGAAATCCATGGGATTACTCATGTGTTTGGCCATGTCTGCATTCAAGCTTTGAAAAACTTTTAATTTAGCATCCTGGGTAAGATCTGCAAGAGTCATGTCTGGTCTGTTACGTCCTCTCTCTGCTCTGGGCCAGATGTGCCCTAGAAGCTCGGTGTGACCGTGCTTGGCTGCAACTGTACCTGTATGAAAGGGTTCTGCTCAAGGAGACTTTCATCCAAGCACAGCCATGCTAATACGGCTGGAAAAGAAAAGAAGTTGGGTTAGCACAGAATTTTTAATAGTGTTGTGAGAAGTGCTGGGTGTCAGTGGTTTGGAGAAGAATCCACTGAATAAAGCGTACTGAAAACCCTATGTGAACAGGACTTCTTTTATGGTTAGTGTCTCTATTTACATGGGAAAACTAGGGTGGCAGTGAGTAAGGGACACCGAAACACTTGCTGCTGTAGCAAAAAAGTGGCCATGTTTTCGAAAGGGTAAGATTCGGTTTTGGGAATAGGATTATTTCATGCCTTTGGTCATGGTTCTCGAACTTATAAATTGTCATTCAGTGACAATAACTCTTGGTAATGATTTTTTTTTTTTTTCCTTTATCACTGGGCTTGGTGTTTCTGATTAGTTTCGTGTCTGCTTCAGGAGAGGATTATCTGTATTTGGGAATGAATTGGGTTTTTTGCTTGGCATTGTTGAGAACTGCTCAAACAGCACTGTTATCATCAATGTATATAGGAAATGAAAAGCAACTTTAGTATTGGTGTAAACCCTGAGTAGCCCTTCCCTGCACTCGTGGTTAGAAAGGTAACTTTAAAATATCATGAAAAGACAGGCAAACATTCCCATTAATGTGGTATTTTCTCCTGGTTTCTTATATTTCCAGGGAAATGGAATGACATGCTTTTTTAAACTTCGAGGTAAAAATTGATAGGATATACTTTGCTATATACAGTGGAACTTTCATGTCTCGCTACTTTCATAATAATTTTGTTTGGCAATGATTTTTAGCATGGGTAGATCAAGGCAGGGGCATTGCTGGTTAGATTAAACGGTGGTGTCTTCGCAACTGAAAGACACAAAATGTTCACAAAATTCAGGTGTAGCTATATCTAGTGCTCTGGAAAGAAAGAGCTTTGAGAGAATATTTGTAATGTTGATTTGAAAGATTGTTCTGTCTTTTACATGGAAATAAGTCATTTCTACCATATGCATTTTCTAAGCAGCAGTTTCTTGTGCCTGTTTTGAGCAGGGTACTCTGATGGCAACGTTTCATTAACTTTTATCTATTATTATTTTTAAAAAGTAGAAATAGTCTCTGACAATCTAGTGCTCTGAGGTATTCAGTTGACAGCTAAATTATCTAACTGATACATCCTCATGTATGCCTGCATTTGTCCCATGTTGTGTGCCCAAAGTACAGCAGTTTGGATGAATGTTTGTTTTTATGCTGAGGTAGGGTGAGAGAAAACTAAGAATATTTCAAAGTACGGAAAATCCTGAGGTTTTTTCTTCATCCTTATGTACTTGGAAACCGACTAAAGCGCTCTCTCAAATAGTATGTGAATCTGTTTATTAAATTAACGTGAAATGGGTTTATTTCTAAGTCACTTAATTAAGTCTAAGGGGACATTTAGGGCAAGTCTTTCGGGCTGCGAGTTTGCTGCCGTTTTGAAGCATGCCCAGAAAGCACGGATGAGTTCCGTGGGATTGGGCAGCAATGTGGTACGCTGGGCAGTTTGGTCAGAGTGCTCGCAGGTAAGTGTTGGAGAGAAAGTTGTCTTGACCTCATAGAAAAAGAATAATCGAAAAAGGTCAGAAGAAAAGCGTATCGGGAACTTGCTACAGCCTTCTGCTTAAAACGGTGGTGTCCAACATTGGTTTACCTGTTGGCTCAGTTACTGAATAGAGCGAATAGAGGAGAAACAGTACAATGTGCTCTCTTCGTTGTCTTCAGCTTCATTAATTTTTTTTTTTTTTTTTTAATACATCATGTTGTCTCCATGGTGATGCTCATGGTTTTAAGGAATCCTTCAGAATTAAGAGCCTACATTTCAAGTGGGTAATGTTTCCATCCTTGCATCATTTATGTTGTGTTTATGGATCAAAACCCACAGTTCCATGGACAAAAATATGGTTGTGCTGCAGAAATGAAGTCATCCTGCTGAAAGCAATGGCAACTGCCCTCCTACCCCCATTCCCATAGTCTATGGTGTGTGCCCATATGGTGTGTTTGGAGCTCAGCTGAGGAAAGCAGAGAAATGGAAAGTGAGGACCAAGAAAGGTTTAACATGTCTTATCAACATGGTATTAACGGCTTCAGTGGTGAGGCAAAAAGAAGACCTTACATCTACTGGTGGGAGAATAATTCCTCTGATGGATATGGACAGATTATTGCTACTTGTAAAGTAGCTCCCCATAATACTGTAATTCATAACTAGGGGAAAAAATTCGAAGCAATATTCAGTACGTGAAATGCAGCAGGTGTGAGCATTGATCCTCTTTAATGTAGAGGAAGTTTGCCATGAACAAAAGGAGTATTTTGGACAGGATATGCAGTATTTGGAAAGTTTTCCCACCAGCAGGGCTAACTGGTAGTTATTACAGGGCGACTGGCTGCAAATTGCATGATTGTGTTAGCCCAAAATGGGTTCCGTGCTGCCAGATCTGCTGAGTTTATGGGTTAAACTTTTGATGAGGGAATCCAAAATTCAGGGGTAATTCAGAAGAACGTGTAACTTTTAGAGAGATGAGTTAAAAATACTCATTTTTAGTATTCTATTTTAGTATAAAGCCACAGGTTTAGTTATAATAATAATAATAATAATAATAATAATGAGAATTAGACTGTTATGAGTGAATGGATTAACGACAGCCACTGAAGGATACGAGATTTCATATGGTTTCATTAAGCCCTGGGCTATCCAGCTCCCTTCGTAATGAGTTTTCCACCGAAGTACTTACTGTTTCTCAACACAGCTATGCATAATGTAGGCAACTGGGTTTTGCAAATCAGTACTGTTGTTTCATGCAACGATAAAATATTGCTTTCTTGTTTATCCTTCACTGATCATACCACTATTAATACTTTCTTCAGTGGTATAGATTACATTCCTTTCAAGCTAGGTAATTACATCGTCTTCAATGTGCAGTAAAATTTAAGCCATTGTCCACCCAGTGAGGACTGTCTGCTGATGAATAGCTGCATTCTCTGGTACTCAAACTCGCTCCAATTCATCTGTGAAGAATTGGATTTTGGATGTTAATTATCCAGACAAATCAGCAATCGGTTTAAAGCATTGTTAAGGACAAAGCGAAGAATAAATAGCTGCTGCGAAATATGGCATTGTGAATGGTACTGATACTATCTGCTATAATTTGTCTGTCTACCTTTGAAAGCACTGTGCAGAAAGATGAACTTAGCTTTTTGAGATAATTACCCATAGTGAATCTGAATGCTAGCCTATTTCTTCCTTGATATTAAAAGACAAAAGAAAAATGCATCATGTGCTTCTGTAAAAATAAACAAACTAAAACAAGCTAATTAAAACTTGGCCTGAATCTTGCAGTCCTCCTCAGAAGTGTCACTGATTCATCATTTGTGCACCTGGTTTTGTGCTGTACGAGAAGCGTTGGCAAGGTGGGAAGTCAGGGCTCAGAACTGTGCTGAAGTAAACTGCGTGTTGGAACAAGTTTCGGAGTTGATTTATGTCTGACTGGGGGGATGGTTGTGTATATATGTGAATGCACACACAATATTTAAGCTATGATTAACAAGAGCAGTGAATAGTGCACAAATTTATTCTGATTGTGAGAATCAGCGAATGGTTTAGGTTGGAAGGGATCTTAAAGATCATTCAGTTCCAACCCCCCTGCCCTGGGCAGGGACACCTCCCCCCAGCCCAGGTTGCTTCAAGCCCCGTCCAACCTGGCCTTGAACACCTCCGGAGATGGGGCAGCCACAGTTTCTCTGGGCCATTTGTTCCAGCGTTTCAACAGCCTCAGAGTGAAAAATGTCTTCCTAATATCTTTTCTAAATCTAATTTCTTCCAGTTTGAAGCCATTACCCCTTGTCCTATCATAAAGGAGATGAATGCACATATAAAATAGGAATTTGACCTCACAAATGCCATGTTGTGCTACTTCACAGCTAACAAATGCCTTCTCACTTGGGACATATCATCTAACATAATAACAACTTCAAAAGTTTGTTCATCTAAGTGCATGTGAATGGTTGTGTGTCACAGGCAAGGTCTGTAATACAATTTTACCGTTGCCCTTTGTAGTTTAATAAAAAGGTCTAGTGCTTTCTACCAAGCCACCGCACTAGCCACGTTGTCTGGCTTCTTCTGGTCTGCTCCTGTATCCAAGTACCTACAAAGTAAAGTGGAGTTAGAAATAGGGAAGTGTTGATTCTCTTTTGACCGTGGATGAGTGCTGCTTGCAGGAGTTTTATTTTTTGCTTAATGAGGCTTCCCTCTGTTAAGTTCTCCAAAGAAATTCTCATTTTTATTGAAAAGCAGAACATTTGAAAAATCTCCAGGAATGATTTCCACTCCTCCCTCCCAATTTTAACCTCTGAGTCAAGTGAGAAAAGAGGATTAAATGTGGCTTCTGCAGTGCAAGATGCAGAATCCTTTTGTGCCATTAGACCTTGAATCTGTTCTCAGGTAGCCTGAAAATGTTAATTGAATTGAAGTAGTTAAGGGACCGGTACTGGCCTTTGGTACACTCCTATCAAAGCTTGGGGTTTTGGGGGTTGGTTGTTTTTTTCTTCTCTGTTCTTTTTCATTTCTCCTAAATTAAGGAATGCACTAAACCAAAATAAGTATTTTAACCTTTTAGGAATCCAGGAATGCAACTGTTTGCGATCAAATTATGGGAGAACAGTAAGTTACTGTCTGTTGGCTCAGATCCTCAGTGGTTAATGTGCGAGCTCTTAGCCTGCCCCAATTTTGAGATAAAATGTGTCAGTTTGAGGTTTCTTGTTCTCTGTGATCACCCAGGCAGTGATGGCAGGTCTTCGGAGGAGGCAGTAATTTGCTGAGCTACAGTAACTGGGGGTGCTGAGTTAACCTGAGTTACTCTGGTGCTGCATCCGTCCCACCTGGAGTTGGTATCGGAGGGGAAAGACAGTTGCTTTTCTTGGTGTGAAATCTTTACAGGCATTTTTCCCATTGCTTATTGCCGATATCCATCTTATGATGCAATGTCAGTTGGAATATGGATTTGCACCTAAAGAAAATGGAATGAAAAATTGATCTTTCTTGCTCGATGGCTGGTACCACACCGGGGTGACTGTCTGCATCTCTGTGAACTGGTGCAAAGTGCCACCCACAGGCAAATTAAAATACTTGCCATCTTGCAAGGGAAAATAAAGGCCATTAAGGAACTTTAAACAGGAGCACAATATTTTGTGTTGTTGCTGGTATTTACCTACTCGTGCCCCTCTGTTGGTCAAAGGTTGACCTTCCTTCTCCTCAATTTGATGCCCTGTTATAACTCACAGTAACTATTTGATGTTGTGGCTGTCGTTGTAGTGTCTGAGTGCTTCCAATGCATCATCTGCTTATTCCAGAAACTTCCCAACTTTGTGGTCTCCTTCCTTCATCAAACAAGGCAAGAATAGACATGGGGGAAAAATTGACCTTCAGTTCAAGCCAGAATAGATTTCTAGACCTCTTCACTCCAGATTCTCCCTGCCATTACGACAGATCTGGGCATCCCCAGATCCACGGGGCTTTCTCCGTGGATCCGTTCTTCCCTCCCCGGCACAGCCCAAGCTCTTAGTGTTGTACAATGAGTCAAGCAAGGTAGGAATAAGCATCCTGACTGTCTCCTCTGTGCTTGCTGCTGCAGATGTGCCGAAAGGATGGGTTGCAACCTGTACGTAGTCTGGTTGGGCTTGCTCAAAAAGGCTTACGCGAGTTCTGCTCGTACGGCCTTGCTCTGTCCTAGTAGATTTTGATTCCCAAGGGCAGGGCTTTCTAGTCTTTTATCTGTCTGTAAAACGTCACTGAACATCTCTGGCATGGTGTAAATAATAATGGTAATGATGGCCTTGCAATGTGGTCTGTCTCCCTGGGGAGAGAAGACGCTTCTGCCCCACTGTTCCCAGGCCCTGATGCCCAGATGGTTGTGGCTCTTAATAGACTTGTTTGCATCCTCTTTGAACACCAAAACTACTTGATTTGGCAGCCTTTGTCACTTCGTATACAGTCATTATGAATCCTGCCATCTGCCTTTCAGGTGATTTTTTTAAATGTTTAAAAATGGCTGTTGTTTTTTTTTCTTCAAATACCAAAGCCCAGTAATTTTAATTTAACATTATCATCTGTATTTCCAACAGATTGCCGAGTGGATTGGAATTTTATGCTGTTAAATGTAATTACAATTCTATGTTTAAAGAAGCTAATGTGTTGTTATGGCTCTCTCTAGCTTTTATATTTGTCATTCTGAAAATGTTTTGAAATAAAATATATCATTGTATAGAAGAATGAGGAACCCCAGCGTATAATGCAGTTTAGAATATGTGATAAATTGAATTTTTGTTGATATTAAAAAGTTTATAAGAGTTTTCATGGCTAGAATGAATGATTTAACATTAATCTAACAGTTGTAACTCCACCATCAAATGAGATCAGTGAACTGAAGTATTTGGGGGAACACCTCTGGTTGGGTCACTTGGAAAACTGTGTGTACTTTGTGTATGCTATGCACTCTGGCATTCAAATATTATTTAATGTTTTTTAAATGACACGTACAGAATTCTAAGATTACTGAAACATGTATTGGATATGCACTAAATTAAACTTGTCAATGCAAAAAGAACCGATCATTAGCACGCTTAATGTTTATTACGCTTAAGCCAGTCACGCTTTTCTTTTATCGAGTGCATCTCCCTGGTTCAGGAAATGGAAGATTCAGGTAGTATTCCTCAGCTCTACTTCTTGTGCTCTGTGCCTTTCTCCGAACATGAACCTGTTACAAGGCCTGTTGTGGTTTTGTGCAGCAGAGCATCCAAACCTGGCTGCTTCGTGGGGAGGAAGACGTAGCTGTTGAGTCAAAGAATGGTTTTCCTAGAGACCTGGTTAGGAAAACAAGGCGGCAGAAGTTGCATTCCTGGAGAAGGTGAGAAAGAAGAAATCCGCTCTGAACTGTGACCAGAAAATCAGAGAGATTAACTGGATTTTTTTTTTCCTTTTGGCTCTAGTTTTATTCTGGTTGTTTAGTGAGCAACTGTGCATCTTGCAGTGAACAAAATACAGGATTCTTGCTCATCATTAGTGCAAATGAGCTTTTAAATTAAAAAACGCTTTTAAGTAATTACTTTGGGTGCCAGTTATGTTTTTTGTTTGTTTTTTTTTTTTTTCAAACCTGACCAGAGTTTTTCCCATTTTGAGAGTGCAGCTTGAGCAAAGGGAACCTGGAGGTGAGCGTTTGTCACTCTGTGTTTGTTCCTGTGGGGTGTCTGCGGGATGGCCAAGGGGCTGAGGTGGGAGCGTGGAGGAGGGACGCAGAGGGACGCCCTGGTTGAGTGAGCAGCACTGGGGGAGAGCTGGGCCGGGTACACACCAATGCCTTGGCGTAACCCTTGAAATTGCCTGCAGGCTTCCTCATTGGATTTCTGCAAAGAGAACTGTCACTCCCTAACAAGCGGGGTGGGAAGACATGGCTAATGCAGACTTTGCATGTATTCATGAATGCCAGATTTGGATATAACGGGGATGCCGCCTGAGCTCTGAGCATCTCATTAGCCCCAGTTTATTTATGAGCACAATAACATAGCTTAAGGCACCTTCGGAGCACTAACTTTGGTGACAGTCATCACTTATTTTTGGGGGAGGAGGTTGCTTATCATGTGCAAAAGCAGAGCTCTAGTGCCGGAGGGCAGTGGTGGGTATGCGGCTGCGGCGAGTCAGTGGCAGTTACTTGCAAAGTGGAGCAAGGTAGGCTGGAGCAAGCAGAAGGGCATCATCAGACTATTGCAACTCATGTATACATGTGCTTTGTCTTTTTTTTCTTTTTCTTTTTTTTTTTTTTTTTGGAAGGACTATGGAGGGCTCACAGTGTTTGCTGAGCAGTGTCTGCTGAAGCAGAAAGCATAGAGGGGAATTTGTGGATGTACCAGTATTGCTATTTTATTGGTTATTGGTTGATGCTAACTCAGGTCCTCACTTTAGGTGTCAAGATATTGCTCTACAAGGTGTCTTATTCATCTCCTTGTGATGTGGTGTTTGCAGCAGTTCAGGATAGCTGTAGCCAATATGCTTCAGATCTGAAAAAACCCAAAAGAAACAAAAAATCATTCATCCGTAGCCCATTCTAAGGATCTGATACAATTGTGATGATATAAATAAATTACACTTTTACTGTCAATGATTGTAAGAGCTTAGAATTATAAATTCATTACAGGACTCATTCATTATCTGAAATAATCTTGTAATGATCTCTTTTTATATTGTTTTTCTTCTGCAATGAAAATTCTTTGCACTTTTCTTAATAGCTTCTAAATTTCTGTAATCACTTTTATTTTTAAATCCCTCCGTTATTTTACAGTCATCCTTTCTCCTTAATAATGCAGTTTTGCCAGCAGGCATACGTTGTATGCATTGAGTATTCTCCATTATTAAAAGGACAATATGGAATAATGGTGCAGAAATTTCATGAAAACCAGTAATTATTGGAACAGTGGCTGCCATACAGTAAATGCTGGTTTATGCAATATAATTTTAAACACAAATCTTCAGATATGTCCCATGCAAGTAACATGGTTTGTAATTATCCTTATTAGCAATACATTTATATTTGAAAATGCTAGTTGCCAGTTAGATTTCATGTAGTGATAGACCAAACTCTTCTGTAGTTTATTTCAGGATTGGAAGCTGTCACCTAAGCAAGAGAAAATGTATACTAGTTTAAAGGTACTAATTTGAATATATATTTGGGGTTAATGATCTGATTCTGAAATTATTACTTGTGTATGTTCATCTTGAGCTTCAGATTTCTTCCATGTTTCTTTAAAATTGTTACTGGCAGAGTTGTAATGCGATTTTGAGATGAAGTATGATATGTTTTTTCTTTAGAATGAAGATTTAGCAGTCAGTCACGAGGATTTTATTGGTTGTGATTTATAACTGTTGTCCCAAATATTCACCTAGGTGCTCACAAAAGGTCCTTGTTTTCACATCTTGTAGTTACTGATTTCATGAAAGTGCAATTATAGATAACGAGAGATGAAATGGTTGCTACAGATACTATAAATTAACTGGAGTTTTGTTGGGGAAGCTAATAATAGTTCCTTTTACTGCAGCTTTTTTCCGTAGTCTGTTACAGGCCTTTGAGCTGGTGTTACTTTCTTTGGAGCTTCCCAGGCTGAAATAAATAGAAAGGATGCTTTATACTATCCTGTGGCTGCTCTGGGATCCAAAATACTGGAGCCAGTTCAGTGATTTTCAGTCTCTTCCAATTTATTTATCCATGCGTTGTTCCCATGGAACACCTTTAGCCTTTCCAGGTTCCTTTTC
The DNA here is from genome assembly GCF_965231255.1 of Vanellus vanellus. Taxonomy (NCBI): domain Eukaryota; kingdom Metazoa; phylum Chordata; class Aves; order Charadriiformes; family Charadriidae; genus Vanellus; species Vanellus vanellus. Next base: position 25,538,491 of record NC_138914.1, on the reverse strand, counting down.
TCGCTCTCTCTTTAGTCCTTAGAGACCGTGGATCACAGAGTGAAGAAGCATTGATCTAGGCTAAGGAGGTGTTAGTGCGAGGGAGATAATGCTTTGCCCTCGGTTTCTCCCTCTGCAAAGTACAGAATGTGCTTGAGCGGCCCCTGGGAGTTGGAAGCGATGTGGGGTTTGACATGAGGAACACCCGGTGTTAGCACTGTGGAATAACCTCGCATCTGGTGGAAGCAGTGTGCAGAGCCTGAGGCTGCATAGGTGGCGGTGGGGATTGTGCTTTCTAGTTAGCTGAGAAACCCCTGCAGTGTAGCGTGGACCTTTGGTCATCCTTGTAGGCTGCCCAAAGTCTCCAAAAAGCAGTACTGAGGCTCTCGGTGGCTGGACCACTCCGAGGCTTCCACTGTGATGGCTTTGCAGTAGCCGTGTGGGATTGCTTTGTTAGGAGGACAGGCATGAGGAAGTGGCACAGATCCAAGGATGCTTTTGCTTTTAGCCTCTCGGTGCTGTACAGACTTTTAAAGGCTCCTCTAAATGGTGATTACTGTTGTGGCCCAGTGTGGTGCTCTATCTTCCAGTAATGCAGCGGAGGGTACCCGTGACCTGTTTGCTCCTCTCCAGTTCCTGCCCACGTTCAGCCTCGTAAGACAGAAAGAAATTATTTTCTTTGGATTCCTTTTCTCAAAGTGCTTCTTTATTGAGAAAGAACAATTGACGTTGTTCTTTTGTTACATTTGTATTAAATAGGAAGGAAAAAAATTATTTTATTATTCTAGATGTCATACCATTGTATGTGTGTCTCTCCTTGGAGATAGTCAAACCAGGTCCCGAGCAACCAGCTCTGCATGGCCCTGCTTTGAGCAGAGGGGTTGGACTGGAGGTTCTACAGAAGCCCCTTCCAGCCTCAAAGATTCTGAGGCTTTGCCACGCTCTGTAAAGGCAGTAAACTTCAAGCAGGGAGGTACCAAACAGCACTAAGAGCTGAAATGTGTTCTCCTTTAATGATTAGTGTGAACTGCTGGAAATACACGATTGTGAAATTGTTCTATATTTTGCAATGTGCAGCTCTGCTACCAAAATAGTGTATCTGTGTAAAAATACTCACTATGCTTTTCAATAATAAAGTTGAATTTTCTTAACTTTTACAGTATGGAGTAACACAGAAAAGCTAGTTCTCCCCTGCAAAGCTCAGTTCCATAGCAAAAAAATCAGAGCTCAGTTTTTACCTTCTTTTATTTAGTCTCTAAACAGACTTTTAAATGAGCAGAGGCTAATTGTTGGTCTACTACAATTAATAAAACAATTCAAGATTAAAAAAGAAAGCCAATTGGTTTGGACGCTGTTGGAGATGCATTATATTGACGTTAAATCTTAAGTGAAGGATCATTTTTACTCTCCTTATTAGTTAAATGAGAGTTTACTCATTGTAATGTGTGCCATTAAGAAGATTTACAAGCCCATCGACTGAGCAGCGTGAGAGTCTTGCATAGTGCTTTTGTCATTAGCAAAAAAATTTCATAACCTTCTAGTAAAAGGAGAAACGAAGCCTTTTTTATGACACAGGTTTAAATGAAGGCTGCAATCTTGCTTATAGGGACTAGCATCTGGCTATTTCTCTCCTTTGTGTAAAATAGTCCTTTAAATCCCTGGAAGGTGGGCAGTGTATGCTTCTCCCTCTTTTTTTTTTTTTCTTTTCTTTTTTTCTCCCTTCTCTCCATATAAACAATTCTGGGAATTGCAGATCTCCCGCCTTCCTCTTTCTCCTTGGGAGAGAATCCCCGAGATACCCAGATGCAGGTAATCTGAAAGGAACAAATTGAAATGGCTTTAGCTAGGGTAATTTGGTTGTGTCTAACTACTGTAAAAACCTAAAGAGATTTTATACCAATGGATTGCTCTGGTGTTACAATTCCTGTGCTAAAGCAGTACAGATGTGAAGTCCCAGGAGTGTTATTAGCTTGAAATATGTTCTTTGATTTGCATAATCAGTGTAATTATAAATCAGGACTCTTTCATCATAATGAAAAACCTATTACCTGTCAAGAGAAAAAAAAAAATTAAGTTCTGTGCTCGTCTAAGAGGAACATCTCAGGAATGCTGAATTAATGGTTCTGCCTGCATCCCTTCATTGGAGGTCCAGTGTGTTCATCTTCTCAGAGGAGAGGCCCTGTTGAGGCATCTGGCATCGGCAAGGGCTCTGAGGCTGTCAGATACACAAAATGATAGCCTTAATTTAGGAAGTCCACGGTGAAAATGCATTTATAGTTGCAGCTGCATACTGCACTTCTCCCTTGCTGGTCTTTCAGCTGATAGCCGAGGAATGCACGTATAGGAATCAAAGCCAGTTTTGTATGGGATGTTCCCGTCTGGGGTAGCAGGGATGGTTGCTGGGTAAGCATCCTCATCTTGTGCAAAAAAACATCCCGGCTAAACCTGGAGACCAGAGCTAAACGGAGTTGATAATCAGAAAAAGATGGGATGGGAAGCCAGTTTGAACTGTGAAGAGGGAAAGGTAAGTTGAAACACTGCCACGCTGCTGCAGGGCACCACAGTGGTGGTATGCAGGACTCTGCTCGTGAGTCAGAGAAATGGCCCTTCTTCTTGTCTCCTCGCTAGAAAGAGATGGTAAAATTATCATGAGAAATGCTTGTCTGTCAGTAAGTCTATCAATGAGACTTCCTTATAGAGTTTTCTAGTCTGTGTCGAGTGCTTACCTTAATTTTTTTTTCCTCCAGACATGTTGTCTGCCCAATACTGTATAATACCACTAAATGTTTTTGTAATAAGAAATCAGGAATAAATTAGGGAGAAGGGAGCATTATCTTCCATCTTCAATTAATCTTTCTGCAAAAGAGAAAAACAAAGAAAAACAAGCTTTTCTGAATTAATAGCTTCTGGTTTTCATTATAATTGTAATGAAATATGTGAATGAAAATCCAGTTCTCCCTCCCTCTTCTGAATTAGGAACCTGCCACAACTTCAGCTGGACTTTTGATATCTGGACCTTGCCTGCTGCAGGAATTCTGTCTGAAATCGAGCGCTGAAATTAAACAAGGTGCTTTGTGCTTCAGAATGCGAAAATAAGACAAGACTTGTACACATCAAAGAGATGAGTCTGGCTGCTCTTCTTTTCTTGCCTACCTCTCTGTTGCAGGGGAACGTCGTTTGACAGCCCCATTGCTGGCTGAATCTCCTGATGTGAGCTGTGTCACTGCCAGGGCTGTTGTCACCTGCAGTGTCATGCTGACTGACATCTGCCCCAGGCTGCTTCTCCTTTACTTTGTCACTCTTGCTGCAATCTTTACATGACATTTAACCTGTTTTCCTTACTAGATGGAAGAGTCTCGGGGACCTTCGATCTTGGTGTCACAGAAAGTTACTGTGCTTTTTATTTCAGCCTAGAGTAATTCAATTATGCCATTTTGGGGGAGGAGTCATCTAAATGCTTCCTCCAAAGAATGAGTTTTTTACCACTTGTACATTTTACTTTGTTAAATCCTAAAGTTTATAACTTTGCCTTCTAGTTATGGAGATTTGATATTCAGTATCCCCCAATGTTTAGCCTCTGTATGCCTTTGTGAAAAAAAGCAGTCTGAGTGTAAATTTTGAGAAAACTATAGCTAAAGTCAAGAATTGACTTACCTGGGAATAGTCTCCAACACTAGAGTGAGAGATTAAGTGTGGTTTTTTTTTTTTTTTTGTTTTTTTTTAAATTAAAAATCCGTTTCCTGCGTTCCTTGCATGAATGTCACTTCACGCTTGGAGTTATATTGCCAAAGTTTGGGACCAGATCTGGTAAGATGTGTCCAAATGCTGACATGCGATTGAAACACTATTGCACTGCAAAGGTTACTGGCGGCCGCCTGCACCAAGAGTTGGCTGTGGAGGTGAAAGCGAAGGGCAGGCTGGTATTCTCTAGAGGGGCACCAAAGGTAGGCAAAATGAGAAGGAATTACTTTGGTACAGGTTCATTACAAAAGAGAGAGTTCCCACTTAGACGGGGTGTAGAAGCACACGTTTTAACCTTGGCGTGGGTCAGGTCATTGACTGTGTCATTCATTATCACAGCTCAGATAGCATCATTACAGATGCAGAAACAGAAATCAGAGCTAGAAATGAAAATATTTTCATAAGCCACAAGAGACAGCACACAAGACTACTTAGAAAATGCCCTCAACCCCCAAAAAATCCATCAGCACCCACCTAAACTCCAGCAGAGTTTAAATTAAATTCACTTAGAAGTTTATTAGCCAAGAGATAATTACATGTAGAGTTTTCCACTCTCAGGACTGGCATCCATCCAGTGCGGTGCATGGTTAGGGGCTGCTTCCCTGCAGTCCCTCATCCTCTGAGCGAGATGGGAGAGGCTGGACGGTGTCCCCGGGGTGCCAGCCCGGAAGAGCTGAGGGCCTTCTGCAGAGAGGTTCTGCTACGACCCCGACATTTGGGGCTGACTCGCGTGACCGAAGGGAGGTTGGGGCTGTGCGGTGTGGCCAGCCATGTCCTCGGTGTCCCTGTGATGTTAACAGAGGTCTCAGTTTGATTTAAAAATACAACAGCTTTTTTTATGTCACTAGTAGCCTCAGGAGGTGAAGGTAAGCGATTGCTGACTGCGATACCACATCCTGTTTCATACAGGAAAAGAAAATATTTTTGTTTGGGGGCTTTAATGTGCCTATTGTTAGTCCTGAGAGTGTATTCTGTGGTGCTTTAGTTTTAAGTGAGCGTATTTTTATTCTGTTCTCAGTAGGGTTTTTCTGGTCACTGCTTCTAATCCTATAGCCCCCTTGGAATCACCAGGGTTGGGAGCTGGTGGTGGTCCTTGCTCCCATTCTTTTTTTCCCTTTGCCTTGTTTTTGGCAAGAATTGGTTTGGCAGCCTGCTAGAATTTTTTTTTTTTTTTTTTTTCCCCCCCCAGGGAAAAATGGCCTTCCATACAGGTGCCAGATTCTGCCATTTTGTCCTGGGAAGTCATTTAAATTTTCTCTGTCGGCAGCGAGTTGAGTTGATCCTGTATTACACCTCTGCAGATATTGTCATTCCCATTTTGCTGGGAATGTGGAATATCTGAACGGTCTTTTAAGAGTCCTTGCTTTGTGTTGTCTTTGGGTGGTGTGGTGGTGGCCGGGTGTATTCGGAGCAATGTAAAAATCCTAAAAGTAGAAGTGAGTTTCTGCTTGGTTTTTTCTCTGGTTTTTAACTTATCCCGGTGTGAGGTTGTGTGTAATGACTTTCAAGACATAGGATTTCATAGATGTGCTTGTGTTTCTGCCTTTTCTTTCCCTTGTCACATCATAAGTATACAGATCTCGGCAGGAATTTGGTTTACACACCTGTGTTGAGTAGTGCTGTAATACAGAATGAGATGTAAAGCTCCTCGTTTCTGTCACTCAGAGATCTTCTCCTGACTGTTGTACATTATATAAATGTATATAAATTACATATAAATGTAAAGCAAACACTTAGGAATCACTTTAATAGCCAGTTTTGAATAGCAGTTTGCCAGCTAGCCCACGGCTAAGGGAGAAGCTGTAGTGACCAAGCACTCCTGGGAGGTCCGAGAGCCCGTGCTGACACCCATGGTCCTGCCTTCCGTGTTGAGCCGACAATCCCTGCAGTGGTTCTTGCTGGGCACATGTGTGTCTGGGGTGTGAGGCTTTTAAATTTACACGCAGAACAGAAAACAGGGACCGTGCTGCAGTACCCTGTCCGAGCAGCATTGAGTGGGACAAGAAGTGTGCTTTAGTGTTGTGAGGAAAGAGCTGACATTGGTCTGTTGAAAAGTTAATTCTTTAAATGAAATTAAATCAGATTAAAAGAATCATTAAAATTCTGTACTGATTTCTTTAAAGCAGTTGTGGAGTAATCCCTGGCTGTGTGATGAAGGGCAAAAGGATCACCACTCCACCCCAGGGCAGTGGTGGAGTCGCCATCCCTGGAGGGATTTAAAAGATGGGCAGACTTGGTGCTGAGGGACACGGGTTAGTAGTGGGTTTGGTAGTGTTAGGTTGATGGTTGGACTTGATGATCTTAAAGGTCCCTTCCAACCTAGATAATTGTATGATTCCATGAAAAGTCCCAGAGGCAGGGGAGGGTTTGTGTGGCATTGCACAGGCACCTGGATGAGATGCTGTTCTGGATGGGGCAATAAAAACAAGATTGTAATAAGAGATAAAGAGACTGCACTGAAATAAGCTCGTAAAAAACGAGAATTGCTAGAAAGAGTTGTAAATCAACAGTGAAAACTCACCCCCCTCTAAAGACAGTAGTGAAATAGTCAGTGGTCAGACAAATATCCTTAATTTCAGTGAAAGCTGTGGAGCTACCTCGGTTTGCGCCCCTCCAGCATGGGCGTGCGGTAGGGCTGTACTCGGGGTGCCCACTGCTTGGAGCAGTGCCTGGCAGCGCGACAGGCCTTTGGGACCGGTTTCGAGAAGAACAGAAAAAGTAAGAGCTGAAAACTGATTTCTGAAGAATATGTCTGTTGTGATTCAGGTTACGAGAGGCATAAGGTGTGTATCGGTCCTGGTAAAGCATAACCTTGAATTACTTGGATTAGCGTGCAGGAACTTGCTTTTAAAGAGTCTGATGAGGTTAAAGGTGAGAAATCTTGATGCAAGTTTATGGAAAATACTTTGACAGTGAGGTTCAGCAGTGACCACTGGGACGCTATAGGACGCTAAAGGAAGTGTCCTTACCTAAGGCATTTAAAAGTAGTCAGAACAGGATAAAAGTACACCCAATCCCGAATGCTAGCGCTACAGGTCTGGGGAAGCCAATGGTCCTTCTTGTGCTCTATATGCACAAATTTGTTTGTTTTAGCTATTTCATTCTTTCTGGGAAAAGGCCTCTTCTTTTCTGGATGTAGTTCTGTGTTGTTGTAAGTGTGTTAAACTCAACAGAGCAAATTTCTCGCAGTCCTCCTTGGACTGAACAGCTTGGCATGCTTCACAGGCTTTGTGTATTTCTCCTAAGGACACAAACCAGCAGCCCCTCTGTGGCTCCCTGGGGGCGGCGCTTGCCCTGAAATGAAACGTTTCATTCGAAAATTTTACATTTTGGTTCTTCCTTCATAGTTTCCTGGGCTAAGATTCTGCTGGGAGAACAGGAGGAGGGGGAGAGGAGGAGTGTTGAAAGTTTTCAGGACTTTTGATGGAAATCTTTTAACCAACTCCAGCCGACGCCTGCTGAATTGCATTTATTGGCACTTCTGTGGGCTGTTCATAGCAGACTTTAGTGCCTTTACCTTCAGAAAGCTGTTTAGACACCCCAATCCAACCCTTTGGGAAGACTGCCTGGGGTTGCACTGGGGCCCTTCGTTTCCCAGAGGAGCTGTGAAGCAGCCAGAGAGTGTCAGTGCTGAGAACAGGGATATTTTTTGTTTCCGTGGCATGTCGCTGCTGTCACTGACCATTCTTACATTAGTATTGAACTGTATCTAAGCTTTTTAAAGAGATCTGGCTTTCTCTTCTTTTCTGCTTCAGAATTCAGGCTTCTCAACCAGCCGTGCCCTATGTATTGCGTTTCAGACTGGTATGAAACTTAAAACCAAAGAGCGTTTTTCTGCCGCCTCGCAGCGCTCTCCCATAACTTCTGCTTAGTAAAGCTCCTCCGCTGGCGTTTGCCACGTTTGTGTTCTTTGAGTCACCTAACCGCACTGATGGTCGGAAGTGGGACGGGGGGAGGCCAGTTCCTGTGAGCATGGCATTTTAAGCCGCGAAATGAGAGCTGCAGCAGGAGCTGGTCTCCCTTCTTTTTGGTTGTCTTACAGCTTAAACAAGTAAGAAAAAACGTGGGGGTGTCTGCTGGAACACAAGTAAGTGATATGCGTCTCTTCTGATGCAGAATTGCAATCCACACCAGATTCTCGCTTGCTTTCAAACATGTTTTCTTGGTTGTGTCTGTTTCTGAACGTTGATGGTGATAACTTGGCTGTCACTCTTCTTACTGAGGATGACGGTTTGGAATGCCAGAAACATAGATGTCGTGTGAAATAACCATTGTCAGTGCCATGGAGCTGGGTTTGCTAGAAGGGCATGCGTACTGAGCCAGCGCGTGCTGCTTTACACCCCTCCCAGAGGCTCTTGTGGGCCATGGGCAGGAGGAAGAGGCGAGTTTTTAAGCAGGTTTGGGGAAAATACTAAAGTTAAGCAGCGTAAGAGGGAAAAGAAAAGGGTGGGAAAGGCTTTGCTCCCTCCTGCTCAGCAGGAGAGGGTTGGGTGCTAGTCTAGTGCGGGGCGACTTGTGAAATTGGAGAGGTGAGGAAAAACAGTCTCCAGAGCTGTTGGTCGTGGACCGCTCTGAGGACGGTGTTGGGCGCTTTGCATCCGACTGGAACAAGCGGGATAACGTTGTGCCACTGCTAGAGCTGACGCCACGAGATGAATTTCGTTGCAGCGCGTGGCAGGTGAGGCTGTCAACACTGGGGTTTCCTACAGCATAGGGAGTGCTGTGGCTTCTTTAAAGACATCCTTACCCAGCTGTGTCTGTAACACAGCCTGAGCGTGGAGGACAGAGTATTACACCACTCGCCAGATTCCTGCTGACACAAGGAAGACGTTCAGCACCTTTTAATTTGTGTCAGAGTTCCTCTTAGCAGTTTTTTCTTTTTAATTCAGATACATCCATTAGCTCTACCCTTGAAGCCCTTTGCTTTCTGGCAGTAGGTTTCTGCCATGAGAGCAGCCTCTCCTCCTTGAAAAGCTTTTACTAAGGAGGAAGGCATGAAGAGAGAAAGAGAACTTCGCTATCAGTGACAGCATTAGGGAATGCCTAAGTGGATATTTCAGTTGAAAATACAGGCATGCTTGAACTGGGCTTAATGGAACCTGTTAGCGCATGCTCGGTTTGTAGCCAAACTTCGGGAAGAGCTAAGTTCCTGTTAACACGTCTATTAATATGGCTAGGCAAGGAATAGCTTTCAAAATAGAACCATAGAAAGGTTTAGCTTGGAAGGGACCTTGAAGATCATCTAGTTCCAACCCCCTAGACACCTTCCACTAGACCAGGTTGCTCCAAGCCCCGTTTAACCTGACCTTGAACACCTCCAGGGATGGGGCAGCCACAGCTTCTCTGGGCAACCTGCGCCAGGGGCTCACCACCCTCACAGTCAAGAATTTTTTCCTGCTATCTAAATCTCCTCTTTTTCAGTTTGAAGCCATTCCCCCTTGTCCTATCACTACATGCCCTTGTAAAAAGTCCCTCTCCAGCTTTCTTGTAGGCCCCCTTCAGATAACGGAAAGCTGCTGTAAGGTCTGCCCAGAGCCTTCTCTTCTCCAGGCTGAAACAGCTCTACATGTTAACAGCTGAGGGTGGTGGTGTTTGTTTTTAAATCTGGTCAGGTCTGGGCACATGCTTAGTTGTCCAGTCTCCTATTAGCTTCAAAAATGTCTTTTACCATTACATAAATTCTAGTTCATTTATCTTTGTGCATTTTCCTGCAGGCAGGTTTTTAATCAGACTGGTGACGGTTGCTTGTTTGTGATGTGCGTGATGTATATTACAGAACAGCATTAGAAATGGAGACACCATTACTGGATGCATTTCTGGATGCAACCGCCTGTTTCCATCTGGAATACTTTCACTTTTAGATGCTTGAAGAAGCTTAGAGAATTAGAATGTCTTCCCATGCTTTGACTTGGACCTGATGGATCACATTACACTGAGTTGCCTTTTGGAGTTGTTCACTTCGCTAACGTTGCAGAGAGCCTAAATCAGCAAAGAATTAGGAAACTGGAAGCTCTCAGAGCTTGTTTAGCTTGTGGGCAAGTCAAGTTCATCATTCTGGATGGATGGTGAAATCCCCCACTGGTATTAATGCTCGGTGAAAGCAAACTTCTAAAGTAGGTGGTGCTTCTCAATGCTTTTCCAGTGTGTTGAGTCTGTAAAAAATTTTTTCTGTTAGTCCAGCGGTTGTCATCCCTTTTACTCCCTGCGCGCTCTCTGTGCCTCGTGCGGGGCTGCGGGAGGTGGGCTAGCCTGGTGAGGTGTAGGCTTTCTTTGTTTCAGAGGAATAATGCAAAAAGCTGGGTGAGGAGTCCTATCAGATCAGCAAACATAGGATACGCCAAACCAGTAGCTTGGCAGAACATTTCTGGTTCTTGCTGCTGTCTATCACAGGCCTCCCAAGTTGTTTTTTTTTTTTTTTTATTATTTTAAACTGGGATTATTATTGAACGCTGCTACCTGGGGACTAGGTGCCAAGTGCAAGATCTGAATCTGGCTTGTGCACTGGGAGAACTGAAGTTCAGCCACTTGGGTTCAACTGGTCTCTTTACTCTTTAACACCCCAAATCCTTGTGTTTTATCTTAGTCTAATAGAAAAATATATTGTGGCCTTCAAGTTGGCAACAGCATCTAAGAGAAATTAAAAAAAAAATACGGACTCTCTTCTGGGTGCAGACAGCTTAGTGAGGAAAAGGGGAGATACTCAAGAAATTTCTCTGTGCCATGAAAGAGTTGCCTGGTGGTGTTGAATTCTGTCAGAAAGACTGAAGTTATTTTTCCATTTTAGTGACAATATAAATTGTACATCATCTTAGGCATTTAAGGCACCTTAGTTGGAGCCTTAAATACATATTATTTTATTAATATAATGCAAAAAAGTTGTCTCTGGAAAGCATCATCATTGTCCTTTTCAGCTTGGATTGGTTTGGAACAGAGAAACTGTAAGCAGCATTGTTCATGTGAATAGAATTACAAACAAGCCACGAAGAACTTGACCTTAAATATGTTAGAGCCATGGGGACTGCCTGTAGCAAAGCTGAGTTTTACAGCAGTTTCACACGTTTGAAAGCGCCTGCTCGGGATTTTAGAGCCCTGCCTGTTGGCTGTGCGTGGGAGGCGCTGGCACGTTCCACGTCCAGACGTGGCTGGAGCGCTCTGCCCAGAGCTGTTGCAGGTAACCAGAGATCAGCGAAGTCGGCGTCAGCTAGGCTCTCTGGGAATAACTGTTTATCAGTAGTAGCTTTTTATAAGGATTAGACACAAATAACTTTTTTTTTTTTTTTTTTTTCAATTTGCGTATATCGGTGCCCTTCCCAAGTGCTTCCATGGCAGTTTCGGAGGGTTTGCACAATCCAACACTGGACTGGAGAGCAGAGAGGAGGTGGTTTCTGCGTTGAGTCCTGGAGGTTTGGCGGGTGCGGGAGGGCAGGCAATGGGGGGGCTCGTCACCCACTCCCACCTCTGGAAGCATCTGGCAGAACCACAGACATCTTGAGGTTGGCAACGCAGGCTACACTTGGTTTTTATTTATGTTGTCCTTCGCATTTTCCATGCCCAGGAGTACCATGGAGCGCGCTCGGCAGACAGTGGGGTTCACTTTCAGAGAATTCCATGTGAAATAATCCAGTAAATCTTGTTTTCACAGGTCATTTTATAGCACTTGAAAAAATACGTAAGGAAAGTGGATTTTTGTCTTGTGTGCAAAAAGCAGCCCTAGGGGCCACATCAGAGATGAATAGAGAGAACCATCTTGGCTTAAATTAAATAAAAAAGAATGAAAACCACTTCTGTGGTTTCACCCATGCATATTTTTCTTGAGTTGGGACCAGCACTACATTTGGCATTTAAGGCATTTGTGGCTTTCCAAGTTCCTCTTCTTTCCAGCTACTTATCAATTTTATTTTCTGCTTTGTGCCCACTTGCTCTTTGGATGTACCATCAATAAATGCGTGGGTTAAGTGCCGGCAGTAGATGAACAGTGATATATATTCAGCACTAACCTATATATGCAGTATATAAGATGGTAGAAAATATTGTATTTTTAGAGGACGATGGATGGGGGGGGGGCATTAACATCACGTCTTGTTTAATGGGAAGTAGCGTAAGGCTTCGCTAAGTGTTTCCTCTGCAAATGCCTCTGAGCACAAGTCCTAGAGCATTCGGAGCCAAGTTCAGAGCTTGTTTTGGGCCAGATGGATGCGGCTGTTGAGTAATTACCAGCCGCAGATCTTCTGTCTTGATTGTTTGACAGGATTATGGAGAAGTGAAAAAGTTGTGTGTGGATTTCTAAAATAAGGATCAAAGCACTCTGCTTTTCAGTAACGTAAGCAGGTTGTAAGAGCTTTTAGCCTCCACATAAAGGGTGCCATGCGCTTGAAAGCAAGCAAGTAAGCACTAGCTCTTATTTTTATCAGTAAGAAAGGTGGTTGGACCTGCTTCCCCAACGATGAATCTAAGTAGGAAAGAAAAAGGAATTGGGTTTTCGTTCCTTTTGAAACTTTACAAAATGATGCCAACGAGACAGTCCCTTTTTGTGGCAGTGCTTGAGGAGGAACAGGAAATGGTTAGGGCAACCAGTACCTTATCCCAGGTCAGCACAGAGGGAGCTTAGGATGCCCAACTGAGGATACCCCCGGGATGCAGTACCCAAGGACAGGAGAAGCTGTGGCTCTCCTCCCTCAGCTGCTGTGGGGGACTGCAGCCACGTCCAGCGTCTCCTGGAGGCCGGTGCCATGTTCTGTGATCGAATGACATAGTGTGGTTAGAAGTGTCTTTTGATCTCTTCTAGGGCTGTTGTAGGTACAGATTTGTCCACTGAGAATTGAATTGTTAAAGTAACTTTCAGGAAAATCCTGTGATACTGTGAAAATACAACATTGCTGCGTTGCCCCCCTGGTCACGGGCACTGGTGAAGACCTGCTGAAACACCGAACTCTGTTTTCTGAGTGCCGCCCTTTTTATTTCCTTGAATTAGAACTTTTCCCTTGTGCACTGTTTTAATTTTTTACTGTTAATAAGGGAGAAGTCACAGTCCTTTACCTAACAAGCTGGCCCATCACGGCGCTGCTGCTGCTGTCACGGGGAGCTCTTGGTACCCAGAGCTGAGCCATCTGCGTAAGCTCTTTCTGTGATGATGTTTGCAATAATCTATTAATCTGCTCTAATAATCTACTCTACTTGCACTGCATTTTCCTGATAAGTGAAATTATATTTGAATAAAACCTAGTACTTATAAATTCCTGGTGTCAGCTGGAAGGATGTTTTAATAGCTGGTCTCAAATCTGCCGAAAAGCAGATTTTGCGGTAGAAATGCTAATGAAGTTTCAACAGCAACAACTGGCAGCCGTACCGAGGAATTCAGGGGTTGTATGTTTGGGTGGCAGAGATCAGTAAATAGATTTGTACCATCTGAATCTATTTTTGTCAGCAAAATTGACTTTAATATTTTATGCTTAGTTAAAAAAAATTAAAATCTGTATCCCTGTGAGAGTCTCTGCGTTTTGAGGGCAGCTCTCAGCTAATCTTCCCAAGCAGTCTGTATGGCTCCGATTTCAAAGTCTTTATTCAAAAGGTCACATCCTGGTTTAATGCCATTAGTATAAATCCAGGATAATTTAGTTGATGTGGATGGAGGTGTTTGTCATTTCAGTTTTTTGATCTTAATATAAATCTGGCCAAGAGTAGGTTGCAGTTGTGAAGCTAATGCCACGTTCTTGAACACATCACGGGAAGGTGCAGATTGATTTTTCACGTTTAGATGAATCCTTTCTACATGATGCAGGTCACTTCTCGCTCCAGCAAAATGCTGGTAATTTCAGCTAGTCCACTTTAAAATGGGAATATGGAAGGAATGTTTGTCATGTTTTCTTTGCCTTTTCTTTTTATGGATTAGCATTCCAATTTCTACATTTGATACATTTTCCCCTTCTCAGTAATGCCGGAAGCACATACATTCATGTGTTCATTTGCAGCAATTTTAAACTGCAGTCCCTCTTACTCTGTTTTTTACCTTCTTGTGACACACTAGTAAAGCTGGTGTGAGGATTTCATGGAGCTGTAGGCTTGCCACAAGTCCAAGAAACCCCAAATCCAGTACGTGAAAGTGGATATATGGGTTTATTTCCGCATTGCCCGCAGAAATTAATCAAGAATGTTAAATTAAAAGACAAACAAACATATTAGTCACTTCCTTCTCTGTTTTCCCACTGGATCATATCTTAATGGCATCTTCTAGACTGGCCTTTTGAAGGAATGTTAATGTTTTATGTGAGGAGGCATAATCAATAGCAGTAAAATGCAGCTTGAATGGTTAAATCTCCTGCAGGAATGGCGCTTGTACCATTCCCCCTACGTGGGACACATCCCTAATTCACTGTAGTTTAGGTGTATTTTACCAAATAACATGATGTTGTATGCTGGGGCACTTGTATTTGTTTGGAGAAATCCTGTTGAAATGGTTTTTATCTTTTATTTTTACTCTTTTATTTTGGGTGTCCATAGTAAAAAAGCAAGTAAGTAATTAAAGATAGGATTATTGAAATTTTGTCTGTCTTACCGGTCAGCTAGTTTGGCGTGATTATTAAAGCTGGATATATTGACTGTAATAACCTGTGAGTGAATGGCTCGCCCCTCCTCTACCCCCCTCACTTTCCTCAGGAACTGGAACGGGTGATATGCTTCCAGAAGTAGCACAAATTTTCTTCTGGATTAATAGAACGAAATAACTCTTGACTTTTTTTCCCCTCTCCCTCAGGTTGCCCTTGTTCTCCTTTTCAAATCAAATGTCACATTGACTCAAATCCGGCGTTGGAAGCATGTGGGGAACTGCAGCACATCAGCCCGGCGCAATGTATCCATCAAACTGGAAGGAAGCCCAAAACCAAAACTCCAGTGGCCAAAATGCATCCTTTGCAGAAACCCCAAGGCAAGTCGCTTTGTCCTTCTAGCAGTTGTGCAAGCTTCTATGGCATGTGAAGTGTAATACTTTTAAATGAATTGTTTTAATTGTAGGTCACAGCAAAATGGTTATTTTTATGTTCTAAGGTTCAAGTACAGCTGGTAGGGGTTTATTATCTTCATTTTTTTCCAATGTTAGATAACCTCTTAGGGAAGCCTTCAAGAAAAAAATCGATTCAGGAATACAGATTACTTCACTTGTCAATTTGTATTTCCTGTACTGTTGTTATATCTCATGCAGCTGTGAAGTGTAAGTTTAATTTAGCAATATTGTTTTCATTTGTTATTAATTTATTTTTTTTAAGTATTTAGGTAAGAATAGCTTATTGTTTAAACCTGGTCTGTTTTCCATTTATTGTAAGAACTGTGCATAGCAACAGGAAATGCCTAAATGGAACAAATGTATTTTAAAAATGAGAAATAGAAGCTAAACCAGTCCATGCAAGTGTAGCATGTGGGCTGTGGTAATTCCACAGACCTGCCAGACTTGTAGTCAAATAGGTGGCAATCCCAAAGCACGGTAGAAAAGAAGCCGGGAAGAAACATATTCCAGCTGGTCTCCAGGCAGGTCTTCTGGTCTCCCCAGGCTTTTCTTCCCTGAAACTTCTGAATGCTAAAAAAAGATTGCAGTAAATTTCTTGAAAGAGGATAAATGGTTTTCATGTTTCTCCATCAGTGAAATGACACATGGTCGCTCTTTGCAATGTCAGTTTGTCAGGTGCCTCCACTGCCACCACTCCCTGCTATGTAGAATTGGTTAAAATATTGTATATAATGGGTGCTTGCCTTAAGGTTGTGGTTTTGGTTTTGGTTTTTTTAAGAAGCATGTCCGTGTGATAGACGGTCATTGTCACGTGAGAAAAAGAGAAAAGGTATTTTGGTCACCATTAGGGTGTGCTGTACATACTGAGCCTCTGTACCACCACTCCCTCTCGATTCAAATGCCTATACGAAAGCAATTATCTGCTACTCATTCATCCTTAAACAACTACAAAGAATGTAATGTATTTTCTGATTCTGGAAGTAGACCTTAAATGTTAGTATGCTAGTTAATGCTTGAAACATCTCATGAGGTCCGTGTATTTATGGAGCTTTCACCTTCAGGTCTTGGTTGTCCATGAATGGAATGCTTCCAACATGTGGGTGTTCCATGAATGGTGTTAACAATAACAATAAAAAGGAATAGCAGAAGTGTCTGTTCAGTAAGAAATGGAGTGAATTCGACTGGTGGAGATACTTTCCTGTTATACTGATTGCCCTGATTTCCAATTACTGAGGACCCAGCTTGGTTTTCATATGTAAGTGTTTCAGAAAAGTTGGAGGGAGCTTACTTAGCTTGATTCAAGTCATGCTTAAAAGTTACTCAAGCAGATTAGTATGATCTGTTTCCATCACTGAGATAAGTACTATCTTCTACTTTTTTCTGCTGCTCACACGCATCCAAGCTCTCTCTCCCATTACAGCCATAAACTTAGAACCAAAGAAGTCCGTGTATCTTACTGGCTGGTTAATGCTCTGAAAAGGATGGGAATTTGTTAATGAGCTGAAATAAACGCCCAAAGGTAAAATGCTTTCTTGACTAGTTACACTTGCTAATACTTTTTTTGGACCAAACTCAGTTTGTTGGGCTTCTTGATGTCACGGTAGAAGTAGTCCAAGAAGAAACAGGAGTCCCAATGAAAACTCCCATGAGAGGCTGTTGTGTAGTACCCAATACTCGAAAATCAGACTACCTAATGTTGTCTCAGACTGAGCCAGGTCAGCCAAAGCTACAAATTGGCACTACAAGTCTTGGTCATGGATGTGCCAGTCATTTTCCGGAAAGATACTTCTTTGTCATAAATTTTAAATAATGATTTTATTGTTTCACTTCACTTCTTTATAGTAAAACTACTTTTTAAAAGTGCCTGCAATTAGCTTACGTATGACAGTAGAGAACAATATGTACGATACTTTGCAAGGAAGGGAAGATGGTACCTTTTTTTTTTTATTCAGTTTTATTGACTTTGTAATTTGAAATGGCTTTTCTCCCTTGTATGGTTCATTGATCTCCTTTTACTGTATGGTTTGAATACCCAGTAAAAAAAGGAAAACACTTCATGCCTCTCCAGGAAAATTAAGTTGTCAAAATAAATAAAAAAAAAAGTTGTTTTCATTAAATTGACTGTATTGAATTTGACATTTTTCCTGTAAACCATCCTTGCTTCCTCTTGGTGGCCACATCCAAAAAAAAGTAGTTGTGACAGTGTGGTTCATGTCCTTGCAGCAGACATAAATTTTTCCTCAGTTTTTTGTTGGTGTTTTTATGCAAGAACCTTTCTTCCCAGGGCTTTCTCCCTAGAGTTACTTGGATTCCTCATTAAGGCCTGTTTCTGGTTGATTTGTTGGGTGGGATGTGCTGGCATCGCCACCTGAGACTCTAGGAGCAGGTCTCTGCCCCCACCCAAGGCTGTGCTGTTGGGTCATTCATTCTTTTTTTGAGTATATTCACTTCCCAGGGGATAACCCTTCATAGTCTGCTTCCTAATGTGTATTTTTTTGGTCTCTTCTTGTCAAGGGACCTTAACTGAAGTAAGTAAATCTGCAAGTATGAGTCATTCAAGTCACCACTTGAATTTGTCTTTATTAGGTCCCCCCAGCTTTCCAAGTGAGTCACAGCAGACCCACCACCGCTGGAATGATTGATGGGAATGCCTCCATCAAGTCGCTCATAAATGCGTGTTGACTGTTTGCATTACTGTAGAGGAGGCACTGGGGAGAGGGAAATTCATGACGGGGGCGGGGGGGGGGGGGGAGCTGAAGTAATGATGCAGAGGCTGAGATGCTCATTTTGCAGTGAGGGAAGGGTCCTTAATTCCCTGCTGGTTTACACACCCAGGGTCAAACCTGGAGTGTGCCTTCTCCCACATATTTAACCATGCCTTTCTCTTTTCTAATCCTGTCCTGCTGCTTCTTATTTCACTCGTTCCTTAGTCTAGAGGAGAGGAGGCTGAGGGGAGACCTTATCGCTCTCTACAACTACCTGAAAGGAGGTTGTAGCCAGGTGGGGATCGGTCTCTTCTCTCAAGTAACAGATGATAGGACAAGAGGAAACAGCCTCAAGTTGTGCCAGGGAAGGTTTAGGATGGATATTAGGAAAAATTTCTTCACCAAAAGGGTTGTTCAAGCATTGGAACAGGCTGCCCAGGGCAGTGGTGGAATTGCCATCCCTGGAGGTGTTTAAAAGATGGGTGGACGTGGTGCTGAGGGAGATGGGTTGGTGGTGGGTTTGGCAGTGTTAGGTTGATGGTTGGACTTGATGATTGTAAAGATCCCTTCCAACCTAGACAATTCTGTGATTCTGCAACAAATATTTTGTGTCTTGTTTTCTGCCTCCTCCACATAGCCGTGGGCTGCTATGTAAAAAGGAGGAGGAGGAGCAGGGAAATGCCATTCCAGCAGCCTTCAGGCACCACCTGAAACATGCTCCATAATACTCTTCTGGGCTTAGTTTCTTTTCTCCATCAGTTTACTTGTCTGTGTACAGGATGGGCACTCGAAGCTGCATCCAAGATCCTGCTGCTTTATGCCTGGGGCCTGGAGCACAAAAATAGCAGCATTGGTTTGTGCGTGAGCTGGGGCTCGTGGAAGGTGGCTTCAGAGCATGGGCAGAGGTTCTGCTTGGCCTCCCACTTCAGGTCCCGACCCCTACCACAAAGCAGCATCTACTTTTTTCTCGGGGCTGACTGTTTATTTAGCACTGGTGACGATGGCACACATATAGATGAGCTCATCTGGTGTTGCTTGGGTTTAGCGTGCAGATCTTTGGTTCACTCTTTTGTAGAAGTCTAAAATGGTTCTGAGTTTGAAAGTCCATGTTGCGATGTGTAACACCGCTTCCTTGTCAGTTCCGGATGTAAGCTTTTTTGTGTCAGCTCTGGAGTAGACATCTTGCATGGTTTAAATTTTGTTTCTTAAGTAGTGCCTGCTAAGGTACTTTGCCTCCATGCTTATGTTGCCATTTCTCCAAATTATTTCAGCAAATCAAAATTCAGACTAACGATAGTGGTTTCCTCCTTCCTTTTTGCCCAGTGCGGTGTGCGTTGTCTCAGGTGATTCGAGTGGAGTCCGCTGACAGGAAGGACGTAAACTGTTCACATGGACAGCAGCGAGACTCAGAGTCAACGCTTTGGCAGTGAGCTTTCAAGTGTCGTGGACCAGTCTGAAATTGTGAAGGGCCTGATAGTGTGGGGTGGGTTCTGGTCTGTCTGCCTGCTGCATTATGCACCTTCTATAAAGAGCTTAGAGTTTGCCTTTCTGGCTAGATGAGCCAGATGGCTGCATGGATACGTTTTGTAGGTTGTTTTGGTTTGTTTTTACAAGGAGAAACGTGGCCGGGTATTCACTCAGCAAGCGGCATGCGAGTGAAAGCCTGGTGAACAAAACATAGAGCTTCACCATCCTATCTACATGCAAGATGGTTTTCTTTTCCTGCTTCCCTGTTATTCCTGCGTGAGATAGGTTTTGTGGTGGTGTTTTCAAAATTGAACTCTAGCGCCTTCATTTTAAGACAGGAATTTCTGATGGGTTTGGAGACTGGGCAAATCAGTCCTTTTATAGGAAGTGTCTCATCAAAGCTCAAATCCTTAGAAGATCTGATTTTATTCTTTGGTGCTGAAATAAACTCAAGTAATGTAGGTAGCTTAGAATCTGACCTGTACTCAGAGCTCAAAAACTCTTTAACAGTACTTCATCGCTGACCTCAGGACAAGGACTGTCCGAAGCAGCTCCCCATCCGCTGGAGCAGGGAGGACATCTGGGCTGACGTGGAGCTTAGAACAGATGCAGAGCTTTCTGCAGGGTAGGGACAACAGGAATTGGCTTTTTTGGGGGCATATGCCTCCATTTAGCCTCCTAAAGAAAGTAACCCTGAAATTACATACAGAAGAGTTGCTAATTAAAGCTCCATTACAATGTTAATCACATTATGCTGATGTGCCATATGGCCCATTTAAAAATTGGAAACGCTTGAAATAAATTGTTCTTGAAAATGTTTAATAAAACACGTATTTAGAGTTTCCTCATTTAATGTGTTAACTCTTTGGATAGTCTAGACCAGCGGGGATATTTGGCAGCGCCGCCCCAAGCGGTGTGTGCTTTGGGAGTAATCGCGCAGTCGGTCTTCCGACCTTCTAGCACCAGGTCTGCCACGGTGAGCCTGCTTTCACTGCATGAAACTAGAACAGCACGTGAACCTGTTGCCATGGGTTACTGCTTGCGTATTTCCAAACCCATTTACTCTGCAATCAATATAAGGTCTGAATAAATTTTTAAAAAATACATTGCATTTAAACTATGTTACATTTTTTTTTTTAAATACTGTATTAAACTTTGTGCCTTCGCCTCCTAGTGAATCCCCAAGCAGAACAGATACGTTCTTACAACGTGTGTTTTATTTATATCGTATATAACTCAATGTAGAAGCAAAAGAGGAAGGAAATTTATGAAGACTACACCACAGAAGAGATGGGGGAGGGAGAATAAAAGGAAGAAAAGCTATTATGTTCCGCCTGTGGTGTTTTCGACCAAGCAAACACAAGGCACTGAAATCCATGGTGGGATTGTTTTTCGATGGTTTGTTTTGGGTTGTGGTTTTGGGTTTTGGGTGGTTTTCCCACCCCCCCCAGTATCTGAGTGCCTGAGTTTTGAAAAGTCATGGGAGGGGAAACTCGTTAGTGTGATTGAGATGGTGAGCACATTTGCAAAAACGAAGCGTGAGCTGTGCATCCTGTTTGGTAACAAGGAAGCGGTAAAGTTCTGCAAGCCACTCGCTTCGTTAACATGTCTGATACGGCTCTAGAAATACAAAATAGAAGCCTATCATATTTCTTTAGCATACAGCAGCTTGCTTTGGTGTAAGAAACGCTTTGGGACTGCACCTGTACAGTTTGTAAAGGATGGTGAAGGAACGGATACCCTTATTCTGCATTGAGCACTTGGATTTTATTCCCAGTTTAGGATAAAGAAGATGGAGATTTATCCTCCTATTTTTTCCTCTCTCTGTTACTAGTACCTCCTAAGCCTGTCCATCTCAAACCTGGGCAGGAAAGAATTCCTCCTGCGCCTTCTCGGCCTTTGCCAGCTGATCCCAAGTCATCAAGGAGCTTAGCACCTGGAGAGGAAGAAATACCAATATCGGCAGGAGTCAACACGCTCATTGAGAAATTTGAAAGTATTAGGTAAATATGGCTTTGCGAGTTCTGCTCTAATCTCCCTTTTCTGCACTTTTAACTTAGAATATAACAGTAGAAAACAATTGTAATTATCATGTAGAAGCTTTCCTTGGGATGTTTTCTACTGGAAGTGTAAAACTTGACTGACTACACAATTATTTTATATTTTTTATAAAACTGTGTATTTCAGCAACTTCTAGTTTGTAACATACGGTTGTTCTTAAGGAGATTGAGGCCTGCTGAGTTTGGTAAGTGTTCTACCAGAAACAAGTAGCCCAGAGTCTGCTTTCAGTAAGTTGAGTTGATGTTGGGATTGGGTTTTGCACTATGGGAACTTGTTTATTGTGATATAAAATACTGAGTTTTTTGTCTGAGATTCAATAAATTTCAGACATACTGTTAGCTTGCTTCTTGGAGGGAGGGGAGAGTTAAATTGCAAAGTACTGTGAAACAATGTCGCGGCGTACAGCATTTCCTCTGAAACTTTATGTATAAGAGACATTAAATGGGATAAAGTATATGTATTTTGCTGTAAAACCTGATCATTTTACAAACACATGAAAACTCTCTCTGAAGACCAAATCTGCCTGATGGAGCTAAGTGGGTTTTTTTGTAAAGAGGGGGATGGAGACAGAGATGCCATACTGTGCCTTGGAGCGTATTATCACCTGGGGGAACCTGGTAAGGTGTCTTTTGAAAAGAAAAAGCCGTGCCGCCTTATGCTTCAAAAACATCCTCTCTCTGGCAGAAACTGCCCTGGCCCACAAGCTTTGTTCTGTTGAAGAACGTGAGTTCCTGTTTAAACAAACCCGCAACCAAACGCTTCTTTTAAAAGATGATTTCTCCCTCCCCAAACCTCCAAACCAGACTGTTCTTCAAGACAGTGTGGGGAGTAGGAAAGGACGGGGGGGGCTGGTGGTGCCATTTCAGTAAAACTTCTGGCTTGGGGGGAGGTGGTTTTATCTGAAATTGTTGGGTGACTATTATGACAGCCATGTGCACACACTTGCCTCCTAGGATTGTAAAGGAGGCGCAAGAAATACAATTCGAATCGAATGATAATTGGGCCCTCTCTCTTTTGGGGGCACTTTTGAAACCTCTGAGTGTTAATAGGAATGACTGTGGTGCTTTCTCTCCACCCACAGGCAACCTGTACATATTCTTCAAAGAAACCAGCTAAATTTAGCTCTTAAGATGGAACCTGGCCTGGACTCCTCCAAACAACCCAGCTCGTGTGACTGTGACATGGTGGCTTCCAGCAGCTCTTCCACAAATGAAAAAAGTGAACCTGATGAAAACGAGCCAGATGTACCATGCGGTGCAGATCTATCTAACACAGACATAATGAAAATTAAAGAGCTAAGCGTAGGCGATAACAAAAGCCATGAAGATTGTACTGCTGTGACTGTGAGCAAAGAGCCCTCTGGAGAGCTTGGCAATAAAGACTCAACTGCAGAACTGAACGGTAACGGTAAAATTCCCAACAGAGACAGTGGCATCGACAGTCCTTCTTGTAGCGTGGCAGGGGAAACTTTCCCCAGTGAAGACGGTGCAGAGCAAAAAAAGCCCAGCGTGGCTGGGAACCCAGGGGAAATGGAACCTGACAAAAAGGGCACCAAACCTTCCTCTGCAGAGCAGAAGAGAGACTCCACCCAGGATGAAGACAGTGACATCGATGAAGGAAGCAGCGAGGAACAAGAGACAGCAGAAGTGCCAAAGGTAGAATATTTGGATGTAAACAAGGTAAGGTAGTTTATTCGTTACTGTTGAGTGCTCGGAAACCAGTTCCTGACTCTGGCCAGGGATCCCTTGCATCACTTTCTTACATTGTTTGGGTTTTTTGGTTGGTTGGTTTTACGTCAAAGGATCATGACAGTCATTATAATTTACTGCTTGGCACAGGCCATAACTTGCTCCTGACCTAGATAGTATCTCACAGAAAAGTTCCCAGTCTTGATTTAAAAGGTTTCATATAAGAGAATCCATCATAGCCAGGGGTAAGTTGTTGAAGTTTAAATGCTTTCGTAGGTAAACTCACACCTCGTGTTTCTTGTTTGGGTTTGTTTAGGTTCAGCTTCTAGTTGTTAGATCATGTTGTTTTCTGTGGGTCTCCGTGATATGCGGAGGGCTAATTGGATAGCGCATCTTGCAGGGTCAGGGCCTTGCATCCTAGTAGGACATGCGTGATGGAAGTCTCTTCTAACAGTAATTTATTTATTTTTTTTTTTTACACAAAGCCTGTGCTTCTGTTGGTGTGACTACTTTTGAATGCACAGAAGTTGCTTTGAGAGTCATCATATGAAATTACTCTTCAGGAAACTGTAGCTAGAAGAGATTTTCTTTGAATCCAGAGTAATGTAGTCCAGGCTGTTGTGTATTTGCTGCAGCTGTATAAGATTAATGGCATATTCTTTTGATTATTTATCAAGACAGCTATTTTTAGAAATAGTGATGACAGAAGGGGTTAGATTTTTCCAGAAAAAGAAAACAGAAGATGCTTTGAGCAAAATGCCTGCAAAATATTCCACTTTTTATTTGGTGGGGTTTTTTTTTGTGTTTGGGGACGTTTTGGGCTTTTTTCTTCCCCCCCCCCAGCCATCATGACAGTAAAGTTTAATGTACTGGATTTTTGGTTTTTTTAAAGAATACGATGAGCGCTAGCAACTAATTAACTGTAGCTAGTGAACTGCAGTGTTCACACCTCAGTTTGTGCAAATCGGGTGGTTCTGTTGAAATCTCCAAACATATCCTGATTTGTGTATGTCAAGAGCCTGTCCCTTGGGAAATGTGTCAGTTAAAACTCATTCAGTAGCTTCTGGGTCAAATTGGCCAGTGACTATTGAAGAGTGATGAAAATTGCACGTGGGTAGGTGGTATGCAAGAAGTTCTGTCTCTCAGAGTTGGCAAGTACAGTTTTAGAGTACAACTAAAGCTCTGTGGTGTCCCCTTTTTTCCCAAGAATAGAAGACAGCCTGCTGAGGCAAACGTACCGACAGGAAGGTATGAGAAAGCCCCAGACTTCCTCTTGCAAGTGCAGTGCTTGCACAATGGCCATTCATGCCATTCAGACACTGCCATTGCAGCCTGTACTCTCCAGTACCTCATTGCCGTGCTGCTCCTTCTGCAAATTTGGTGAACGTTGATCCTGCCAGGGTGCTAGCATGAGGTTAGTCAGAGGGAAGTGGAGAGGACCCAGCAGACTAGGAAGCAGTGAGCGCTGCATGAACCAGATCTGTTTGGCCAAACTCAACTGCTTTCTGTAGGTCGGGGGGATGTGATCTCGTTCGCCTCTCTACCAGTCTGCAGTCCCACCTGGCAGCTGGTGTGGATTCGTGAGGAGGAACCTGTCACAGAATCACAGAATGGTAGAAGTTGGAAGGGATCTTCAGAGATCATCTAGTCCAACCCCCCTGCCAAAGTACAGTCGTCACGAGCAGGTTGGACAGGGTCATATCCAGGCAGGTTTTGAAGATCTCCAGAGAAGGAGACTCCACAGCCTCTCTGGGCAGCCTGTGCCAGTGCTCTGCCACCCTCACAGGAAAGAAGATTTTCCTCATGTTGAGACAGAATTTCCCATGTTCCAGTTTGTGCCTGTTGCGCCTTGTCCTGTTACTGGGCACCACTGAAAAGAGTCTGGCCCCATCCTCTTGCCACCCGCCCTTTAGATATTGGTTAACATTGCTGAGATCCCCTCTCAGCCTTCTCTTCTCCAGACTGAACACCCCCAGGTCTCTCACCCTTTCCTCAGCGGAGATGCTCCAGTGCCCTGATCATCTTCGTAGCCTTCCCCTGGACTCTCTCCAGTAGTTCCTTGTCTTTCTTGAACTGGGGAGCCCAGAGCTGGAAAACCATCAGGCTGTCCTACCTCCTTGAGAGCCAGGGAGGACATCCTTGCCTTGGCACTGCGTACGTGGCAGATGACTGCCTCGGCATGGAAGGCTGCAGTGCAGATTGCCTTGGGCTTGCGCAGGAGTAAATCCGTCGCAATATTGGTCAGGGAGGGCAGCATGACTGCAGGGTCTGCACTGCCAAAGGAGACCACTGCCGAAGGAGACCTCTGCCTTTTATCTTGTATACAAGAATTTGGGGGGGGGGGGGGGGGGGGGCAGGAAAAGTCTTAGTGGTGGAGACTCCAATTAACATCTGTATATTAGCATCTATTTAACGTGTCTAATCCATCCCTTGACATCTGGTATCTCTTCAGTAGTCTGCAGGTGAAAGCTTGTTTACATCTCAAATGGGCTGACAAAACACAGTTACAAGGTCACACTTGTCTTGTAGCTTGCTTGGTGAATTTATAAAAGAGAGAGATCTCTAGTGGAAGATTTTTTTTATTTTCTTGTGCCAGTCTTCTTCCTGAAGTGCATTTATGCGATGAACTTAATTTATGTGTTGCACTTCAGGTTCTCTCTTGGATTTTTACTTGATTTCACTTTCAAAAAGGAATTTTTGACACTGACCAGGCTACGCTAAGTCAGCTTGTTTTTGCAGCCACGTGGAGGGGGAAGGCTTAGAGAGATCTGCTGCCTCTTCTGTAGCGTAAGGATTGTGCCCTCTTCTGGGGACGCAGTGTGTGAAGCCAATCTGTGTGTTAGGTGTCCACACTGTCCTCCCACTCTCTCTGCTTTGATTCTGTGGCAGATTTGGGACACTATGGACTAAGGGTTAGGGTAAAGGGCCATAGCTTCCAGCAACAAGAGCCAACGCGGTTCAAAGTTGAGTTGTTCAGTGGTTATTCTTAGGCTGGAAGTTAACACCACCTTTGACAAAACCGTTAATTTTCCAGAAAACAAGGCACCTGCCCCGGAGACCCCAGCCCCTCCAGGAAGCTTTGTCTCCAGAGCCAGTGTCTTTTTCCTGCTTCCCCCTTCCCACCGCTAGTACCAGGCTTTGCAGCTGCACGCCGGAGGTAACCAGCACTCTCATTGAATATGCAAGTTTCCAGAAAGCTTTGTTACAGTTGGAGGAGGATGCATAAGAAGTACAGCTGCAGAATGATTTAATGATGGCTCAGTAAATCCTAGGATATCAAGTTAAGTGAAGCTCATGAATAAACATAAGCGGGGGAAAAAAAAAATCAGATTTGCTTTTTTGTTCTCTGATTTTCTATTTCAGATATCTCTCCGTCCGCGACCCGAGCTTTCACACATCCCATGGCTAGTGAAGTAACATTGCCTGATGTATGATGCGTATTGTTTTATTTAGTCCAGGTTTAGCTCTGTGCTGTGACATGGCTTCCTTTGGGAGTCTGCAGCTCAGTCTAACAGGTCCCGCTATTAGCACACAATTATTGCAATATGTTTTAAAATCTCAGGAGTGACTTGCTGGGATTTCCAGTTATCTTTTATCAAAATGAAAATGAACAAAGGGAGCTTATTAGTTTTGATAATGTCTCAGAAAATGTCAGGAGCTCCAAGAACTGAGGCATGTTAGCGTTGACGGTTACGAAAAAAAAAAGAAATTACATGAAAGTGAGACTGAGGGGCTGTCATGCTCTGTAGTCATATACCCAAGGCCTTTGCCGACTGCCTGGGAGCAGTGGAGTAATGCTTCTGAGATGGCTAACACTTCCTCATATCTTTTTATTTAGGTATTTTTCACTAAGAGTAATATGTGCTTGTTAGTAATCACCAAAAGAATGCCTTTCTCCATCTGTCCTCCTTCCTGCTGGGTAAAATAGTAATAATGAAGTCCCATGTGGGCCTTATACAGTCACTGACACACACTTCCATTCCGCCTGTATGAAGCTGGAATTTCACTTCTGATTTCACTGTACAGTTTGCGTTGGGAAGTTTGGCCTGCAGTGCTGCAAGGCAGACCTTTGGGTGAGATTATATCCAGATATATTCTGGAAAAAAATTTGCATAGGTCAATCTTTTAGTCATAATGCTGTATAAGAAAAATGAGATATGTTCTCATCACCCCTTTTTTTTTTTTTTTTTTTTTTTTTTTTTTTAAATACTCTAAGGAGAATGAGATCTCAATACAACAGAGACGACAACCAAGCATAGGATAACTTTTCCATGTTGTTTTCATCATTTTTGAGTAGGAAATTGTCTATAATCTTTCTGGGACTTTCTGCATTCTTTGTAGGGGTGACTGGTGGGGTTTTAAAGTATAACCGCATATGATTTTAACCTAAACTGTATCCCAGCAGCTTTCTTGCAAGATTCACTGAAAGCCTCTTGCGATAGAGATGCTAACTGACTAGGGTTGCGTGCAACCAGTTGTGTGAAAAACGGTTGCTGCAGGGTATTGCCCAAGTTTTCTCATAGCAAGCCTTTGTTTTTCACTTTAAATTTTCGTTTCAAATTTGCTTTTCTTGATAGCTAGGTTCATGAATCTGTGGCCCAGGCGTGCTGGGCAGGTGCCCGGCCGGCTCAGGGAGTGGATTGGCAGGAAGCGGTGATATACTTGGGGCCGCTTAAATCATCCCAGCCTGTGCCAGTCCCCAATCCGTATCGAGGATGGGGGTATTTCAGGTGAGAACCTATTCCCAACACAGATGTGAGCCTGACCTTTATGAGAAGCTGGTTCTGTTTGCTTTCAGGCTGGCGTTTCCTTTTTCTTTAAAATGTTTTACGGGCAATTACAGCTGGCAATGAATTTTTGAACCTTTCCACAAAGAAGTGAAAGAGCATCATGCGAGTGCTGCATCAAGTGCTGGAGTGAGCTTCCTGTGTCGTGAAGTCAACACCTACCGCTTCCCTTTTTGCATCTTTCTTGTCTCCCCGCTGGCTAAGCTGTTTGAACAAGACCCTGCTGGTGATGTACAGTCGTAATGTAGGGCTGTGGAGCACAGTTCTAACATGCCGTGGCCGCAAGCACATTGGGCAAAGCAGGAGGGAAATATATTTACAAGAATGGAATAGCCTAAAATCCGCATAGGGTGGAAGGCTACAAATATTTTGCGTTTCTGTGTCATTTATGTGCCTCATAAATGGCACACTGTTTTTCCAGGATTAGTAAGGTTAAATATGCTTCACTGGTGTGACTTAAAGGCCTAAATAGGTGAGGAATATAGTCCACATTTGAGTTTGCAAATTTGTTTTACTTTTCCTTTAGAAACATAGACTGTGAAATACCTCATTCATAGTGAACTGAATTATGACTCGGGCTTCGTTAAAGCTGTCCAGCCGTGGTGCAAAATAAGGTTAGAAGAATGGGTCCGCCTCACGTTCAATTAATCTACTATTTCATTTAAAACGTTATGTCCATTGAAAGGCAACTGTGTTGCAAATTAGCTTGAAAAACATGCCTATCTCTGCCACTAGCAGAGACAGCAACCGAAGATAGAGTCGCTCTTTAAAACTGAGCTCAAGCTGAGATTCTGTTCAGCCCTTGTTTGGTATTTAAGCAGATGTCAGCAACTTTCTTGGAAATATAAACTGAGTCGCAGATGGTGAAGGTCAGGAGGTTAAAGAGTGCCTGTGCTATGTGAATATTTACTTCTGAGAACAAATGTATTTGGTTGGAAATAATTATATTTCAAATTCTGAATTCAAACAAAGCAAAGGATGCTCTTGGCGGCTGGTGTGCTAGCCTGCTTACGTCAGTGCCTTTCGTTCAGGCGGTATTCTGCACCCAGCAAAACTGGCAAATAAATTCTTTCTCAGTGAGAGACCCTCATAGTTATTGGAATGTGAATGGCCAGCCATGCGTTTCATTATCACCTCTGTGGGAGGTGGTTCTGCCCCTACGGAGGTCATTCTGCCCCTCTACTCTGCTCTGGTGAGGCCACACCTGGAATATTGCGTCCAGCTCTGGAGCCCTCAACAGAAGAAAGGCACGGACCTGTTCGAGCAGGCCCAGAGGAGGCCACGAAGATGCTGCGAGGGCTGGAGCCCCTCTGCTGTGAGGACAGGCTGAGTTGGGGGTGTTCAGCCTGGAGAAGAGGAGACTCCGGGGAGACCTTAGAGCCCCTTCCAGTATCTGAAGGGGGCCTACAAGAAAGCTGGAGAAGGGATAGGATGTGGGGTAATGGCTTCAAATTGGAAGAGGGGAGATTTAGATGAGATATGAGGAAGAAATTCTTTCCTGTGAGGGTGGTGAGCCCCTGGCACAGGTTGCCCAGAGAAGCTGTGGCTGCCCCATCCCTGGAGGTGTTCAAGGTCAGGTTGGACGGGGCTTGGAGCAACCTGGTCTAGTGGGAGGTGTCTGTGCCCACGGCAGGGCAGTTGGAACGAGATGATCTTTAAGGTCCCTTCCAACCCAAACCATTCTATGATTCTGTGATTATAAGCTGTAGTATGTTGCATTTGCTTGTAACAAGTTCAAAGCTTTGTTGTGCTGTGATTTTTTTTTTTTTCTTTCTCCCTAAATATTAATACATATCACATGAATGAATGGAGCAGGATGTTGTGTAGCATATTAGAATAGCTTAAAAGAGTATCTGAGTTTGCTTGAAATGATTTGAGTAGCAGGTAGGCAGAGTGCGTGTCGAAGCTTTGTTCGTGGCGTGGTTGCCCGTCTCCAGGTTTGTGTGTAGAAAGAAAGGGATTGCTTTAAATGAAGACTGAGGCTGTTTCAAATCCAGAAAAGCTAGTCACCTTCTTTCAATTAATACTTATGTCATGGAACTGTGGGTACTTCATGCTAAGTGGTACCTTATGTCGTGTAGGATAGCTGTGGGTCTGGTTTGTTTGCATTCACGGCTAGCTTTGAAAAGGCTTCGAGGTCTTTCAGTTATAGTGCAGTTTGCCTAAATGTGGGGAGGGTTTATTTAAATTTTTCTCGTCAGCTTTGTTTAGAAACAAAACAAGGCAATGTTGAAAAAGCTTAAAGACAGCATTTAATTGGCATTTTCTAACAATCTGATGGTGGCCAGGGTTGTGTCTAGAAATGCCTGCCACAAATGCTAGCAAGTACACAGCGACAGGCATTTGGGATAGAAAGTGCTGTTGCTGGTGAGGGGCCCAGGTGCTTCCTGAACTGGGAACAGCCCTGTGTGTTTAATAGAAATCAGCAGGACTTACACTCCACGGATTTGTCCGGTCCTTTTGTGAACCTGCCTGAAGGTTTACCGTCTGCAGTGACAAGTAGCTGGAGGAAGCAGCACCTCAGTAATTTTATAGGATGGTCTTTGGTTTTCCCACAGAAGAAATAGGGAAAAATTACACTGAGTTGACGCTGACTGTTCCATTAATCATTTGTACCACCAGTCATTTGTACCTCTCACCTTCATCGCAGTTGTCTCTTTCTTCCAGATCCGGCCCAGTAAATTTTCCCTGCATTTGATCATCCTTGCTGCGCCTTTTGGGTGTTTGTGTTCCCGAACACAAACCAGGCAGCCCTCAGTTCTGGCCCCTAGGTTTGGGATGGTTATATGTAAGCATGGCATTTGAAGTCTAGACCCTTAAAAAGGTATCTAGAGTTTGTCAGAAAGCTAAAGCCTGTGTCCTAATAAGTCAAGTATTTTTAAGAACTTAGAGAGCGAAGAGTCTATGTAGCTTTTGGCTTAACTGTGAATGAAGTTGGTGCTTCATAACTGCATTCATGTTTTTTAATTAGTCCTTTCTCATAGTATTTCTTTTTAAATGAGCTTAAAGAAAGACTTCACTGAATGACCTGGGTTACGTTACTGAAAATTCTTTCCAGGGAATTGGCCGGTGTTTAAAGCTGCACAAAAATCTTGAAATATGCCATAGAGAGTAACGCTGCACTGGCCAGGGAGAGAAATCTGTGGCCAAACAGGTCTGGTTTCTAGTTTTCTTTTTAGTCACAGGACCTGAATCCAAAAAGGAGAACAGTTGATTTACAGTCTAGTGCCTTAGTTACCAAATACACTAGATGTATTTCCAGATTTGGAGGATATTTCTGGTTCTTTATAGAAAAACATCATGAACTAAAGTGATGTCCTGACTAGCCATTGACTGTGTTACTAATTGCTCTTTCAGCAAATAGCTTTAAAAATGTCCCTGGAGCAAAACAATCCTTTGATGAGGGATGTGGAGCAGATTCTGAAATGTGTTAACCTCCTTCACTTCAGGCAGGAAATTTGGCCCGCTGAGAAAATGGAAAAAAGAACAGCTGATGAAACTTGAGTTTGTAGGTGCAGATGGATTGTGTTATTTGTAACTTCTTTTTTTCAGTGTACAGAGCCCCAAAAGCTATTCAACATCGCAAATGAACTGCTCCATACAGAAGAAGCATATGTTAAAAGACTCCATCTGTTGGACCAGGTAATTCAATTTTGAATAAACTCTGCTTTCTTTTCCTTGAGCAGCAGTGATGTCTCCTGTTCATCCCCTAACCTATAGCCCAGTAGTGTGAGAATGCCGTTTAGAGGTGGGAGATGGAGTTCGCTTGCCAGGCTGCATGCCGTGGGTCCCAGAGGTAAGCTTCTGGCAAGCGGGTTCCCTGAGCTGAGGATTAGGCTGTCGGAAAGAGGAATGGCAAAGCAGCAGCCCGAGATACAGACACCACCAGCATTCGGTTCCTCCCTGAGCGTATGTGGAGAGGAAATCACAGGGACACTGAAGGCACCAAGGATGTCGAAATCTGTGTTTGCTCCGTAATGTGCAAGAGGTTTGCATTTTACTGAAATTGGCCCGCATGGGTCAGCCTTGTGCTCACAGCGAATTATTTCTTGGTTTTTTTACCCACTGTGTTTCGTAATTGTTGTCCATCATATTTACACGTGGGGATAAAGTAAAACTGGTGTGATGAGCCTGAACTTCCTTCCACATAAACATCTACATGGCATGGGCATTTCTATAATTATCTCAAAGAAAAAAATACATGAATGTGCAGGAAAGAAGTCAAAATGAGGAGGAGTCCCATTGCTAACCAAGTGTTTCTAAAAATGAGGAAAAAAAAAAAAAAAAAGAAAAGAAAATTGTCACCTTGCTAGAAGTCTTGTTAGAAGCTGTAATTTGCAGAGCCCTCTACCCTCCAGCTCTGGGACCTCTATGGAAGACTTTCCAATGTTTTTTGGATGAGTAGAGACTGTTTCAGGACCTTAGAAATCTAGGGAGTGTCTTTCCCTTTTGTTCAGTACAGTGTAATTTTTCCCACAGAGAAACAAAATAATCACGTGGTTTATTTTGCTTCACGTAAGCAGGAGTAAGTACTCTTCAGGGACTGGTTGTTCTTTGCAACTTGCACTCCTAAATGTAAGATGTCTGATCTTCTCAGTAGTTTCAGTCTTTTTCAACTTACCCCTCAGATTTTCCTAATTTATGTCGATAGCCCATAGTCATAAATCTAACCCTAATTGACAGTGGGCTTATATTTTGTGAACCTCCCGAAAGACCCCAAGGACTGACTACCAGAAGTCAAAACTTGTAGCTCTGTTCTACGGCTTTGTAATATGCAATCTAAAGCCAGTGTGCCTAGGATTGGTTTTTATAAATATACGGTGGTGCTGTCTTGTTGTCTCATGCAGGTTTTTTGCACTAAGTTGTCAGAAGCAGGTATTTCATCTGAAGTGATAACGGGCATCTTTTCAAATATTTCTTCCATCTATTGTTTCCATGGACAATTTCTTCTTCCTGAGCTCAAAACAAGAATTACAGAAGAATGGTGGGTAACTGTCATTACAATTATTTTAAAAATGTATTTTCAAGAAACTGTAGCAACCATAAGGCCTGGTCTAATTCTAGAGTTTCGAAATGTTTGATGCAGTAGTTCACTTGTTATTTAATACATTAGTATGGAGCCTCTTAAACATTTCTGAATACAGGAATAGATGCGAGTACTCAAAATTTCTAGAGTATATTGTGAGATTTTTTTTCCGTCCAACGTACTACCCCAATTTGTTTTCCTTATTGTATTTCCACTCTCCCATTATTGCAGTGCTTTGACATTGCAGTACTAGGAAGGAAGAAAACTGCTTATTTTGGCCCCATAGATGAAGTATTGTGGCCCCACTGTGACACATTAAAAAAGCGCAGTTACTTCTTGAAGAAGGAGAATGCATCGTCATGTCACAGTCTAGACTTTGTGTGCCATGTTGGAGACTTCATGAGAAACATCCATTTCATATTTTCTTTAATGAATTTTGTTATGGCTATATAAATCTTAATTTAATGTTAAAATTAGCATTATAAAAGCAAACCAGTGGAAAATCTGGAGAGATAAGGTAGATGACTTCATATCTATAAATTTGCTTACATCTTTTGTACAACCACTTCTGTTGAACACCACAGCATTGCACAAGTTTTTACTCCAGAATTTGTTGCAGTTCTGTTCTAGGAGATAATAAATACTATTGGTTACAATGTATATGTATTTTTTGAAAGAAAATTGTTGTGGGTTGGTTGTTTTTTTCAGTGAGTAGTAATGGTCAAATACCAATTAAAATTTGGCGGCTATAATAGGTTGTAGATGATGCAGAAACGCAGTGCTAGCTAGAAAGGTTGATTTTAAAGCAGACCTAGGAAACTTGATTTGAGCTTACACGCTGGCTGTCCTGCAGTGGAAGGGGCAGATAGTGCTGACGCAGAACCTTTCCAAATACCCTAAATGCTGAAGACAAGACCAGAGTTCACATCTGGCTTGGCTGAGGCCAGTTTTCGCATAGTTCATCAATGACCCGAAGGAATAAACGAGTCTTAGCACCTTTGCACCTAACTTGCATTTACAGGGACAGCTATAATAAAAGGGGAGGAAAACTGGAGGGTTTGGAAGCCAGAAGAGAGCAGGAGTTTGTTAAAGGGCTGAAGGGGGTCTAGTGCAGTCAGACTGCAAAGTCGCGAGTTCAGCGGGAGAGAAGAGCTGGGGGAGAACAGCTGGTGCTCTGCCTGGCCCTAAATGTGGAGGAGACAGAGGTGCGTTGCTACCGCCGCTGTCAGCCTGAGGGGGCTTCTAAGCAAACATACGTCTGGCCCCCCAGGACTACCCAGCCGAACTGAGTGATCTCTTCACGTTAAAACCTCTTCAGATGTTTGGCTACAGTGGAAGAGATTGTTTTTAAAAAGTAAAAGTTTTCCACAAGATTTTGTGCTGGACAGCAGAGGTATGTAGATATTTCTTCAGTGACGCGTAGTCAGTTTGAATCTGATCTGCACTAAAGAGGGTGACGGTGGGAGCGGAAATATCATCCTTTGTACATCCGGATGGATGTTTAAGGTTTCATCTAGGGCACCACATAGATTACTTTAAACTAAACTTAGCCTGAAATATCTTGATTGCATATGAGTGTAAGTGCTTGCGCATGTGTGAGACAACTGTGAAAGTCTTACAGTTGTGTTTTCTCTCTGAAGACAGCATTGATTTCCAGAGGCTTCAGTACTTACCTATCTCTTTCCCGCAGGACCGTCAACCCACGGCTAGGAGATATCCTACAGAAACTGGCTCCGTTTCTGAAGATGTATGGAGAATATGTCAAGAACTTCGACAGGGCAATGGACATGGTGAACACATGTATGCAGAGGTCCTCTCCATTCAAAGATGTTGTTCAGAACATACAGGTCAGTTCTTAATTGGCATAATATGGCTTGGAGATCCTCATTTATTTGTGTGAGTTTATTTTTTTTTCCAGTGCTTGACACACAGCGTTTAGCTACAAGACAATACTGCTGTAATAGTAAAATTACACAATTTTAGTGGCAGTCCTTTCTTCTTTTCTGCCGTGTGACACAGGTTTTTCACATAGGTAGCTTTTTCTCCACTCACGTATTTAAGACGAGTATCAGAAGTCACAGAATGAAACTTTGCCGTTGGCTCAGCAATTCGGACTGCGAACATGTCCATTTACAAACTCTTTTTAATTTCTCTTCCTCATTACTAATTTTAATTTTTAGTAAATACATTTACATTCTGAACTGGCTGTGTTTGAGTTTGGGGGTGTCACTGGCAGCATCTGCTGTTGGTCTGATTTTTCTGAGCCTCACAGAGTGGCACGCAGCTCTTAGGGATCACAGCTCTGCAGGAGGATGCTTAGCACGGATTTTCATGTGTTTCCTCTTAATTATACAAAAAGCTGCGTGGGGAGGAGGGAAGAACTCTGCTTATGATGGCGTATCCATAAAACCTCTCTCTCCCCCTCAGGCCCTGGGCCAGCTGAAGGGATGCGGCAGGCTCCAGCACACTTCCAAGCACCCCTCCACCGGGGTGGGGAAAGCAGATCCCATCCTTTGGGAGGGGAGGGCTGGCAAGGAGCGGGTTAAGCAGAGCCGGGAGCGCAGCTGCCTGCCCTCAATGGGAGGATTGTGGCTGGGCCAGCTGTCAGGAATCAAGTAATCCCCCAGCAAGCTGGGAGAGGAGAGGCCCTGCATGGAAGGTCAGACAGAAGCTTGGAGGAGCAGGAACTGGGGAAGGTCCTCTTCTACCAGGCTCTCATTCCATGTGGCCTTTTCTTAACCTTTTTTCTGTCTGTGCCCAGCCTGCTCTCACCGAGGTGCTGCGCAGCAAGTGCTGTAAAAAAAACCAAAAGCACACAGGCATTTTGCTGTCTTCAGTTTGTGCCAAGGCACTGACATGGCGTTCTGAAGTGAAAATCAGTTTGTGACTGTTTTCCCTACAGCACAGGCATCTGCCTGCCCTAAAATTCATCTGTCTCTTCTCACCACCGAGCGACAAGCACAAATGATTTCTGCTGGTTGTCAGTCTGCAAAACTGGCCTGCAGCTGTCCGAAACCATGGGTGTTTCTGCTGTTGGTTGAGCAAAACCTGGACAGGCAGTATGAATGCAGGCACTGCGTATAGGAGATGTGATTCTGAAGCCTACTGATGACAGTATTTCACTGTAGGTTATTTTAGCAGCAACATCACAGCGCCTTTTGCTTCTGTCAATGACTGTAGCTGCAGGAGGCAAAGGTTTGACCCGGAACACTTAGTCCACTCATCTGACCTGTCTCAGTGCTGTGAAAAGCCACGGTTATTTTTCAAAATACCAGTTGAAATCTGTTGTGATCTGCAGTACTGCACGGTCCACTTAAGCTGTTAATGAAATAGTTGTACAGCTGAAAACATTAATAATTATTAATTATGCTAAAGTAGGGAAAACAGAAAACAAAAATCCCATGGTACTTAAAAGTGCATGTCTGTGACTTATCGAGTTTACTTTAGCTGACCTTGAAGATAAACATACTTCCTATTTGGTTCACATCCACCTACAGGGGCCAAAACTTGATTGCTGATGAGTTTATTAGGACTTTTCTTTTTATCAACTTTCTCCTTGTGCCATCACATAAGTATTTTTTTTGTATATATTTCAGGCTGGAGGGAGCTTTGAGCAACCTGGGCTGGTGGGAGGTGTCCCTGCCTATGGCAGGGGGGGGTGGAACTCGGTGATCTTCAAGGTGCCTTCCAACCCAAACCATTCTATGATTCTGTGATACTATGATTTCTGTATTTTGGATTGTAACATGAATTGAACACAGAATGAACATTTATCCTTCCTCTAGCAAAGTAATTTGAATTGCAGTGTAAACTCTGTAAACTTTTTAAAATTGCATAGCATTGAACTTTTCCTATTTGGAACAGTTTATTTTGTCACTGCTGACTTTTTAGAGAGGATGCAATTGCCACATGAATACAGCTGACGTGAGCCTTGAGGTGACTTCCTCCTCTGCTTCCCTATTGCTGTTTGGTGTTAAGGTTCATCCTATTGCAGGAATAAAAAGACAATAGAGAAGGTTATAGTAAGTGGACTTGGGAACAATAAACCAGGCACTAATATGCAGTAGTGCCGTTCTGTGTCCCTTTTAGTTCTTCCTGGAGTCTCCAATTCTTTCAATCACGGTTATATTTTCTGGAAAATTTGGTGCTTAAAACTCTGAGAGATAATAAATTCACTTAATCTCCTATAAACAGAAATATTGTTCACCCAGCTACACTGTGACAAGGTATTTTTAAAAGCAAATTTACCTCTTCAAATTTCTGGAAGGATAGCTGATATTTTTCTGTCAGACATTCATCTCATTATCTCCAGGCTTTGCTTTGAGAATTGTGTGAGTCAGCAGCGCGTCATGGGCTGTAATATTTATAAGGAAAACTGCAAATACCTGAAACAAGCGCCTTTCTCTGAGAAAAGCATGCTGAAGTTAATGTGGTTTTTGAGGGGTGTCTTACACCAGAACAGACCGAGACGTGGCATTAGTGAGCTGACGTAAAGATAATGCTATGGAGAGGAGTGCGCGTGTGTATATATGCGGTTAACATGCTGATGTGGGATCCAGGAATCAGATTACATCGCTAACAGAAACTTCCTGTGGGCTGTAAAACAAGTTACTTACTCTGTGTTTCTCATTTCTCTTCCCCTCTTTTAAATGGAAATACCCCTTCACTTCATAGGGATCCTATGAAAATAGGTACACTGCAACACTCAGTACTGTTGCAAGCAGAGCAGGTTGGTGTCTTATTGGGTAAAATTTAGTGTAATCAATCTCAAACCTACCCCCCTTCTTGGTCAAGCGAGGGAAAAAAAAAAAAAAAAGAGAATTTGAAGCAGCTCCTTCTTCAGAGGTGGTGTGTGAGCAGTGTATCTGCTGCTTGTACAGCAAGCTCTAGCAAGCAGTATATGCCCGTGGGGTTTCTGGTTTTATGTAGTCCCTGGGGGGGATAAAACGCTGCCTAGGGCGATGGATGGCAATAGCTTTTCCAAGCCTGTGAAAAAACATGTAAAATCTAAAAGAAGATTGTTGCATATCCGCAGAAAATGCCAGACATGGGACAAAGGTGAAATCTGTCAACTCTGATAGCTCCTTGAGGGTAGGATGGCCCTACAGAGGGATCTGGACAGGCTGGCTGGATGGGCCAAAGCCAGTGGTGTGAGGTTCAACAAGGCCAAGTGCCGGGCTGTGCCCTTGGGTCACACCAACCCCACGCAGCACTACAGGCTTGGGGCAGAGTGGCAGAAAGCTGCCTGGCAGAAAAGGCCCTGGGGGTGTTGGTGGACAACTGGCTGAACATGAGCCAGCAGTGTGCCCAGGTGGGCAAGAAGGCCAATGACATCCTGGCCTGTATCAGGAACAGTGTGGCCAGCAGGACTGAGGCAGTGATTGTCCACCTGTACTCAGCACTGGTGAGGCCCCACCTCGAGTGCTGTGTTCAGTTTTGGGCCCCTCAGGACAAGAAAGACATAGAGATGCTGCAGCATGTCCAGAGAAGGGCAACAAATGTGGTGAGGGGTCTGGAGCACAAGTCTTGTGAGGAACAGCTGAGGGAACTGGGGTTGTTCAGCCTGGAGAAGAGGAGGCTGAGGAGACACCTCATCG
Source organism: Vanellus vanellus (assembly GCF_965231255.1). Classification (NCBI taxonomy): domain Eukaryota; kingdom Metazoa; phylum Chordata; class Aves; order Charadriiformes; family Charadriidae; genus Vanellus; species Vanellus vanellus. Next base: position 25,500,444 of record NC_138914.1, on the reverse strand, counting down.
CTCTCTACGACACGAAAGGAGGGTGTAGCAAGGGGCAGTCAATCTCTTCTCCCCAAGAACAGGTGATAGGACAAGAGGAAAAGGCTTCAAGTTGCGCCAGGGATAGTTTGCATATTAGGAAAAATTTCTTCACCAAAAGGGTTGTCATGCATTGGAACAGGCTGCCCAGGAGGTATTTAAAAGACAGGTGGATGTGGTGCTGAGGGACATGGTTTAGTGGTCGACTGGGTAATGTTAGGTTTATGGTTGGACTCGATGATCTTAAGGTTCTTTTCTAACATAAATGAGTCTATGATTCTATGATAGTTTGAGATGTTGTTTTACACTCCTCTAACTGTGTGTCAATTGTCATTTTTCATTGCTGTTTATCACCCAAGGCAGGAACAAAACCAACCCTTCCGTTTGTTTTCTCTTCATTACAGAAACAGGAGGTGTGTGGAAACCTGACATTGCAGCATCACATGCTTGAACCAGTGCAAAGGATTCCTCGTTATGAGCTTCTCCTAAAGGACTACTTAAAGAAACTTCCAGAAGAGTCTCCAGACAGGAAAGATGCTGAAAGTACATGTAAACTCCTCACTGTCTAATGAGCACAAAAAAGTCTTGGAGAGTTTTTTCTTCACATGTTCAGATACTTTCAACTAGGGATATGGTAGAAATGGAGATTTGAATTAATCAGTTTATTCCCAAGCATAGCTCAAAGAGATTTTGAATGCTTTTAGGGTAAAGAAGAAAAGGCTTGATATATCAGTTCCAGGAATGAAGGGAGCCTTGGCAAATAAACAATGACAAAATACTAAAGTTTGTAATGGTAGAACATCTGGCATTTTTATTTAATCCATTGTATGACCAAGGACAAATACAGGAGGACATCCTTGAAATAGCCATAGAAAGAAACTAAGAATGGTCTTAAATGTATACGTTTCCCTAGGACAGCAGGTTAGACTCTGTTAACACAAAGAAACGGGAGAAATGGACTTCTGTTGCTTGCTGGGAGTTTGTGATCTTGACCAAAACAGGGTTCATGTTACTGTAAGCACACAAACCCTGTTTTAGGAAAACAGTCTTAAAAACATGCTTGTGAAGATTTAAGTGAGACTTAAGTTAACTTTTTAGTAGGTCGATTCCTAGAAGGTGATTTTTTTTTTTTTTTTTTTTTTTTTTATCACTATGTGCTTTGGCTTGCTTAGACTTATAGGAGAGAAAGTTTAAACATTTAGGTGCACATGCAGAAGTGATTGTGTATATAACTGCTTATAAGCATTCCTTTTAGTAGTTTATGGAAGGCAAAAACATAGTCCTTGCTTTTGCAACAGCAGTTTTGCAGGAAAAACACTAATCAGGGAGATGAAAAGTAACCCCAAGCTGCTATTAACATATAATCCAGAGAATGCATAACAGTTGCTACCTTTTGTTTGCAGAATCGCTGGAGCTCATATCTACGGCAGCAAACCATTCGAATGCAGCCATCCGAAAGATGGTGAGTAGAAATTGCGTAATGGAACTGTGATCTGACTAAAGCGCTTGGTTGAACCAATTGCAGTGGGCTCACTAAAGGAGGCTGGGGAGAATTTTTAAATACAGTGAGTCAGACTTTAAACATCAGTTGGATATCTGAGTTCTCGTTATCATAAATGATCCTATTGCGGTTACCATGGGTTGATGGGCCTAAATTTCACTTTCCTTGTTCTAAGGACCCAATGGGTTGAAAAAGGAGGTCTTCGTAAAACTCAATATTTGCTTTTCATCAAAAAAAGTTGAACGTGTTCCAATTGGGTGCATTCATAAGGTGTTCTTGCAGATTTTCATACTATTTTTTTCAGTCCTACAGGACTACACCAGACTGGAGGTTGTTTTGGTTTGATTTTGGCTCATTTTAAATGCACAAAGTGTGCATTTACTGTGTGTCAGTAGCTTTGGGAAGCTATACTTCTAAAGCTGGGCAGTCTGAGACCGTGGAGACTTTGAACGTTAGCACGTTTTACATACGGAACAGCTAGTACATTACCATTAGAGTAAATGGACTTTATAGTTACAGATGTTATCCCTTTTTGTGCACCCAAGTGCTTCAGGAGCTTGTAGATGTAATAGACCTGAAATGCTACATATCAGGCTTAACACTCAGTGAGCGTTTGTGGGTACAAGGTTTACGTCCCCTTCCGTACCAGACACTTGCTTCCTTCTCCCTGCCGGCAGGGACACCATGAGACCACATTTCCTGTGGCTGCTACAGGGAAGTGACCGGCTGATGTCTGGGTATTTTCAGTATGTCTCAGTGAAACCCAGTTGTGAAACCATCTATTTCTATTTGAGTCTAGCGTGTCTAGGATATATTTTGGTGGAAATTTGTTCTGGTTTGAGGCCTTCAACAACTCCTCCACAAGTAGCAACTATTTTACCGGGGACTGTGTACAGTATCTCCACAGATGGCAGGAATAGGAACCCACCAGCCAGGTGCTTTTTTTGTTAGTACACAAAAACCTGTTAGTAAAAGCTGCTATAGTAATTTTGCATCCCCTCTTTATTGCTGATATTCTTATCAGGTTTACATCCTGATTATAGATTTAACTAAAGCCTCTAATCAGGCCACCTTATTGCATTGAATTCTTCCGTAATTAATATCCGAGTAAGAATTTCAGGTTTGACCTCGTGATTTCCCAACTCGCGCATCCCAGCAGGAGGTGGTGCAGGCGTGCGGGGCTGATGGGAAGCAATGCAGTGTGAGAGCTGCACTGTCCAGGTTGTGCATCACTGCGGAGCCCCGCAGGATGGCGCGAACAGATGCACAAGGTCAGAGCCTGACCGAAAGAAAAGCAAGAGCTGTAGCAAAATCTCCTGAAGTTAGTGGAGGTTTGAATTGATTGTTGGCCGCTTAGTCCTCTTGTGGTGTAGTAGAAGAAATAAATCATGCTTCCAAAGCTGACTTGTCCTAGAAGTGCAGATGTCCCTCAGGTTTTGGATATCTTAGTGTTCCAGTTTCTCCTTTAAAAAAAAAAAAAAAAGCTTGGTAAGTTCATTGGGTTTTGTTTGGTTTGGGTTGTTTTGGTTTTTTTTTTTTCCCTAATTAGTGGGATCTATTGCTCATCTGCCCATTTGGTGGAAAAGCTCTACTGCCTTAAGCAATTTGCTTATTTGGTTTTAGTCAACACTCCTTCTTGCCTTCCATTTAGTTTTGCAGTGTGTTTATTTTAATGATTTGGTTTTGTTTGGGGTTTTTTGGTAGGCTTTTTCGGTTATTCATTTCTTTAATCATTGGTCAGAAGAACTAATTAGGACAGGAACTGGTATGATGTGTATTTGTGGCGAAACTCAAGTCAAATGGGGGTAAACAAAGTATGTAAAGACCTGAAATTCCAGCTTAACCTATGAATAGGTTGAGGTATGATTTAGAGGTGTGTTTGGGCATATTTTGGGGTGTGCTTGCATAGATCTCCATCCTCACTTTCTGACCACTTGTGGACAGTGCCATTTGGAGCACATTGGTCCGGCTTGTGGTTGAAAGCCAAACCTTTCCAAGTGCTATAACTCAGTAGCCAAGATTTTCTTACTTTGATTTGTTGAAGCTGCTGCATTGCCTAATATAGCAGCTGCAAATGGGTGAGCTAGTTACCTTTATCCATTTGAATACCATGTAGAAGGACGTTAATATTTGGATGACTTAATATAAAGTAAAAACAGTGCTTTGCCGAAGAGAAGAAAGTAATCCCTTCGTAAAAAATTTTGACCAAACATAAGGATGCCTGAATGACATTAAAACTATATTTTAAGCATTTTGTCCTGGCCTATTTCACATTTTGCCTGCATAGGACTACAGCATTCCCCGTATGGCTGAGGTTCTAGACTTAGCTTAGAGATGCAGGATATGACCATGCTTCCTGATGGCTACCTACCTGCCGTTGTCTCAGCAATGATGCAAGAGGCAGAACTTCTCAGAAGCTGAGAAACTATCATACTGTAGCAGAAATCTTAGTCTGAAATGTGGGGTGGGAGCTGAGTTAATAAATTCAGACTTGGAACCAGTTTGGTAACATACTAGTCTCCAACTGGACCATTGATTTTACTGGACCTGATGCCATTGCTTCCAAAGATACATATTTATTGTTGAATAGGAATATCTAAAAATATCAAATAGATTGATCTCAAAATGTCGTTAAAATGGTAAAATCCATGTAAGACTCATGAGTGACTAGTACAGAGTGGGGAAGAGTATTGAAGACTATGGAACACGTAGTCATTAATTTTTGAAAATGCAAATCCTACTTTTTTACACTTAGCACAAAACTAATGATGTGGGTAATAGACCCAGTGGAATATATAATTTTTTTTTTTATTATTATTATTTAAATTGCTGGGGGTTTTGTATTTGCAGGAAAAGATGCACAAGCTTTTGGAAGTCTATGAGCGACTGGGTGGTGAGGAGGATATTGTTAACCCAGCCAATGAGCTCATTAAAGAGGGGCACATTCAGAAACTTTCAGCAAAGAACGGCACAGCACAGGATAGGTATTTATTCCTGGTGAGTATTTTTGTTGCTCTCTTTATTTTCAGAGCTGTGCCGTGAAACGGTACATTTCCATCTTCCTAATTTCAAATACAAAAGGCTTTCACCAACTGAGCCTGGCTACTCCTTCCTCTAAGCAGCAGTTTTCTCTTGATGCTTTTTCCTTGGGGATTGTCTTTCTTCTTCCACACTTGTGCTTTGCAGACAGCTTGTCAGGCCCAAAGGGGTCTTTTCCATTTTCCTCCTCAGAGGCTGCAGTTTTGCAAAGCACCCGAGGAGGTACCACCTTGCTGTGTAAAGAGGGGCCACTCTCACTGACGCTAAGAGAATAGTGCTCGTTTGCTTTCAAGGTGGTCAAATTGGTACAGGAGAGAGGGGAAGAAGGGAGAAGTGATTGGCTGGTGTGTTTCTGTCCATCCACTTCTTTCAAATAATGATATGTGAGCATAGCCTGCTCCTTAAATCTCTTCTTGGGAACTGCATCTTAGAGTAAAACACACCAGAGTCCTGAACTGTCGAAAAGCAGCATGTAATCCCTCAATTTAAAATCTGCCCTTGTTGCAGTTTAACAGCATGGTGCTATACTGTGTGCCAAAACTGAGGCTGATAGGCCAGAAGTTCAGCGTTCGAGAGAAGATGGACATTGCAGGACTGCAGGTTTGCATCTCTTCTTTTTCCCCGTTTTAATGCTTCCCCACTCGATAGCATCAGGTCCCCTCTGAATCAAAAAAATATAACAATGTAGAAATATAATAAAATTCTAAATTTCAGCTTTGGATTTCCTTTCTTGGAATTATAACAAGGTAATCATCCAAAGATGGATAAGAAAATGGTGACTCAACATGCTTTGATTGCAAGCCTTCCCCTGTCACAGGAACCACCTGTGACATCCCCCTACTGCTGTAGGGGATGAGTTGGTGATAAAGATGCAGAAGTTTTGTAGCAAGACGAGTCATTATGGAAATAATCCTTTGGTTTTTCTACCTCTGTACTGTATTCTGAGTGATCCTTTCGACTAAGTATTTCAAAGAATGAATATATTTATAAGTCATTAAAAATGACTGAAAGGCAATGGAGGCTAGTAAGAAGCTGACGTTCTTTTTACAGGTCCAAGAAATTGCCAAGCAAAATGTGGCTCATACATTTTCAATAACAGGAAAAAAGAGATCGCTGGAACTACAAGCCAGGTATGGTGCTTGTTCTGTCTGTCGAGGTTTGTGAATATTTCTGTAGAGGTTTATGATCTAGGGGATATGGCTGTGCTAGCATGGCATAGCTTTAAACCAGAAGATGAGCATCAGAGATGCTTAAGTTACATATGCAAGAGAATATGCTGGTCCTAAGACAGCGTGTGTTAAAGTGCTATGCTGATTGGCTTTATTGAATGCTTATGGTGTTCATAGCAGTGCTTGTAGGTTCCACTGTATTAATAATTCAAACATTCTTGGCATTTGTTTGACAGTAATTGAGATCAGTAATTATTAATACTGTTTATAAAATGGTGAATAACAAAGCTAAAATCTTGATGGATATAAAGCTATGAAGATGTGAATTGAATTTACTGAAAATATTGGCAGTAGAATTATGATGTTTTCTGTATTTTTCTTTTGTTTTAACAGGACAGAAGAGGAGAAGAGGGAATGGATTCAGGTTAATACAAAACCATTATGATATGGGTGGGAATCACCATGCAATCAGCACCTTCTGTTTTTAAAATTGTTTCGGGTTATAAATGAATGTGGCTGGCTGTGGAAGCTGAGTATTGCGGTCTGGTGAAGCTACTGATGGATAAATGTGGAACCGCAGCTGGGGTCCCACTGCTGACCCGCTGTCTCCAGGCCTTGCACAGAGGCTTTGAATGGGTTCCCCTTTCCTGCTGTCCTTGAGCCCAGTGAGAGCAGAGACTGAGGAGTCAGAGATTAGCCTTGTATATTCATAGAATCATTGAATGGTTTAGGTTGGAAGGGACCTTAGAGGTCATCCAGTTCCAACCCCCCTGCCCTGGGCAGGGACACCTCCCGCCAGACCAGGTTGCTCCAAGCCCCATCCAACCTGACCTTGAACACCTCCAGGGATGGGGCAGCCACAGCTTCTCTGGGCAGCCTGGGCCAGGGGCTCACCACCCTCAGAGGGAAAAATTTCTTCCTAATGTCTATTTTAAATCTCCCCTCTCCCAGTTCGAAGCCGTTCCCCTCATCCTATCATTACATGCCCTTCTAATAAGTCCCTTTCCAGCTTTTTTGTAGGCCCCCTTCACATACTGGAAAGCTGCTATAAGTTCTCCCTGGAGCCTTCTCTTCTCCAGGCTGAAAAACCCCAACTCTCTCAGCCTGTCCTCATAGCAGAGGTGCTTTGACCCTCAGATCATCTTTGTGGCCTCCTCTGGACTCGCTCCAACAGGTTCATGTCTTTCTTCTGTTGAGGGCTCCAGAGCTGGACACAATACTCCAGGTGTGGTCTCATGAGAGCAGAGCAGAGGGGCAGAATCCTCTACCTCGCCCTGCTGGCCATGTTGATTTTGATGCAGTCCAGGATACAGCTGGCCTTCTGGGCTGTGAGCGCACATTGCCGGCTCGTGTTGAGCTTCTCATCCCCCAGCACCCCTAAGTCTTTCTCCTCAGGGCTGCTTGCAATCTGTTCTCCGCCCAGCCTGTATTTGTGCTTCGGATTGCCTTGATCCACGTGCAGGTCCATGTCCTTTTTGTGTTGAGGGCTCCAGAGCTGGACGCAATACTCCAGGTGTGGTCTCATGAGAGCAGAGCAGAGGGGCAGAATCTCCTCCCTCGCCCTGCTGGCCACGCTGCTGGGGATGCAGTCCGGGATACAGTTGGCTTTCTGGGCTGTGATCACACATTGCCAGCTCATGTTGAGCTTCTTATCAACCAACACCACCAAGTCCTTCTCCTCAGGGCTGCTCTCAATCCATTCTCTGCCCAGCCTGGGTTTGTGTTTGGGATTGGCCTGGCCCACATGCAGGACCTTGCACGTGGCCTTGCTGAACTTCATGAGGTGCACATGGGCCCACTTCTCAAGCCTGTCCAGGTCCCTCTGGATGGCATCCCTTCCCTTCAATGTGTTGATTGCTTCACACAGTTTAGTGTTGTCATCAAACTTGCTGAGGGTGCACTCCATCCCAACATCCGTGTCACCATCAAAGATGTTAAACAGCTCCAGCTTATTCTTGCAGTCCAACTTGTAGACATGCTGTCTGACAGTAGTCTTCATTTTTAACTGAAACACTAGTGAGTTAACACTACCACTCGTAATTATTAAGGTTTTTAAGTTTCCATTTTATTTATTGAAGTTTAAGGGTTTTTCACTAAAATGATAATGTTAATCATTTTCCTATGAGAGAATTTTTCCAAGGCTGCTTTTGTGACGCTTTCCATCTTTGCTGGAATTTTTGTCTCAGGTCATTCAAGCCACAATTGAGAAGCACAAACAGAACAGTGAGACGTTTAGAGCTTTCAACAGCTCTTTTTCTCAAGAGGAGGAGCATATTCCTGATTCCTCAGTAAGTATGAGTGCTTAATTCTCCTTCTTGGCTCTAACAGTTTTACCAACAGCTAAACTAGACTTACACAGCTAACTTTAAAATAGTGTCGTCTTGTTCTTGATTTTTATATTACATTACGGTACAGTCGGCTCCATTTTTCTGGCTCTCAAGTGCATATCAGTCATAGTTACTCAACCATGCAGGTATGGAATAAATTACCCAGGGTAAATCAGTGCAAGAGGCCTATCAGTCATGTGTTCCAGAGTAGTGGCTCATTTAGCATAACAGGTGTAATTCTTCAGTGTTATGAGTGGTTGGCTGTCTGGAACGATGTTTGTGTGCCTGGGAGATTTTGTTCATTACCTTTCCCCATCTCCTGAGGAGATGCGTTTTGGGATTATTTCTTTTTTCTTATTTCACTAGTATTTAAAAAGTTTTAAAGAGTTGGAAGGAAATAGATGCATCTTAAAAGGATCTTTAAAATACTGTCTTGGAGATACTGAATGTATTTCAGAAAAAATACTCTTCAACTAAATAAGCAAAATAGTCTTGAAAGTTTCTTGTTTCTGTACAACTGTAATGTGTTACTCTATGCTGTTTGCTAGGAATTTTGTTTTGGAAGTATTCATGTGAGGTTGATAATAGTCTCCCTTCATTCGACTTGAAAATGATGGTGATGACCTTAGCCACAGTCGTTTGCTACAAGCTAAAGAGGAGAGGGCCTGGGAGAGGGAAATTTTTAGGAATTTTACGCAGAGCTGCCTGCGTGTTGGTGATGTCAGTGGCCAAACCTAGTAGGTCCTGGGAGCACAGGGAGAGAAGGTCCGTCTGCAGAGATTAAACTTGGGGATCTTTTTATCTTCCCCCTCCCCTGCCCTCCTAAACTTTTTTTTTTTTTTTGGTACCTAACCATTTTTGAACCTCTCCTTTCCCAGAGCTGATTTGGTGAGTCAATAATGCTGGATTTTTATCTGACTGATTTCCCAGGGGGCTCAGGAGAGATGTTAGATATTCCTTTCATCCCAGCATTAATCACAGACTGACAGCGGAGATCTTCACAAACCTCCCTGGAGTCTAGGATCCCGTTGCTGATAGCAGCCAGCAATGCACTGTTTTCAGAATATGCCATAGCTTCCCTGATCATGAACTATTTGTCAGCTAAAAATACTCAGAAAAAATTGTAAAACAATCAATTCGTGCCTATATTTCTAAGTTAACTCATAGCTGCCTTCAGAACCAGAATGCTCTTATCGAAAAAAATCTTTTGCTTATAAGGAAACTAATAAGCACATTTCTTTCTGTCTAATTAAGACACAGTGTCTGTTCAACTTCATTATTACTATTATTATCTCACTTTGTGAATTCCATTTTATTTTGTGTTTGTGTAGCCGCATGGTTATAGTCTACTGGTTCATAAAAGTCAAGCAGAGCAGAAGTCTGGTTTATCTCCTAGCGGTGATATTAATACAGTATGCACCTTAATTTCTTTTATGCCAGAATGCTAACCTGCTTTTTTAGGAGATTAGCTTATATATAATCAGTTTTGAAAACTGGTGTCATGGCTACATGTGGCAGAAATTGCTGTCAGTTATAAAGAGCTGAAGGTAGTTCTGTAAGGAAAACTAGCCAAATACTGAGAAGGTTCTTAGTAGCAATACGCTGCTGTAGGCAGCATCTACCATACATATCTTGTCATCATTATGGAATATTGGGCAGCATGCTCTAGAGGAAAAAATGACTATAATCTTCCTTTTTTTGCTCTCCTGAATCAAGAAATAGATATGCACTCATGGATTCCAGGCTGGATCTGTAACAGCCACTAGAAATTGGACTCTGGTTCTAATAAACGTGTAGAAAAAGAGCCAACTTGCTTTTCTCCCATCCTTGGCCATACATTTGATATGTTACAGTGCTTATGATTGGTTTCAGTTGCATGACCTCTGCGTGCCTTTGCACGCCATTCTTACCGTGCTTCTGTTTTCCCTGCTGACTTACATAAGTTCCTACAGACATTAAGGGCTGATCCTCAGCCTGTAATTTGCCTATGGAAGACTTGTGGTTTCTTGGAGGTGCAGAGATCTGACACTTGAGCTGATTCTTAAGATTATGCCCGTGCAATAATCTACAGCGTGACTATACTCTCACCTGTCAGGAGGTGAATATCCAGAGTCATTGCCAGTCAGTCCCCTGCAGGGTTATCCCTGCAGAGAAAAGACCTTTAAAGAAGTCTTTTTAGAAAGCTTCAGGGCCCCTTTGTGGCTCAGTTCCTTCAGAAAGAGGACACTCATTTCCCTGTTTTCCATTTTCATCTGCAGCACTTCAAGGCTATGTGAAGGGTTTTTGGTTGTTGTTGTTGTTTTTGTTTTTTTGTTTTTTTTTTTTTTTTTTAAAGCCATCTAAAAATGTTCCCACGGAAAAGGACCTCTCTTACATGGCTTGATCTCAGAAGCGTTGGAGGCTCGTGGTGTCGGGGAAGGACCCAGTTTGTGCATTATTAGAAGGCTGGCAAGGAAAAGCGCTGTAGAGAGCTGAGCTCTGCACAAGAGGCATCCCTAAGATTTGAGAGTTGGGAGTGCTTCTGTTAGTTAAATCATGACTTTTAGATCCCGTTAAATCATCGTTATTTCCTACCTCCGTTTCTGTTCCTCCCCCTAGCACTGGGGTAGTTCTGACAAGCATGTGAATAGCTGTCTTCCTCCATACCAAATCTTACACGCTTTGCCTGGTAACGGTAACATAAAGGGGAGAACTCTTTTCCAGGTGAAGAATAGAGGGTATTTGATTTTTAGCATGTTATTCCAAATAAATACTAAAAGGGCATGGGGATCTGAACAGGCAATTAGAGACGTTTACTCTTTGCCCTAAACTTGCTGGGGGCTTTCTCTTTGCTCTCCTTCAGACCCCGTTTTCCCTCCACGTTTTCCATTTCCTTTCCCAAGTCCTGTGTTGCAGCACACAGATGTCCTTTTACCTGGCAGAGGGGATCTAAATACCTGGGTTGATTAGGATTCCAGCAGAAAGAAAACCCCTTTCCACAGGACTGGGGAACAGATGATGTGAAGACCCTGGGGTTGCTGGGTTTTTGCGGAGGCAGAAATAGTTGGCTGGAGTTGAGTACATGATGCTTCCCTTTAATTAAGTGGCATTCCCTGGGGGTGGCAGAGCCTTAGCCCCAGGGGATGCATTATCTCCTTTGCTTGTTCTCAAGAGTCGATTGTATTAGTATATAAATAGATACAATTAGGTATCAGAATTAATAGATCTGCAATTTGGCAGCTTACTCAAAGCCACAGTTGAGGTTGTTTCCGATAACAGCGCTTTCAAATGGAATGGAGCTAGAGTGCAAAAATGCACTGCAGATTTGAGTAATCTCAAAATATGAGATGTCTAATTGGCAAAGGAAGAATGATCGGTGGCAATAACAGGAGAATTTATCATAAAGAGTCTAGTATTTTGAGAACCCCCTGTAAACTAAAAGCTCCCTGTAAGTTAATGACAGATGAGATGATATGATAGGCTAGGATGTAGCCTATGGTTTTGGTGTACATAAGCTTGTTATTTGCCCTCCATGTATTGAATACATATAGTATAATACATTTAGACACCAATTTGCATTTATTAAAATATTAAGAGATGTTGCAATTAAGAAAAACTTAACTGAGTATTATTTGATTGGAGTACATATTCTTCCTCAGGATCCACTGGCTACACGAAACATTTGCTCGTTTGGCTTGTAGGGCTCAAACGGAGTGGAGTATCACAGTATCACAGTATGCTAGGGATTGGAAGGGACCTCAAAAGATCATCTAGTCCAATCCCCCTGTCGGAGCAGGAACACCTAGATGAGGTTGCACAGGAAGGCGTCCAGCCGAGTTTTGAATGTCTCCAGAGAAGGAGACTCCACAACCTCCCTGGGCAGCCTGTTCCAGTGCTCTGTCACCCTCACTGAGAAGAAGTTTCTTCTCAAATTTAAGTGGAACCTCTTGTGTTCCAGCTTGAATCCATTACCCCTTGTCCTATCATTGGTTGCTACTGAGAAGAGCCTGGCTCCATCCTCATGACATTCCCCCTTTATATATTTATAAACGCTAATAAGATCACCCCTCAGTCTCCTCTTCTCCAAACTAGAGAGACCCAGCTCCCTCAGTCTTTCCTCATAAGGGAGATGCTCCACTCCCTTAATCATCTTAGTTGCCCTACGCTGGACTCTCTCCAGCAGCTCTCTGTCCTTCTTGAACTGAGGGGCCCAGAACTGGACACAATATTCCAGATGCGGTCTCACCAGGGCAGAGTAGAGGGGAAGGAGGACCTCTCTCGATCTACTAACCACCCCCCTTCTAATACGGCCCAGGATGCCATTGGCCTTCTTGGCCACAAGGGCACAGTGCTGGCTCATGGTCATCCTGCTGTCCACCAGGACCCCAGGTCCCTTTCCTCTACACTGCTCTCTAACAGGTAGCTCCCCATCCTATACTGGAACCTGGGGTTGTTTCTGCCCAGACGTAGGACCCTACACTTTCCCTTGTTGTATAAGTTATTCCCTGCCCAAATCTCCAGCCTGTCCAAGTCTCTCTGGATGGCAGCACAGCCCTCTGGCGTGTCAGCCACTCCTCCTAGCTTAGTGTCATCAGCAAACTTGCTGATAGTACAGTCAATTCCCTCATCTAAATTCCAAAGAGTAATTCCAGGAGTAATTCCAGGAGTAATTCCAAACCTGCGGGTTTGCTCGCTGCGGTGCTGTGGGGGCCTGGCAGGTGCTGCAGCGAGGAGCAGGCTCAGCAGCGCAGCGCCGGCTGTGAAGTCACCCGCTTCGTAGTCAGCTCAGTGTTTGAGAGTGGCTGAGTACGCGTATAATTAGAGTGTATACACAAGCAAACAGTTGAGGGGCTAAAAGCAAATGATGCCATGTTCTCTTTGTCAGTATTTTAATATATTTTAGGAAGAGTGCCCATGTTAAATTTGTTCTGTGGTCCATGCTGAAGTTGTTCTCTGTCATTCTGTTTCCCTCAGATAGCCAGCACCAGCTCGGTGGAATCCATGCCAGGAGCAGACAGCGGCGGCGCGTTCGGAGGGGTAAGTCATTTGAAGCTAATACTTTTGGTAGAGCAAGGCGGAGTGTGTTTCTTTTGTACCGGGGGGAAAAAAAAATCAGAGATACTTCAGTATATCGGTGTATAGTCTGCTGTCTGTTGATGCAGCTGTGCTGTCCTGAACGTCTTGGCTAAGTTGCACCCACAGCTACTTGCAGAGTTTGCACCATCAGTGAATTTAAATCCCCCCTATTCCGGCTACGTGCTGCACTTGTGGGGGAACCGAGTTATGGGGAACCAAGTTACGGGGAACCTCGCCTGAGGGAAGTCGCTTGTTACATTTGTAGTGGGGGGGGGTGGGGTGTATTGTGTTTTTTGTTTGTTTGTTTTAAAATTCTGATGAGGAGCTACACTGTGGGGAGGAGGACAAAGAGGGACAAGGAAACCTGGCTGGTTAGTACTGTTCTGTTGTGTAATTCAAGATTTCATCTCCGGAACCAAATTTCGATTAACACTTCTTTCATAGTGTACTTTTCATGTTTCTGCCAATGCAGAGGAGATGATGGTACTTTCATACCTCTCTGGCCTGTAAGTGATTGGCTGCTGCAAAAGCAAAATAGACTTTTAAAGATATTTTTTATTTTGCTTTGTACAATGTCTGTGACTGCTGCTGAGTCAAACCAGAGGTTTTGAGTCCTTAATAACGTCTAATTTTTAGCATTCTTATCTCTCCCTTTCAAAACATCTTCTGAGAATAACAGATTTTCAGGAAATGCCTTTGGGTCAGCTGAGTTTACTGAAAAAAAAAACAAAAACACCAAGAAAAAATAACAACTAAAAAAAAACCCTATCTGATGAGACGTACTGTAGGATACTATGTATTAGCATGACCTTTTTTAGTAACAAAGGATCCACTTAGTCTTCCAGTCCTCTGGCCGAGCTTGTTGACATACTGGTAGAGTTTACAGAGCATCAATGAAAAGCTGTTAAACAGACAGCCACCTGACCTATGCAAACAAGAGCTTATTAAAATTAAGTGCTTGTAATTAATGTACTCCTTGCTGTTTATTGTTTTTTCGCACCTCATATTTTCCCTAAGCAATTTTTTATTTATTTGGAGTCAGTTTTGTGATTAGCGCCCCTGTTCCTTGAGTTACAGGCGCTATAGTGAGCTGGCTACTTAACGAAAAAGATGCTTTGTATGGTATTTAAAAACAAACACATAAAAATTTCTGTTGGTCTTAAGTTTCTTAGCGAAATGTAAATTTTAGTTGTAATTAAGTAAAAATGTGAATCTTTTTAGTTGATTATGAATAGTTGTGATTTGCATCGTATAGCTTGACACATTAAGTAATTTTCCTTAAGTTGTGTATTTAGAGAAAAAAATTAATTCCTGAGATAGAAATAAAAATGGAGTTGATCAAAACCATGAAGCTAAAAATAGCCAAAATTGCGTATTACTGATTCTGGGATTTCATTCTGCTGTACTGTAGCAAATGTATATATAACATCAGCATGAGCAACGAGTTCACGTGCTAGTTGCAGCTTTAGAAAATACTAACTTTTAATGATGACATTCCTTCAGAAACGTCTCAGTGAGTGCACAAGCGAGTACATTCTGTGCTTGACAGCTTCCACCTGCAAACCACTTGGTGGTAGTGGTGGTCAGCAAACTGCTGTCTCCTTCCTCTGGTGCTGCTGAGCCTGCTGAAGAGGTTGCTGGGGTTTTCTTCAGTGCCGCACATTAGCATCACCAGACAGCGAAAACCTGGTGCAGGAAGTATCATCTGCTTGCTCTACAGCATTGTGGTAACTGTTGACTGCACTGCACTGCTTAGCGCCGTTTACGCTAAACCTTCTGTGTGCACAAGGAGCGTACAAGCCAGTGGAAAGTGGTCCTGCGTGTAATCTTGCATATAATGACAGTGGCCTTCAGAGAAACAAACTAAACAATTTTGCTGGATTGCGAAGTACAAAATATACTATATAATTTAAATTGATCTCTCACGTATATTCAGTATTTGCGGAAGCACCTGCTGATGTTCTGCCCCATTGCAGGTGTCTCCAAATATGTAATTTGTAAATGGAAAATACACAGCTGTATAAGCATAATAAGAAGAAAAAGATTTGACATGCCTTTGTTGCTTGTGTATCTGCCCATATGAGAGTCCCATCAGACTATTGCGTCAAGGCTTAATGTCTACCTCCTGGCCCAGACAGAATGAAATCATAGACTCATAGAATGGTTTAGGTTGGAAGGGACCTTAGAGGTCATCCAGTTCCAACCCCCCTGCCCTGGGCAGGGACGCCTCCCACCAGTCCAGGTTGCTCCAAGCCCCGTCCAACCTGGCCTTGAACACCTCCAGGGATGGGGCAGCCGCAGCTTCTCTGGGCAAACTGTGCCAGGGGCTCACCACCCTCAGAGGGAAAAATTTCTTCCTAATGTCATTTTAAATCTCCCCTCTCCCAGTTTGAAGCCATTCCCCCTCGTTCAATCACTACATGCCCTTCTAATAAGTCTTTCTCCAGCTTTCGTGTAGGCCCCTTTCAGGTACTGGAAAGCAGCTATAAGGTCTCCCCAGAACCTTCTCTTCTCCAGGCTGAACCACCCCAACTCTCTCAGCCTGTCCTCATAGCAGAGGGGCTCCAACCCTCAGATGATCTTTGTGGCCTCCTCTGGACCCATTCTAACAGGTCCATGTCCTTTTTAAGTTGAGGGCTCCAGAGCTGGACGCAATACTCCAGGTGTGGTCTCATGAGAGCAGAGCAGAGGGGCAGAATCCTCTCCCTCGCCCTGCTGGCCACAGCTTCTTTTGATGCAGCCCAGGATACAGTTGGCTTTCTGGGCTGTGAGCGCACATTGCCGGCTCATGTTGAGCTTCTCATCCCCCAGCACCCCTAAGTCTTTCTCCTCAGGAATGCTTGCAATCTGTTCTCCGCCCAGCCTGTATTTGTGCTTCAGATTGCCCTGATCCACGTGCAGGACTCTGCACTTGACCGTTTTGAACTTCATGAGGTTTGCACAGCCCACTTCTCAAGCCTGTCCTCGTCCTCTGGATGGCATCCCTTCCCTCCAGCGTGTCAACTGCACCACACAGCTTGGTGTTGTCAGCAAACTTGCTAAGGGTGCGCTCCATCCCAACATCCATGTCACTAACAAAGACATTAAACAGCACCAGTCCCAGTACCGAGCCCTGAGGAGCACCACTTGTCACTGCTCGCCACCTGGACATGAAGCTATTGACTGACACTCTTTGAGTGCAACTGTCCAGCCAGTTCATTACCCACCAAGTGGTCCATCTGTCAAATTTAGAGACCAGAATGTCGTGTGGAATGGTGTTAAATATATAGCAAGTAATAAATAACAGAACAAGGATGTCCTGATCCCATTGGTTTTCCTGCTGTTCCTACCAGCTCTTTGGTGTTTCTTCCCTGCTTTTCAGAAGCAAGTGGAGGCTCCAGTGGTTCACTACTGATGGGATGTCCACTTTCCTACACGCGCCAGCCACAGGCCTTCACCTTGCCAGTCACTTAGCTCTAGGCATGAGGAGTACCTATCATTGGGGTAGACGTTCTTTTTCCACTGTAATTTTAAAGTTGGAGGAAACTGTCAAGGTTTAGAGAGTTAAATGCAGCTCTAGAGTAAAAGCAGATTAGTGGTCAGAACAGCTCAGTCTGAACGAAGTTATTGTAGATCCTGGCTCTGAACAGATTCCATGCAAGTGTTTTTTCCTGTCGGACTCACTAGCTTCAAAACAGAGCTGGGTACACCAAGAAAGATGAGAAATACAACAATTATTCAAGTGCTTTATTATCAAGATACTCCAGTTGAAACTACGGGAGCTTAGTATGAGCTTCCCTCTTAACATACATCACCAGTAAATAACGCAGCTTGTGTTGTAAAGGACACAGTTGCAAAGTGACTGTTCAATTTATCTTTGATGAACAAGGTTTGTGAATTATGATGCATGTCCTTGTTTTCTACAAAAACCTTTTTGTTCCCGTGGTGTATAGTTAAGAGTACGTGGCAAGGTCGAGTTCCTGAGCCATTGCTGGGTTGGATGGGGGGGACTGCCCATGCAGCAAAGTCTCATGGTTTTCACAGGCATGGAAGGCAAAGGGCTTCTTAATTATTTCCCAGTGTCAGCAGTTAAATAATATACTATTGAATAAGTCTTTCTTCTATAATGGCTTGTTGGAATTTGCCAAGTCATAAAGAAAATACATTTTCATTTTTATTATCTTTTCTACAGCTGCAATAGCAATGTTTCACACTCTTGTGTTCTCCCTGTGTTCTCATAATGTTGAGAAATATTATGAAACATTGCTGATATTCATCAAACACTTAGAGACCTCTATAGACAAGGCCTTTTTTGATTAGTGAAGTTAGCATTCAATGCTCATTGTATGCTACGGCACAAGTTAAAATACAGTGGTCTAAAATAAATATAGTGGCCTAAAATAAAAGCTCGTGCATAACTGTCATAAAAAATCTTGCCCAATGTAATGCCCTTTCTGCTTTCTTTCCTTTGCCAAATATATGGGTCGTGTATTTCTGAAAGGGAACGCTGTGCAGACTGTTCCACATGGATGAGGAAGTCAAATATGAGAAGCATTAGAGGAAGTATTCAACTTGAGTCTTGTCTGTGTTATAGAAACATGCATGTGGGTGATGGTGGATATTCCTACTGACGTACAAATCAAATGAACCTATTTCCACATGAAGCAGTCCATTCAGTTCATGTTAGAGGAACTTCGGCATTTTTCCTATGCAGGCGTGTGTAGGTATCGATTGAAAGCCAAAAACTGGTTTCGTTTAGCATTCATCAATGTCTTCCAGTTGCAGCTTACAAGGCTAAATGGTGCCTTCATTTATACTCCTGCCATTCCAGCAACACTAGTGAAATTGTTGTTAACATAAGAATCAAAAGGCTTGTTCTGCTGTATGCAAATTTTAACTGTTAAAAAGAGGAAAATTCAGGTTGACCAGTGAGGAAATGCTCTGATCTGACAACTTAAGCAAAATCTTTCCCTAGCCAGCGGAGGGAAAATCAGTCTTCTAAAAAATTAAATAGCATTAGCACCAAAATCAGAGTGAGAAATGGCTGACTTCAGCCAATGTATGTGATACAAATAAAAAAGTTACTCTGTAGATTGCTGCGGATCAGTAAAAGCTTTGCGAATCGCTTTAATTATACGCCTTACTTGGAGAGGTCTGGCAGAGCCTGAGAGGAACGTTTTTGCCAGTGATTCATCTGAGGCATTGTTCGTTTGGAGTAATTCAGTGTCGTACTGGTTACATCTGGTTCTTCACAAGAAAAGTGAAATACGGCACTCTGCTCATGTGTGTGGGAGGACTTGGATTTTCAGGCTTTCTGTTTTGCTGAGCAATTAGTGTGTACGTATATGGGGATACAGTGGTGTTCCTGAATGAAGAAATCCCTGTGACTCTGCTTCACCAAGCTGAATGGCAAAGCATCCTATACTTGTAGACAAGTTTGAAACATTGCTCTTGCAGCTAGAGAAAAGATAATGAAAATGAAAAGATCCAATCCAATTAGAAGCGATTAGCTGTGGGGTTTGTTGTGTAACGCCATTACAAGGCAGGGTGGTTTCAATGGCTCTGCTGAAGGACAATGTGCCTTCCCCTGTAACCAGGGAATGGCAGGGCAGAGATTTGGGGGGGCTAAAAGAAGCGAGAGTGGTGGCAGCTTACAAAATTTGATGTGTGGTTTTTGTTTTTTTGTTTTTTTTTGTTTTTTTTTTTTTTAATTAGCCTGAAAACCTGTATTAGTGACTTCTGCAGGTTAAGTCGTAACCGCTAAGGTGAGACCTTAGGGCAAATGGCGGAATTTCCCTAGCGTTGATGACACCTGGCTGGTGACCGTGGGCAGCCTCTGCCAATCGCAATCGCTGCTGCCCATCCTCCTACCCTCGCGTGCCCACATCCTTGTGTTAAATAAAGGCTTTGAAGGAGGAGACATTTTTTGAGCCAACTGTTCTCTCTCAAGTGGACTTAAGTTGTGTGTTATCATGGATGGGTGGCATAAAGGGAAGGGGGGGGTTTCAAGGAGTCCAGAATCTGTGTAACCTACAATGGGCCTGATCCTCACCTGGTTGATTTTCAGAAAAAAATGTAAGATATCTCTGCTCTTTTGATTTAGAGGAAATGTTTCTTCTCCCGATAGTTTGTTAAATGCTTATGTTAAGCAAACAAAAATGAAGAAGGTTATCAAACCTCTTCTCAAGAAAGAGCTGTGCTGGAGGAACATGAGTGAGCTGCCACCTTTGGGCTGGGATCTCTATGCAGGTGCTGCCTGGCTGGGGGTGCCCCAGGCTTACCCCAGGGTGCTGCTGTTCCCTGGCACCTAGCCATCCTGATTGGGAAGGAGGAAAATATTTATTTGTTTAAAAAAAGGAAACAAAACAGGGGATCTACTTCAAGTTCTGTGTGAAGCTGTATTTTTATGAACTGCACATTGTCATGTTAATGCTCTTCAGTTTATCAGAAAATTGTTCAATTGGTTTGATTATACCGAGTGATTTTATGTACCAGCTTAGGTGCTTGGCTTAAGAGACTAAACTTGCTTGGCTATCCAGACAGCTGGTAGAAAGCATCTTCTGCCAAGAGCAGTTGGTAGCAGGTCCTGGTGTTGGTGTCTCTGGCTTCCTGAGGAGTTTTATGTTTCACCATGGGCTGGGAGGGAGCCTAAGGAAACTCCATATCATAGAATCAGAGAGTGGTTTAGGTTGGAAAGGACCTTGAAGACCATCCAGTTCCAACCCCCCTGCCCTGGGCAGAGACACCTTCCCCCAGCCCAGGTTGCTCCAAGCCCTGTCCAACCTGGTCTTGAACACCTCCAGGGACGGGGCAGACACAGCTTCTCTGGGCAACATGCACCAGGGGCTCACTACCCTCAGAAGGAAAAATTTCTTCCTGATATCTAATCTAAATCTCCCCTCTTCCAGTTTGAAGCCATTCCCCCTCGTCCTATCACTACATGCCCTTGTAAAAAGTCCCTCTCTGGCCTTCTTGTAGGCCCCTTTCAGATACTGGAAAGCTGCTATAAGGTGTCCCCAGAGCCTTCTCTTCTCCAGGCTGAACCACTCCAACTCTCTCAGCCTGTCCTCACAACAGAGAGGCTCCAGACCTCAGATCATCTTTGTGGCCTCCTCTGTACCCACTCAAATAGGTCCATGTCCTTATTATGTTGAGGGCTCCAGAGCAGGAGGCAGTACTGCAGGGGGGTCTCACGAGAGTGGAGTAGAGGGACAGAATCTCCAGAGCTGGACGCAATATTTCAGGTGTGGTTGAAGTTGGATGGTGTAGAAGTCCACTGCTAGTACAGTTCACTTCTTCCCAAGACCTTCTCATCTCCTCCCCATGAACAGAAGTGTTCACAATGCACCCAAAAAGTCAACAACTAAGTCACGTTGCAGCAGGGAGGCAGATGAGTACAGGAAGGAAAGCTCTTCTTGATAAGCCCACATTGCCAGTTCCTCTTCCTCCTTACCAACAGACAGTGCGATGAGGTTGCTCAGTGGCTGTAAGCGTAGGAGTGAGCAGAGAGGGGACTTGAAGAATCAGCTCGAGCAGTCTGAGATCACATAACGCCACACCAGAAACACGCAATGGCTGAGCCAGCCATGCAGCCATAGGCCGTTGGCAGAGCTGACATGAATTCTTTTCTAAAATGGTGTGAAACCCGAAGAGGATCTTTGTCAGTAGAGAACTCTATGAAATGTTTTGCCTTTTTTTTTTTTTTTTTTTTAAACGTCACATGATTGTACTTTTCATTTCAGAGTGATTCCTGTAGGAAATCTTCCAAATCCAAGCGAGACAAGGAGAAACAGGCTTGCAAGAGCTGCAGTGAAAGCTTTAACTCCATCACTAAAAGGCGGCACCATTGTAAGCAGTGTGGGGCAGTAAGTATCAAAAGGCACTGAGCTTTTTAATTTCTTCCGCAGAGACTGTTGAAGAGAGTTTTTTTTATTTTTTCAGTACAGGAACTAAAAGATGTTCTGGTTCATGGCAGGTCATTGACAGAGCAGATCTTTCCACTTGGCTTTATCCCCTGGGAATCGGGGAAAAAAGAGCAAAACCCTGGTGCAAGGGGCCTAGTCTGTGCTGTTTTAAAAGCAAGTACAGCGCCTCGGCGGACAAAAAGAAAGGTGGTGCCTTCCCTGGGGATGTACATGTGTGTGGGGAGGGGGCTGTGCACTTTATTTTGTTTGCAGAAACAGAATGGCCTTCTGAGAGCCTTACTTCACACCGCAGCCCTGTCTAGGACGAACAGCTGAACATACAAGATTAAAGATGGATGGGTTCTTCTTTCCATAAAACTTGTCTCCCTGAGTTGCCCAGAATTGCTTATGCCAAGGTGGTTTCCTCCTGCTTGAAAAGTCAAATAAAATCAGTCCTGGAGATTCAAGGCCAGGTTACTGAAGGCACTTAGCCACCCTTCCCCAGTGCCGTTCTCTGACAGCTTAATTCTCTTTTTTTTTTTTTTTTTTTTTTTTTTCCTGAAAATCACAGCCACAGCCAAGATGAGATTGATTTCTGTAATACGACTTGAAACCTGCCTTCTGTGACTTGAGTTTCACAGTTCAGTGTTTCTAATGTAACCAGTACAGAATAATGTTATTTAAATACCATTATTCATTTGAAGTGGAGATAAACTTTCGGCTGAAGAGAGACCTAAATGTATAGTTAAGATGTTTAAAGAAACCTCAGTCTCAGCGATTGAAATAAAATTACTGTGGAGGAGACACTTTTGCACTGGTGTTGGGGCTGTCAGCCTTCTGCATTTGTTTTTATTAATAATTACTAAAATAATGAAATACATTTCTGGAGGTTTAAAATATTCCATTGCAAAGCTCAGTAATACTGAAGAAATGAAATAATAGCTTTCTCCCATGGAAGAGAGATAACAAGAATTAACATTATTAATATTCTATTGTTTAACAGTTGTTGGTTATGTGATGTTTTGTGATGTGGCAATAGCATTCAAATTAAAGAAGTTAATTCGTGGCAAGGAAAGGCTATCACATTTCTAAAAGTTCTAGCTTGCTTTTGTTTACATAACTTGGCAGAATGGCACTTCACTTGCTGAATTAAGGCAGTTACCTTCATATAGTAATTAACATCTTGCAGTGAAGCGTATAACATATACTTGTACCTGGAGGGCGCTTGGGGTGTATTGTTGTACAATAAATTCGATGTCGAATCTGGCTGACTGCTGCTGCACTGCACCCCGGAGGCCGGTTCCTCTCCCTGGAGCAAGTGGCAGAGTCAGAACTAAGCGTGAAAACCGGTTCCGGAGCTGCTCTTGACAAGTGCTGGTTTCATGGGACCGATGGGTCATTGTGTGCTCTTGGCAGCTGTGGAAAGGAATCAAAAGTTGTTAATTTGGCATCAGGCAAATAGTTTTTAATGGATAATACATTATACGATGCTCTTAAAATGGTCAGTGATTTTTGGATTCCTCAGTTGTATCAGGCTGAACTGCCTAATTGATGAGGCAGTGTCAGCCACCTTTACTCTGAAAATCAGTCCTTCCTAGGCCATTTTATGATTGGCATTAAAAAATACTAATTGCTTTGTCAACCTAAGCCCTTTTTGAGTCATAAAGGCTTATAAGAAAAGAAAAGCAAACTTGCATGATGTCGATCATAAAGTATTTCCCCAAAGGCATATGTGGTTTTTTTTAATTAGGTATATTGGTACACAGCATGGGATCACAAAAACATTAATCATTAATGGAGGTAAATAAAGTAAATATTATTATATTGGTTGCTCTATCTTACGCTTGCATTAGTTTTCTGGATTTTATTTTAATAACACCCGATCTGCAAGTCACTTTCTTTGGAGAAGGGTTACGTTTTAATGATGGCTGATAAACCCCCATCTTTCTGTTATAGGTAATCTGTGCCAAATGCTCTGAGTTTAAACCACTTGCAGATAACAGCCGTCATAATCGAGTGTGTAAAGAGTGTTTTCTGCAGTTACCAGCAAGCCTATGCAGCCCGGGAGTGGAAGCAGTCGGAGAACAAAAGAAAAGACTAGCTGCAGAGGTACAGTATCTAGCTAAGAAACTTCTGGTGTGCTAGCTGCCCTTGTGAGTCTCTCTTTTTGTTTTGCTTGTTTGTTTTTTTTTTAATGTATTTATTTAAAACAAATAAAATTGTTTGGTTATGTTTTTTCCCCCACCATGATGTTTGATCCTCTGACCCATAACTTGTATTGAATGTGCATGCAGCCTGAATGCTGTCTGTAAGCATTTGTCGTAGGATGCTGATTGTACAGGGAAGCACACAGGTTTTGCAGCTAAGCTTCAGCTTTCAAAGTAATGAAAAAAGAGGAAAAACTTCTGTGGGTTTGTTTTGTTTTGTTTTTTTTGATGCATTTCCAATCTTGAGTTGTGCACAATGTCACCGAGCTTTATACCATGATAGTGGCACATCCTACCCTTACTACCCTACTACAAGAACAAGAAACGCATTGGCAAACTGGTTTGCTTTATCCTCACCCACAACAACTGAACCTTCTCTTACCGGTGCTTTTTTTAGACTACGGGCAGAGCTGTGAGTACCGTTATGTGCCATGCTTTTTATGGGCCACCTTGAAGAAAAGGTTTTTATTTATTTTACTTGTGAAATACAGCCCAAAGTCACTTTGTGTGTTTTTACATTCATCTCAATTGAAAGCGGACCCATGGGGACACGTCTTCTGAGGGTACATCAGATTCTTGAAAGAGCCACTGAAACACTGAGAACTTAACTTCATTTGCAAATCATTCCCCCCGATATGTTGACGTACACCATCCTGCTTCGAGCATCACATGGGAAACTGGGGAGCAGTTGCAGCCTACGCTGAAAAACATCTTACCTTGAAAAACATCTTTCTGGAAGCCATCCCTCAGAGCCAGCAGGCAGCCTTCCAGCCACCTTATGCTCCCCAGCGGAACCAGACTACGTGGAAAAGAGCTAGACTCTGAGCAAGAAATGTAAGCCCAGCGGTGCACGTCTAGAGCTCATGTCATAAATGCTTCCTCAAATAGTGTTCTTAGACCCTGCCCCACTCTGCTTCCCAGCGTGTCGTATTTTCTTTCCAGTCTACTAAATGCACCTACATGGCCAAAATTATGCCAGCGCTATGTGCCAGAGTGAACTCTGCTGCTCAGGTGCTTTGTCAGCTCGGTACCCAGGCGCGTCCAGAACCTCAGAAATACGAGGTGGGGTACAGCTACCAATGCACATTGCCCTTCCCTGCACTACCCTGTCTGCCGAGCGCAGAGGAGATTCTGGATCCAGAGCTTGATACCATCAAAAACTTCTGATATATGCTACAGCTGTGCCCACAGATGATGAGCACTGAATATACATCGGTATAGTCTGCAGCATCTCATGATAAACTTCCTAGCGCTGTTTCAGCAGAGCTGTTTGCCAGTAAAGCGAGAACCTGCACCTACCCAGCTGAGAGCCCTGTTAATCTGAAAAGCCAAAAAGCAAACCAGTGAAATGTGACCTATGGCTTTACTGCAGAAAGCAGATTACAGAAGAAAGCTGTAAAAACCCAAGGAAAAGAGTCATTTTTCCCTCATATGCTCAGGCTTCTAGCCTTGTGCTAAATCTTCAAAGGATCAGGTAAAACGCAAGAGAGTAGGTGTATAAAAAAGAAAGATCAGAGCTGGTCTTTTTCTTTCCCTCCTATTTACATTAAACTTTCTTAACAAGCTTAATAGCAGCTGAGGAGATTGCCACTTTACAAACGTTATTAGCAGATGCCAGAAATCCCCCGGAGGCTTGTGTGCAAAGTCTAATGGGAACAGGACTGTTTTTTCTTTGTTTTCCATCAAAAGACAAAAATTCTTTTCAATCTTTTTCTTTGCCCTTGTGCTCTCTGATTTGGCTCACGTCTCTCTGCATCTATGCACAAGAGTGTCTTTTAATACACCTTTCTCATTAATTTGAAATTGTCTCCCAGTCTACTTTGCTTAGCGAGAAACTAGCTGCATCATCTTAATTGCCACTGTCAATTTACTTGGTGGAGGTGGAATTTAACTTCAGAGCTGCTGGGAACAGACATTCAACATCTGCCTCTATTACATGGAATTGTGCTATTTCTTGATGGTACATAATGATGGGTTAAACTTTTGTTCAGTTATGGGCTCTCCAGTGTTTGCCCTAAACTATTATTTGACTCTGGACAACTTAAGTATACTTTATGCTTAATTCTAAGTATTTTGCCCATGTAAGCATCAATGTAAACAGCTCTTTTTTCTTTTTTTTTTTTTTTTTTTTTTTAATCTTCATCCAGAAGCAGAGCATCTTAGCAGCTGAAAACAGCCTCTTCAGCAGCTACCTCCAGTTCCTTGAAAAAGGGAAGACTTGGTACAAAATGTGGGTGACCATACCCAAGACTGAACCTCTTGTTCTGTATCTGCAAGGAAATAACCAGGTAAAATAACATTTGTGAGGGTTAACAGACAGAAAAAAA
Source organism: Vanellus vanellus (assembly GCF_965231255.1). Classification (NCBI taxonomy): domain Eukaryota; kingdom Metazoa; phylum Chordata; class Aves; order Charadriiformes; family Charadriidae; genus Vanellus; species Vanellus vanellus. Next base: position 25,474,918 of record NC_138914.1, on the reverse strand, counting down.
AAAAAAAAAAAAAAAACCAAAACCAAAAAAACATAAGTTTAAATATGTCAAGCTAAGAAATAGGTCAAAGTATTTGGCTTGATTTCAACAACAAAAATGAACTTGGCATTCTGAATATAGCACAAAGCCTCAGAGATTTCAGATTTCCTTGTTATCTGTAGTTACTGCTGATATAGTTGTGAGCAAATGTCTAAGCTCATAGCTTTTCTCTTCCATTTTTTAACAAAAAAGGACAAAACAAGGATAATCAGGTTATGTTTGGGGGTTTTTATAGGTTTCAGACAGGTATATTCAAAAGTTTTGTTACCCTGTCATTAGGGAAAGCACTTTCCTGAAAAACGTATAGACGTATAGAGCTACAAAGCAGTCCGAATATTGCAATTGCTAGTTCAAGCTTTTATCTCTCTCTCTTTTTTTTTTTTTTTTTTTTTTTAACCTAGGTCTGGGTTGAGAGGGTGGAGGAATTTGTGGAAGTGTAGTTGTTCTTCAGCCTGAAATATGGGCTGGTTTTGGTGAAGCTCCTTGTCGTAGCATCATGTCATTTTTATCTTTACTTGAAATAAGTACTGTGGTAAGCATTTTTTTTAAGTGTGCTGTTGAAGCTAACTAGTGTTTGTGTGTGATGAAAGTCACGTAATAGAAATATCTTTATACAAGACAGAATATCCAAAATAGAAATATCAGTCATGCTTCCTTAGTGCTGAAGATAAAGAATGACAATGCTGAAATGAGATCCCCCATATCCAATTTTGTGTTTGGCAATTGACACATTTATCTTTTGTTTTATCTCCTGGCTGGGATGGAGAAGAAGTGGATCCGAATTCAGCCTACCTCCCTACCCTGCTGTAATTGCAGAGATGTGAAGAGTTTGCTTTTTATTAGCCTCAGTCTGTATGGCCATAACTAGGAACAGTCTGCAAACTAAATATTACCTTTGATTTTATAAAACTATTCAATGTGAAGCTTACCCTGTAGCAACTGTTTGACAAGAAGTACACGTTGTCCTTAGAAGTGTGTTCGTTTTGCCGCTTGTCCACGAGAACACCTCTGGTTTTAAACAAGTGTGTGTAATGTTGTAAGCATAGTGCTTGAGAGAGTGAAAGCTTGAATTTGAAGCTCCAGATGCAGCCCACTTGGCTTCGTCTGGGATTCAAACCCCATCCTGGGGATGGTGCCAATTCCTCCCGTGGGCAGCAAGCTGCCTACCTTCCCTCCTCATCAACAGGGGATGCCCGCCTGACTGACATTACAGGTTGATAAAAAGCAAATGGCTAAAATGAACGCAGCAAACCCGATCGGTAGATCTCTCTGGAGTCAGAGTCTGGGGAAAGCAGAAGAGCTTTAAAAAGCAAAGCAGAGAGAATGGCTTCAGCCGATGTGGAAGCTGTGCTTTCGGCAAAGGACCAGTGCAAGCCCTGGATCCCATGCGAACCAAGCCAGAGTGTCTCCAGAGGCAAGCTTGGGGAAGGAGGGTGGGAATGGAAGGAGAGAGGTCTAAATTCTTTGGCCTTCCCCACCCAGGAACAACGTGTCATCTCTTAGATGACTGGAACAAGGAGTTGAGAGGAAGCAACACCTCTTATGTGGAATGACCTAGAAAGGAGTTTCTCCTAGTGCCTAACATCATTTCAGGACAGCACCAGTGGGACATAAACCAGCTGTATTTAGTGCCCAGCAGAACCATGCTCGATTCTCCAGGCCCCCTCCTGACAGTCAGGGAAAACCAGGGTTGGAAACTGGATGAGTTTCTGGGCTTCAGATGCTCCGTTCTTTGCTCCGTACCCTGCCAAATTTGATCTTGAGCCTCTGTTGATACTATTAGTAAGATCCTATATTTTAGGGGAAGAGGGTGCCTTTGGCACTGATTGTCGATTCTATGACAGTTAAATTTAGTGGTTAGTGTCCTCAGCTATTTCAGGTGTGAGATAAATCTCTCAGTAAAGCGGCAAGAAAGCATACAGGACAAGGTTGATCTATCATACGTTCAGTAACAGAGTCAGGAACCAACAGTTGCAGGCTGAGACTATAAATGACAAAACAGAGTCCTTTCTTCAAGGGCCTACCATTCCCACACATACGATTTCTTCAACTTGCATCCAACTGAAGGAGAAAGTGACAAAGCAAATCCCATTCCTTGATACTAACCCAACGTTCTGGTTAGTTCTGGTTGACGCAGTACACACTTGTGAGAAAAATCTCTTCCAGAGCTTCTTTCCTGGGGGCCGAGTGTCTGGAATCAGTCAGGAACCACTCATGGGCCTGAATCTTATTTTCCCAGGCATTGTTTTGTTTTGTACAACCACCTCCATGCATCTCACAAACCTCTTTAGGCCTCCAAAGAAGCGTTTAGGTGCCGAATAAAAAAGAGGTGCCTTTTGGGAATAATATTGCCAACAATGGTATTAAAGGTCTTGAAACACGGACCAAGTGAAGCATGACCCTAGTTTGGAAGTTGGGGGGATTATTTTTAAAAAGAACAGAAAGAATAGCTTGTCTCCTGGGAAGAAGGAGTAAACCAAGCTGAATCTGGAGCTGCTGATACAGTAAAAGCCCTGACAGCTTTTGTCCTCTGCACCCCCGGCCCTCACACCGACGAAGGGATGCCAGTGCAAATGGAAATATGACTCACAGGCTTGAAAACAGCAAGAAAGCTGCTCTTTCGCTTTAGATCCTTGTTCCAGGAGAATGAATTAATCCCTCAAGTGTTCACGGTTTAAGTCTTGCATGGAGCTTTATGCATGAGGATAAAATTCCCGGCTTATTTAGGTATGGAAATCATACCAATTTTATCTGTCCTCGAACTGAGACAGAACTTGTGCAGCTGTTTGTCACGTTTATCTGAGTGGAATTAGAAGAGTTTGCTTATAAGCAGAGACCACCTCAAGCTTACGGATCAGCAGTTTTATAGAAACTGGTCTCTCTTTCCAAGGGCTCTGCCTGGAGCTTCTGCCCCCGTTGGTCTTGTAAAATGCACAGCTACCTCCAGAGCTCTGACAGTAACTGACACCTGATGGAGAAATGCAGAATTAAGGAGTCCCAGCTAGCTCGAGAAGTAATGATTTTGGGAGAAATATATAGTATTTATACTATATATAGTGTAGTGAGAGCTAGTGTATATAATAATTATCAGGTTTGATCCATGAGAAAATTTTGCTTTCTAAATTCTGAAGGAAAAGAAATCTTTTATTCATCATGTAAATGTGATTTACTCCTAGAAAATAAGGCAGTAGCTGAGTTTGAAGTCAAGCGCAGGGTTTTAGGAAAGTATTTTTGTGGCTTGTCTGTTGACCCTGTTTAGGTGAAGCTTTAATTGGCCCTGCACAAAGCTCTGCCTGCCCTTTTTTTGTGGTCCTGTGGAGCTTTGCAGCTTGGCATGCCATCACACCACGGGAGTCCCTCAACAATTTGTGCAGGTCTGGGATTCGATCGTAAGTGGGTAGAGAGTGGAGTTTGGATGGAAAAACGGGGATTTTCTAAGCCTACTTGAAAGTAATAGGAGAAAATGTTAGTGGTCCCCGGGGTGTAACTGTTGTTCTCTATGTTTAAGAGATCTTGTACGCTGCAAAGAGTTGCGCGGTGCGAGAGAGACGTCTGTATGGAGGGGTGCACGAAAAAGAACTGCCTGTGTGGTGGAACTGAGCTGTCCATGCCCAAATCTGAAACCCTGCGTGTTGCAGTGGCTTTAACAGAGCAATAAATGAGCACTGGCATAATTACCTAGATAGATAACACATTGGTATTGTACTGCTTAGAGTCAGGATGAGTGCACAGTGCTTGTGACAACTGACAGTATTTCCCAACCGGTACCCAACCGGTAGATTTTTGTGTATCACTGTCTCAGGAAAATGACTGAAGTCAACCCTAAAGGGAAGCTTTTCTCAGCACTGGGTAGTTTGATTTTATGACATACTGATATCGTGCAACCCTGGTATGTTGCATACAGAAATATAAAAAAAAAAAAAAACACACCCAAAACCTGCAATTCAACCAGCCAAATCCAGCAGGCTCTTAAAAATGGAACACAATATTTACGTCTCTGTAAGGCCTGTAAATCCTAGTTACGTGCTCAAAATTCTGAAATTCCTCGTGGGTGCAGAACAGCCCCTGGATTTGTTGGACTCCAGGTAGGAGGGGAAGGGCTCAGTGCCAGAGGAAATCCGGAGATGCTCGTGGTCCCGCAGGGAGATCTGGTTTGGGTGTGTGGGTATGGCTGGAGGCTGAGTGCTTCACCTTTGTCTGTCAGTAGCGCAGCTTTTCAGAGATAATTTAAATCCCTTCCTGTTGGATCAGGCAGGTACAGAGAAAGCAGCAAAGGCATCATATTAAGAAAAGGGAGGAAGCAAGACCGAAGGCAGTCTGCTTAATTTGCCTGTGTCTGCATGTGTTGGGTAGGTGTAACATTTGCAATCAAAACATCAGTTTGCTCTCATGCTGCACTTCTTGGCTACAAACGATACCATTTTTCACTGTCGTGGGCAACCTCCAATTTTACATGTGACAAGTCTTAGTGTCTGTGTTTCTAAACCAAGATCAGTGAAGCAGGAGTGGTTGAGCTTGCATGTGCTCTTGTGCGTTTTGTGTTCATCAGTCCTGTATTTGCTTGCTTTAGCACTGACACACATCCAGATCTAGAGCCACTCTGTACGTGCTGGTTTCAACTTCCATATGTGCGAGAGCTCCCTGCTATACAGATGTGGCTGCAGTGTCAGAATCAAGAAACTGCGTGCTGCTTTTAGCACAATGGCTTGCACTCAAAGAGGCACTGAATTTTTTAGTGCTTGACCCAAAGTTGATGTAAATCTCCTTGAATAGTGCTTGGTCTTCAAGCAGATGGACTCTAATTTTTGCACAACAATAACAAGTAGCAGATTAATAAATCAGGAAACCTGTATTGATTTAATAAAATGTGTAGGCGCATTTTTGACTGTATATCTTTTGCCCCTTTACTTAATATATGTGTTTACATTTATGTGAGCCGTTCTGAAACTTGAATTACATTAGCCTAAGTGTTAGAAAAGTAGATTTTTTTTTTTTTTTTGCCATTGTTCTCAGAGCTGTGGTCCCCTTCCAGATTCACTGAGTCATCTGCAGTCAGTATGGGGTGACAAAAGAATGACTTTGCCACCTCTTTGTGGGATGCCTTGTTAACTTTGGTATGAGGCGTTGAACTTGAGTAGGCTGCTACACAAGTAGCTGCTGCAAGAGGCGATGGCTTCTTATGGATGCTTGATGCCTGTGTGGTTTAGACTTCTGTTTGGGGACCCACCTTTGAAAATGCATTGCTGACATAGGTTGAAACAAGCTGCTTGGTCATGGCCTTGCCAAAGTATGCCTTTCCTGAGAGCTTAGTAGAAGAGTTGGTTGAAAGCTTAAGATGAGCTGTATCGCTCCTTAGATCTGTGAGTTCATCTGGCCTTAAAGGATGTTGAAGAATCTGAGCTTCGACATCCTTGACAACTCTGAAAGGCATCACAAATAACCCAAGACCCTCCAACAAGATTCACTGATTTAAAATCTCTAATTCTCTTCTATTTCCAAGTCTTCTCCCTGCTAGTTGTCTTTGTGTCTCTCACTGTCCAGCTCTGCTTATTTGTCTCCTTTAAACCAATCTTACAAATGTCCCATGAGGTTCAAAAGGGGCTACACCGAACTAATCTCAGCTGGATCTGATTGCCTGTACCTAAAGACAACATGCATGTTATGTGAAATAACGTGAAAATCCCCAGCCGTGCCACTGCCAGATCCGTATTCTTACTGCAAAAGAGAATCTGTTGAATAAGGAGAATAAAGCACCAACAAGACATTGCCTTTTATTGTTTTAAGTTAAGCAGTCGATACTGCCTCTTCTCTGTTTTCTACGCGCAGTAGGGAACGAAGAGCCGAATGTACATGTGCTCTGCACCCGTGTTCATGTGCTTGCTGGAGTGTGTGTGCACGTTGCCCATCCTGGTGGAGAACAAGTTGACCATGAGACAGCAATGTGCCCAGGGCAATGGTCTCCTGGGCTGCATTAAAAAGAGCGTGGCCAGCAGGTCAAGGGAGGTCATCCTCCCCCTCTGCTCTGCCCTGGTGAGGCCACACATGGAGCACTGTGTCCAGTTCTGGGCTCCCCGGTTCAAGAAGGACAGGGAACTGCTGGAGAGAGTCCAGGGGAGGCTACAAAGACAATCAGGGACTGGAGCATCTCTGTGATGAGGAAAGGCTGAGAGACCTGGGGCTGTTCAGCCTGGAGAAGAGAAGGCTGAGAGGGGATCTCAGCAATGTTTATCAGTATCTGAAGGGTGGGTGGCGAGAGGACAGGGCCACATTCTTTCCAGTGGTGCCCAGCAACAGGACAAGTGGCAACGGGCACAAACTGGAACATGGGAAATTCCATCTGAACATGAGGAAAATCTTCTTTCCTGTGAGGGTGGCAGAGCACTGGCACAGGCTGCCCAGAGAGTCTGCAGAGTCTCCTTCTCTGGAGAGATTCAAAACCCACCTGGATGCGTTCCTGTCCAACCTGCTGTAGGTGACCCTGCTCTGGCAGAGGGTTGGACTGGATGATCTCCAGAGGCCCCTTCCAACCCCTACCAGTCTGTGATTCTGTGCGGGCAGGATGGCAGGTAGGGGCTCTAACGCAGAAAGGCTATTAGCCACTGGCGCACACCGAGACACTCCGGTTTGGTGAGAGTTGTGGTGTGGCTGCCTCACCTGAGCCTGTGCGTGGTGACCATGCATCTCCAGCTACATCTTACTACTTCATAGTGAGTTCTGAACTCTTTGAAACAGGAGTTTTTTCAACCCCATTGAGAGGAAATCTTTCCTCCCTGCGCAGCAAACCCCCCACTCCTTCCATTTCAAATACTGTTTGTTGCTGAATTTTTACATTGGTTCTTTCTTCTTTAGGATGGACGGAGCCCGCGTCCTATTCCTCTGCCTGGGTACGAAGTCAGTTTACCAGGTCCTGGTGAGAAGTTTGAAGTGAAGCATGTTTTTAAGCTCTGCCAGTCCCAGCAAACTCTATATTTCAGTGCGGAAGATGAAGAACTGCAGATGAAATGGATGGAAATTCTCACCAAAGCAGCCAAAGGGGAGACTGAAGATACAGCTGAAGGGCTCGGCAACCCATAGAGCAAGTTCCATTTAGTTTCTTTCCTACATGCTATAAACCATCACTTGAATTTGGTATTCATGGCACTTTGGAATCTGTATGGCTTTATATCTTCATGTGTCTGCATAGGAAATTCAGTGGTTTCTCTCCTTTTATTGTACATTTCTCACGTACAGTAGTTACCTGGCATATATTATGTTAAAGGAAAAGGTAGTTGTAGTTTTTGGTGGTGTCGATGCTGGTTTTAAAACAAAAGACAAGGAGAAAAGCATTAATTTTAACAAAGGTAATGGAAAACCATCGGTCTCTTGTTTTCCTAAATGTATATTTTCCAGTCCTTTTGATCTCTGTTCAGTGCAGGATGTGTATAGTCTGTGATTAGTTCTATAAATGCTGCCTTTTAAGTTAAATGGTGTAAAGGCTTGTGCTGGCCACTGACATTCCGTTCTCTGTCCTTTCCCTCCTGGTAAAAGGTCTTTGTGAAGTGTGAGCAACGTACTGAATATTTTCCCTTTGCTACAACTATGTCTCTGCTATTTTGAGATGACCTGTTCACAAGGCAAATACTGTAGAAGGGACTTCTAAAAATGACTGCACACTGTGCAGAAAAGAACATTAAGAAGCCTCATTGATTTTAAGCATTTATAATATTGTTTTGTTTTCTTTTGAAACTGATACCTTCCTTCCTTCTATTTGAACCCATTTTGATGTAAGTGAACAAACGTTTTATACTGCAAACGGGGTTATGATCAATAAACAAGAACATTTTTAGTACACGCAGTACAAAAAGGTGACTTTTTTGTTGTATTGGTTAATTTAAAAGTGACCTAGGATTTATTTATATAATTTGTAAATAATGTTTCATACATATTTGAAGAATTTTTAAAAGATCTCCGCTGATTAACAGGATTTAGTGCATAGAATAAGAGATATTTGTATGAACTGAATTTGTAATTTAATTTTCCTGTTCACCTGTATTTGTCTTATTTTTCAAACTTAAGTGCTTATCTATTTAAATAAAAATTCATGCAGTTAACTCCTGAGCCAGATTTCCAAGGCACAGCAAGCTTTAGGTCAAAATTTAATATAGGGTTGGTTTTTTTTAAAAAAACAAACCACCACAAACAAAACCCCAAAACAAACAACAAAAAAAAAAGGCATGTCTGTTCCTAGTGGTAGTAAGCATGTAGTACTGATAAAAATGAAATAAAATCTGTCACAGTACTGTATTTTTAAATGGTTTGGTTTAACTTTTGTTTCCTCTTCAGCCTTCTACATTTTCTGATATTGGTAGAAAGAAAGAGCTACTCCATACAGCCAGAGTTTGTTAGGATTGTTGAAAATTAGTGAGTATCAGTGAGTATATTTCTTACCTACAGAAATGGATTTTTTTTTTCCTTATTTGGGGTTTGGGTTTGTTGTTTTGTTTTGTTTTGGTTTTTTACATTGGTGTAATAAATCATATAACTGTAGTCCATGGTGCTAAAAATTAGAAGCCATGTATTTAATTAGCTACTGATAAAATTTCATGAGACTTGCATCTTCCCTCTCCTTCCTACCCCTCCTCCAGTCAGTTGGCATGAAAAAGATTTCCTGCAGAGTAATTTTTATCGTATAGTTCATGGAAAGGGATTCATTTCTCTGTGTGTTATTTCCTCTCCCAAGCTTCCCTGAAAATGAAATGATGTAGAATGCTGGTCTTGAAAATTTACTCATTTTGTAATATTCCTGGGTTGGGGTTGGTTTTTTTTTAAGTTTTTCCTTTATTGCTTCACTTGCTTCATTCTTTGGAAGGGAGAATGGTAAATCGAAACAAAATGAATGCATCTTAATACATCTGTCATTTTCTGTTGAGAATATGATCCTGGGGGATGAATCTTTCAAAGCATCTGAATGCACATCTCTTCAAGAATACAGGGAATACGATGATAAACAGGCATGCTAAAATCGCAGTCAGCTAAGCAAAGGAGGGGTCCCTCAGCTTCCCAAATCCTTTAGTTTTTTAGCTGTGCGCTCAAATTCTAAACCTCCATTGGTCCCTGGCTTGCAAATTGATGGGGCTTGGGAGTGCTCCGAGGAGAGCATCAGTAAAGGCTTCCTCTCGCACGATGCTCTTGCCTGGGCACGTGGGTTTGAATACTGTGAGTGGTGGTGCTGGTATATGAAGCTGTAGTCAGCCTCGTTCTTCTTTTCTGTTGATGAAACTAGAATGTTTTATTTAAATGACCCCTTGAGAAGCACACGGTATTGGTCAGTGGGCTGAGGGAGATGGTAATCAGTCTTTAGTGCTGGAAAGCAGAAGAACCTGCAAAGACGGATGCGTACACTTAACGTAGTGGAATATCTCCATTGTTGTCCACAGAACAAGGCAAAGCACGTGTAAAAACCTACGCAGTGTGGGGACTGGGGTAAGAAACTATTCAAATAAGCTTTACAGGCATTTGGCTATAATGAGCTGGCTTCTCAGTTTTAACCTTTTCTTTTTGTACCATCATTTCTGTCTGTAGTATTGTACAGATCTATTAGATGCGTACTTACTCCCACAAATAATTGCATATGGAAGAGAGGGGAAATTTTATGGTGTTTAGCTATTGTATTCATGTAGAACAGACAGATATAGTACAGAAACCTCCCAACGCTTTCTCTGATCGTTGCATGGGGTTTTTTTGTTGGGTTTGCATTGTTTTTAAAAACACCACGTCAGTTCAGACCAACCTTCTATACCAATGGATTTTTCATGAGCGCAGAGGTGTATCTGGCATATTTGTCTCCAAGAGCCACAAGAAATCTAAAGAAAGGTTTCTTACATTTAGAAAGTTTTGTAGCTCCAGTTGTCCTTCCAGTAAATCGAATGGCTCAATCATATGAAACTGAGTCGCTTGGAGGAGAGCAATACAAATGTTGGGATTCTTTTGGACTGGTTTAGGAAACGAGAAGGTGATCTCTTGCTTCTCATAGAGGACAACTGGATTTCCAGCATTATGGCTGTTAATGGAAGAGAACGTACATCAAATGATAAAGCTAACAGTGTTATTTTATTCTGAAACAACTGTGTTGTATTGGTTTTGATCCAGCTCTGAAATTGTAATAGAGTATCTTTCTTCATTTATTTGGTTTGTTCAAAAAAAGACGATCAAGCCCTCAGTTTAACAGGCATTTATCGAAGCACAAAGTGAACTCCAAGACACGGAGAGCTAAATATTACCTTTTAGTAGATCTTATTTGGACGAAAGGCAGCGATGCTGGTTTCTTGTTCTTTGGGATGAGGTAACAAACGATTAGGGGTTTTCTTGCCTATTTTGCATCCTAGCATAGTTTCCCAGAAGCAGCTGCCCAGCAGTACTGAAACTGTAGATGAAAGTTGGTGGTTAACCTATCTGACGGCCGCTCGACTTCCCTCCTTGTCTTTCACCAGCAGCATGGAACATTGAGCTGCTAAATATAAATGACTGCATATCCTGTAAACAAGCACCTTCCTTTTTTACGTACCTACCATTTCTCTTTTTCTGTTCTTCAGTCCGTATGGGGCATGGCAAGTTTTTTCATTTGCCTTGCGCTTTTGTGAGGGTTCTCACTTGGCCGGGCACTCTGCAGGCCCAGGGAAGCTTGACGGAGTTGAGCAATTGCGTTTTGCTGTGAAATGAAATAGTGATAAAACAGGGCTTTTCAGAAAGTGGTTGCTGGCTGTCCTCACAGATACATTGTGATCTATGATCACAGGAGATTAGACTAGAGGAAGAATTCTGTTTGGAGTCTCTGAAATGGAGTTTTGGGGAGCTCTAACCAGCTTATGTGGATGACTTGCTCAAATGCAGCAAAATGAACGTAGCCTTCTTAGAATTGCTGCTAGCATCAACAGTGTAAAAGACTTACTTAGACATGTCTTATCAAAGTGGTTCAAAATTCAGACAACAAATCCTCACCTGGAATAAATTGTATTAACTTCACTGATGCATTTAAATGAACCTGGGATCTGGCCTGCAATGTTGATTTTTAGGGTTGTTTTTTTTTTGACTGACAGTACACTTCAAAGAAGCCTTCCCTCTTCTCAGTACTTTTGCCCCCCTACGCTCTCCACGCCATCCTGCCCCAAAGAAAGCTTATTTAAAACCTAATTTCAGACCAGTGCGGTGATCAATGACATTCAGCTTGATAAGGAAACGAACGGATACTCCGACCATCTAAAGAGCCTCCGTGTTCCTGTGTCTAGGCTACATGTGCTGCGTTGGAAAGCTCTGATTTCTGAGTTCCAAAATCTCTTTGTCAAGTGGACCTGTTTTCCTTGCAAATATAGAGTAATTTCCCCATGTCTCAGGAAGTTGCTCTGCAGACGTGGGATTTTCTTAGTTCCCTGGTCAGATCAAAGAGGTTTCATATGGTACGTCGCTAGCGTATTTAATCTGAAAAGGATTCATCAGTTAGCCCAGTATCTCAAAATGGGCACGAATTTGTCGAGACTTTTTCACTGTGTTGCAAGAATTAGCCATTTGCTCCATAAGGTCTTGCGCGTTCTTGCAAGAAGAGGTTAAACTGGAAAATACAATGTTGTCCCACTTCTGGTGCCAAAGAAGATGCTTTCAAGTTCCAGGCTGAAGATGGCAATGTTTGGTGTGGAACTGGTGACAGCAAGTACCAGCTGACTTCTGAATTGGGTAAGAATAATTAAACACCATGTATTGGCCTTGTGCACGCATTATTAATTTCACTCTCCACATAGGGCAGCATGTTTTTGCTCTGGTAAAAAGCCCAGTGTTGGCTCGGATTGTACTGAAGCTGTAAAGGGATCCCAGGACATTTTAGTTTTCAACACTTTGAAGTTGCCTGTGGTGTTAAGTTATAGTGGGCTGAGTGCTTTGGGCAAACCTGGAAGCATTGGGGTGTTTCCACAGGCAGCTATGGGTAGGAAGGTGTCTAAGGAACTCCAGCGCTATTGTGCTGTTCACAAGGTGGACAGTCCATTTAATTTTTTCACAAGGAAGATTGTACGTTGGGTTTTTGGAAGTCCTTTTTAATTACTGCAAGTGCTGTTGAAACCCCATCATGGAGAAAGGGACAGAATTAAAATAGGAAAACAACATGAAAGGGAAATAAGCTCATTGCATGTGTCGTACAAATCTTTGAGCTTGGTAGGACTTCAGGGGTGGTGTATCACCAGCTGTGGAGAGGGAGCAGTAATGTACTAGTTTTGGTAGTTAAATTGTGTATTACAGAAGAGAGAAAATATGAAGCCTGTTCCTTAGGCTGTGCCGGAGACGCCCATTGCAAAAGTACCGACGGGTCCTGCGCACATCCAATTGATCTGGGATGAGCTAGTCCTATTTCCAGAACTTGAGCGCCCAGAGGGAGGGTAGGGACCACGTGCTCATCAGTTCACGGCAGGAAATCCCTTCTGATAATCAAGCCCCAAATCCCTCTGTTAACCAGTGTCAAGAAGCATCAAATTCCTGGAGCTGGGTGACAAAAGGTTTCCTTGAAGTCACGTTAAGTGACGGTGTGAGATTGGATTGATTTGATCAGCCATAACAGGCGTGTCTGTTCGGGTTTGGCAGTAGTGCGTGACACAGTGCTGTGGCCACGTGTGCCGTTGTGTGTCAATAGGAAGGGGACTTGCCATACTGCTGCTGTTCATAAAAGCAAAGCTTAAAGGGAAGGGGATGGTGCTCTCCTGTGAGCGAGGGAGGCAGCGTTCCATACAAAAGCGGTCTGCGTTGCCTCTGTTAATGGAAGAGCTTCTGGCGAAAGGCAGATAGGGCATACCTGTAATCATCTTACAGCGTTTGCGAAGAATGAGGTGGCAGAGAAAATAGCTTCCTTGGTTATGTGGATGGGAATTCTCCCTGGAGCAGCTTCATCCTATGCTCTGAATACCTATCGCAGTGCTTTGCAGAGAAGGGGATCAAATTAAACATCTACAGACAATGGATGCTCTGAGCGTGGCCAGGTTCTTAAGTCTTCAGTTTTGCAGTGTAATGTTTTTCAAGTAATGTTGGGAGAGGGGGAGAGGGTTGAATGGTTTTTGCTTAAAAAGGCAATCGCATTTAAAAAAAAAAAAGTATTGTCTGGTTCCCACTTTGGTTATCCAAAGAGTTGCAACAGCAAAGGTTTCTGCCGTAAGCCAATAAATGGAATTATTCTAGGATGTTACCAAATAAATTACAGGTAGGGATTTGAGAGAGGGGAGTGGTGCAGGTGGTTTTGCTGAATTAATGGTCGTGAACTTGTGCATGGCTCTGGAACTGCGGGGTGATCGAACCCCGGTGACACACCGCCTACGGAGGAATTCCCCAGTCTATGCCTGTGCGGGATCGTAGCTACAATTCACAAGCCACAAGCAGGAGTAGCGTTGCTTTGATAACTTGGTGCGAGCCGCCCTCCTTCTCCTGTCCTTTTCCCAGCTGTCATGCCGCGTCTAGAGCTATTGCAGTAGCTGGTGACCTTGTAGATAGAAAACCAGGAGGGAAGAGCCCTCATGGAGCTGTTGTGTCCGTAGTCAGGGCTTAAGGCAGTCAAAGGCGGGAGAGTGCTGGAGCTGGTCCCTGACCCCAGATACACATTTTAGCATAACATTGGGGAATATATTGTGAGGTAAGAAACCACAGCAGGACTGTGTCGTTTCCTATAGTCGGGTGATCATCCGCAATTACTAGAAGCTTGTGTGATTTTGAAGAAGCAAACCGCGGGGGATGTGAAAGGAAGATCAGTAAATAATACACACGGAGAGAAATGGCTAAGGAAGAACTGAGTTAAGTTAAACGAGGAGGGGAGGGGGGGGAGAGATCCTGAGGACAGATGCTTACTGAAAAAAAAAAAAAAAAAAATGTATTTGCCTGGTGAAGAAGCTTTTCCCCTTTGTTCCAGAGCCTGATCATGTCCTGCGGGCAGATGGGCAAGTCTGTCCCCAAGCCAGTTGTAAATCCCAGAGCAATCTCCTAAGAAGGTGTGTTTTCCTATCTGTTTTCATGTGAGGGGCACTAAGGTGGTAGGCACCAATTAGTGCAGTTGAAGGTTAATTAGACATACAAAACCATTTAGAGGAACATAGCAATTCCTGAAGAATTTCTGTTTTCCTGCCACCTCCTTTCCTGTCCTATCCTTTGGATGTACCAAATAGCTTTTACATTTTTTAAGCTCATCCTTTCTCCGATGTCTGTGGATCACCTTCCCTCCCCTCAAAATTCTGCTTTGAAGGAAATACGTTCTCTAGCCTTGTTTGCATGTTTGGTTGAAGGAAAAACACCAGCTGGAAGTGGGAGCAGGACATACTTGCTCTGAGCTGGGGCTGAAATTAAGTCTTCAGCAGCTTACCACATTAAAGCACTCATTTTCTTACAAAGTAGCGGTGTTGTGACGGGCGTTCGATGTGCAGCGGGTACACAGAGCCATATGAAAACTTGCCTAGACTCTGCGACTGAAGGACAGCCAGGAGAGGCAACCTGTCTTCTGGTGGAGCAGCACAGTTTTAATCACCTCCTTAAATCCAGGGCCATCGTCCCAGGTGTGTTTTGCAGCTGATCCTCCTATCTGTTTGATCAGACCAACTTTTAGGGACCAGCACTCACTGGTTTCCTCAAAAGCACCCTCTGATCTTCCTCCTCCTTCACCTTTTCCCATCTCCCTTTTCTTGTTTGTCCTTTGCTGCTGTTGCTCAAATAGGGGCCGCATGTGGTGCTGGAGACTGACTTTTAAATATCTTTCTAAATATAAAAAGAAGACAAAAGTGGAAGATGGCACCTTGCTGAGCTAAGAGCTGGAGCTCTCTCTGCGAAGGGATAGATTTTCTGTGCAGGGACTGATAAAACTGTGGTGCTCCCCTAGGCAAAACTTGGTTCCTTTAAAAATAAGTCAGTCACAGCAATCCAAACAAATATAAAAAAATGTAAATTTGCTGATGAGACAAATCTGGAAACAAAGATGATGACAAAGGTCTCTAAAACATGCCACATTCTTGCTGGGCTGCCAAGTAGAGAAGAAAATGTCATTCTAGCAACAAAACAGTGGAGAAGATAAGCAGGAGCGCACAGAACCAGAAGAATGCTTCCACCCCCTTGGGCCACCCGCTTTTCTTTGCTTTTATTTTCCCTCTGCTTTGTCTTAGTTCTTTCCCCCACCACTGCAAACGGTTTACTCCCCAAACCTCCCTCCTTGTACTTTGCACTCTCCCTGTCCATGAGTTGCCCAAGGACTACTCCTGCGCTTGCTGGCAAGTGAATGTCCTCTCAGGTCTTCCAAAGCTCCCTTCCACCAGGCAGTGATTGCTCCTCAGGTTGAGGGATTCAAAGGATGAAGTGCTATGTGGCACTGGTTTAGTCTTTAATAATGAGCTCCTGTTCATTAAGCACACTCTGTCGTTGCTAATGAACATCTTGGTGACAACTACCTGGTGCTGCTCCCTGCCTCGTGCCAACACAAGTGCGTAACCGTATTGTGAAATAGGTTCTCTTCATGCTGAAAAATAACTTTGTTCTCTTTTAACCTGGGTTGCTTTATGCCTGGTGCTGCCACCGAGTCTTCTCCTATTTACTCCTACTTTCCCAGCAGCACGAAGAAGGAAAGAGGAAGGTATGGCCGAACTCTGCAGGGTGCTAACATTTCATGGGCCATAGTCAGCTGAGCTTTTGTGGATCACAGTGCCATGTCTTAAAGTCTTACTTTCCAGCAGAGAGGACTGTGAACCGCCTTGCAGCCATGCTGATGCAAAAGCTAGTAGTTCAGATCCAACCTGTGCCCATCTCTGCTCCAACTGAGCCACCGGGCTTTGTAGACACTGGCTGAAAGGAGGGCAGAATGGTTTGGGGGCTGTATTTGGGGGCTTTTTTCCCTACTACCCCGAATAGGCTGTGGAGTCGGTAACCTTCCACTGCGATGGGCAGTGACCAGCTGCAACCATGCACGTCTGCCTGAGGTCTAACTCTCCAGAGCCTTAAATTCAATGCCAGTTCCCTTCCCACATCTTTTATGTCTACACCAGCAAATTGCTTACAAATTGATATGAGCTCATTACGCCCTGGAAGGCTGAGCTGAAGGAAGAGCCTTGGCAGTGCCGTGACCCAAGTACCTGTGGCCAAAGCAAGATGTGCTCCTGAAGCTGGAAGCTTCTAACTGGTGCGAACTGGTACTCCCCAATTCAGTACTGTAATATTCACACCCGTAATTACGATAACTCTGAAGCATTTCCACTGGATGCCTATAAGTCATTTATTATTCAGCAGTGTCATCCTTGAAAATGAGTAGTTGCTGGATTTTGGGGTTTGTGTTTTGACAGTGGATTTACTCTTTCAAATTTATGGATTTATCCTACTTTGATCTAGTGGGAACCGACAACACGCTGTTTGGATATTAATCACAACCATCCCACCGTGCAAACTGTGACAGGCTGTTTAAGCTCAATCTCTTTTATTTTTATGTTTCAATCACTGATGCCTATAAAAATATATCAGAGGCATGCTGTTGCTGCACAGTAAAGCTGAAAGGAACCGGCTGCTCTTCAGCCAGTTACTAAACCCTGCTGGGGGCTGAAGGGACCACGAACGAAGAGGAAAGGAGAAGCTCTGGCTCCAGCCGGGGACGGTGCAGGAGGCAGTGGGACACGTAGGGGTGAGCGTGTGCGACGCCTTCCGTCTGCCTGGCACATTTCCTACGGCTCCCGCAAATCCACGCGCCCCGTCGGGGACATTTACCCGAACACCGTCCATATACCCCCATTCACCTCCGCTTGCCTCCTAAAAGCGTATCCAGTTTGGTCCGCTAATTAAACCTGCCTTTGGTGCGGCCGCTGATGCTGCCGCTGGGTACCAAGGGTGCTGCCGGCCGGCAGAGGAGGTGGCACTGCCATCCTTGTCTTGTCCCTCGGCCACTGCCCCTGGCCCGTTGGCTACAGAGGGTCGCAGAGCAACCGTGCTCGCTCCAGGGGGGTGTTGTAACAGCGTGCTGTTCTAGGAAAAGGGGAATCATCACAAAAATGAATAATAAATCAAAAAGTGTAAGATTTCCAGCCTCTTACTCATAAATGAGTCATAAAGTTGTTTCAGGTGCTGGTATTTCCTTCGTTTTGCGCCAGACTGTGTTCTTGTTGCTGTCTTACGAGCTCACCGATAATGGTATCTCAGTACAGGAATTGCCAATAATCTGAATGGTGATTTCTAGTAACTGTCAACAATCTTTAGGTTTAATTACTGCCATTAGCGCTTTCTTTAACAGCAATCTGAGTAGAGAGTTCTGCACAAGCATCAGATAAATTGCAAAGAAAAAAAAAAAGAAAAGGAGCTGGCAGGGGAAGGGTAATAGCTATAATTAAAAAGTGCGGAGCTTTGTTTTACATTCTCTTTCTAAGACAGTCTTCTGTATACACTGTACATAATGAAACACTAATTTAGAATGCAATTTAGGTTGAATTTATTTTCAGTGGAGTAGAAGAAATGAATGCCATCTCTTCATAAACAGAGCTAGGATGCAGTCTGTAGTTTCGCCTCGCCAGTTTTGTAGCGTTTTTGCATTTACGCAAAGAAGATGCTAATCCTGTCCACAGTAAGTCCTTGAATTCGGCACTCCAGCAGCTCTGTTCAAGCTTCCCTTTGTGCGCCAAGGTTGTTGCAGTGAGTTTTTTGGTTTGGGTGGATTGGTTCACAGCTACAGCAAAGTTCGAATAAGATCTATAAAGGCTGCTTTGATCACAAACAATCTATATCCTTCCGGAGAGTGCTGAAGCGCTATGTTTAATAACATTTTTAATAGACCCAATTGCCCGTTATTAAGCAATGCATCAATATAATGCTGCTTTTGGTTCATGCAGAATGCAGGGAGTTGTGCAGGCTGCTCACAGTGATAACAGACCAGAGAGGAAACAGTTCTTCTGAACCCCGTGGTTCAGGTTAAAATAATGGCTTTGTTTTTTGAAATAGGGGGAAACTGAGGTATTTCCCTTTCTTATGTTTTCACAGTTTGAAACCATATCCTGGCTGCTTGGAAATCCAGTGCTAAAATTCCCATTGACCTCTCTTTAGACTTATTTTTCCTTTGCCAAATATATTTGTTTTTCCTCCCGAGATTTATAGGGGTTTGGGGGGGCGGGGGAGTGGGTGGGTGGAGGCATATTATTCATTGCACCTTTTAAATTCAGCAAAGTGGATGCTTAACTGTAAGGATGAATGTTCTTAGTCAGTAGGATTACTAACCTGCATGGGGTTAAACGCGCCCTTCAGAGCATCTGTGAGCAAGCCCTAAGAGCAGCCCGATCCTCTCTCGGCCCTTTTCAATCCCTCATTCAATTTTGGGCTAAATGCCATATTTCCTCATTTCCTTGCGAGCCCGGTGAAGTGGTGTGGGGAGAGGGAAATGAGGGTGCTGAGCCACCCCCAGCTGCTCCCACCACCCTCCCCAGGGAGCGAGGGGATGGTCGGAGCCAGCTGGAGAAGTGAACTGTGGTTTCAGTAAACCCAGAAAACTCCAAATACTTCTCCCTCTTCATTTCCAAATTTCTGTTCTGATGGGTTAAGCTGGGAACACTTCTTTTTTTTTTTTTTTTTTTTTTTTTCCTCTTTTAAAAAGATAAAAATGCCACCTCACTTACCAAGTTCTGGTGGTTTTTCCCCCCACTGGGGAAAATAAAAGCATAAAATAAAAGCCAGTAGATGTTTTCCCAGGCAGTCTTCTGGAGCCTGAAGAGAAGCGTAGAGCCAGCCATCTACTCAGCTGGTTGCCTGCAACTCTGGAAAATGCACAGTTGTGGTAAGAGCAGCCCAAGTAATCCTGAAAATTCTGTACGTGCCTGTAATAACCTGCGAGGTGTATTAAATTCAGTCGGAGGTTGAAGCTGAGCTCCTTGGACAATTTGTCTTTCAGGTTCTTTTCACATGTAAAGCAAGAGCCCTGATCTGAGCATTGTACATCCCGCGGATTTACACCACCCTTAGGGCCTGAATTTATTACCAGTTCAAACAAAAATATAGAAACAAAACCGCAGACATATTCTCTCTGTGGTGTCTACCTAGAAGATCCCCCAGCTGCCCCTTTCCCTCATATCTCCACGAGGGAGCTTGTGGGGCATTGGCAGGAGCCACGGTGTTATGGGAGCCCAGCGACCCGGCACAGTCCCCGCAGTCGCCACATAGGGAAGGACCCGGTGGGTGTCCTTCCACCCCTTCATCTGGGACACGCGGCTTGGGTTTGGGTCCCCAGCCTTTCTGGGCACAGGGCCTGCCAAGCGTGCTGCTGAGTTGCTCAGGAAGGGAATCTTTTTGTTGTTGTTGTTTTTCCCTGGGAAATAAAAGTTTATTTTACTGAAGATGCCCAAGGGGGAGCATATGATCAAAAGGGGAAAAAATGCCGGTGGGTAAATGAATGATATACTTCATTGTTTTACAGACATGCTTCTCCGCAACTCTGGACTTAAAACTGTGAAATGACCATCTCCAGCATCTTTCTGTAAGCAGGTGGGTTTTATGGATTTCAGGTTTTATTTCTAATTCTCTGCAGCACTTAAATGAACATTTAGTCACCTCCTCACCAGCACTCACAGCAGACATTTGCTGGCCAGGTTTGTTTGAATGATGATGCCAGGCTTTTTCAGGAACAAAAGTGGGTCAGCCAGATCTAGAAAAATGCAGGGAAATAAATCTTGTCCGCTCTCCCCCTCTCCATGTCGTACACAGAGCCTTCTGTCAGCAATCCCCACCTTACCCTGTTGCGCTGTGTCATTCCCGCGTAGAGGTACAGGAAGCTCTGGGAGTTTCCCACCAGAGGTTGCCCCTGGTGTGTGTAATGTGGCTCATCCCCTATGAACCTTGTTCTTCAAGTACCTCTGGAGGGGTCTTTGAGGTTCCTCATGCCTGCCCAGGTGGTGAGTTACAGAGCCCCACGCCACAATCTCTGCCTGGATTCAACCTTTCCACTCCAGCCAAGCCATAGAAACGGTCCTTCCTCATCTAGCGTTGGCGGCAAACCAGCCTTGATGACCAAGTTGATGGACTCATCACCTGGCTCAGACCTTCAGCAGCTGAGCAGATGTCACAGTGGAAGGCACAACAAAAGCTGGGCTCTTTGCCCTGTCACTTTTCTTTTCTTGGCAGGGCAGCTGTGCTCTGAGAAATTAATGGGGAGGGGGGCAGTAATTTCCCCCTCTTTCTTAGTAGGTCTGCTCCCCGTCTGTGTTCAGAACCCAAACTTCTGGCTTTAGCAACTCAAATATGATTTTAACACGTTTACTCCTCACTCCCTCTCCTCAGCAGAGCTGGTGGTGCAGCATGGGCCAGAGGAGGCTACAGCACAGCAGAGCTCGGAGGGGGCAATTCCCCTACCTGGGCATATGCTGGGGAACGTGCGCTCTCTCTCTTTGTATTCATAGAATTGTACAATGGTTTAGGTTGGAAGGGACCTTAAAGATCATCCAGTTCCACCCCCCCTGCCCTGGGCAGGGCCACCCCCCCCAGCCCAGGTTGCTCCAAGGTCCAACCTGGCCTTGAACACCTCCAGGGATCAGGCAGCCACAGCTTCTCTGGGCAACCTGCGCCAGGGGCTCACCACCCTCGATGTGAAAATTTTCTTCCTAATATCTACTCTAATAGGTAATGTAATATCTAATATCTAATCTAATCCCCTCTCCCAGTTTGAAGCCATTCGCCCTTGTCCTATCACTACATGCCCTTGTAAAAAGTCCCTCTCCAGCTTTCTTGTAGGCCCCCTTCAGATACTGGAAAGCTGCTATAAGGTCTCCCCGGAGCCTTCTCTTCTCCAGGCTGAACACCCCCAACTCTCTCAGCCTGTCCTCAGAACAGAGGGGCTCCAGCCCTCGCAGCATCTCCGGGGCCTCATCTGGACCCACTCCAATAGGTCCATGTCCTCCTCATGTTGAGGGCTCCAGAGCTGGACACAATATTCCAGGTGTGGTCTCATGAGAGCAGAGTAGAGGGACAGAATCACCTCTCTGTGATTAATTTTTGTTTCAGCACCACTGCAGGAGGAAGAAGATCTTTCTCTGTCCTCTAATCAAGCAAAGACTCGTTCCTCCTAACGGCACCTGCTACATTTATACATGCAGGAAAACCCAGTTTCATCGACTGCATGCGCATGTGGATGACTGTGAAGGCATTACAGTAGGACAAATATGATAGGAACAATATTGCTGTGGTTTTCTTCACATAAACACAAGTTCTATACTGCAGAACTCTTACATGTGATTTTTTATTTGTATTTTTTATGACTTTCATTTTTATAGCTGGCTCTAAAATCTACATTTAAAATTACTGGATTAAAGCAATTCTTTTCTTTGGGGTAAACTTGAACTGAAGCGACACATTCATATTTAAAATAAATACTAAATATTCAGAACCTTATGGCAAACTGTTAGACAAGAGATTTGGTTTCCCTTATGTTATTATCTTCACCACTCTTAATAATGCCTCTTCTTATCTGTTCTCAAAGCCATGCTATTGAAATTGGACTGTATCGCCAAATACATCTCATGTCAGCATGAGCCAAGCTCGGAAGCACAGGCAGTACCTTTTTCATTAAGCTTTCCTACAATCTACTACATTGTCGGGTCTTTTTTTTTTGGAAGGGTAGGGGTATCTTTTCAGAAAACTACTCCCAAAGAAAGCAGATGAGTTTCACAGATGAGTTGACCAAGGTAGAGCATCCGTTTGTGTGCTGCTTTGCTGATACAGAAAACCCATTCATTTTATAATTACAAGCTGGAAGAAAAAGCTTTTTTGATATGTAGATTTTTCAGTTATTCCAAGTATTCAGAACATTTTGGAGAGGGGAAGCGCTTGATTATGCGTTAACTTGGTTTTAGGCAATGTCTCAAGAAACAAAAAATTCTGGTGTAACAGCAGAGAGGCTTTAGGCTGGTCTAAGCAAGTCTTGCTCAAGTAGGGGGTTGGTGGGCGTGGTGCGGTGGACTAGATTGGAGGAAGAGGCCGGAAAGCACCAAGTTCTCCCCCTGTTTCCAGCCTCCTTGGTGACTTGTGACAGCTCTTCTAGTCTTTATTTATGTTTCCTCCATTCACCTCTTTGTTTTTGAAAGTGGCCCCGCCGGTTTGCCTCTGTCTCTAGGTTGTCTACCCTTATGTGCCTCAACAGCACCAAGCATGAAAGGTCTAGGATCTTGGTTGGAGTTTTTTGGTGCTATTGCATATAAATTCAAATCTAGCCACAAATCCAAGTCAGGTCATTAATGTAGGGGATGTGTAATACACTAAATTTCCTATTAAGAGTGCTGACAGTCCATTTAAAGGTGGGAGAAGAGCTTTGCTCTGTGTTTACAGACATGCAGGAAGACTGAACGTTGTCTGCTTGTCTCATTGAAGATCTGTGCAAACCACGTCAGTTCACTGTGAAACTATCCAAATGACAAACTCTGCTTTACAAAACCCTTTTATGATTTCTGTTTTTGTTTTTTTTTTTTTTCTTTCTCATCTTATAATGAACCGCTCCAGTCGCTTGCTAGTAGGCAAAACCTATTTCCTTGCTATGAGGTTTCCTTGCTTAGCGTTGCTGTTCTTGCAACCACATTCAGCAGGAGACCTGGATCTCATTTTACTGTGACTTCATTAAAATAAATCCTTCGGGGATGTGCATTCTAAACAAATCAAGAGAAATATGCTTAATGAAAATGAACACATTAACAAAGCAACATACAATAATGCAGTAGCAAAGCACCCGCAGAGAAAGGTCATGTGCTACAAAATGCTTTTTGTGGTAGAGTCTATCTCAGTCTCATCGGTTTCCTGCACCAAAGAAACCAGCGCGAGGGGCCCAGAGCACAGTGCTGCCTTTCTCTGAGATCGTCACTGCAGTTCTCGGGGCTTGGCCTAAACCTACAGCAGCATCTAATTCTGTCCAGATAAAAAGGTGTAGGGTCAGGACCTTCCTTTCACTCTCTTTCTTCATCTTCTGTTATTTGGAAGGAAGCGGGAGCTTCCAAAGCTGAAGAAATGGGAGTGACTGGCAGTATTTGTCATAAAAACTGTAAGCTTAAGACTTTCCTTTGTCCTAAAATCTGTTCTTCTGAGTACGGCTTGCTTCTGTGCAGAGGGCCAGCACGGGGATTAAGCATCGCATAAGTCCCACTTATACCTTCATATTAGTGCAAAAATAAGATTTAAACTGCTAATTGTCCCTTTCTAGCTCTCTGCACAGAGCTGAATTTTATATGCCGGTCATGATAAGACTAGAGAAAAAAATATAGTTGTTGCAATAGCAGTCAAGTTTAAACTGGGGACTGAAGTGAAGTGGGGACTAAAAGTGCCTTAGATGTCCTGACGTCAAGCACGTTTCGGAAATTATGCCAAAACCAGGCAATAAATCAACAACCTTCTCTGTGCATGAGGTACGTGGTCTGTTGAGCTGCACCAACAAACCATGTCCACTTTGCTGGTTGCAACCATGAAGTGAAATACATTAGGTCTTTGTGACAGCGGCTGACAGATCAAGGCCATCAGGCCCGACCTGCCCCAGAGTCGCAAATTACCTTTTCTGAGGGTGTTCGGTGCAGAGTGAATCCAAGCTGTGGTGTTCTGAGCTCTCGGGTACTGCGGGATCCCAAAACACTGCTGCGCCTGGGAGCCAAGCCTCGTGGTTTTGTGACGCCTTGCTCGGTTCTTCCCAGCAGTGGTTAGGTGAGGCTCTCCTTTGATTAGCTGCTTACCCAGGAGCCGCTGTCTCTTTTGGAGGTGCCCATCATCCCCCTTCTGCACTTAATTAAATTGATGTCTGCCATCTTTCTTTTTTTTAAAAAAAAATTGAGAATCACAGATTAAGGGGTTGGGACAAAGCTGGTTTTATTTCAGGGGGCATTCATTAACAAATCAATTAGGTGTAGTTAATAGCATTCCAGAGCAACTTTCAGTCTGAGTGCTTTTCTATTCATTTCCCCATTCTGCTAAAATGTAGTGTTATGCCAGCAGAAAGAAGAGTTGGCAAAGGCAAAAACACAAACAAGGGAGCTGTCAAGTGCCAGGGTAAAAGCAAGTGACAACGCAAGGAGACGTGGCGAGTCTTCCATGACTTATTCTCTTCCCTAGATGCAGGCTGGCTCTGGAAGGTGTCTAATTCGGGAGATGAGGAGAAGCACGGGGATGAGGGTGAGAGTAACAGGCACTCATGGCTCAGAGAGTCGCAGCGTTCCAGGAATGAGCTGGCTCCAGTTGGAATCTCTCTTCTCCTCCTGCATTCGGGTCTCTGGTACTGCGGTAACAGCGCTCTTTATACCCACGATGCGATCTCTGCATCTTGGACAAGACCTGCTGTCAGCACTGAGACTGCAGAAAATCAAACTGGTCACTGAAAAGGTTTTTTCCAAATTGCTGTCACCACTGAAAATGATGAAGAAGCAATGGGAAATGGTCAGGGTAGAAGTTATGTTTTTGCTAAATTATGTGTGATCTTTTAATACCTCTGGCCCCAAATTACTTGAGGGTATCCACACCATCGGATATATCGTGAGAAATGGCAAACAGTAAGATGGATGGTCCTTGTCTACTGTGCCTGCAGACCATCGGCACAGGGTAATCTGGGCCAGGTTTTGATAGAGGCAAATAGGACTCGTCCATTCAGCTGGATTATTTAGTATTCGCCTTCATCTTTTATAAAACATCTCGATTTCAGTGTGTTTGTTTGGTTTATTCATCCTCCAGCCTCCATGTTGCCTACTAGGGGCACACACTGTTCATTTGACTTTTTCCACAAAGAGAAGAACAAATCTGAGGTTTTAGGAGAACAAGTGCCACCGTTTCAGAGCTTCATTGGGAGCCAGTGAGGCCTTCTGCTAAACCCGAGCAACAGGAGGCCCCACAAGGTGAGCACAGTTACGTAACTGCGATAGCCCCTCTCTGTAAAATCCCTTCCAAAGGCAGCCTGAGGCAGAAGGGAATGTGGGTCCCAAATCTTCTCCTGTGCTTGTGGATTGCCTCGGTACTGACGGATGCTTATGGCTGCTTGAGAAGTCAGCAAATCTCTGAACTTCTGGTTTAGAGAGAGAAAATATAGTAGAGCGGTGAAAATGAGGAATGCGTCTTCATGTTCATTATAAACATCTTTACAGGTGGACCAATGTAATTACTGTGCTGGAGCACGTTGGTGCTGTGTTTGTGCCAGTCCCCCTTGTCTGACACTGATGTGGAGATGCATCCGGTGGATTTGAGAGGCCATCACCGCTATCAGCCCAGGGCACAGCGCACGGCCAGGTGAGGAACCCGTCTCCAGCCATGGCCAAGTGCAGATATGAAGGAGCATCTAGGGATGTGCTCTAGTGCGACGGCAAGCCGCCTAATGCTCAAAGGCATTCCAAGCTAGAGGTAGTACCTGGCCTTTAATAGCCCCTTAGAGGATTTTTGTCCTAGAACTTAGCTGATGGGCGTTTTTTCCACTGTAGGTTTGCTTTTTTTTTTAATATATCCACGATATCCTCTGTCAAAGAATCCTATAACTAAACTCCACTTTAGGCAGAAAGTACATTCCTTGCTTTTGAGGCTGCCACACTGTCACCTCCCAGGTCTTGCCTGGGGAGCAGCCCTGAACATCCCCCTTTCCCTTCCCCAGTCCCCGAGGCTGTACAGCGCTCTGGTGCATCTTCCCAGGTGTCTCTTTTGGGGGCTGAAGAGTCCAGCCTGCTTACATGTCCCTTGCTTGGAAGCTCTGATGATATTTGCTTCCCCTCTCTGAATCTCCTTTCTTTGAAGCTGCCCCAGTTCAATAATGCTCTTTTTGGATCCCCCCGGGGCAGGGTCAGCTGCATGGTTTTGCGGGTGGCTCGTCGCCAGTTTATACCGGGGCATGCTGCCTGTTCCTGCTTTGTTCTCGCCCCCTTTCCAGGTGATTTCTTGGACCCTATTTGTAAATATAACCTCCCTGACATCTGTTAACATTTCCAGTCTGACCTCAGTTACTCCACTTACGGCCACGCGGGTGTTTGACAGGGGGATGGAAGGGGAAATGTTGGTGCCTTCGTGACCCCTTTGTGCAGTCTGCTGGCTGAGAGCTGGAGGGGTGCAACAGCCTCTTGATAGGAAGAAAGGGAGTAAAAATATAGCTCCTTTTGATGTTCTGCAGTGTGCACAGTGTGGAAGTGCTTTGGAAGTCTTCAATATTTCCCTGCCTGCTGCGGTGGCTTGGGTGACTTTCTGGTTTTACATTTCTGTCCCAAACTGCTTGTGTCTGGGGCAAAGAATATTTTTCCCCTTCAGCATCTCTTGCCATTTTTACTCTCTTGATCAACAGTGATGTGCCAGCGCTTTGCTGGTTGGCGTTATTTCCTTTGTTCAGTCCCTTTAACAAGCTAGAAGAAGAAATATTAACCAATACCAGCTTCAGGCTTTTTAGAAGTTGATACTAGACTTGTGCTTGCGCATCCTTCAAGCACTGCCCTTTGCTAAATGAACAAATTGATGATGCTGCAGAGC
Organism: Vanellus vanellus; assembly: GCF_965231255.1. Classification (NCBI taxonomy): domain Eukaryota; kingdom Metazoa; phylum Chordata; class Aves; order Charadriiformes; family Charadriidae; genus Vanellus; species Vanellus vanellus. Next base: position 25,448,431 of record NC_138914.1, on the reverse strand, counting down.
ATCTGCGCAATTGTATTTGAATACACCACTTAGAAGCTGTGACAAATCCATTGCGTGAAGTGAAAAGGGCAAAAGGTTAAAATAAAAATGGCTTAATAAAATGAATCATTGCAATAAGCCATTTAAAACCGCACAAGGGGAAACACAGCGCTGTGAAAAACACTGAGCATTCACCGTGAAAAAAAAATAAAAAATTATTTGTAAAAATGGACAGCGGGCAGCTCCTTGGCTGGTACAAATAGATGGATTTAGTTACAACTACGTCTGTTAGATTAGCTGAGGATCTGACCATATACCTTTGTTTGATCTTTAAGCATGAGATAATTTCTGCTGTCTGCCAAGCCTTAGATAATCAGGGATTTACATCCCGGCTTTTGCTGTCCCTGCATGTAGAGGAGACTTGTGCAGTTGTTCAGTTTCATGATACTGTTTCCCTCTTACGGCAAATCTTATGAGGCTTTATAATTTCATATTATTTTTTTTTTTTCCCCCATAAAAGCAAATGTGAAACTTTCTGCCGGGAGAGGCTGGGGGTGAGCTGGTAGGAGTAGCTCAGAGCCGGGACCGCGTCTGGAGACCGTCCTAGCTGGAGTCAATGTGCTTGTGTGGTTTGAAGCAGCAGTTCCTTCCCTCCTGCGCGAGCTCTGAGTTGGGCAGTCGCGTTCCCTCCAGCTCCAGTTAAAACACACCCGTTGCATGTGGTGAGACCAATTATTGCCGTGACTTATAGGCCTGACACGAACAGCCTGTCTGCTGTAGGTCCGGCTGCGTTCAAGAGAAGCAGTCAGCTGCACGAACAGCACAGTGTGTTTTTCTTTTTATGCATCATAAACAGATTCTTTAAGATTGCTGCTAATAAATGCGCTAAACTGCAGTATAGCTATGTAGTTTTAAAGACAGGATTACAATCACAAGCTTGATTTCCCGGGTAAGCACTCAACGTGGCTGAGGTTGCAAATCTTACCAAAAGGTGTCGCTTTTGCAGGGGGCGAGGAGGACAAACCTATGGCTCCGTCCCTACGGTTTGGTGTTGAATTCTCGTCGCTCCCTTAGGTGTGAAATCAGGTTAGTATTTGTATTCCTGTTGTACAAAGTCGGTGGGTGGGACTATGGTCAGGTCCTTGTGGTTGTACTGTTAGGCGTTGCACAAAACAGTGCTCGTGGAAAGTGGAAGAACTTACACAAACGAGTATAGGAAGTTCCACCTAAACATGAGGAGGAACTTTACCTTGAGGGTGGTAGAGCACTGGAACAGGCTGCCCAGGGAGGTGGTGGAGTCTCCATCTCTGGAGACATTCAAAACCCACCTGGACGCGTTCCTGTGCAACCTGCTCCAAGGTGGCCCTGCTCTGGCAGGGGAGTTGGACTAGATGATCTCCAGAGGTCCCTTCCAACCCTATGATTCTATGATTCTAATGGGACCATACGGCCGCCACCTCACTTCTCGTTCCTCCTCGGTGCTGTGCCAATGCAAACCACTGGATCTTTGCCCACTTTTTGTGTCTGCTCAGGTCACCAGGTGTCTATAGCTTTGCTCCTGTTTTGTGCTTCTGACAGCACCCCGCTGTAGTCATGCTGCGGCTGTGGCTCAGTGTCTCCAGACCCTGAACACTGTCCTTTGGTGTGCTGTGGCTGCCAGTAACCCAGAGAGGGGGTGAGCTGTCTCCGAGGCGGGCAGGGTGGGCAGTGGCTTGCTGCTGAGGTCAGCCTTGGCATGGACTAAAGGGAACGGGGCAGTGAGATGCACTGTCGGGGTTCGTCTTCACGGCGCCCAGGATAAGCTCTTAGTCTTCGAAGGAAAAAGCACCCAAAACCCGTCTATGTCGCCAAATGCAGCTACCAACATTGCAGACTTCCAAGCTGGGGCTCAAAAATTTGTCCTTGTTTTTTATTTGCGAGCAGCCACACAGTGGCTGGCTGTGCCGGCGGCTGCACTGCTTGCAGGATCTGCGCCAGCCGCGTTGGCGATGGCCACAGAGGACGGGACACTGAGCCGGCCCACAGCTGGCATGGAAATCAGAGAAGGAAGCCTTCAAAAGAAAAAAAAAAATAAAAAACCAACTATGTAGTCTAATAGAAATTGCTAGCTGATGCGATATAGTTTTGCATGGTCTGATCTGTATGGATGTTGGTTTTATCTTGCTGAAACTCATGTCAGTCTGCCAAATTATCATAAGGCAAGGGAAGATTGCGTTCCATACCCTATCGAGGGAAAGCATGGCTCTTTGCGCTTCACTTCTTGTGTTGAGTGTCACGGTGTGCTGAGTAAAGCAGTGGGGGGAAGCAATAGTACCTGGATATGATTAAAAATGTATTTTAAAAAATTACTACTTCATGAAACATTTTTTTTCCTAAGGTCAGTGATTGATTTGTGGTATTTGTGGCATTCCTATCAGAAAGATGTCGTTAAAAAAGGAATGATGCTCTGGTGTCAGGTCATTAGATACTGGTAAAGGCTCGCGAGATCTGCCTTGCTGTGGCTGAGTGTGGATGTGAATTAAACTATTCACAGCATGTGCAGCCCAGGAACGTGGCAAAAAAACGCTGCCAAGAAAAGAAGTATTTTAGTTCAGGTTGGCACCTGGAAGTCATTATTTCTCTTCAGTTAAGTTTGAGGACTCCCAGGTTGAAAAACTGAGGCAGCTTAAGGGTCTGTCACCAATTTCAGATAAAAGTGTGTTAGGGACGTGGTTACCCACAGGAGGATGTCATTCAGCCAGCAGACTGAGTCCGTGGAAGCGGAGCTTTTGGGACTAAACTGAGCTGAAACTGCGCCGCAATGTGCTTGTGGGGCTGCATAAATTTTGTGTGATCAAAAAAAGCCAGCCTTGTGGTTGAATTGCTCTCCGTCTTCTCAAAGAGAGCTTTATTTTTAAATTGGGAATAATAATTGAAAGGAAAATGTACTTGTGGCCCACAGGGTTTCCGTCAGGTGGGTCACTTAAGTTGCACCTTAGTCTCCGAATGGGAGAAGATGCGTGGGAGCTGGAGGTGGAGGTGCCCCTCGGGAGCAGGCGTCCCCCCCTTCCTCTCCTCCCTGGTGCGGGGGGTGACTTCCAGCAGCCCCAGCTGCCCCTGGGGAAGGGGGATGCCAACTCCCCCGGAGTCATTTGGAGACCAGCTCTCATCAGATTTCCATTGGCCTTTGTCTGCAAATAGGTTTTCAGTGAATTTTCTCTCTCTTCAGTGAATTTCCCCCAATTTCCACCAGCACAGAGACAACCAGACACTACAGTATTATTGCAATAGCCACTTTTTTTTTTTTTTTCCCTGAGAGATCATTTTTATGTCAAACCCATGGCATATCAGCACTTCCTCCCTAATTTCAAAAGTAAGCACTAGGCTTAGGATAAGAGTGCATTACTTTAAGTCTGTAATGGAGCCATCGCTTAGGAACAGTACGCTAATGCTCTACTATATTTCTTAGAGATTACTTCCTGTTGCTGTTTTGAAGGGATAAAGCAAATCCAATGCGCATCTCGTGAAAGTTTCTAAAACAGGCGCTGGTATCACATGGGGTCAATCCTCTTCTGAGTTACGCAGATCAAAATCCCCGGGACTCATTTGCCTGCGGGACTTGGCAGTTGTGCGTGTGTGCCAGCTTCGTTACACAAACGCTACCCCGGTGCCGTGGTTTGGGACAGGCTTAGACAGAGATGCAGCGAGTTCCACGAAGTGAACGGCATTTCTTTGAAATCAGGACGACGTACTTAATATTGGAGCAAGTTGCTCATGTGTCTCTTCTGGCTCTCCCAAAAAACCTCCCCAAAACAGAGTAAATTTTGTAAAAAATAAATGACTCTTACAAAAAGGACAGGATGTAAAAAAAATAATCTGGTTTCTGCATCCTAACATTGGAACAACACTTTGGTTAAGAATTTCTGAGAAAATTAAGACTAGTTTTCACCTGGAGGAGAAACTGTAGCCAGACACTTGAGTTGGTCATGTTTTAGGCAGATAAAAGCAGACTCTAATAACAGCAAGTGCCAGGGCCAGTAGCCTTTGCCTGCGAGAGTCAGAACATTGACTCAGGCAGTGAATGCCATGGCTCTGGTGGCTCTTCCAAAGTAAGATGCTCTGAAGATTTTTTCCAGAAGTATGAACAAGATGTGGTGACCCTTGGAGTCTTTCACTTACTCAGGCCGAGAAGGAGCTTAGTGAGAGCGAAGTGGAAATGTCAGCATGTGGAGGCAATATGGCACTGTCATAAATTCAGCGCTTTTTTTCCTTACAGACAATCCATCATATTATTATTTGTAGAAACTCTGGCTGGGTACGAAATTTTAAGTCTATCAGTCCAAGACACCAGATAGCCGTTCTATTCTAAAAATATAAAAGTAATAATAAAAAAAATTTGACATTTCTTGTCAGCCAGTGTCAGAATGGTTTATAAAGTGATGGACCACGGCTCTTGAGATGACAAGATGACAGCTTTCTTATATATTACCATTATAAAGGCACTCTGCAATTGAATTTCAGTGGAAGACTGAGGTTGCTTGAGGTTATCTGCATTTCTTTAGAAATACAGTATCATTTCAAAGGGTGCCTGCATTAATACGAAAAACTGCATTTATGGAGGAGAATGTCATCCCCTCACAGTTAAGGGTTCATGGTGTCCTCATTCCTTATTCAAGGCAACATAAAAAGCTGTTTTCAATTTTAGTAGCAAACATATATGAAAACTGGCATTAAGGCTTTTAAAGTGGTACTCAGAGCCCATAGAAATTGGAATCTAGGAAAGCAAGCAATGAATAATACGGTTTAGCGAGGGTCAGGTGACCTACGTCACTTCACTGCAGGACCATAGCAGCGGGCAACTGCAAATATCTCAGCTGGGGTATGAGCACCCCAGCCCAGTCAGCGCAGGGCAGGATCGATATTCCCAATAAAATGAGCTAAGCAAGAGAGAGAAGCGATTATTTTAGCAGTAAAACTGTAACACCCGGGTGACAATTTGTGTAATTATTCTCCTGGACTGCGTTTTAAACCGTAAGTCTCTGGTTCTTTCAGTGCCGACACCATGGTCACAATGTGAAAATACAGAGAGTTTTAAATGGGGAAGCGCAGAAGCACAGTCTCCCAGATTTGTAAGGCTGGAAGGGAGTGTTATCGTCATCTGCTCAGGCACACACGAACATCACTAGACTTCCTTTAGTTGATGTCTTTCAGGAAAACATCCATGCCTGATGTAAAGATTGCTAAGGGCTGCAAAGTCACGTCTATGGTTGGCAAATCCTGGCTTGATGGTCCTCATCGCTGAGGACACGTGTGCAGGCTTTCTAATGCCCCTCCACGGAAGCGTGACTTGGGCCGTGCTGTCATTAGAGCAGCAAGCCAAATAAATGTTTTGCCCTTAACTTTAGGTATTTATAACCACCCCTGAAGGAATCCCCTTACTCTTGCCTCCAGCAAATCTATGAGATCTTATTTTTTTCTGGTGTTTCTGGCATGCTTCCCCGAGTCCTTCCCAAACTGGCAGTCTGCCTCTCACATTGACACCAGCACTAGGCACAGTACTTCAGGAGCTGGTGAACTTGGGCCAGTTACACAAATAATCATAGAATCACAGAATCATAGAATGGTTTAGGTTGGAAGGGACCTTGAAGATCATCGAGTTCCGACCCCCCTGCCATAGACAGGGACACCTCCCACCAGACCAGGTTGCCCAAGGCCACATCCAGCCTGGCCTTGAACACCTCCACGGATGGGGCCTCAACAACCTCTCTGGGCAAACTTTTCCAGTGCCTTACCACCCTCAAAGTGAAAAATTTCTTCCTAATGTTTAATCTAAACCTGCCCTCTTCCAGTTTAAAGCCATTCCCCTTCGTCCTATCACTACATGCCCTAACAAAAAGTCCTTCCCCAGCTCTCCTGTAGGCCCCCTTTAGGGACTGGAAGGCCGCAATAAGATCTCCTTGGAGCCTTCTCTTCTCCAGGCTGAACAGCCCCAACTCTCTCAGCCTCTCCTCATAGGAGAGGTGCTCCAGCCCTCACATCATCCTTGTGGCTCTCCTCTGGACATGCTCCAGCAGGTCCATATCCTCCTTATGTTGGGGACTCCCAAGCTGGATGCAGTACTTCAGGTGGGGTCTCACAAGAGTGGAGCAGAGGGGCACAATCCCCTCCCTCACCCTGCTGGCCACACTTCTTCTGATGCAGCCCAGGATACGGTTGGCCTTCTGGGCTGCGATCGCACATTGCTGGCTCATGTTGAGCTTCTCGTCAATCAGCACACCCAGGTCCTTCTCCTCAGGGCTGCTCTCCAGCCATTCCCCGCTGAGCCTGTATTTGTGCTTGGGATTGCCCCGACCCAGATATAGGACCTTGCACTTGGCCTTGTTGAACTTCATGAGGTTGGCTTGGGCCCAACTCTCCAGCCTGTCCAGGTCCCTCTGGATGTCTTTTTCCAGCTGTTTCTCAGTATTTCTGTCTCTCCAGTCATAGGCAGTGTTCATCTTTCGGGCCCCACGCGGTGCTGGGAGTACAAGGTCAGGCGTTTCTCTATTTGGACACTGCAGCTGCCTTCAGCCACATCTTCTGAAGTCCCCATCCCATGATGCTCTTCGGTCACAGAGCTGACAATCCATGTTTTGCTGTTAAAATGCCTGCTGTTAGCCTACACCCAGCTTACCAAGCAAACTGGCTTTCTCTGTGCCAGTTACCCATTTTCTTCGATCTTTGTGCAAACTTCATCCACGAGCAGTTTATATTTTGTCATCAGTAAAAATATTAAATGGTTGTGAGGCTGGTACAGCGGGGATGCTCTGGGAATAGTGACGTGACGCCGATGATCCCCCAGTTGCAGTTGTGTTTTGAAGGCTGTCAGTCTGCCAGTCGTTAATCCGTGTTAATCCTCCTGAAAGGAGGATTGCGGTTCAGGAGTACGGCTTGCTCTGAGAGGGCTCACGTGGGAATTCAGCGTGCTTTAACTTCTGCACGCTGCCTTCATGCCTTTCATGGGTTTGTCTTCATTTTCCGAGTGTCCCTGCGGGAGTAGACTCATCTGTGAGCCATCCTCTTTCTGGGGTGGCTGTGATAGATGGGGTCTACGAGAGGCTAAACCTGGCGGGGAATGGGTGAAGCTGAACAGGAGAAGGGTGTTTGAATAAACTTTTGCTTTTGCCTTTGTTTCTGTTTAGCGAGTGAAGCACTGGATTAACTCTGAAGGATTAATTTTCCAGAAAAATTAAGCTTATAAAAAATTAACCGTACTTTCCAGAAGTACAGTTACCCCTGCTTCACAGGCGGAAGGGTGTAAAGCTCAAATATGTAAGCCCAGATTTGTGGAGGTGTTTATATATGTAGCTCCTATGTAAGAAGTATTAGATACTTAAATAAGAATAAGGCATCCGAATACTTTTGTAAAGCTAAGCCAAACTTCTCACCCTTGACTAGAGAAGGAAGGCTTTAGAGAGATAAAAAGTCAAACCTGTGTGTTCCCATATCCCGATCATTCGATCTATGCCATGGATTCTTCAGGGTCAGACTGTTACAGGTATGAGACTGTTACAGGTATGACTGTTACAGGTTCCGCTGAGACCCCAGATGAAGATGAAGCCAAGTCAATGGATGAGTTTGCCTTAGTCAGAGACCAGTTAAGCAACCTGGACATCCATAAATCCATGGGTCCAGATGGGATGCACCCACGGGTGCTGAAGGAGCTGTCTGAAGTCATTGCTGGACCACTCTCCACCATCTTTACCAAGTCTTGGGAAACGGGCGAGGTGCCTGAGGACTGGAGGAAAGCAAATGTCACTCCAGTCTTCAAAAAGGGCAAGAAGGAGGACCCGGGTAACTATAGACCGGTCAGCCTCACCTCCATCCCTGGGAAACTGATGGAACAGCTTATCCTTGGTGCCCTCTCAAGGCATATCAAGGATAAGAGGGTTATTAGGGGCAGTCAGCATGGCTTTTCCAAGGGGAAGTCATGCTTGACCAACCTCATAGCCTTTTATGAGGAAATAACGAGGTGGATGGATGATGGCAGAGCGGTAGATGGGGTCTACCTTGACTTCAGTAGAGCATTTGACACGGTCTCCCACAGCATCCTCATGGCTAAACTGAGGAAGTGTGGACTGGATGATCGGATAATTAGGTGGACTGCAAACTGGCTGAAGGAGAGAAGCCAGAGAGTCGTAGTCAATGGGGCAGAGTCCAGTTGGAGGCCGGTAACCAGTGGAGTGCCTCAAGGGTCGGTACTGGGGCCCATATTATTCAATATATTCATCAATGATTTAGATGAGGGAATTGAGTGTACTATCAGCAAGTTTGCTGATGACACTAAGCTAGGAGGAGTGGCTGACACGCCAGAGGGCTGTGCTGCCATCCAGAGAGACTTGGACAGGCTGGAGATTTGGGCAGGGAGTAACTTAATGAAATACAACAAGGGAAAGTGTAGGGTCCTACATCTGGGCAGAAACAACCCCAGGTTCCAGTATAGGATGGGGAGCTACCTGTTAGAGAGCAGTGTAGAGGAAAGGGACCTGGGGTCCTGGTGGACAGCAGGATGACCATGAGCCAGCACTGTGCCCTTGTGGCCAAGAAGGCCAATGGCATCCTGGGCCGTATTAGAAGGGGGGTGGTTAGTAGATCGAGAGAGGTCCTCCTTCCCTTCTACTCTGCCCTGGTGAGACCGCATCTGGAATATTGTGTCCAGTTCTGGGCCCCTCAGTTCAAGAAGGACAGAGAGCTGCTGGAGAGAGTCCAGCGTAGGGCAACTAAGATGATTAAGGGAGTGGAGCATCTCCCTTATGAGGAAAGACTGAGGGAGCTGGGTCTCTTTAGTTTGGAGAAGAGGAGACTGAGGGGTGATCTTATTAGCGTTTATAAATATATAAAGGGGGAACGTCATGAGGATGGAGCCAGGCTCTTCTCAGTAGCAACCAATGATAGGACAAGGGGTAATGGATTCAAGCTGGAACACAAGAGGTTCCACTTAAATTTGAGAAGAAACTTCTTCTCAGTGAGGGTGACAGAGCACTGGAACAGGCTGCCCAGGGAGGTTGTGGAGTCTCCTTCTCTGGAGACATTCAAAACTCACCTGGACGCCTTCCTGTGCAACCTCATCTAGGTGTTCCTGCTCTGACAGGGGGATTGGACTAGATGATCTTTTGAGGTCCCTTCCAATCCCTAGCATACTGTGATACTGTGATACTGTGATGAGACACTGTCACATTGATGGAGAGGAAGAGTCCATTTTAAAGGAGAGGGTTTAAAAATAAAAGCTAAAAACAATAAGGGGGGGGAAATATCTATAATCAACAAATCTTTCTGATGTTTAAAAATGAACCCTAGAACTGCATCCCCATAGCAAGTTAGAAAAGAGCAAGGAATGGATGTGTCATTTTTTTATTATTATTTAGTGTTGGTTTTTGCAAAATTGCAAACTCCAGGAGGCATTGTGTTCTTGTTGAATTCCATGGAGTTTAGGAGCTACTTGGTTGTCTGTCCTGGGGTACCAGTTGTAGCATGGCACAATTCCTTGATTTCTAACTTCTTCACTTGACCAGAAATCCAAGTTTTGTTTGAGGTGAAACATAAAACTTTAATATTTGGACCACATACCACCCCTAGAGTGCTTCTGTGGCACCCACCGTCTCAAACATTGTCTTGAAAGATCTCTGCCTCAGTGAAATATTTAGTATGTGTTATTGATGTTGTCCACTGCCCACCCATTTGCCCACGTTAACTGAAATAATTGTTTCAGCCTGCGCCAAAAGTATTGCCTTATCACAAGGGGGAAAAAAAGTGGGTATGTGTGTGTATATAAAAAGATAATATATACACATAAATATATATACAGACACATACACATAAAAATATATATATATATGTGTTTGGTGGTCTGTGTGTTTGTGCATATATATATTATATATAAATGATATGGTTTTATATATGTAAAAAATATATAAAACATATATAGGCACAAACACACAGAGCACCAAATAGAGCTGATGCACTAAAGTGTTTTTGAAAGATTATCAAGCTCCTGAGCACAGTGCTCTAATGTCCGATATAAATCAACCCTGTGCTGAGCAGATGCAGCCATCTAGAAAAAATAAAAGGGAGCTAAATTGTTCAGTGTCTGTTGGGAGGGAAGGGAACCTGAAAGGTTCCGGCTCTTATCTGAACTTCCTTGTGTTCTCCAAGTGCAAGGAGGATGGGGATTTGCAAAAGGGAAATTGGTTTTAAAATGCATTTACGAGGTGGTTCTGAGCCCTGTTCTGAATTCCTGCGTTAAAAACACAGATGCAAAAGTCAACAACCCCCAAGATGACATGTTGTATAATAGAAATATATGAGGGAAACCTCCGCAGGCATGAGTTGGGGTCCCGTTGCATTATGCACTGCATGGGACTGAGGAGCCTGTGCCTGGAAGGGTTTGTATTCTACACAGACAAGATAGCGAATAAGAAGCCAAATGGGGACAAATGGAGGCACATTAGTCTTTGTCTCTGCCATTTCCCTGATATTATCATGTTATTTCGGGAGTGGAAGCCTGAGGAGCAATTGGAGCATCTGTAGCTGCGTGCGACTGGCACTTTAGTGAGGGATCCTGCTTCTTGCAGCTCTGAGGGCAACTCACCCCTTGGGCTCAGACGGGAGTTTCTGGCTGAGTCAGAGGTGTCTTGAGAAGGACATTTTTCTTCTATTCCGAGTAAAAACCTGGAGTTTGAGGCAAGTGAAAATGTAAATCACAACAGTACATTTATACACACTATAGCTATATAAACTCTGATTTTTTTCTTTTTTTTTTCAAGTTTTTTTTTTTTTTTAAAAGAAGTCACCCCAAATGAAACATTGTTTGAGATGTGTGCAGGCTGGTCCTTAGCTGAATGATCTCTTTGCTCTGGTGTTGCCTTGTCCCCTGTGTTTGGCGCAGGCTGCACCCCTCTCTGAAAGCATTGCACACTGTGTGCTCTATTGGAGGAGATAAGATAAGCCACACCTGAGCACTTCTTCTCCTCTAACGTTCAATCTATTAATGGAAGAGCGGACTTTCTAACTCCTGCCACCTATCTGGGGTGCAGGGAAGGGGTCTGGTTTCCAAGCCTTCGTCACAAGGACCTTGAAGCGTGCCTGGCATGGGGAGGGGGACCCAGAGGGGCATGTCCTGCCCAAACATCCCCGGCGCGAGGTCCCTGGGAGCTTCCCCTGGGTTCTTGCTCTTCCATGGGGGACACAGGGAAGGCAGAGCCATCCCTAAGGAGAACAGAGGGGGTGGATCAGAGGAGATGATGACAGGACACTTTTATTTATAGTTTAGCTAAAGCGGTGAGAAGGAGCTGTTTGGCGTGTGAAAGGGGAGTGAAATCGCACTCCCCCTCCTCGGTCCCTTGGTGCAGCGCAGTTGTAGCTCGGGTTTGGCTCTGCAGAGCTCACCTTAACCACTCCTGATTGCCTCGGGAGATGGTTCCTACAGTTCTTCCAAGGAAAACATACGGCCAAGCCCCGTGCCTTGCTTCAAAAGTGCAATTTGGCTCCTTCAGCCTGCTACTTGTACCTTTTTTTTTATTTTTTTTTTATTATTATTCTCATCCTCACCCTGCCTGCCAATTGTGTTTTATTGCAGCGATTTGGAAATGGACTCCTTAATCTTTCACATTGTTAAGAGAATGATGGTAACTTCACTTCCCACTTCACAGAGAGCAAGGGGAAAATGATTGCTGCACTATAATGTGATACTTGCTAAATAGGGACCAGCTCAAACCCCTGACAGCTAGAATTTCTCCTCTTGAGCTGAGGGGGTCGGGGAGACTCAGGCTTTCTCAGCTGCTTTGTTACTTTCTGGTAAGATTGCTAATATCTGAAATCATCACTGGTAAAATGCTCCAAGTAAAAACCATCGATTATGACTGCTATTCATAAAGCGACACAATGTTCAGAACAACCAGCGCTTCCCTACGCATAAAGAAAACCTGTATCTGCTGGTGGACTACGCAGAGCTCCTGAAGAAAAGTGGCATGAAATTTAAATAATTGGATCCACTGTCATTCAGATGTATCAGTTGCTGGAGTGATGACATAGCCAGTTGTAAGGAAAGGTAGTGATTTTGTAAGGTACAAGAAAAATGCCCTCAGTTACTTCTCTCCACCTCCAACTTAATCTACTGCCAATCGAGATTCCTGACCTGGAATATCTGGGATAGCTTCCCAGATAACTGTCTCTGGTAGTAGGGGAATAGAGATGAATCTTAAACTAATAAGGGCAAATAACATGCTTAGGAAGAAACTTTGTCATTAGTGTCTTCATCCCATGTGGCTGGAAGTAGCTGAATGCATCCTGATGCTCTTGGGGATATTATTCTCTCTGGGAGGCGGTCAAACACCCGCCTGCAGCAATTTCTTCTGTTGTTTTCTCAGGGATCTGCTGGAGCACATAAGCACCTCCATAATGTGTTTTCATATTCATTAGCAGAATTAACACAAGGCTGCCTTTTAAGGCACAGATGAGGTACATGACTGTGCGAGACCAGGAAGAGTAGGACTGTTTACACCCGTTGTGAGCACTCCGGCCGTGGGATATGTTGGTTATATGGTACTGGGTTTTAGTAGCTGTAGCTGATATTTAAGGTTTACGTTTGGTTACATTTCTCCTGGCTTCTGTGTGTCCTCGCCCTTTTCTTAGTTTGCCCTAGCACTTCATCCAGGTTTGGATGAAGGGAGCATGAGGGAGATGCTGATGAACTGGAGCAAAGCCATCAAACCAAATAGTAAGGAAATTAGAAGAGGCAGCCAAGGGAACTGGACTTGCTTAGAAGGGGACCTGATACCACTTTCTGGCACCAGTGGGGAAGAGCCAGGCTCTTTACTGAGGTGCACAGCAGAAGGATAACAGACAGTGAACATAAATTGAGGCAAAGGACCAGAGATAAGGAGAAATATTTTACATTTAGAGCATAATTAATCACAAGAACAGAAGCCCACAGCACTCCAAAGGCATCACTGACCTTGGAGGCCTTTGGTTCCCATCTGGGTAAAGCGCTGAGGAGTACAGCCTGAAACCAGTGTCCACCCTGCTCTGAAAGCAGGAGGACTGGAGGCTCAAGGGTCCTCACAAGCTGAAAGAGTTGCTGGTTCTACAATGGTTTATATTTAAGCTTGGCTCTGTTCAGCATCATTCAGGTTTAATTAGGACTGGGATCAAACATAGAGCAGAAGAGAAGGCAGAATAACAAATGCTGCTTCTCGCTGGATCTCCTAGGGCTTGGGCTGTTCGATATAGTCTGTTCGTTGGCGCTAATATCATATGTCTGCCAAAATAAGACAACTTAGGCCACTTTTTGCTTTAAAAACCTTACGTGGGAGAGTGGGAGCTGAGGTTTCCGCATCAGAATCGTCATCTTTGTGTTGTTGATGGGTGACTGAAATGGCAGGATGGAAACGTCATTGCCGACTGTGCAAGCAAAGGTGTCTTGTTTTTAGAATAATAATACAAATGAAAATCTATCTATAAAATTCAGAATCAAGGTAACAGACTGTGGGAGGAGCAGGGTTGGTCCAGCGAGTTGCCTTTGTAGAATTTATCTGAATCTCTCAAGGGGAGTAAAGAAGCTGGCAAAGTTTACCCGTGGCAATTTGGACAGAAGACCTACTCCTGCCCTTGCAATCATTTTGCTGGGAGGCTCGGGTTATCCCCGCAGAGCCACACTGCCATCATCAGCACCTGGAACATGCAGAAACCAGCTATAATTTGGGACGTCATCTTTTATTTACTCTCTTCTCCAAGGGTGAGAGTCTCTGTCCCGTGAACTCAGGGGAACGGACATACAAGAGTCATCTTCAAAGAACAAACCTTCAGGGAAACAAGATTCCCTTCTCATTGATTTAAATAAGGAATAAGAAGCAGAAGGTCCTGTATGTAGCTAGAGCTCAGATCTCTTCTCTCGTGCGCTGCACTATGTACCCCATTAATATTACGTATGTGAAAGTTTGATTCTAAAATATCAGATCTAGAAGAGATTTTATGACCTCGAAAGCTGGAGATGACTGTAGTCTACAGAGAAATCCATGTTTACGCTGGAAAATACTGCTGGAAAATTCTCAGACTTTGTGATATGGCAGGGAATGTTTCCTGCAGGACTGAACCTGTATCTGTGTGGAATACAGTGCTCCGGGATATTGCCCCAAGCGAATTCTCTGCGAAAAGCCCTCTAGAGCAATATCATATGAAGTCTCCTTTAAATCCCATTTCTTTTAATTTTTCAAGTAAATACAGTAAACAAGCACTGCGGGGCTGCGTTGGTGTGTGCAGAGGGCCTGCAGTGCTCTTCCCTCCCATGAGCAAGAAAAATGATTCTAAATATCCTGTTTTGTTCTTGCATCTTCCAGATGTGCTATCCTGCCATTCCCGGGGTTCCAGAGAAACTCTGCCAGATACAAAAAGCTCCCACAGAACTTGCTTTATCCTACTTCTCCCTTGTTTTACTGTAGCAGATTAGTTAAAATCAAGAGAGCTCTTGTGGGGGAAATACTCATTTTATGTTCTATTTGGTTTTAAGATAAAACATGAAATCATCTCTTAGTTCTCTCCAGTTTATTGTTTCAGGTATAGAACAGCGTCTTACACAACATTCGTGCCAGAGTGAGGGAATTTGCTTCTATGCTATTTAAAAACCTATTGAGCGCAAACTGCCACCACACTTCCACACTTCATCTAAGTGTGAGGTTTGTATACGATGATGCTATGTGAATATGCATTCATATCCATGTGTATCTGTCTGTCTTTATAGAAAATGAATACTGATACATTTATAATTTTGGTGTTTCAGGCATATAGGAGTGAAACTGATATAAAAGCTAAAACTACAAAAAAAGAAAGTCTCTGCTTAGATTGGGATCTAGATTGAACCTCCTGGTCTAGAGGGACTTTGCTGATAAGGACTCTGATTTTGCTATTGTGGCAGCAACGTGATTTCTAGGCTGATGGTCCGGTACAGCGAGCAAAGACTCTCTATTTCTGTCTATAATGAGAACCCTAAGGTTTGTAGTTTTGACATTTTTACTGCACTAAATGTTACGCCAAATATTGAATACAGAGGCTAAAACTACTGCAGAAACTCCTAGGGACAGCATTATTGTTAGACACAAGGAGACAGACTGGCTACAGCCTGGTTCCATCAAAATGTTTGCAAAGTCAATCTCCCTGCTCGGTACTCAAGCGTTTGGGGATGGCGGTGAAGCCGTATCATCTTGAAGGTTAAATGCTTCACCAGCCAATAAAACATCAATATTTCCGGAGTTCATTTACATCCATTGATTGTTTCTATAATCATCTCAGACATTAAGATCCTTGGATGGCAGCAATGGGTGACAAATGCATCTGTACAGTACAAGAAAATGGATATATTCTTGTGTTTTCTTGGGAATACAGTCACTCCCTTCTGTACCGTATTTTGGCTATCATTAGCCACAAAGGCAGACCTCCCTGACTTCGGACTGGCACTGGTCAGGGACCTCTTTTTCCCATCTGCCTGTTGGCATTCTACTCCCCAGTTCTGCCAGCCCTGACCCTCCGGCACTGGGGAGCTGAGGACTTTGGTGACGGCTCAGCACAAACCAGGGCTGTTAAGGGCTGTGTCCTCTGAAGTGGTTGAAGTTTCCTTCTGTTACAGCTGAAAGAGCTCTTTCAGAGAAAGCAATGACAACACCACCAAAAAAAGAAATATTTGCCCAAGGGATAAATGAATAAAGGTTTCTTCCGTCACTTTTCCAATACAAGGAAGAGAGATGCTCTGGAAATCCTCTGTGGACTTTCTCATTTGGTGAAACGTTCCCTTCCCTGAACCTTTTTATTTGATCATATGTACCCTTTCTATTTTTAGCTTATGTTTTACTTTCATTACTCTGCAGATTCCCTACTTTTCTTCTCCTAAATTGGAAGGCTAATTTAAAAGAATGAGACATCATTAAACTCCATTGGGTCCAGAATTGTGATCAAGTAATTTTGGATTTGCAGGAAATTATGTTTTCAGCTTTCACTTTCTAAGTTCAATAGCAGCAACAAGTCAAATACTTCTCACAACTCCTTTCATATTATGTTTATTCCCTTTTATGCAGCTATTTTAAAGGTAAGCTAATTTAGGAGACAGGGATCTTGTCCTGAGATTGTTCTCAGTCAGTAGTTCTTTCCCTTCCAATTTCTGTTGGGCCAGCACCTGAAGAGATAACATATGGTAGCATCAGTTACCATCTATTTTGTTGGCTAAAGAATATATGTTTTTTTTTCTATGTCCAGCACCAGCAGCTAGAACAGAATTTTCTTTCCAGCTCCGCTGATGGTGTAATAGTCCATTGTGGTACACGAAGTGATGGAGCTATGATGGAACACCACGGTGAACTAACTCCTACACAGATCGCTGTGCATGGGGGTAATTTTTAGCAGAACGTAACCAACAGTACAATGCAACTTAGTCAACAGATGCAGAAATAAGAAAGTGCACTTTGGGTTCTCAAAGTTTTGTGATCTCGGCATCTGCAATTTTAGACAGTATTTTTTGGACTTGAGTTCTCATTCTCTGCTAATGTGGAAACAGGTTTTTGAATTCCAGCAAGCTTGATTATTTATAATTTTTTTTCCAGCTTATTGCTTGCTAGATTCCTGAGTTAGGAGAATGCCGTGGTTTTTCCTCTAACCAGGACAGAGAATAACGATTCACCTGTGTGAATCCAAATGATTAATTTGTAGGAAAGTATGAACACATACAGTTTTTCCACATATTCCACTGCCGTAATGGCTCAGTCTATAGACAACAAGTACTTGGTGACAAGAAACTCTGGCTATGATGTGAATTGTGCCATTGCCTTTACAGAGTGCAGGACCTCGGTACATAAAATTGCAGCTTTGTCACTCGTGTCTGTGGAACCAAAGAAAGAGGAATGTGCTACTCCAACTGAAGATGGTTTGCAAAGGGGAAGTTCATCATTTTGACTGGGTAGCCTGAAATGTGTCCAGTTCATGGTATTTTTAGGACATATTCGCTCACCACTCGGCTGTGAACACAGTCTCCAAAGATCTTACACAGTTTTACTGCTTTTTCACTTAATGCTGGATATTAAATACTAAAGCAAAACAGACAACCAAGAAATGGTGTGTTCTAGTAACCAGGTAGGTGACTGTGCTTAGAAAGCTCCCTTGCAATTTTAATATATCATAGAGTAAAAGCAATTTGTAATTAATTTAAACTGATGTAAGTAATTTCCATTAATTGTACATGGGCATGTTTCTCTCCCTTTCTTGTATTTTTCCCCTCATTTCAATAGTTACTAGAGCTAGTCTCGTTATTAGTTGCTTATAAGATACCCTTTTTGTCAGTTAAGCTGCAATGACTGTTAATGGCATACTCTGGATTACAGTTTTCACTGGAAAAGCTTTTGTGCAACTTCAAGAACTCTGCACATATCTACAGATACCTTCACAAAGCTTTGCTGCCTGGGGAAACCCTCACCAGCAGGAGCAGGAGCATTCTGCACTGTTTGGCCAGCTGAACTTGCGCTCTTCAAATTCAGGAAAATATTGTTATATTTGTTTGTGTACTTTGCTACTTAACCAGCTGCAGCTGGCATTGACCTCTACAGTGAAGCGTTGTTGGCCTGAACCCCAGCCTAGGAAATGAAACGGCAAACCGTGCATAATTTCACATCTTTACAATCATCATAGAATCATAGAATGGTTTAGTTTGGAAGGCACTTTAAAGACCATCCAGTCCCACCCACCTGCCATGGGCAGGGACACCTCTCACCAGCCCAGGTTGCTCCAAGCCCCGTCCAACCTGGCCTTGAACACCTCCAGGGATGGGGCAGCCACAGCTTCTCTGGGCAACTTGGGCCAGTGCCTCACCACTCTCACAGTGAAAAATTTCTTCCTAATATCTCATCTAAATCTCCCCTCTTCCAGTTTGAAGCCATTCCCCCTCGTCCTATGACTACGTGCCCTTGTAAAAAGTCCCTCTCCAGCTCTACTGTAGGCCCCCTTCAGATACTGGAAAGCTGCTATAAGGTGTCCCCGGAGCCTTCTCTTCTCCAGGCTGAACACCCCCAACTCCCTCAGCCTGTCCTCCCAGCAGAGGTGCTCCAGCCCTCGGAGCATCTTCGTGGCTTCCTCTGGGCTCTCTCCACAGGTTCATGTCCTTCTTATGTTGGGGGCTCCAGAGCTGGACACAATATTCCAGGTGGGGTCTCATGAGAGCAGAGTAGAGGGGCAGAATCCCCCACCCTCTCCCTGTTGGCCACAGCTCTTTTGATGCAGCCCAGGATACGGTTGGCCTTGTGGGCTGTGAGCGCATAGTGCCGGCTTATATTGAGCTTCTCATCCACCAATACCCCCAAGTCCCTATCCTCAGGGCTCCTCTCCGTCCATTCTCCACCCAGCCTGGATTAGTGCTTGGGATTGCCCCGGCCCATGTGCAGGACCTTGCACTTGGCCTTGTTGAACCTTCTTTCTCCCTTTTCTCTCTCTTTGTGGCCAAGTGACTGGGATCCTCCAATCTACGGGGCTGGAGCAGTTTTACACAACTGCGTACCCGAGAGCTGTGCTGGCTGTTGTCCTTAATTACTGTCGAGCACTGTGCTGAGTAACTTGTGCTTTGACACTCATTTTCATCATTAGTGGTGTTGTCTGAAATTTAACTTTTCCCCCTTCCTGCCAATTATGTAATTTTGACAACAGCAGCATTATTCTTAACCATTTCTGAACCTGGAGAGATGCCCAGCAGGAATCAGTCATTCCTTCTGGCTAACCAGTTTAACAGGATGGGCTGCCGGCCTCTTGGGGGGAAAAAAAGGTCAGCAAACAAGTTTAGTTTTCATTTTTTTATTTGATTTTCTGAACTTTCTTTTTATGTGTTACCTAATTCTGTTCGCTATTTTCTCTCTCGTATGCTGCTCTCCTTCCAATGTTTAGGTTGGAAGCACCTGAGATCCTGTGGGTGTCTGGCAGGGGACTGCAGTCAAGAAGACCACACTGGGTAAAGGTGAGTCTTATAATGCTGCTTCCCTTGCAACTCAAGAGCAATCTCTTGGAGGCTATGGGCAAGTTTTTCCAAAGACCTTTTTGTGCCTTTTTCAGCTTTTAATATTTCATTCACGCCTGTGATATCACTTGCAGATCCACTCTTTGTACTGCTGTGGTGTTTTCACGTTCTCGTTTGACTTTTGGGGCAGCAGGGATCAGTTTTGTCAGCTTTGATCAGAGGGCAAAAGAAACTGGCTGACCATGCACCGGAGGTCTTGGAGTGCTGCTAACGAGTGTATAACTTGAGTTTTCTCCTGACGAGCAGGTTAGATCTCCCGGCGGTGCCTCCACACATTTATTTGAGAATGGAGCTGTTGGAGGGCTGCAGTCAAAGCCCGGATAAGCTCAAGTAAGCCATGACATGACTTGTAGAACGAAATATTTTCTGTAAACTGCATACCTGGCAGACTTGGGTCAGAAAGACTGCTGCTTTTCTTGTCTTTTTTATTAGAGGTAGGTTATTTCTTGCTTGAATCGGACGGACTTGAGACCATCTCGCTTCATAGCCCTTGTTAATATAATTCAATATACAGGTCATCCTAACAACAACGCACATCGGTAATAGCACAGGCTTTCACTTCAGGCTAAGTATTTAAGCTATAGTTCTTCAGTCCACGCTATTACAGGGTAGGCTCTAACAAGTGGTTATTAGGGAAAACAGCCCGCATCAAGTTACCTGCATAAAGCGGAACTGTATTTTATAGAGAGTGATAAGCAGAGAGTAAGTACATCCACTTGACTTACTCCAGCCACCAGCAAACATGCAGCTTGCGCTTGCAGAAGTTGCTGACGTCTCTCTTCATAACTCCTGTCAGGAATATATTTTCTTCATTGCTGTACTCATTAAAAATAAGCACCTGAGGTTTCACAGAGACTCAAGGTACAAAGACTGAGTGGATACAATGAAGTAAAAGGTACTAATTATGGGAGGGCTTGGAGTGCTGCCAGATCACACAATGTGTTTTGGATGACTGTAACTCCAGGGTTTAGTTTGTGGTGGGAAAATAAAATTAACATAAATATCCTAATAATCACTTTCCTTGTCTGTGAAATCAGATTGACAAGTCCTGGGGGGGGGGAGGGGGGGGGGGCGGGAGGGAAATAACTCCTTTGACGAGCCTTTGCAAAGGTGATGACTGCTGTGCTTGTTCTTGCTGGTAGGAATTTGAGCTTTGGGGAGCACGTTGTGTCTGTCCTGGCTACTTTTTGTTTTCAAGAGGAAAAACAGGTCATAGAAGTGTACATTTATTTTCAGAATAAGCAAAATAAGTACATTCAGGAATACTTTTCATGCCTTTGCTCAGAATCCATCTTAGTGGAAAATGCCATGTGTGGGTAAGATGTACAGGCTCAAACTCAACTGCAGTCCGAACCCAAGCTCTTGCTGGCTTCAATATTTGTTCACTAATACGTAATAGGAATGAACTTTTCCCATCTTCTTGGGGATAATTTAAAAATTATCACTTGAACCTCGAGTGTATTTGTGAACCTGCCAGCATTCTTCTCTTTATATGCTTTGAAACAGGCCATCTCACTACCGCTGATAACGTTATGAACCTATATAAATCTTGTCTGTGGCACCGGACTCAATATCCTGTTGGCCTCGTGTATTGTCTCCCATAACTCCTCCTTCTTAAGCTCTCTACCTTTGCTCACGTTATCTCAGCCCTGAGGCTGGATTTGCAGCTCTGAAGAAGCAGCTCCCTGGTGATGGGGGCTGGAAATGCAGAAACCCAAGCTCAGTTCCAAACATCAAGTACAAGGTGCCATTGGGCAAGGTCACTGTGGTTTCTTCTGCCTCTTTTTTTGGTAGTCCACAAGGAGGGAAGTGGTGATCTTCTCTAAGAAATGAATTCCCCCCTTACCGGGTGAATTTTGCTACGTGTTGACAATGCCGGGAGATAGGGCTCCGCAGAAAGCTGCTTCTGTCTGAAATCAGCCGTGCTCTGATTTTCACAGCAGATCGGCTTTCCAAGAGCTCTAGGTCTTAAGTGGAGAGGAAAATCCTCCTGCTTACTTGCATTTTTATTCGGTCGTACAATCCCTCTACTTAATGCCTCACAGCAGCATCTTTTCTTTGAAAGTGGTTCCTGGTTTTTGGAACTGTTTTCACATTCAGATATTAACTATCAAAGTTAAAAAAAAATAAATCCTATTTGTTAGAGCAAGTCTCACTCTGAACAGTACCCCAATATCTGGATGTCCCATATTTTGGGGTGTTCATGGACACCTAATGTGAATTTAGCTCCGTTCCAAATCCTGTGGGAACCAGTTTTCTGGTTTGAAACGTCTATCTTCCAGGGGATGGGGTGAGGGAACCTGAAATTTCTCCTTTTCTTCTTCAGGTTCTCTCTGCTGGATCGCCCCAGGCCTTGGTGTCTGTGGGGGCTCCTATCAATTCTCCAGGCATTGTGCTCCTCATCTTTAGGGTTCAGCTCTTCCACAGACAACGGCCACCAGCTCCCGACAGGCACTGGGAGACTTTGCTGTTTTCTTGTGCCTCGGCGAGGCGCCATCTCATCCCCTGCAACCTGCTGTCTGACACTTTCTCCAGGACTGTCCTCTGACTTCTCTGTCCTGCTGGAAGACTGGAAGTCTCACACACGCACACTTTTTTTTTTTTTTTTTTTTTTTTTAATGAGCCACTTGCTTTCTCTCTCTCCTCTCCCGGTTCCTCCCATCGTTCTTTATTATTTATTTCCCATTCCTTTATGTGTATTCATTCTGATACTGTGCCCCTTAAAAACATCTCTACCCGCTCAAAAGCTGGTATTTGAGTTTAAATGGGGATTGCGAAAGCTCGGCAAACCTGAGGCTGCTTTGCAGCACGCTCTGGCACATTTGTAGCGCAGCCCAGGGCTGTCAAACCCCATGGTGCGATGCAGCGTGCGTGTTTGTAATGTCGGGATTTGCATGTTTTTACCATTTATTTTGTTTTCTTATTCCTATAATCAGCACAAACCATTTAAACAGGGAAATAGAATTATCATTATTTGCTTTCCATTATGATGCTAAGAAATTAAACTGGAGAAGAAAGTGTGACATATGCCAGATTACCACAGGCACCAAATCCCAAACCAAACATGAATTTGTAAAGCTATGGCTGCTTAACTGTAGCCGTGCTGATTAGCTCCAAACAATGCTGGAGGAGATAGTTAGCGTGCGAGTGTACACAGCAATGTTTTATCTCGTATTGAAGACATAAATGGCTGTTCTCAGAATGTTTGTTTTTCCAAGCTACTGGCAAAACGGCATGTATATTGATGCCACTTGGCCCGTCACACTGTATTTATTCATTTCTGTTAGAGGGAACAGAAATGTTCCCTCTTCAAATTAGCTTAACATTTTCAGACTCTGATGGGATAAACATAGCTGCATGTCGCTGTGTTTTTCTGTACTGTGGCACTGCACTCTACTTAAGAGTCGTACAAGAAAATAGTTCCTGAGCTATGGCCCCGTGCTGAATCCACCACCTCCCTAACATCTGGCTACATCTCTTGGGGGAAAGCGTGTAGGGTCAGTATACGAAAGGAAAATACATTGGGTTTTTTTCAGCACACGAGCAGGTCGCTTGTTATCAGCCACCAGCTGTCACTGCAGGAGCACGGCAGAGCTCTGCGTCCTCGATAGCCTGGGAGAGTCGGTGGAGGAGCCAAAACAGAGTTGGGCATGGGCATGCAGCTTGCCCCTGGCAGAAATGACTCTCCAGGTCCCTGCCTGTAGTTCTCCTCACTCCAAAATGAGATCGAGGAGTTCCCATCATCGCTCCCCTCTGCTAGGAAAATCAGCCCTGTATTCCCACCTTTAATCACTTTTTTTTTTTCGTTTGTGCAAGGTCCTTCCCTGTTGTGCCTTAGCTGTTCGAAGTCCTTTAAGAAGAGATTTTGCTGAAAGCCCTTTTATGAAAAGCCACGTAGAAACTATCAGCTAGATTTTCCCTATCTTCTGGCCTGTTGACTCCTTTGAACATCTCCAGAGGATATTTGAGATATAACTTACTCCTGTTCATAAACCCCATGTTGACTTTTCCCCAGTATATTAAATGTATTGATGTGTTCGCTGATCTTATTTGCTGAAACGTTTTCTATTATCGTGGCTGGTACGGATTTCAGGCTCTACCAACCAGTAGTTTCTGAGGTCTCATCTGAAAAAAATCCTTTTAAAAAGTTAGTGTCATGTGGCCTCTATTTCAGACCTTGGGTAATCATGAAGATTCTAAGTGAGAGGTTATGCACCATTGTTAACAATTAATTTGATTATTTCATCCCGAGCTTCTTTTGCATTCTTGCTGAATGCCAGCTGCTGGTGTTCTTTGTCCACGTGTTCCACTGCATCGCCTGCCAACACGCAGACCGTCTTGTGAGACCCCTCCAAGAAGGGGGTCTGGCTCTCCTCCCTGCGTTCCTCCACGGTAAGCAAAGAAATAATCTGGCCTTTCTGCTGTGACCTTATCTTCTCTGACCGCTTCTTTCAGACCCTGATCAAGGACCCCACCGGTTCTTTGACAGACAGGCTTCCTGCTTGTAGGCCATCCAAAGACAAATTTACGATTCATTTTGATGTCTTTTGCAAATTGTTCTTCCACTCTTTGGCCTGCTTCTTGTGCCCTTCATGCTTAATCTCCCAGATTTTCTACTTTCCTTGCTTGGGCGCATCTTCAGATTTTTGAAAGGATACCTACTTGCTTCTAACAATCTTTTTTCTCTGCTGCTTGGTCCTGCCGGATTTTCCTTGCTGACCCTTCTCAAGTCTTTGCTGACCCTTCTCAAGTCCTTGCTGACAAGCAGATGTGTCCTGCACCTCCAGCCCAGTGGCCACCAAAAGTCTCTGGGAGACTCCTCTGTCTGGGAGGATTTGACTCTTGGCTCTTCCCAGGGGCTCAAGGTCCTTCTCATAGAGTGGTTTGGGTTGGAAAGGACCTTGAAGATCATCAAGTTCCAACTCCCCGCCATGGGCAGGGACACCTCCCACCAGACCAGGTTGCTCAAAGCAACCTGGCCTTGAACATTTTTACCCAGTTCCCCTTTCTGAGGTTAGTATGATGGTGGGGGGTTGTCTGGCTCCTGCTGCTCTTGCAAAGAGGTTGGATCTGGAGTGTGTTGCAGTCCATAGCGCAGAGGCTCAGCGGTGGCGGTCTGAGGGAGCTGGTGTGCTCTGGGTCATTCCTCCTTCAAGAGGTCCTGCATGCAGCAGTCCTCAATGGCATCTGAAAACACAGCCTCCTGGGCAGACCTTGAGCCGCACAGGGGTGGCTGAAGCCATCCGTAACTGTTGTATCTGAAAGAAAAGCTGAGGGCTTCAGGTCCAGTGTCACAACGCCCGGGTTGGGCTAACAGCCCCCTGCCAGGGCAAGGGGCCGCCTTCCCCCTCTGGGCTAGCAGGTTTTGCTGCCACACCTCGCCATCGTCAGAGCCAGCAGAAGGGCAGGGGTGAAGCCTGTCACTGGGAGGAGGAGGAGGAGCTGGGGGGGGGGGGGGCAGAGGGACACCAGCTCCTTTGGGCAGCGTCACGGCGTGGGTCCGGGAGTACCCCGGGGGACGGGGAACAGTTCTTACAACCCAACAGTCTATTCCACTGTCACTTCTAAGATTTTCTTTCGGGAATCTAAATTGCTGAGCCCAAGGAGGAGTTTTAGCGACAACGCCCATGCACGTGTTATCTGATTAAACAGAAACCCGTGGCTGAGAGCTACCACCCTTCTCTCCAAGTGGTATGGAATACGCCCCAGGGCCTGCTCGAGGCTCTGAGCCACAGAGGCAAACCCGAGCGTGGCTGCCGGAGGGGCCGAGGCGTGATGCTCAGCCAGCCCCTGAGGCTTGGGGGAGGAGAGGGGCACGGAGGAGGTGGCAGCAGGGATGGCTGCAGGGGAGGAGAGTGCCAGAGAGCACCTTGGTGCTGCTGGAAGGCCGGGAAGGTGGCATGGCTGGGCTGGGGAGCATGTCCCTGCCCTGCAGCCGCTGGGCAGGCGGTGAGGCCACGGGGAGAGTGGCTTTGGCAGCCTTGTGCCCTTGGCATGCCTTGAGCCAGCACTAATAACCGGGATTAGAAGACAGGCAGCGCTTTAGGGCAGCTTAGTGAAATCCAGCAGTTAAACAATCCCTACCCAACGGCAACAAGTGCCGGGTCGGGGCTGCACGGCTTCCCCCGGAGGGGGAGGAGAACAGCAGGGAGAAACGGGGCTGCAGCGTGGAGACTTCCATCGTTTTGGAGAGGAACACTCTGTTCTCTTCCTTCTCTCTCACCTTTTTCTCTTGTCTTTGTTCCCACTATACTGGGGAGATTTTTTTTACTGAACTCCAAGTCTATTTGCCTGCGAGGGGTGGCTTGAAAAGTGAAATCACGTCACCATCGTTGACGACGGCAGACGGCAGCACCTTACTTGGGCAAAATTCCCTTTTATTACAGCAGGATTTTAAGTAAGGGTGGTAGGCATTGTCAATGGAATTGGCCGCCTTCTTCATTAAAATCATCAGCGAGACTTCCACTGATGGCCAGCACTAACCTGCCCCCCTGCCAGCTTCCCCACGGGAGGGCCGGCCCTGAACCCCAGAGATGAGTTACCTCCTGGGAAGGGACGCCAGAGCCAGGGCTGCTCCTCGCCTGCGGGGCTCCAGAGCACCCCAAGCAGAACCGCCTCTGCTGGCTTGTGACTTTCAGTACAAAAGAAAAAAAACTAAATGTTGTCATGAGGTCAGGTGCTGCCTCTGGGCCTGTAAGAAAAGATTTGACTCACAAGGCGGTTGTGTTCAACTTTACCCGTATAACAGCAGTTGCAGTAACAGTGGCTTAAGGAAAAAAATCACTTATGTGTCTTTGGTATTCCTCTGGCTTCACAGACACGAAGGACTCCATTGCGGGAGCTATAGATCCTCGTTGACTTAAATTAGATTTATAAGTATTTGACATTACTGAAAATACAGACCTAATTCATAAGCTGCAGCATTTTCAAAAATGCTGTTCTTGTGCTATAACGTGACCGAGTATAACTTTTAACATGCGTTTTAGTTGTAGAGGTGGAAATAGCACTATATTTGCGATCTTTCTATGGATGCCCTGCCAAATAAGCTCACAGGAGAGTGCTGTGTCCAGTAGCACAGAGTAGCTGTGTCACCAATACCCATGGGTACGATCCTGCTCTGCTTGGTGCTGCCAGGAGAGCCTCATGAGCTCAGTCTATTTGGGTTTGGCGCATCTTGGAATGTCATCTCTCCAATCTGCTCCGGCAGGCTTTTTTTCTTCTCATTCCATGTGAAAAAAAAAATAAAAATGAGAGGGTAAACCAGGCACAGTGAGTGTTAATAGCCGCATATGCTCAGCACCAACAAGCAGAGCTCCTTCAGAAAAGCCTGCTGTTCCTCCTCTTGCTTTTCCGGGACACACAGAACAAACCACTGAACCGCTTTTCTGAATCTACCGCCAGTGTCAGCAAATCACCCAGCGCTGCCGAGACCCAACCTCACCCGGCGCAGGTAACGCCGCTCGGGGTAATAAGCGACTGCGGATGATATGGCCGGGAGGTGACAGGCACGATACCACGCACGGAGTGAGCCCATGGCATTTGGGTGTCACTGCATAACCTCCGCATGTCGGTGCGTGCCGTCCAGCTCCCAGGTAGGAAGATGATGGATCTTGGCACTATCCAGCGAGTTTAGTTTCTGATCCCAGTGAAAATAAACACAACTTGAAGACCGTAAGCTGTACGTATGTGAGAGGCGCAGCTCCTGGCACGTAATGGCTCGAGGAGCTGTAGGCAGTGTGTTTGGAAGGAGAAGACCAGACCCATGGGACCAGCTCGCCCCACCTGAGGCTCTGCGGGCTGTGAGCACCGGCCTGGCCGCACTGCGGGGCAGGGGCAGGCAGGGCAGGCAGCAGGAGGCAGGCGGGGTGGGGGAACGAGCAGGCAGCGGGGGGCAGCAGGCAGGGCAGGCAGCGGGGATGAGCAGGGCGCAGGCAGCCCCTGCCCGGCGCGGCGGGGCGCTGCAGGGGAAGCGGTGCGGGTCGGGAGAGGACGGGCCGCCCCCGGGGTGGGTGTCACAGCCCGGCGCTGCCCGGTGCCCCGCGGCACCGCTCCGGGCTGCCGCCAGCCCCGAGCCGCCGCCTCCCTCCTCCTTCCGCTCGGCGGTGCCGGCGGAGGGGCCGCGGGGCGGGCGTCCGGCGCGGGCTGGCGGGGCCGCGGCGGCTCCCGCGGGACGGCGGCGCCCCCCCCCCCGGCCCGGCCCGGCCCCCCGCGGCGGCGGAGGGCGGAGGGCGGGCGGAGGCGGGCGCGGGCTGCACCTGCCGGGGCTGGGCGCGGCGGGGCTCGGCGGAGCCATGCCGGCAGCCACGGCGCCGGGGCTGGAGGTGCCGCGGACGGCCGCGCCCGGGCGGGACGGCGGCGGCGGCCCCCGCGGATACACAGGTACGAGCGCGGCTACGGCTCCGCGGGGTCCCGCATGGGTCCGCGCACAAGTTCCCTCCTGCGCCGCAGCGGGCGGGGAGAGATGCGCCGGAGCCGGGCAGGGTGCGGGACACCCCCCTCCCCCCCCCGCGTAGGGGTGCGAGGTACCCGGGGCAGGATGCGGGACCCCCAGGGCAGAGGTGTGTGTCCCCCGGGAAGGGTTGCGTTATCCCCCCCCCCATTCCCTCCAGCTCCGCACCCCCTCTTCCAGGCAGGGCACACTCCCCGCTATCGCCTGTGCCGGCTTGCGGGGCCGGTCCGTTCACAACCCCCAAGAGTGGGGGTCCGGCAGGGCTCCCCCCAGCTCCCCCGGGGGTGGGGGTCCGGCTGGCCTCCGTCCATCACTGCCGCCGGGCAGCGATTTGGGAAGACAGCCCTGCGTGGGTGTCCGGTGCTGGAGGGCCTGGCTGGGGTCAGCCCGCTGCCTGGGCGTCCGCTGCGGGTTAATTGTTCTTAAATAGGGTTAATTTATGATGAATTAATTTATGGGAGTTTGGAGTCGGCTTATTTGAGTCAACGCAGGGGGTGTTGGGGTGGCGAGCGACTCGCAGCCATGAGGGAGGGCTGGGCAAACGTGAAACCCAGCGTGCTTTTGAAGAGGGAAGGGGTACGGCACCTATCTTCTCGCAATCTCGAAATTGTCTCTGGAGAAATGTAAATGGACTGGGTAGAAAGTGATGATATCGGTGCTTTAATGGAATTGGATAATACACTGAGGAGTGGAATGAGGAACCAGTCAAAGCTTTTTTGCTTCCTTTTCTCTTGCTTCCCCCGCAGTTTTGTTATTCAATTTGATCGCGTGGATTGTAACGTCCTTTCAAAATCTCTCTGAGTCAAATGGGTCCAATGAATGTAATGCGAATGGGAGCTGATAGAGGGTCTGGCCCTGCCGTGCGTGGGATGGGCACACTGTTTGGGGGCTGGAGCCTCTGCCAGTTTGGGGGTCTGGGGACACGGCCTCCATCGCCACTGGCTCGGGCAGCAGGAGCTGCCTGCTTGCAGCCCCAATGTGCTGGGAAGCCTGGGAGCAAGGTGGGATGGAAGGAGGTGGTGGGAACTGGGTGCAGGTGGGATGGAAGGAGGTGGTGGGAACTGGGTGCAGGTGGGATGGAAGGAGGTGGTGGGAACTGGGTGCAGGTGGGATGGAAGGAGGTGGTGGGAACTGGGTGCAGGTGGGATGGAAGGAGGTGGTGGGAACTGGGTGCAGGTGGGATGGAAGGAGGTGGTGGGAGCTGGGTGCAGGTGGGATGGAAGGAGGTGGTGGGAAGTGGGTGCAGGTGGGATGGAAGGAGGTGGTGGGAAGTGGGTGCAGGTGGGATGCAAGGAGGTGGTGGGAGCTGGGTGCAGGTGGGATGCAAGGAGGTGGTGGGAGCTGGGTGCAAGTGGGATGCAAGGAGGTGGTGAGAGCTGGGTGCAGGTGGGATGCAAGGAGGTGGTGGGATGCAAGGAGGTGGTGGGAGCTGGGTGCAGGTGGGATGGAAGGAGGTGGTGGGAGCTGGGTGCAGGTGGGATGGAAGGAGGTGGTGGGAGCTGGGTGCAGGTGGGATGGAAGGAGGTGGTGGGAGCTGGGTGCAGGTGGGATGGAAGGAGGTGGTGGGAGCTGGGTGCAGGTGGGATGGAAGGAGGTGGTGGGAGCTGGGTGCAGGTGGGATGGAAGGAGGTGGTGGGAGCTGGGTGCAGGTGGGATGGAAGGAGGTGGTGGGAACTGGGTTCAGGTGGGATGGAAGGAGGTGGTGGGAGCTGGGTGCAGGTGGGATGCGAGGAGGTGGTGGGATGGGAGGAGGTGGTGGGAACTGCTTTTGGCGTAGCGCTGCTGGCCCAGGTTTCTCCCTGCTGCGCTGCGGATCACAGCGTGGGCAGGGCTCTTCCCTGGCTTCACTGCAAGCAGGGCTGAGTGCTCCTGAAATTCAGGGACCCCCTCCTCCTTCGCAGCCTGTCCCCACGTATCCCTGAGATTTAATTTGCATGTGCGGTCCTAATAGACTTTATCAATGGCCTGATTTTTTTATGCTGATAGAAATGAGGAAACGTGTTTGGGCTACCAGGGTAGCAATGCTTTAAATTGCATCCACTGAATGTGCTTAA
This sequence comes from Vanellus vanellus, assembly GCF_965231255.1. NCBI lineage: Eukaryota > Metazoa > Chordata > Aves > Charadriiformes > Charadriidae > Vanellus > Vanellus vanellus. The sequence goes on along the minus strand of NC_138914.1, from coordinate 25,418,898 downwards.
CTGCGCATTTAATTTGAATTTAATAGAGCAGTTCATTTTAAAAATGTGAAACAAGTTCTGGGAAACCTACTTAAAAAATTAACAGCTCAAACGCAAGTGTAGACCCTGTTGCTCTAGTTTGATGCTAATGTTACTAGTTATTGACTTTTTTCTTTTGTAAAATCGTGTATTTGACTGCTTTTATTTGTTGTGTCAGATTGTCTTCTGGGGCTGGGTTTGCCCACAGTTAAGGTGAGGTTCGGATGTGGCACGTCTTGTGTTACACTCAGCCTTTCTGTTCCTGCCTAGGCTTATCTTGCCCTATGTAGATCTGTGGCAAAACTCCCAGAAATGCAGGGTCCACCAAAAAAAATATGTTTAGCCTTCAGATGAGAATTCCACCCTCAGTTAATCCCTCAGATACCTACAAGGCTGGCTTCTCTCAGCCATGTTGCCAACCAGAACAAACCAACGGAGCTTTGCCAGACCTTCGCTGGGTGTTGTGCTCCCTTGCCCCCTCGCCCCTCGTGTCACTGCTACTTCTTGGAGCTTTGTCTTGGCCTTTGCCATCTGTGCAGGTTTCACCTCCGTTGAATAGCCATTTGTTATGACGAATGTATTGAGTGAGGTGGACGTGCCGCTGTTGAATCCCAGCGGCTTAGCTAAAATTATGACTACTTGTTGTATAATTTTAAATTAAACTCTTGCTCAGGATGCTTAATTTAAATGCGACTGTGTTATTTATGCAGCAGTGCTTGCTGGAGAAGTGACCTCTAGAGAAAGCTCATGACAACTGTTCTACAGCACCTTTCATTGTGTGGTGGTGTTGGTGGCGATCGTTTTTCATGCTGCTGTGACTGAGTGCACCCCTTTGTAAAAGTCCAGGCTGTGAGCGATAGGGTGATAATAAAGATTTGCATGGAAAACTCCCTCACATGTTCTTTTTAAAAAAAAAAAAAAAGTGGCAAGGTTGCCATTTGAATTAACGCGTGAATGAGAGCGGTTAAACGAAGTTCCTTGGCACGGCCTTATGCCTGTAGCGCTTGGAGGGTCTTCCAGCTTCCTGAGACCCAGCTGTGAAATTCAAACACTCTTTGCTTTTCCTGCTCTCGCCTGTTTTTTTGGAGGCCCGGTTTCTCCCTCTGACAGTCTCCCTGTGAGCAGGGAGGACGACACCGCCCTGTGCACAAGGAGGTTTGGCAGCGCACTTATGGAAGAGCCTGCCTCTCACCTTGGGAATGCCGGTGTGTCGCTCCGATGTGCTGCCTGTCGGAGGTGCGGAGCGGGAGCATGGGGTGGGGGAAGAGTGCAGCACATGCGGCGAAGCTGAGAAGAAGCCTTCCTCCCTTCAGCTTCTTCCATTTTTAAACAATACAGATGCTTTTATGTGTTCCGTATCGTACCAGGGTTGTTTTGCTGTTGCAGCAGCATTACGGTATTATTGCCTTCCTGCAGTAGTTTACTGTGGACAGACACTCATCGACCGTCTCTTGCCAGGCTCGTTATATTATCTGGAAAAGCCTCTGAAATGCTGATGTCAGCAGTGACCTGAGCATTGTCCTGCCCTGCGGGAATTGCCGTGCAGCGGGGCTGCTGTCGTCGGCCCGGCTGCTGCCTTGCCACTGAGTTGCTGCTGGCTCTGAAGCTGCTCAGATCGTAGTGGGGGCTCTTTGGGTGGAACGGGAAAGAGAGGAAGGAGTAACGAAGGTGTGTCATAATTTTTCATCTCCCTGTTGGTGAGGCTGAGTGCTCTGGCCCTCTGTTTCTCTGGGGTGGTACCTTGGTTTTTGCTGTGATTTCTCCCTCATTCCTCAAGGCAATCCTGTAGGTCTTTTGGACCGGGGCAGCACGTACTTCTGTAAACGTATGGAGAATGGCTGCAGAGCAGCCCTGAGGAGACAGACTTGGGGGTGTTGGTGGATGAGAAGCTCAACATGAGCCGGCAACGTGCGCTGGCAGCCCAGAAAGCCACCCACATCCTGGGCGGCATCCCCAGCAGCGTGGCCAGCAGGGCGAGGGGGGGGATTGTGCCCCTCTGCTGCGCTCTGCTCTGGGGAGACCACACCTGGAATATTGCATCCAGCTCTGGAGCCCTCAACAGAAGAAGGACATGGACCTGTTGGAGCAGGTCCAGAGGAGGCCATGAAGGTGCTCCGAGGGCTGGAGCCCCTCTGCTGGGAGGACAGGCTGAGGGAGTTGGGGGTGTTCAGCCTGGAGAAGAGAAGGCTCCAGGGAAACCTTATAGCAGCTTTCCAGTATCTGAAGGGGGCCTACAGGAGAGCTGGAGAGGGACTTTTTACAAGGGCACGTAGTCATAGGACGAGGGGGAATGGCTTCAAACTGGAAGAGGGGAGATTTAGATTAGATATTAGGAGGAAATTTTTCCCTCTGAGGGTGGTGAGCCCCTGGTGCAGGTTGCCCAGAGAAGCTGTGGCTGCCCCATCCCTGGAGGTGTTCAAGGCCAGGTTGGACAGGGCTTGGAGCAACCTGGGCTGGTGGGAGGTGTCCCTGCCCGGGGCAGGAGGGTTGGAACTGGGTGATCTTTAAGGTCCCTTCCAACCTAAACCATTCAATGATTCTGTGGTTCTATGATCTACAAACACATCGGTGCAGCCACAGACAAAGGGAATGTAGGAAAGAAATAGGGAACAGGACAGAAACAAGTGTTATGCCAGGTTATAAATGAGTAGGTCTCGCTGCTGGGTCGTTGTCTGTGGTTGGGGTTCTGCTTTGTCCCTCTGCCTTCCCAACCCAGGGAAGAAGAGAGGCTGCCAAAGATGAGGAGGACACTGTGAATGCTACCTCCGGACCAAGCTGTGGAAGAAATTATTTAGCAGACACCATTTAAGGGGAGCGGCATGAGCTCTCTGTTAGGAGAGACACAAGCTGCAGTTTGCGGGAGGAGGGAAGAGGTATCATCACATATTTGCTCAATTATACTCTGGGTGACTGTTAGTGGCCACAGTGGGATGTAGGTACCAGGCTGGATGTATCTTTGGTGTTACTCAAGGTGTCTGGTCTTTTGTTATGAGCAACTTTTTTTTTTTCTGAAGTGAGTTTCCTTGCCAGTGCAGAAACTGTGAAATTGTGTCACTGAGAACTTACAGCTGCTCTTCCAGGAAAGCAAAAGCAAAGTTGTTCTTCAAAGCCAAGAGCGCGGCTGCTCTGCAGAAAGGCTGCAAGGAGGTTTCTTGCCTTGTTCCTGCGATCCTGAGATGCGGCTCTGTTTTTAGGCTGAGGAAGAAAACATTAATCCCAAATTTCCATTTCCATAGGACAGAACATGACACGACTTGGAATACAGGGGCTTGTAATTTCTTCAGGGTTATTTCTCCTCCCTTTTTCTCCCATGAGATCAAAGTGAAACCTTTTATTAAATAAGGTGAAAGAAGTGACAGCTGCAGAATTTCAGCTAATTGGTTTTATCTCCTGTACTGCAAGATGCTAATCTTAGTGGTTAGGCGTTTGCCCTAGGTATCGTTACTGCTTTGAGGGGATGATTTTTGTGCTTGTCATAAAAACTCTAGAACAGTACAAAACAGAGAGGGAAAAAGAGTTATTAGGTCTTCTGGCGCAGTCCTCCACGGTGCGAGATTGCTCCCTCTGGTATTCTCCAATACTTTGTCCTACCTACTCTTAAATTACCTAGGTTATAGAGATGAATTATGTCTAGACTTCTGAATTTCAGCTAGGGAATTAAGTGAGCTGAACGTTTTGAACCCAAAACATTGATATTTCAAAAATCAGAAGTCAGCCTCAAAGCACAGAAACAAAACTACCCAGATGACAGCAAACCCAAATGGGTTTGGTGTGACCAGAAATGCGGTCCATTTTGAAGGGCCCAAACGCTGCCAGTTCGGCTGTTCCCGCCGTGGCAGAGCTGGGAGGTTTTTTGGACTCCCGTGAGAAAGCGCAGCCTCCCAACGCATGTCTGCGGCGCTGCACCAAAGAGGACTTTAACTGTGCTGAAATTAGCACTGCTTAGCTTATTTAGTCACGATTGCCACTGACTTTTTGCGTGCCTGGCACTACAGCATCTTGCCTTCAGTGATTTGACGGGGACAAGCCAGCACGTAGGATGCATTTAGGCGTTTTATTGACACGCTGTCTTTCAAATGCAGTCACAGATAAGCAAGCGTGTCATTCCGAGGAGCAGTTTTGACTAGCTCGGCGGATCGGAAGATTGACAGAGAGATGATTTTGCAGTCTGGGTGGAAGTCTGCCTCTCCCGCGTTTTGTTTTGTTTTAAGATGACAGTGAGAAATGCAGAAGTTGCAGAATGAGCAGCCGCGCACCAAAATAAATCAATTCCTCTATCCGTTGGGGGTCTTGGAGGTGGGGTTGAGCTGCTGCCTGGTTTACGTACGAGCTTTGGCCAGCAGATCGGAGCCCCTCTGGCAGGGGCAGAGATGCTGGTCCAACAGCCCCAGGCTGCTCTGGGAGGCACCAGCACGGCTACGTCAGCCCGAACTGGAGCAGCGGCGGCTGGTAGAAACACTCCTCGGGGAAGAGGATGGGTTAACTGCTTGCTTTTCCCTTTAATGGAGCTGAGAGCGATTATTAAGTTATTATTTCTGAGTTGAAATAGAGCCAAACATGATGCTGCTGAGGGTCTTTGATTGGGAATGACTTTGAGGAAGGGTGAAAATGGGGCCAGGAGCCAGGTTAGGGGAAGGGAAGGGGTGATGTGCAAACAGCTGGGAGCCAGCACTGGGGACGGTGTTTTGGGCTGGGGTGGCCAAAAGAGGTGCAAGGGGGGAATTTTGTCATTTGATTCCTCCTGCTCAGGAGAGCAGGAATTTGTGCCTTCATATAAAAGAGCAGAATTACGCTCGGGAGAGTTTCTGCTCAGAGCTGCAGCAATCTCTGAAACGATGACTGTCACTCGCGGGTTGGGTCCAAAGAGGCACCTGGACGGGACGCACAGGTTTCCCTTTGCTCTGAAAGCGGTACCTTGCAGAGCCAGCGGCAGTTTTTGCACAGGCAAGAGAGAGCTCTGGTGTTTGACCCATTATCGTTAACAAATAACAGAAATATAGATTGGGACTAAGTTTTTCACTCATTTTAAATACGAATCAGACACTGTCCTCGCCCCATATCCTGGCCGTCCAAAAGCTGCCAGTGGTTTAGTTGAGTTACCTGACGCAGATCTTAGTTTCTTAGACATGTGCAGTACAAGAAAGGGAAGGGCATGGGGCTGCTGTCCTTCGATCTGCTCGCTTAAGCTACTTGTCATTCTGCGTATAACTCGCCTGCAATCATTGACTTTTTTAATGGGAAAAAGTCAACGCGATGGACCAGTTCCCTGTCCTTAGACTGGCATCCCGGTCAATCTTCACACCATCTTTCACTGACTCCTATGGCCAGGGAGGCCGAAAGCAGATGTGCTCGTTGACTCGTACGGTTAATCATTGCCGCGCTTGGATGGTTTCTGGCGGGATGCTGCGGGACTTTCACGCGTTGCAGTTTTGCAGGTTGCTTTTTTGTCCGTGGCCAGGGTCCTGGTGGCATGCCCCTCTGCTGTCATAGGTGAAGCCCAGGAACAGGAAAGCCGAACCCAGCAGCATTAAAAAAAAAAAAAAAAAAAAAAAACCAAAAAAAAACCACCACAAGGAGAGAAGAAATCTAAAAAGAGATAAAACCACAGAGAAGGTTTATAATCTGGCTGTTAGTTTCCCGGTCCATGAATGATTTCTATCACCATAATAAATTGCATGCTATTGCTAACTCTTTCAGATGGATGTCTAAAAAAATCAATTATTCACAGAAATTCTTGCTGACAGTTGTGAATGCTGGGTCACAGCTCTGTGGTGCGCATTTAGCAGCTTAACACAGCAAACCAAGTACAGGAACTGCTTCAGTTTGCTTTGGGAAGGAAAAAGGACTTGCAGAAGCCAAAACAGGCCAGCCAGGGGGAGCAAACACAGGCAAGGTCTCTAGCATTCAGGCTGGTTTTGCTTAACGGGATGGTTGGAAATTCCCCTAGAAAACCAACAAACCTGTATTCAATAGTCTGTTTGAAAACAAGAAAGTAGTTTCAAAGGGAAAAGGTTGAGAAGTTTGTATATTCTTTACAAATAAGTGCTTTGTGCAAATGCAATTCCTATGTTTTGGAGCTTTTTGGCCAAAAATGAGCTTGTAACCATCAAGTAGCAAGCATTTCTGGTCCACCTAAAATCTCATGTTGGGGGTGAATGTTCTAATGCCTGAAGTGGGTTTTGGCCAGCTCTGGACCCTCCCCACTCCTGCATTTTTCGGTCAAGGCAGCATCGGTGCAGTGCTCACCTCCTGCCCTCCCATCGGCAGGGATTTCTACCATCCATGGACGGAGGTTGTGCCCAGCCTGGCAAATGTCACGCAGAAGCAAGAGGCCACCGGCTGCATCATCGCGGGACATCTGCTCTTATCGGCGACGTTCATTACCCCGAGCGTGTCTGGACACCGCTGTAGACAAACCAGCCCGAGCAGTTGGTGCTGGCAGATAACCCGGAGCCGTCGCTGGCTGTACAGGGCCAAACGCACAGCCGGGCTGAGCTCCGTTTCTGCGAGGGTTAGTGGTGAGGAGCGGGAGTGTGTCAGGGTGCAGGCGACAGATGCGCAGAGATGCTGCCCTCCGTCCAGGGGGACGTTGCTGGAGGGCTCTGCGGGACGCGCAGCAACCTCTGCCCCATCCAGATGTCCGGTAGGGCATCCTTCATCCTTCCTCCGTCTACGGCTCCCTGGGAAAAAGGGTTTGAGGTTTTCTTTTGGCTCCTGCAGTGGCTACTTTTCAGTGGAGCCCTACCTATTGCAAATGATATAGACTATTGAAAACCTTACAGATCTTACAAGCAGGAGATGCCTGGTGTGGCCAGGGCATCGCATCCAGACTAATTTTTCCATCAGGTGTGTTCAGATAATCATTTTCTATCCTGTACCCTTTAAATCCTGAGATTCTTCGCTTAGCTCTGCCCAGTTCTCCTGGAGGGGGTCACCAGATGCACCAGTGGTTTATATATTGAATCTGTAGATCCAGAGCTTAATGGACAACATTGCTCCTGGTTTCTCTCTGTTTTACTTTCCTCATCTGTGAGAAGCAGTAAAATCTGAATCTTGCTCAGTTTACCAAAGATCTATTGAAACATTTAATTTTGGTGACAAAATTTCGACAATTATTAAGGGAAGCCAGAAAATGCTGGATTTGTTACCAGCTGGCTTTCAGGGTAAACATGAAATTGATCCACTGAGGTGTTAAAAAAAAATTGTCTGCTCAGCAAAGAAAAAGCTGAAGGGTTTTGCACAGTTCCTTAGGGGTGCTAAACCATTTTGTAGGTGAAAAAGCCACAGAGCTGAAGCTTTTCTGACAGTGAGCCCTTTTCTTGGGTGCATTGGTAGGATGAGTGCTAAGGTGTTTGTATTAGAACTGCCCAGACAAGGTGGTTTTGACATTTTTCTTCTTTCTGCGTTTCAAAGGGAAGAAAGGCAAGAGAGAGGATTCCCTCAGAGCATCCCCTTTCAGACAAAAGGGTCAGGTTTTGCAATTCAGGTTCCTACAAGTGAGTGCCCGCAGCCTTCTGCAGACCCCAGAAATGCCCATCACCGTCTCTGTGTGAAGGGAGGTTGCTGAAACAGTTTTGCCCTCGTAAGCGGTTGTTGGTTCCCGCTCACGTGAGGCTCCCCTACGGGCATGGAGGAGGGATCGCCAAAGAGAGACTGCTAGCAAAACTCATCTGTTTTCCTTTTGATTCCTGATCCTTGGGTTGGATGCTGGAATCTGGATTTCTCAAAATCATTGGCTTTCTGTAGCGTGTTTGCTTAACTTCTAGTTAGTTTGCAGTGATTGTTTTCTTGCAGTTATTGTGATGATGAAAAATGCTTTGAGCCTTGGTCCGAGATAATCTCTTATCTCAACTATGGATGAGGGGAAATTTTAACATTTCTGGTCATCATAGCTTCCATTGGAAAACATACAGGGTGCGCTTAATGGAGCCCACGTATCGCTTTGCACCGTCTGCAGAAATGTTCCAGTCGGCTGCACCGGTTTAACGAATGAGAGATTATTCATGAGCACTGGGGGAAAATAATGATGAAAGGTGAAAATCTAAACCGACAGACTTCACCAGCCTCATGTTTCATGAAGGACACTTCCATCAGTGAGGATGTGCCTCTCAAAGGCCGGCTCAGGACAGAGAGGGACCTCGTGGCAGAGGGAAGGTGTGGGGATGCTCCTAGTCTTTGTTGTTCCCCGAGGAGGAGGAAAACGATACAGAAACAGATTCTTGACTTGAAATTTTCAAGTTCAGAGTAGAGCTGATGGATTCATTTGTCTTGCTTTATGTTTCTCATGCCCCTGATTCTGTTTGGCCTTCCCTAAAGATGGGGTGACGGATCCCGGGGTGACGCTCACATCTTGCTTTGATTTTGAACCTCTCCAGAGACTGCGGATGCAGAGATGCACGGGGGAGGCTCAGGACCATCTGTGGTATTGTGTAACCGGTTACTTCTGTTCTCCTTCTTGTAAATGCCAATGCTTATTACGCAAGAAGCAGCGTGAACAGCCTTCGGAGGCAAGCAGAGCAAGGGCTGGACCCCTCGCTGCCTGGTGGGGTCGGTGTGCTGGGGCTCAGCTCTCTGGAGCGGCGGGTTTTGGTAGCATCCCAGTGAGATCACCTGCCATCGGGCCCGTCTGCTCCAGGACCTTTGGTACATTCAGGGTCTCAGCTGAAGTGCAGGGGAAAAGCTCATTTCAAGTTATTCCTCTTAATTTGATTCTCTTTAGGATCTTTGTTTTAGAATCTGGGCCGCAAACTCTGCACTGTGCAAATATGTAATTTATCTATTATCTGCTTTAGAATGACAAAGAGGGGAGACCACAAAGAGGGGAGACCATCAGCAACATTAACTCCGTTCACTAAACAATCAGTCGCAAAAGCAGCTGTTGGCATCACTTCCACGGGTAATTTTTAATTGGGAACAGTTTAAATTAAAGCATAATTCCGGTGCGCTCCATAGTGGAGGTATAGATATAAAATTACTTTTTTTTTTTTTTTTTAACATGGACGGAATGGTGAAGAGATAAATAGATGAACGTTTCTAATTTGCTTTAGGTTTAACGGATCCTTCCTGTTCTCGAAAGTTGCACTATTATTAACTGTTCAGAAGTGTCGTAAACTATTTTTGCAATTCTGTTGGTAAACAGACTAATAAGGCACAGAAAACCCATCTGTTCTTGCTTTACTGGGGACTTCATCAAATACCTCATTTTTCACTTAGCTCTTATTTCTCATTTAATTGTTCCCACAAGCAGAGAAATATTCAGTATTGCCCTCACTGCTAGACCAAGAATAAAATCTACAGATGAGAATAACCTGACTTTGATGTAAATTGGCAAAAAAAATCAATCATGGACATGGCAGTACGGTGGCTGGAACAAATCCTCTCTTAACAGAGTAATATAAAAGACATGAATAAGAATTGTTTTGCACCAATCCTACACATTATTTATGTTTGAAATAGGAGCGGATTGCACATGTTGTCATCAAACCCTAATCTAGCACTTGGGTGCTATGATTTTACATGGATTAAAATTGCTTGCAGCCCTCTACTGTTTCAGAGTAGAGTTGGGAAGTGGTTAGCGCTGACTCCTAAATCTTGCTGCATCTTGTTCGCTACAGTGAGCAGCTCAAAAGCCGCATGAAAAATGCTGGGAGAGAGAAAAGAAAAAGGCTCAGTATCGTGAAGAGAGATGAACCAAATTTGTCTGCTTCAGATTTGGATGTAAGATTTTGCAGCAGCGTAGCGCAAGGGTTTCTTTCAGAGATGGAAGCTAAGAATTTGCTGCTATCTCATAATTTTTGCTGCCTTAGCAGGCGTGAAAAGACCCCGAAGTAGGCTTTGCCATCCCTCATCCACCAAAGGGCACCCTGAGTTGTCAAGGACCGCACGGTGGTCAACACGTTCCTGTGTATTTTTCCATCTTGCTGTAGGGGGTGGCAGCTCCATAGAGGGTGGCAGCTCCATAGGGTGAGTAACCGGCAGCCCCACGGGAGGTGGGCGCAGCCATCCAGGGGATGGCACCAGTGCCTGCTCCACCTCAGTCCTGTTGATGAGGTGGTTTAATGCCTTGCTCATGACTTCTCTCCAGCTTCACACCAGCTTTGTCCAGTTGGGGACGAGGCTCAGGGGGATGAGATTCCCCAGCATCCAACAGCGGTTGGGTCTGGGCTGCTGCTCTTTTGCCTGACAAGGTCACGTTGGTGAGCGCTTCTTCCCACCTCGCATTTCTGAGCTGCTTGGCGTTTCTTTCCTTCCTTCCTCTGGATGTGTTTGCTTCTCTCTTCTTCTGTGCGTGCACCCTTCCCCGCTCCGAGCCAGGAGGGATCCTGCTCTGTCCGCTGCCCAAATGCTGCCCTGGCTGAACTGAAATCGCAGGAGCGCTCCTGGGCAGAAAACAATCATGCACGAGGAAGCGTGCAGGATGCTGAGACGTGCTCACTTGTCCTGGGGTCTCCCGCCTCGCCAGTGACCCTGGGCAGGTCGAGGTGAGAAGGAAAGCAACGCTGCCTTGAAACTCAACCGATGAGGCTCAGCCTGGGGTGGGGGGTCCCAGCACCCCTTCATAGAATCATAGAATCATAGGGTTGGAAGGGACCTCTGGAGATCATCTAGTCCAACCCCCCAGCCAGAGCAGGGCCACCTTAGAGCAGGTTGCACAGGAACACGTCCAGGCGGGTTTTGAATGTCTCCAGAGATAGAGAGCTTCATGCTGCAGAGCTATTGCATGTTGTTAATTACGTTGCAAACGGTGTGTTGAAAAATCAGTTTTACCTGCAAAACAGACAACAGAAAAAAAAAAAAAAGGGAAGTTGGTAGGAGCAAGCCTCAGGTATCTGCTATAACGCCAGCGTGAGCAGAGAGCTCCTCTGAGTACGGACGTGTAAACACAGAAAGAAACTCGCTTCCCTCCTCCTCTCTTCATTACATGGAAATTCCTGATCAATGAGAGAATGAGCTTTTTTGAACAAGCATGTCCACAAGCGTGCAATGGTGGCCTCTGAGAATGATCAGAAATGGGGTTCCCTCTTTCTCAATTTTAAAGTTTATTTTTCAATAGAAACCCAGAATTTTTTACCGGGATTATTTTCATTTGGCGATGCTGAAACCAGTCAGATGCGAGGCCCATGTATCGATAACAAGTTGCGTTTCTTTTTTTTTTTTTTTCCGGACTATGTGCTCTGACAGATGTCTTCTGGAGGTACCTTCATGTTCCACTGTCTGCAGTTGTCCAGATGGTTCCTCCATGGGACTGGCCCGAGGGAAGAGCCGCCTGTGTGGCTGCTGTTGCAGTTCTCCATCAGCCTCCAGAGAGTGAAGGTCCCCTAGGTAGTGGTGGCCCAGCCCGGCCCTGCCTGCCAGAGGTGGTCCTTACAGTCCCCTGTGTGCAGAGGGCTGGGGTTTGGTACAACGTGGTTTGTGCCACACCTGGACCTCCCACACCTCCCCCAGAGGAATAGCTTTGCAGGGCCATGGCCGTGGGCTGGAAGGCAGACAGGTCTATAACAGCTTTCCAGCGTCTCGGCTTTATAGTTACTCTCGGAAACCAGTGAAATAGGTAGGAAAGGTCAAATCATGCCATTGCTGACGTGTGCTTTTGTTAGGAAAGGTGGAAGCAGGTCATTCCCTGGTGCCACCAAGCAGTAGAAGGTCTCCAGTGTGTGCTGCCCGGTGGCTGTGGCACAGCTGAGGACCTCGTTCAAGAGCCAGGACCTCGGCCCCGCTCTTTTACTGCTGGCTTGGTGTTGTGTTTAACACTACTTTTTTTAAAAGCTGTGCCAGTGTCTGAATTTTCTAGTGGGAGGGTGAGCGCTCCTGGTAGCCGTTCACTGTTGGAGCACTTTGTGCCATGCCGTGGGTTCATGGCCAGCTCTGCGAGGGAGCGGAGGAGGGACGGCCGCGAGGGGACCGATGCTGGGGCCAGGCGGTTTCACTCACACAAGAGGCTTTACTACATCTGCTTTATTTCATATTGCACTTCTAGCTGCTTTTCTTTTGCTTTTTGACGTCGCGAGCTCTTCCAAGAGCTCTTGTGCGAGGCTGCGGCGGATGTTCAGCATTATGCCTGTGACTTCGGGGACATTAATTTCTAAGGCGTGCTTCTGTAGGAAAATAGACTTGCAGAAATAATATCAGCATGTTTATTTTTTGCAGGGTTTATAGAACCTAATGTTCTGTCTCTTACTGGCATCTGGTTATTCCAGCGTGTTTTAGTTGCATTAAATAGTCAACAATAAGCAACACAAAGGCTTGAGTTACATGTGTATGGGAATAATGAGGCGAAGTCACGGATTGCTCCCTTTCTGCACAAACAGCGAGTGGCAGTCTTGATAACATGCTTTCAGGTAATTATTGCTGTGTTTTAGATCATTTTGGTATATACTTACGTGATCTATTTGATTTTTAGTCTCTGTTTCGCTATGGAAGGAGCACAGGAAATGTTTAACGGGAAAGTGTGTCTAGGTTGCACTCTCATTTCTGTTTTCTTATCAGCAAAACATAAATCTGCAGCTTGTTGACAATGAAACCATATGGTAACTCTTTCTGACAAATAGATTTTGCAGTACAGATAATCCTGGCTGTGCATGAGAAGAGATATTTTGGATTATTTTGTCTTAATTCTTGCATTACTCTGTTTTACAGTGCCTGGAAATTATGTATATGTAGCTAGTTCTGAACACAGTGGTTTGGGTGAATTAAGAATTTATGGAGTATACCACACTTGATTGTCTTTACTTTGAGGACAGTTATTGAAATATGAAATAATCTGGTTATTTGCTTTCGCCAATGCCCTTCTTCTGTGCTGGCAGACAGTGGCAGCCAATTCAGATACTTTTTGAACCTTGGGTATTCCTATTTGTGTGAAGCCAAGCTAAGAAATGCGTTTGTATAAATCAGCTCTTGCTTTACAAGAAGCTGCAGGGACTTGAAGGTGTTCAGCTCTTTGTGCCCTGAAGGGAACTGGTCAGCTGATGGCTGATGGTCATCTCGGTTCACCAGAGTGGATGCTGTGCGGTGGCATGGTACGCAGGGAGGACAAGGCGGTTTGTTAATCCTTTTCAATGAGTAAAATTCCTTGCAACTTCTGTTGGACTTCAAAATAAATAAGAAACCTAATATTTCTAGCCTTTGCTTCATAGGGTTGCGTCAGCAAGTGAGTTTTCTTCTGGACCTTGGAAGTAGTAGCCAGAATCTGGAAGCGTAAGCAGAGCGCAAGCATGGAGAACATCAGGGAGGAGTAATGGGAAGTAGGCGCTGGAGACACGTATCAAGTCTAGGAACGATGCCATGAAGCTAATCACAACGAAAAAACACATCATGAATTTTCATGTTTACTATAAACTAGTAAACATTTTCATGTTTACTATAAACTACGTAGAAATGGCCGATCGGCTGTTAATTCCTCAAGCATTCCTCCTAGCTTTAGGTGCTGGCTGACAGGCGTGAGTCTGTGGGGGGTGAGATGCAGCTATTGCAAAAGCTACATGAACAATAATTAGGGGTTTTATTCCGTTTTTTAGGGTTTTTTATTCCGTTCTACATTTCTGGGTGCTAACAGTTACTGCAACCCAAGACCTGAACGTGGTATAGTTTCTAACTATCTACTCCTAGATAGTTAGAACATAATTATAAATCAAGATGTAAATCTGGTCAGCACAAATGTTTATGCAGTGTTTGTGTTTTACTTCAGGAGGCAACGCAGCCTCAGACAGCAGCCTTGGCTGAAAACAAAAATATAGATTTATTATATTTAAAATAATAATAATAATAAATTTGATTGTAGTATATTTAGTTAGATAAACATGCTTGGACAGTATTCAAAGGATAAATCTATATGGAACATCTGCTTATATAAATATGAGGATGGAAGGTTACCTAAACAATGATTTTCTGGTGGTGGAAGGGTAAAATTAACCCAGCAGAACAGTGAACGCAGCAAGTAACCACAAAAACATGATAGATAGTTAATAGCAAAGAATGCTAGAGCTTACAGAAGCGGTTTTACAAATGAGTTATTAGAAGACCATTGCTGATGAAAACTAGGGCAAACTTTATCCAGAGATACTAAATCCAAACTTGGATAAAATTCACAAAGTCATACCAGCAAAACCCCATCTATTCAATAAAAGCATTTGTAAAAAAAAAAAGCATTTCAATAAAAGCATTTGTAAAAAGCATAATGTAGTGACACATGTAGTGTTTTGACTTTGGTCGGAAGAAATTGTGTTGAAAAGCTCTTAGAAGAGGAAATGGTGTTTCTACTCCGGCCAAATGCAGATACGTGAAATGCAGTTGATGAGCTTTCAGCTCAGCATCTGTGTAAAGCTGGCTATAGAAGCTTCCGAAAGCTTCGCTCTCATTAGCTGTCCTTAAGGTGAGCCTCTGGGGTCCCTGCCCCAATTACATTCACATGGGAACGATCCCCTGGGGATGACACGGCCCTGGCCAAGGCGAGGAAACAGCCAATATCCATGGGATGTGGGCTGTTAGAAATCTTTATAGTGGTCAAGTGGAGGAAAAAAAAAATATTTAAGTCTGTGGCTGAAGAATAATGCTGACAAGGTCCCTGAGATCCAGAGGTTTTAATCACTCGGCATATACCGTCCTGGGCAAGAACGGAGCAGGAAAGGGTCAAGAGCACCTGAACCAGCTACAGCTGCACGTGTTACTCAGGATGGTCAATGCTGGATGAAATGAAATACGTCTTGAAAGAAAGGATCCAGTACCAAATGGTGATTCTTTGGAGAGCAGAGGCTGAATAGCGAGTCCAGGTAAACTGGCAAGTCTGCTAGAAGCGTCTAACGAGGGCTGCTATGGAAGCTGAGCAGATGTACTTTGAATCAAATTTGGCTCTGAATTACTTTCTGCATCTCATGCAGCAGGAATTGTCACCGATGTGAACTCTAAGGATGTGATCTGGTATCTAAAAATAGCCTGGAAAGTGTAAAATGCAAAAAGGTAGATATTTTGCAGCTTCAGACAACGTTTTTTAACAGTAAGTCTCTGAGTGATTAAGGCAAAAAGAAAAGCCCAAACTTGTAACGCTCATCTGATGTGAGGAGGCAGGTTGTCCAGTGCATACATCCCACGTCTTCCAGTAACGGACAAGAGATGAAGGGAAAAGACTCTCAAGAACATATTTGCTCTCACTGAGGCAAATTGCTGTCATAGTAAGAGACTGAAAGAAGTGGCAAACCAAACAGAAATAATCTGCATGGAATTAAAAAGGCATGTTTTTAAAAGCTAGTCCTCAGTACATATTTACTTCGTAGATTAGACCAGTAATTGTCACTGTGGCTTTTGTTTGAGCTTTTGCTGAGATTTTTTGGGGGTTTCTGTTCCAGAGGACTGGGGTTTTTAAGACCGTAAATTGAAGATAGGTAGTAAGCCAGTCTGCTGCGGTTTGATTGTAGAAGCTTAGTATTAATTAAGGACTGGTGGGAGTTTTAATACTAAAAAATAAAATAGATTTGCTATCAACATGTCATTCTGTCAAGATGTTCTCAAGGAGGCTATTAAAACTCTACATTTCTCTTTGCTCGTGAGTGGGGGAAGCGTATTTTCCCCCTTTTAATTTTTTTTGTGTGTCACCCTAGTGCTTTCAACTCTGGTCACGCAACTGCAGCCCAGTTGCATCTGAGTCTGCTGAAGTTGTTTGGAAATCCAGTGAAAGGTAGAGCACTTGGACTCTGATGCAGAAGCAGTGCTGGTATTTAGAATATGTTTGATAAAAAAGATGATGTAAAACAGTTTCCAGATTCTGTCAGTGCACATGTACAAAACCAGAAGAATGTATTTATTGTTATCTTTAAAGTATATCTGGATATTATATGTTGTCTTAATGACTAGTCATTAAAATTTGTGTTTTAAATGAGCGTGAAACAAGGAATGCTAAGACAATAAAGCCCAATGTATAAAGTTAGTGGCTGATGTTAGGTGGCCAAGAGAAGAGCTCCATGACTCAAAGAACAGCTGTATGACCGACAAAGAAAGAGAAAAGCCAAATGAGCAAAAATGTACTAAAAATGAATAATACACTATAAAGCAGAGCTTGTCACTTGGAAGTGGAGCTGAGTTGAATGTAGTTGTGCTGTACGTGCATGTCTCTGTCCCCTCTTTGTAGAGTGTCTGTTGAACCCACTGGCTCATTTCAGCCACAACCAACAGAGGTGCAGTGCTCGTGAAAGGTGGGAAGTTCCTGTGGGGTCATGGAAAGATGCTGCCAAGTAGACTGAAATGCTGCAATATGTGATCATAGAATCATAGAATGGTTTAGGTTGGAAGGGACCCTGAAGATCACCCAGTTCCAACCCCCCTGCCAGGGGCAGGGACACCTCCCACCAGCCCAGGTTGCTCCAAGCCCCATCCAACCTGGCCTTGAACACCTCCAGGGGTGGGACAGCCACAGCTTCTCTGGGCAACCTGCACCAGGGGCTCACCACCTGCACAGTGAAAAATTTCTTCCTGGTATCTACTCTAAATCTCCTCTCTTCCAGTTTGAAGCCATTCCCCCTTGTGCTATCACTTCATGCCCTTGTAAAAAGTCCCTCTCCAGCTCTCCTGTAGGCTCCCTTCAGATACTGGAAAGCTGCTATAAGGTCTCCCCAGAGCCTTCTCTTCTCCAGGCTGAACACCCCCAACTCTCTCAGCCTGTCCTCCCAGCAGAGGGGCTCCAGCCCTCGAATCATCTTTGTGGTGTCCTCTGGACCTGCGCAATCCACTAGATCTGGGAAAGTTTGCATGGGGGATGATATGTTATGAACACTCCCAGTGAGGAAGGTGCCAGCCCAAGTACCTAATTAAACACACAGAGTCCAACAAGACAGGAATCTGCAGGAGACCACGCTGCTCACAGAGTTACTCTTTAAAAAAAAAAAAAAAAAGTTCAATATGTACCAGTCTAAGTAGATAATGTTGCAACAAGAGTAAAATCCTGCTTTGTGCCAGGAGTGAGGGCAGTGGAGCTGTTGAATGGCACCGAAGGGGGTTTGGCCATGGGCTGGCACTTGGCAGAGCAGTCGTCATCACCCACCCCGAGGTCTGTTGCTTGTATTCACCATCAACTTGGACTGGTTTGCAATCTGAGTGCAATAAAACCAAAGAGGACCTTCGCTCTTGGCTCTGGCACTGCATTGTCTCCCTTTTTGTTTTTGTTCTGCAGGGCAGTGCAGCCGCATCTTCCCTCCCCAGCTCGGCACGCTGCAGATCGTTCACGGCAACGGCACGGCCGTGGGGACGGTGATAACGTTCCAGTGCTCTGCCGAGCACCAGCTGGAGGGACCGGGCTTCATCACCTGTGTTTGGAAAGGGAACGGTACCCAGTGGACAGCCGGCGTGCCCTCCTGCAAGCGTAAGGCTCTTTCCAAACCATTCCCAGTCCCTTTGGGCTGCGTTGTGTTTGTTTTGCCTTGCCTATCTCCTACAACGTTAGGATTAATTCTAGACATCTGTGCAAGGAAAAAGACAAATCCAATTTCCTTCAAAGTTGCCCCCACCGACTGTAATTGCGCTCCATATGTGTTCTGACATCATTCATTACCATGACACAGAAAAGGCTCGGTCAGATTTATGCCTGGTCTCACGTCGCCGACTCTGGGAGCGTTGCACCCAGAGTAACTGTGGCTCTGTAGCTGCAAGCTGTACCCTGCTTTAGAAAATGTATAGATAGGACCGACTACTGTGCAAGCATATTTGCCAGCCCTCTAATCTCCTGGCATTCTTTTCTGAAGATTTTTTTGCTGTAAAAGAAACACAGTGGTATTTTTTTTGAACAATTTTAAGTTGGCTTCCTGTGGGCAGCCGCATGGGAAAGTTACCATATGGACAGAGCGTGTTTGAATGGCAACAACGTTAACTACCTTTCACGCTGTGTTCCTTCTTATTTATTATAAGGCGGTTAGTAATTTGACTAGAAGTGGGCCCAAGCAAAACATGGTACCTCTGAACTTTGAGAATCTCAGTCTGTCTCAGATCTTCTGCAGTTTTACATCATCGGGAGATGGATGGCTCTTTTAGACGCTTACCGCTCTCTTCACCAACTCAGCTAGTCTTCTCTCTCATTTGAGAGTTTCCGTTAAAGGAAAAGGAGAGAAATCCTTCCCTCCAGAGGCTGCAGAAATACAAAGTTTTGTGCGGAGCTCAGCCGAACTGGTTCTGATGCTGGTCATCACGGTGTTGGAAGAACTAGATGGGGTTTGAAGCAAGACATGCTTAGTGCTCCAAATGAGCTGGCAGAGATCCAGCCGTGCCACACCACATTCCCCCTCCTCCTTTTGTCTGGATAATTCCCTTCCAGCATCAGACCGCTGTGAACGCTCAGCCCTGCAGAGACTGTCCCTTCTCCTGTCCTGTGTTCTTCCCCAAACAGAGGAAGATCGGTTGTTCGCTGCCTGCCAAATAGGCTATAATTATATGGAACTGTCCTTGCTCTAAAGGGCTTCTTTAACCCCATTTACCCCTGCGAATATTTGGTTTCGCAGCTCCAGTCCGTGTTAACAATTGCTTATAAGAGCCTGCTAGCTCATCTGCATTTGATATGCCAACAAAGCTGTGCTTTTTAGCTACTGCAGCGCTAAAGGCACTGTGTTTGTTTAATTGCAGTGGTGAAATACTTGTGAACAGTTCATTAGTGGCTTGTAAATGGGAGGTTTTTAAATAGCCCAGTTTGAGGCTCACATAGCTCTAAGCTGAAGCCACTGTACTCTGGTGTCTGGACACATACTAATGTGAAAGTCCTCACTGAGCTATTATTAGCAGAAGTGTCAAGCAGGTAGGTCTCAGCATGGTTTAATGAAAATGTGAAAGATAAATTCATGGGTTGACCTTAGAAACATGCTTCTGTGTTTGCTTTGCTGCAGCCATATCAAAATACGAGACTTTTGGATTTAAGGTCGCAGTGATTGCCTCCATCGTGAGCTGCGCCGTCATTCTGCTGATGTCCATGGCTTTTCTAACTTGCTGTCTTATCAAGTGTGTGAAGAAAAGCGAAAGGCGGAGGACTCAAAGGTATGTCAGGAAAGGATTTTTAAAACCGGTGTAAGACTGTACTTCATACGGACCCCATTGCTGTGATCGCAGAGAGCTTCAGAGGACTCGATGCCCACAACACCGCAGTGATGTTAATTGCTTAAAATCCTTAAATTGTAGGTCAGGCTTTAGGCATAGAGAGACTTGGAATTTGAGAGTATTTAGGCACCTAATGTCTGTTAATATCAGATGACCTCAGCGGGCCTGGGCAGATCTGGATTTACCCAGGATTATGCAGAAGCTGAACATACAAGTCTTATTTGCTGGCCCAGTCTTTCTGTCCTTGAATTATTTAAGATTGGCTGCCTTTTCCCTTCTTTCTTCTCTCTTTCCTTTTTTCCTTTGCTTTCCTTGAACACTGCTGGGAAAATTAATCTACCTGTGTCGAAACCATCAAAGCCCTCAGCGTCTGCGAAGCATACTTAAAGCTGTCACAGCGCTGTGCTGGAAGGACATAGGATTTTGTCTTCTGATTGTAACCAAAATACAGATTTTCTATTTCCCTTGAAAATATTTTGTGAGGCAAAAAAGAAAGTCTTTGGTGTCATTCATAATATTAGGTTTTCCCTGATAGCATGAAATAATTTTGGAAATGAAAGGGTTGATTGGAATTTTTGGAATTGCCGCTTTTCTTTTTGATAAGACTATTCATATCAAAGTCTTTGATTTTCATTTATTTTAAATAGAGTTTTGTCCAAATTAACTGTTCCCATGACTATGATGACTTGATGTTTTTCTCTTATGAAAGAAAAGTCCTTCACACCAGACACTTTGACCTGGTTCTGCCGTAAGGACATGAAATGATTCCCTTCGTTGGGAGCTTCAGTTCCTTGTGGCTCTCTGGCCTCCCTTCACCACCTCCTGAAGGAGCTGCTCCAACCCAGCACATCCACAACTGAGCCCCGCTCCTGGGGGAGGACCTGGGAGCACTGTAGACATTGTGTAGTTTGGTCCCACTGTCAGAAAGCAATTGAGATGATGGAGAAACCGTTCATGTAGAATCATAGAGTGATAGATTGGTTTGGGACAGAACAGACCTTAAAGACCATCCAGTTCCACCCCACCCCGTTATATGGGCAGGGACACCTCCCACCAGCCCAGGTTGCATCCCCCCCCTCTTCCTGCTGGCCATGCTGCTGGGGATGCAGCCCAGGGTACGGTTGGCCTTCTGAGCTGTGAGCGCACATTGCCGGCTCATGTTGAGCTTCTCATCCACCAACAGCACCAAGTCCTTCTCCTCAGGGCTGCTCTCCAGCCATTCCTATAGAAGCTTGTCACGCCCGAAAGAGTAACACATACCTGTAGGAAACTTGCTCGACCCGCAGCCCGCGCTGCAGTGTGCCAGATGTGGTGGTAGCACTGCTGCAGCTGGCAGCATCCAAGGCCACAAGTGCGTGAGGGTCTGCAGGTAGAGAAGATCTCTTTTGTGAGGTCAGTTGATGTAGCTAGAAAATGTGGATCGGCTTTTGGATGCACAAATCGCTCACTCAGAGAAGCTGCAGGCTTGGTAACTTAATACGAAATGAGAATACTTGGTAGGGAATTAGTTAAATAAGTGTCTCAGACCATCACTGAAGGAAAAGGCAGTCTGTACCTGTGCGGTAGGGAGGATCTCGCCTTGCGCTTTGAAGTCTGCCCGTCTACTTTTTTTTGGCTCTTTTAGTTGGTCTACTAGAAGACATCACCTCTGCCTATGAACCTGTCTTCCAAGGTATCCGTTTGATGATCTCTGAAGTGCTATCTTGTTTTTCTTATCCCTGTATTTGGAGAGAAAAAGGACAAAGGCTGCTGAAAATCCCCACATAATTTAGCCTCCTTGCAGACCTTGTCCCTCCACGTGAGTGTAGCTGCCATTTTCTTTGGTAGGAGCAGGATCGCATCCTGAGAGCACAGAAATGACGCCAAAATCAACATCGCCAGCCGTCACAATCTAATATTGTCCCATCGGCTAGTGTGAATGTCTGTGATTATGTGAATCTTAGACTTCTTTTAAAAACAAGAAAATAAATTGTGATTTTTTTTTTTTTAATTTTTGCCCCAGAGTTGTAGAGAGCAGCATGAAAAGCGCCTTGAGCTTTTCCAAAAGGAAATCCTGAAGGCAACCAAATAAGCCCTGCTCTCAACAAAGGCAACATTACCTGTCTCCTCCATTTTTAAGTCAATTCATCTTTTCAACCTGCCTGGTGACTTTGGAACCCTTAGGAATGGCAGTGCTGCAAAAATTCACAGAAAATACTTTATTTTTTTAATTTTCCTGAAATAATTTATTCCATAAAATGGGGATAGCCTGTAGTCTTTTCACGTACAACAGGATCTGGCCTGACATGTTGTCACTGATGAAGGTCCATGAGACATTGACACAACATCACACCTTACGTGACTCTTCCTATTAGCTGTAATCTCAAAATCCACTGAATCAAACTGACATAATTGTTGGGGTTTTGTTACTTTGAACTGTCCACAGAATGATATTAATGATATTATGCCTTAAGGTATTTAAGCAGGTCTCTGGAAATTTGGCTTACACTTGAAGTTCAGCGTGTGTTTCGTGCTGTCTTGGTAAAGCTGGATTTAAATTTAAACTCTAGTGAGTCAGGGCTGTGGTCAGATAAAAGCTCAGATATACTGCCGTTCATCACAGTATTGTATTTATCACCCCTTGCTTTATTCACAGAGATATGCAGCTGTGGTACCAGCTCAGAACTGAAGAACTAGAACACATGCAAGCTGCTTACTTTGGTTTTAAGGGAAGAAACAATAACAACAACAATAAGAAACTCAGGAATAAATCTGTGTTTGATGATGTGACTAACATGGCATATGATAACCAAGGCTTCTGCAGGTAAGGCTGTTAATATACAGTGGGTTTGAATGAGTTTGTTGAACAAATTTTAGAAAGAGGATTCCTCGAAAATGCATTTTAAAGGGATGCCCCTGAAGGGGACGTGATGCCAGTGGATTGTCAGGGCTCATCCTTGAATTTGCCCGTCCTGTGGGGAATTAATGTTGCCGAAAGGCGAGACAGAGGAGAAGCTGAGCGTGACCTCCCTCCTTACAGCTTCTTTTCCTCTGTCCCCGGTAGCGCTTGGTTAAGCTCGGTCTGCAGGGGAGGTCGCACCAGATTAACCGGGGAGAGGTTTTTAATTGGCTTTGTTAAACTGATGCTAAACTGCAGCAGGAAAGTCAGTGCCCGGTGTTGGGTAGCGGTGTGAAGGTGACAGCTTGCCTGAGAGCCTTAGGAGAGGAGGCAGGCGGGGACACCTGGGGCTGCGGTACGGCTCAAGGTGAGCACCGAGTGTTACCGTTTATCCCTTGGTGACCGCGAAAGCCCTCTTGAGAAATACCGTTCGGTTGTCGGGGCACACGGGGCAAACACAAGGGCATCCTCATCCGCCGGGCAGCGTGAATGCCCACAGCTTGGGAACCCTGCCCCCGGGGCAGGCCGAAGAAATGCCCACGCTGAACTAAAGCGCATCACGCCCTGTGGGCGGTGGGCATAGGTATTTCTTTGTGTCAGTTCAAAATCAGGTCTGAAAGCGTCCAGATGTGTTACGCTGGCTGTGTTGTTGCCAACAAAAGAAAAACAGAAAAAGGGAAACCTGTTAAACTCTAACCGCTGTTTTGCTATTACCATTCATACAAACACACGTCATTGTGTCTTTTACATCCTTTGGGTTCTGTTTTGTCATCGTGTACGATAATATATAGCACAATCCTTGTTTGCTTTTAATTCACTGCTCACTTGTACGGCTTTTATGTACAGCAGTATCTGTGATTTGTAGTGGTTACCTGCAGAAAACGATTTTCTGCAGATTATAAACCAACTTCCATGTCACAGTGCAGCTGGAAATTATATTCAAATGGGGCTCTTGCACAAAAGTCTGATGGCTGCTTAATCAATTCCTAGCTTTGGGTGATTTCAGAAAGATGTATAAAGCTAATTAAATGCTGATTATAACCCAAACAGTTTTTGGAAGACTCAGGATGCAATTTTTAATTTTGGGCAACTTCAATCTGCTATGATGTTAATGTTTCGCATAAGTGTAATCTGCTTTTAAAATAATATGGATAAATGTATAAAGGGCTGTAAACAGCAGTTCATGCTCTGCTGGAGCCTCGAGTTCCTTTGGGTTCTTATCTGCACCACTCCACGGAGCAGAAGCTGCTGTATTATGTTTACCAAATTCTGTACACTTTTTCTTAACTGAAAGTAGCAGGGAATATACAGTTCTTCTGGATAAGCAGCTTCTCGGGGGCCAGAAATCAACAAGTTTATTATTTCTTTAGAAAATGGGAACAAGTATAAACTTCAGTGGGGAGCTGCAGAGGGCAGGAGGAGGAAAGCCTGTGAGCTCTTGTTTTCCTTCCTCACGTGGAGAATGGGCGGCACTTCTATTCAGAGATGGAAACGGCATCAAAGCTGTTACAGACGCTGATTAAAACTGTCTCGGAATTGCTGTAGGAACAGATGTGACCTTTTATCAGTTTGTACCTGGTTCTCTTTCTTCACTCAAATAAGATCTGTTTAATCAAGGTTAGTAAGAGGTGCTAATTTCTACTGGTTAGTTCTGTTAAATGGATACACGCACAGGGTGAGATGTAGGAATTCTGCTAACGTATTTCATGCCAGCTCTTGAAGACAACAAATGATCTGTCACCTTTGTGTTTCACTTGCAAGACTTATTTTCTGTGTGTAGTGAATTAGCCTTAGTTTCATCGTCCTCTGCACATCCAGCTTACTGGGAACAGCAGGACAGGTTAGGCAAATCCCTGGGGAGGTGCAAACAAGAAGTTGGCTTATGCTGGGAAGACCATCGTGAAAGGACATGTTCGCTACCTGGGTTATTTCTGTGGTACCTTTCTTTGTTTAACGTGAAGTGGATGTGTTGGCAGCCCATGCTTGAAGGAGATCTCTATCTATGTGGGGTGTTGCTGTAGTGGTGGAGCTGCTATAGCATTGACTGTCCAAGGGAATAAATAAAGGCATGCGGCATGGTTGGACAAAGGTGGCAAAACTGAGGGCAGGCGACCCCAAGAGAAAGCTTCTGTGTATTGCTGCCTGCATGTGAACTGAAGCGTACGTCCATGGGCATAAACAAGCCAGAAGATAATTTAAACAAGGCTCCTCAAGGAAGGTTCAGACTGGACATGAGGATGCATTTCTTTACCAAGAGGGTGGTCAAACCCTGGAAGAGGCTTCCTGGAGAGGTCATTGATGCCCCAAGCCCATCAGTGAAGGAGGCGTTTGGACAGTGTCCTTAATAATATGCTTTCATTTATGGTCAGCCCCAAAGTGGTCAGGCAGTTGGACTAGATGATCATTTAAGGTCCTCTCCAACTGAAATATCCTGTCCCATCCCATCCCATCCTACCCTATCCCATCCCCTCCCATCCCATCCTATCCCGTCCCGTCCTGTCCTATCCTGTCCTTGTGTTAAACGTTGCAGACGTTTGGAGGAATTTGTGCAATGCATCGCTAGACCTCTGAGCAAATCAGAAATCCTGCTGTGTTTTTTCTAATACGGAGCTGTCCTAAGCAGCACAGGAGGCTGATCATTTTCTCCCTGCGTTTCTCAGGGCTGCGGCACGCGTTGCTCTCTGCGGTACAGCCATGGGAAGTGGCTCTGCGACCCACTTAGAAGGGGAAGGCTGAGAGCTGAGCGGTGCCCTTGTCTGAGAAAGCAGTGGGTGGAGGCTTGGCGATTTATGTCGGTTTTACGATAGCATTTCCTTTTCTTAAAGAAAACTGTTCTGCTGCTTCTTCACGTAACCTATGAAGTATCTGGAAGAGTGAGAACTCCTCCATCCTTGAAGAAGACCCTCTTGAGTATATCTTAGCCTATTTTTGGCTAGAAACGGATGTAGGTCAGGCTGCTTTTCAGACTTAATTGAAATAGATTTAGAGATTAACTAGGGATTAACATTTTGATTCACCACTTTAAAGATCAAAAATACTGTAAGAACAAATAAAATAAAAAGCCAGTTCTTTCAGGTATAGCCAATGTAAAATAAAAAGCCAATTATTTCAGACCAGTAAGATATTTGTTATGGTTTACAGAGCAATTTAGGATTAAAAAACTATCATCTGTTAAAGTGGTGCCTTAGTTTGCTGATGAGATAATTTTGGCTGTAACGAGATGACATAATGTGCATGCAGAATGCCGATGTATAGAAGTTATAAATAATGTAGAAGCCCAGATGTTGGACAGTAGAGACCAGTGTGCTGTTCTGGACCTGTCTGCCACAAAATGAGATCTTTTTCCCCTTGTGTTTGAAGCATGGAACAAATGTGATGAATATAGAGTTTTCCAGGGAAACGTTGAATTTTAATGGCAACTGCTCTAATCTTAATGAGCCCCATTCTGGCTTCTTGGCTGCTTGAACAAATTGCTTTAAAATGCTGAGAAATATGTCTACAAATACCTGGGATCATTAACTGCAGAGCGCAGTCACTGTTGATGCCACCTCTTTCATTTGGATGGAAGGAATCATAACGAGGATAAAAATACCTGTTTTTAGCAGAGAGTCTTACATGCAGGCGCTGCAAGCATTTACAGCGTATTTGCTCTTTTATAACATTTGAAGAGCTAACTAATGTTGAGCAGGGAAAGCCAAGTTACAAGGCACGAGGCCACTGGGAGGGACAGGTTTTCCCCAGCGTTGCTTCTCAGCAGTTTAGAGGGTAGAGCAGAGATAGCAGGTCGCTGCGGGATGCAGAGGTTTGAGACAGATTAGCTGAAGAAAAGGGTCTGTCGTCTATGGGAGGGAGATTAGCCGTTGCTCAGGGCCACGTAGTTAGGGGAGAACAATGTGCATGAACCTCCAAACCAGCCCCCCCCCGGGAGGACTGCTCGGCAGAGGCAGGGCTTGTCAACATGGGGATATATTGGGAATAGCTCTCCCAGCCTGACTGCAGCATGTATCAAGACAAGAGCCTACAGTCAGTAAATTATATTTGGCTCTCTTTAATGTTTTAAGATTTAAAGGTCTTCCCAGTTCTGCATGAGAATGAAACCAGGACTGTTGGCATCGTCCATCCCAAGTGAGAGACCTTCCTCAAAGCAGCCGAGAGCACCACACCTGCCTGGGGTTGGAGCAGCACCGCGGGTCTTGCCGGGGAGAGCCCTGAGCACCAGGGACGTTTGGTGTTGCAGAGGAACTAGCGCTTGAAATGCCGTGCTGGGTTTAAGAAGTTTTTTGAGATGGGTGTGTTCCAGAGCAGGATATGCTATTTTTGAGTCAGTTGTTTTCTTACAAAAAATAAGACCTGACCCTGCAGTAATCTCTCTCTGGAATAATTGCTTGGGCAACCACCACCCGAGATGAACAGTCCTCTTCCATACCCAGCAAACACCCACATGGGAGAGCTTGGACTTAGCTGGCTGCCTGAGCAGGCAGGTTGTCCTCTGCCCCGTGACCAGCGTGGGGTAAAATATCAATAAAGAGAAGCTTAATGCCAGCTGTCCTTCCTCTGTGCCAGCTCCTGGTAACGGTGGGCTGAGGCCGCTTTGGCCTTGAGGTCCCCTGCCCGGACCAAGGTGGAGAAACTTGCCTGTAACTCCCAAAATGAAATAGCAGTCTGCTCTTTTCCACGAAGTAGCCCTAGCCATGCCTCTAGAAGAACTCAGAAAAATATGCACAATCTAGCGTAACCCTTGTGAGAGCAAACAGCAGACCCTTTCTGATGTGCAAAGACATTAAACAACCGGGCACTCCACTGGTTGAGCCGTAGCACATTTATACATAAGCGTGCGCAGAAAGGTAGCTGTCTCAGAAGAAATACAGATAGCGAGTAATGAGAAAAAGCTGAGAGAGCTTGTTTCGGTTTGCGTCAACTTCTTAATTACGGTAAGAAATAGCCACATCTAGGGAAGGCTCAGTTTTCTTTGCTTTTTCAGCACAACAGTCCTGTAACCTGTGCTGGAATAGATACTCCCTTGACTGAGGGATGTGCTGTTATTTTGCAAGGGAGAATTGATGGTCCGCAATTGTCCACACTCGGGGAGAACTGACTTTAGCTGTAGACTAACTCCTTTTCATCCTCTGTCAGCTAAAGCGACAAGCAGAAAGAAACTAGTCCAGCTCAAAAATACATCTAAAGAGCAGCAAAGAAATGTGGTGATTTTTTTCTCCCCGGTGTGGAAGCATTTGGAAGAAGTTGTGCATTCCAAATTTGGCCTCTTCTGAGGTGAATTATTTTACGCAGCTCTAGGCCAAGTTATAAAACATTCTCTATGAAGTAGCTGATCTGACTGCGGGAGTGAGTCAAATGGAAAAGCCCGTGTCTCGGTAGGTTTAAAGTCCTCCTTTCAGATATCTACTACAGCTGGAGCGTATTATCAAGAAGAAAAAATCTCTTCTGGAGCAAAAGAGGCTAGTGTATTCTCCTACAGAAGATATTTTTAGTACCTGAGATTTTTATACCGGAGCCCTTTCTGACTACAAGGTGTATTACCAGTGTACCCGGAAAAAAGCAAATAAGGACAATCCAACAACAAAGATGTCCAGGTGAAAAGGTTTTGCAGAAAAATTCCAAAGCTGGCATGCTCTTAGGAGAGGCACCTCAGCGTTTTCAGTCAGTTCAAGAAGTTGTATGCAAGGTTGGTAAAATTAGCTCATAGCTTTGCCCTCCACAGTAAAACAAAATGTGTTTTCTTTTCCTCTTTGATTTAGTAGCTATAATGGCTGAAGTTTTCCACTACCTTATGTAAGGGGTTGCAAGGAAGGTGCGAATTAGAAACTCGTGTTGCTCTCAAAAATACTCATGTCTGCCCAGGCTTGCTGAGGAGCATGGCTGTAAGCCAAAGGACCTTCTAGAAGTATGGACAAGATGGGATGGGACACTTGGCCACATTCCTACCTTGCTTTCTGCCCCCTCGAGGGCACTTTCCCAGCTACTTTTCCCTTCTGAACACTAAGAAGAAGAGATTAAAAAGCTGAAGGATCTGATGCCTTTCTATTAGCAGGATAGTGTGGTGGAGATTTGCGACAGTGAAAGGGGTCAACACTTGAAGAAATACCCAGGTTGAGAGACAGACTGCTCCAAAGCTTGATTAAAAACCCAAGTAGAACAAGAAAATCCCACCAGGACACCTAGAATGACTGTCAGGAGGTGCATCAGTGGGAGAATTAAGGGGGGCAAAACATCTACAACAGTGACTTAATGCAAGACTGTTAGAGGTCCTGGGGAAACCAATTTATCTGGGTACTTTTGAAGGTCAGTAGTCTCACCAGAGAGCTGGACCCTTCCCTCCCTCCGAAAGATCCATGCTTTTTCTTTTATGCTTGGCCTCGCTGTCTGAAATTGCTCTCATTTGTCTGAAAGTCCGGGCATGTGGACCTCAGCCCTGCTCAGGCACGTGGACCTCCATCCACCCGAGGCAGCGGTAGGTGTGTGGGATCGTTAGCACAGCGTCCTTGAGTGTCCGTGTGGGTGCGAATGTGCCCCCCCCCGCATGCTGCTACAAGGCTTAAATTGCAGAGAGCCACCAGTGGGCTGCGCCCAAGGCTGCAGGAAGAGACGCAGGTCCGATCATCACCGTGGTGTTGAATACTGCGCTACCTAAAGTGAAATGGCTGCAAAGAGCAAATGACCTGTTTGGCACAATTGTAAGTAATTAATGCAGTTTCCTACACACGCAATGTTTGATTGTGTGGCACTTAGGGCCGGGGGGGGGGTGAGGAGACCCAGCACCAGAGAGGGGCAGGTTTCCTTTTCAAGCTTTTACATCGATTGTCCCACCCTGCGAATTATCCCACCTTGAGCTCTGTTCATGGAGGGGCTTATTTTTTTTCCCCTCTCGTTTGTTGTTACTCTGCTCTGTGTTCCCCACCACCACCTTTCAGAGACTAAAATCTTCCAGTACCATTGTATTTCAAAGAAAGATCAGGCAGGGGAAGTGAGCGGTGGTTTCATCTTCGGGCC
The DNA here is from genome assembly GCF_965231255.1 of Vanellus vanellus. NCBI lineage: Eukaryota > Metazoa > Chordata > Aves > Charadriiformes > Charadriidae > Vanellus > Vanellus vanellus. The sequence continues at coordinate 25,389,935 of NC_138914.1, read as the reverse complement.
CTGTGATGAAGGGTAGGATAGCTGGCTGCTAAATTACACGGATTCCTGAATTTTGATCTTAATTGTCATCACAACAAGCGTGGAGGGTGTGTCCCCAGCAACATGTGCTTTCAATAAAGCTGCTCTTATTGTTTTCGTAATGCTTCAATGATTACCCCAGGGTCTTGTACAAAGTCACCAGACATACAGCAACAAAAAAATCCCCTCCCGTCCTCCAGTATAAAAATCTCTTTTCAGAGTCAGTGCCAGCACCAGGCAGCATTGTGGCGGCCCCACTGCTCTGAGTTCTCACACCCCTCAGATGTCCCATTAACAGCACTTTTCCCTCCAGCTAGGAATAGCTCTCAAGTCACACAAAGCAAAATTCTTGTGAATCCTCTAAAACCTCTTGACAAATGCTATGGTGGCTGTTCTTCTCCCCACATCATAGAATCATAGAACGGTTTAGGTTGGAAAGGACCTTGAAGATCAGCGAGTTCCAACCCCCCTGCTATAGACAGGGACACCTCCCACTAGACCAGGTTGCCCAAGGCCACAGGCATGGATGGGAGCTCTGACTTTATCTGTCACATAAAGCCTGTCCTTGCCCAACGTATCATGCATCTAGCTAGGCTGTTCAGCACCTAGCATCCTTGGGTGGGTTTGCGTTTCCAGATAAGCATACACAGGGAGGTCTTCTGATCCTCTTACCGTGATGTTTTGAAGTAACCCAGCTGGAAACTGGAGTTACGGAAAGTTGAAGTGCTTGAAAAAAAAGTCACACTTATTCAGGATAAAGTACAGAGCTCCCGAGGATGAAAGTGCCAAGTGGAGGCCACCTCAGACTGATAGCTGTGTGTGCAGAGGAGGGCCCACCACACATCTCTGTCCCTTCTCGGTGTCACAACCCTCTTAATAGTTCTTCTCAGCCTCCACTTAGGTGGAACTGCACTGATTCACTGTCCCTCTGACATCCATGGCGTTCGATGTACAGCAGTGAATGGAGGGTGCCTACTGTCGCCTCCTCCTGGACTTATTTCAGTCGATGGAAGCTCACTAGTTCCCAAAATGGGAGGGAGAGGTTGCTTAGCCAGGAGTATTGTTGTCCTCCAAGTACAGTTTTAGCCAGTTTGGCTTTCTGAGATGGTGGAAGACGGTGGGTGATTGCAGAGTTTCACAATGCAGAGTTTTTTAGGAGAAAACGTCAGAATTCTTCCCAGGTAAACTATTGCACAATAACCAGAATACCTAGATATGAACTATAATCCTGTTTGTAGAGGCTGTGGCTACCCCATGCAAAACTTCATCCCAGTTCTTGTCCCTGGACACGCCCTTTTGACGTGATTTTTATTTTGTAACTATTGACTACCACCTCAAGAAGATGGAACCAAGTTCCTTGTACCATAAAAAAAAAAAATAAAAAAAATAAGCACAGTAGCAAGTATTTCGGAAGATTTTTCTTTCAGCAGTAAGATCTGCAGCTTTGCTCCTTGCAGCTTCTGTTCCCCGATGGCGAGCCACAGGGTACTCAGATAGGTCTTCTGGTGTCCAACATGAAGATACTTCAGGGTTTGTTGATGCACGAGATTAAAAACCCCAGTGAAAACAGTTCAGGTCAGTACAAAATGGGTGAAGTTACCAGGCTGTTTTTTGAGAAATAGTTGAGTTTGGTGTTGTCCAAATTACAGGTGGGTAAATCCTGCTTATCTGAGCACCTCCTTGATGAGTATATTCTGAATGCGCTGATAGAGTGCCTTCTCGCACCAGAAGCAGAGGCGGTGTAAGATGCCTTTACACTCTCTGACTGTAGCTCATGCCCCAAATAGTTTTGTAATACAGCTTTCCAGTGAAGAGCAAGATTTATTCTCCTTTACAGGGAAGATGTATGTGCAGTATACCTACTCTGTACCAGAACAGCAAGACCTCGCTTTTTTGGCTTTATTTTCTGTTATTCCCCTGCGGTTCCTATATGTATGCACGTTTCGTGTACGAGCATTTCTGCTGGCTTTCTGCGACTGTTCATTGCAGAACGCGGCTTGTTTCCTGACCATCTTTTCAGGTACTAAAGGGTAAGACCACCACGCTGTCCGGGATATGGGCAAGCGGACTGCTGCCTTCAGTGGCCAGCACAGACGGCACCAGAGGAACCAGGAGAGCTAGCTCACCTGCAGTGAATCTGGGGCAAGCGACCTCACCGCCTGCCCTGCGTGCGAGCGGCTGCCGGAGAATAACGGATGTGGCAGAAGCCACAATGCAACTGGGCTGCACAGGCATCGCTGGCAGTTCTGCAAATAACACCTCAGATCCCACTGAGCGCAACAGGCTCTGTGCTCCTGACAGCGCTCCGCTGACCAAGCAAGGGCTTCCCTTCTGCACCACTCTCAGCATTCAAGCGTTCTTAGTAAGATCCTTCAGAGAGCGGAGCATTAAATTGAAGCTGGGGACTCTTTTGATGGAAAACAAACAAATAACATCTGCCCCAACCCCAGATAAAACCAACCTCACAATTCTTTTCAAGGTCTGCATCAGCTTTTACAGAGACGCAATTATTTTGCCCCACCGCTGCCAACCGGTTTTAGTGCTGGGACAAGCAAGTCCATATGTTACAGCACAAGTTGTTTGCAAAATGCCTGATGTGCAAATAAAATGGACTGGAAATTTCTGTATCCTCACCAGAGCCAATGAAACAGAAATAACTCTTTCCTTCATGCTTACAGGTTTCGAGAGGAGTGGACTGTGGACATTGTACCTCCTGGGTGTCGCAAAGACAACGATCGTCTGCCTAAGTTAACCAAAAGCAGTAATGCACCTGTGAAACAAGCTGCACCAAGACACAGCACTGCGGTACAGACAGTGAACGCAATACATGTCGTTGAAGTCTACGGACATGAGGATAGTTATAAGCAACCGAGCTGTCGGATACCCGGATAGCTGGTGGTTGACATACAATTGCTCCTCTGGACCAAAATTAAATTTGAATAGAAATATGTGCCTTAAAGACAACATAGAAAGTTAGTTATTCATATGAATTCAAAAGTTTTCTATATTCCAAGGTGGTTATTTAACAGAGATGCTTCAAGGTCTCGTACAAATACAAAAATGAATGTTGAGGCTGGCAGTGCGTAGCCGTTCTCTACGGTGTGCTGTGTATTTTAACCATGGCAAAAGCATAGTATCATTCTTCTGTACGTCTAGAGAGAAGTGGTAGCCACTTTGTATATTTGCCTCATACAAAGTCACTGATGATAATCACACATTCGTAAGATCGCAACCTTCTTTTAACCAGTGTTTTTTGTAAGCATTTCAGAATGAAAAATTCCCCATATTTTTACACAGTAGTATGATAGAACTACAATAAAATTTTCTTTTTAATTAAAAGCCCCTGTTGTTTTGTATCAGGAAGGCCTTTTCGTTTCGTTCACCTGCTCCACATTGAGAGCTCACGTGAGGCTGGGTGCAGTGGAAGCACGGCTCCAGACCTGTCGGCGAGGGGAGAGCGTACGGAGGGGTGTACAGCCTTACCGCGGCACACTTTGCCCCACCGGGGACTATACCCATAGCCGGTGCAGGTGTCGCAGCCTGTGCACTGATGGCGGGAGCTGTCTTCAGCTGTCTAATGAGTATTGACACATTCCTGTCATGACAGAAATACGATCTTACAGCAATCCCCAGTAATTGTTTTATTATATGTCCCGTTTGTTATGAATTAGGTATCCTCTTAATACCTTCAGGCGTGAAGTTTCAGTTTTGAAATTCAAGGTATTGTAGCTTCCTGGCAGGCCTAGAAATGCCCTGTTCTATCCTGGCCATAGCAGGCAGAGATCAAAACCACGTGCTTGAACTTCAGCTATGTGGAAGCTGCAGCAAAGGAGCTTTGGTTTTGTTCCTAATAAGCTCAGTTCTACTATATGTTACAACAGGCTGCACCCCGGCGATGCGCTTCTTCGTATGTGCTGTGAAAAGGAGAATGGATATACTTCTCAACACTTGTTCCAGTTAAGTAATCCATTCATTAAATTAATATTAGCCAATGTTTATCAGGACATATTTGTGCTGTGAACCATTTTTTCTGCAGTTTTTCGGTACCCTGCCAGACCTGGTCAGTGTCTGTACCCAGATGCGCTCTTGCATCCCATGTGCAGCATTAGCTTCTGGCTGCCCATGGGACTGGCAACGACTCCATTGCCTGTCCCATCAGCTTTGGGCACCGCCAGCCCGGCAGCAGCCATGCCAGGTAGCTTGCAGAGTTGCAGGCAATGTTTGGGAGGATCCAAAGAGGTCGGAAGGTTAAGTTTCAGCACGAGCAGTCCCTAAGAGGGGCCAGCTGGAGGCCCTAGCAGGGTGCCCTCAAGTGGAAAATGAGACGTGAGGATGCGAAATCTCGGCACAAAGCTCCACACTCCAACTGTCACAGTGGCAGCTCTTCCTCCCTGCTGGCGTGGGGCTTTCTGGAGGGACAGCTGGGAATGGCTGGGCTCCATCCGCCAGAGGAAAGCTCTCCTGGGTCCTGTTCGAGAGCAAAGGCTTGAATAGCATCAACGGTGAAAGTCCGCAGGTGGATGAAAATAAAAGCAAAATGTGTGAAAGGATCATAGAGAGGAACAAAGGCTGGGAAAACCAGCCAAACATCTGAGATGCTCCTGTACAAATGGCTGGTACATTAGAATTAAATGCAAAAAGGTGTTAAAGACTTTCCACATAATAAAAGGTACAACTTAATAAGAATTGTAAATGCTTGTGGGACAAATGATAGGACTAGGATCTTGGCACGATAAATGATAGCTTGTTCCAGGTACGGCACACGATAAGAAAGGTCTATACATTCTCTGAAGTTCAGCATGAGGTGAAATGCTTGTTAATTAGTATCTGTGGTTGGAGAACAAAGGGTGAAGGAGCGTGGAGTGTGGGCTGGAGGGCGTTCAGCACTGACTGCAGTTACAAGGAGGAGCTGGCAGAAGTTTACTTGGGGAAATAACAGAACCATCTTTAATATTGGGTGACTTTATTTGTGTAATTCTCTGCTGGAAAAGTGTACAACCATCAGGAGTTCGAACGTATGTCTTGGTGACTGCTTTATTTCTGCAGGTGGTGGGAAGTGGGGTGGCAGTTGCTGCTGACTATAGCAGAGAAAAACTTGTTAAAAATCAAAAGAGACATTTGGGTGAATGTGAAAATAAGTGACATCACATTTTTAAGAAAAGGAAGAGCAGCAGTGTAAGGAAAATGGACTTCAAAAAGGCAAATTTTGACATACTGAAAGAACAAGTACAAAGGGTCTATGCAGAAACAATCTGATAGATGGAGCACAGGAGAGCTAGCAGTCACTAGCAGAGGCTGTTTAAAGGCATGTCAGACAAAACGATGCAGAGGACAGCAAAAATCTGAAACAGCTGCCTCGAGAACTCTGAGAGCATGAAAGTCAGAGTGGGAAAACCTCGAAAAATGGGAATGTGGCAGATGACTGAGAGGCAGCACAAAAAGAGGTGAGTGGAGCTGTTCAGAAAGGTAAGAGGGAATGTAAGTTACAGCAAGCAAGGAAAATGAAAGAAGAGAAAAAAATACAGTGGAAGAAACAGAGAGTAAAACTACAGGTAAGGTATTCCTTGGGAAAAGCAAACCAAGAGATGGACCCAGAGATGACAACCACTGAATGTCTACTTTGGAGCAGGCAACACTAAAAAGTTTACTGGTTAATGCAATGAATTTTAGCACAGCACTAGGACTGCAGCCTAGAATAAAGCAAGAAAAAGATCACAAATATTAAGGTAAATTTGATTCCTTGATGAAATTAACCCTAAAGCATTAAGGAATTATCTAAGCAATACTTGAACCATCATTGATATAGCTTCAGGAAACTGTGAAGGGACAAGGGAGGTCTTAGGAGATGGGAAAGGGCAAATCTAACTTTAATAAGGGGAGAGCAGAGAACCTCCAGAAGTACCACAATGAAGGCGTTTCTCTGATACCCAGAAAGAGGGTAGGAGAAATGATTAAACAATCAATTTGCAAAGGCGGCACATCTAAACCTAGGTTTGAACAGAGCTGTAGGCACGGGAGGGAACTGAGGAGAAGGACTTAAGGGTGCCGGGGGATGAGAAGCTCAACATGAGCTGGCACTGTGCGTTCACAGCCCAGAAGGCCAACTGTATCCTGGGCTGCATCAAAATCAGCATGGCCAGCAGGGAGAGGGAGGGGATTCTGCCCCTCTGCTCTGCTCTCATGAGACCACACCTGGAGTATTGCGTCCAGCTCGGGAGCCCTCAGCATAAGAAGGACATGGACCTGTTGGAGCGGGTCCAGAGGAGGCCACAAAGATGATCAGAGGGTTAAAGCACCTCTGCTATGAGGACAGGCTGAGAGAGTTGGGGTTATTCAGCCTGGAGAAGAGAAAGCCCCAGGGAGACTTTATAGCAGTTTTCCAGTATCTGAAGGGCACCTACAAGAAAGCTGGAGAGGGACTTTTTACAAGGGCATGCAGTGATAGCACAAGGGGGAATGGCTTCAAACTGGAAGAGGGGAGATTTAGATTAGATATCAGGAAGACATTTTTCCTTCTGAGGGTAGTGAGCCCCTGGCGCAGGTTGCCCAGAGAAGCTGTGGCTGCCCCATCCCTGGAGGCCAGGTTGGACGGGGCTTGGAGCAACCTGGGCTGGTGGGAGGTGTCCCTGCCCAGGGCAGGGGGGTTGGAACTGGATGATCTTTAGGGTCCCTTCCAACCTAAACCATCCTGTGATTCTATGATAATATTATGCCTGACTTTTCAAAAGCAAATAAGGTATATGTGGCCCAGTTATGCTTGGTTCTGCCTCTCTGAAGCTTTTTTGAATTTCCTTCCTCTTCCACATCTCTGCGATTATGGTAGTTGGATTTGATGATTTAGCTCCCCAGAGTTTCAATTTTACCATCCTGGCCTGCATCAGGAATAGTGTGGTGAGCCGGACTAGGGAAGTAATCATCCCCCTGTACTCGGCACTGGTGAGGCCTCACCTCGAGTACTGTGTTCAGTTTTGGGCCCCTCACTACAAGGACATTGAGGTGTTGGAGCGTGTCCAGAGAAGGGCTACAAAGCTGGTGAAGGGTCTGGAGGACAAACCTTATGAGGAACGACTGAGGGATCTGGGGTTGTTTAGCCTGGAGAAGAGGAGGCTGAGGGGAGACCTTATCACCCTCTACAACTACCTGAAAGGAGGTTTTAGAGAGATGGGAGCTCACCTCTTCTCCTTGGCGACAAGTGATAGGACAAGAGGAAATGGGTTCAAGTTATGTCAGGGCAGGTTTAGATTAGATGTTAGGAAGCATTTTTTCACTGAAAGGGTTATTAAACATTGGAATAAGCTGCCCAGAGAGGTGGTGGATTCACCATCCCTGGAGGTGTTTAAGAAAAGGGTAGATGAGCTGCTTAGGGACATGGTTTAGGAGTGGTGGTGTTTTTATCAGGGTAGGTTAATGGTTGGACTTGATGATCTTAAAGGTCCCTTCCAACCTCACTGATTCTATGATTCTATGATTCTAAGTGACTTTAAAATGCATTACTATGATTGCAAGTCACCCAGTGATGTAGCTGCATTCGTTGGGATGTCTGGGTCACCACACTGCGTGAGAGGGGAGCCCAGTTACCAAAGCTGAGTAATGTTTGATGGGGGAAAGTAAAACCTTGTGATGATAAGCACATTGATGGCCATGGGAAGCTCAAGCGAAGGTAGGAAAATTTACTGTCTCTGTGCCAGAGCATTGGATTACTATCATTTATTTAGGTGCCTAACACAAGAGGCAGCAGTTGCAACAAGATAAGGAAACAACGCCCATACTGTTTTTGTAAGATTTGTGGCCCTTTTCCCCCTGGGACTGTGCTTAGTTTATGACAGCTGCACCCCCTGGAGTTCACTTTATTGCTCATGTAAACATTATTTATTGTCAGAGGGAAAATAAGTGCTGTGCAGGAAGGAGATGAAAGCAGCTGAGAATCTAAAATAGACATGTAAAAACTCGTATTTATTAAGTTAACCCTCCAATGTTTGCCAGCCAGCGATTTCAAATGGATTCTGGCTCATATTTCTGCTACAGAAGACTTGCATTTCCTCGCGTGTTTTATGGAACTGATGGCTTGCACTTAAAAAACAAGTTAAAATGCTAGAAACTACATAAACAAGCACAAGACAGCCCCCTCCCTGCATGGATGCTTATAATTTAATTGATGTACGTTACAGTATGACAGGATAATTCTTCACAGATTAAAGAAACAGCAACAGTGTTTATCAGAGCAATTGCTTATTTGCATTCCCTCACCCTGTTCTTTAAAACTGTTTTCCTAGAGCAGGCAACTCTGCTGAGGCTGTTGCACCGGGTTGTTGGGAAGCTTTGACTGCTTGCAGAAAACCAGAAGCCAGTTTTTAAGATCTTATGCTAAATGCTAAACAGGGAATGGTTTTTAAGCCAGCTGACACACTGTTTGCTATAGGTCAGGTCTCTGATCCCTACTTCCTTTTAAATGAAAAAACATTCTTTGAAAACAAAGGAAAGAATGTATTTGCCATGCTGGAAACCTGGAGTGCCTGAGCCTGGGAAGTGCCAAGCGGGAACCCGCTGAACCCCATATCTGCACCAGTAAGTCCTTATGGAAATCTCTCCTGGGGGCAACAGCCACTCGTGTTTGTGTGGTATCAGAGAGTATATTGTTGCCAGATCCTGTGATTTTTGTCACAAGTCTCGTGATATTTCTTACTTTCTTAAGCCACAAATGGTAGAGTTGGATGAGTATGTGAAAATCACAGCTTCTATTTAAAATTGTCTCGCACTTGTATTTGAAGGGAGAAGTTTCAGTCCCGAAGTGTCAAACAACAGTAAGAACACACAAGTCTCCTAAGTGTCTTTGATGGTAATGACATGATTTGGGGGAGGCCTGACTTATTATTCAGGAATACCTGATGCTGTCAAATGTGTATATGACCCTGAAGTATCTTCTATGGTTGAAAGAAAGGGAAAGACTACATTTTAATTTGGGCGGAGCAATGGAGCTTGGGATGGACAACAGAGTATCTACCGTAGAGTTAACATTGCTTTCATTGAGCTGTCCACATGGATTTTTGGCCATGCCGGCTTTCTCCTGGACACCTGCCCTTGGTTATTATCCTGGAAGTCTCTAAAGATGCTGTTTTCCTCAGCATGCTCTGCTGCTGTCAGTCTAACTTTCGGTTACGGGCTAGTATTATTCAAAGCTTCCGTGAAAAGTTCAGGACCCAAAAAAGAGGCAGGACTGTGGAACTGATGGCCGTGACAACCTGGAGGAGGTGGTCGATACCACCAGTCTGAAATGGCACAGCAGGAGCCCTCGGGCCATGCCAGACATCAGCTGTAAGAACAGGATATAAATGACAGATGGTTTGGGGCGGAGAGGAGGCAAAGATCTCTAACAATTTTGCTCCCAAAACATCCCAGTCATCAGTGATGTCTTGGAAGCAGAGTAACTAAATGAATCTGCTGTAACTTACTGTCAGATGTAAATGGCTTTTGCAGCTATTTAATTTTTTTTTTTTACCAGTGTCACACAGCACAACTTTTTAATAACTTTAATTAAATGGGAGATGTAATTGAATCTTCTGCTTGGAAAGACCGAGAAGAAAATCTGGCGACATGCCAGCTGGTAGCTTTTGAGATGACTTACAGTTGCATCTTTTCATAATGTTGATAGCTCAGCAAGAAGCTGTTAAACTGTGATACATATTTTATTTTGTTTAGGTGTTTCTTAAGTGTTCTGTGGAAGTTTCAGGGAAGAGCCACATAAATGCCACCTGATGACATCTGATATGGTATTTACAAGTTATCTGCAGAAATTAAAATTAAATATTTAAATACTGTAGTGCAGTAGTTCTTGTGCCCAGAAAAAACACCTGAGGAAAGAGTAGAAAGAACATCACAAAAAGTCCTGGACAAAAGTCCAGAAAAGCTAGTGATATATGTTTAAATATTCTTGGGATTTTTTTCACCTCATCTCGGGCTCATTTCTGCACAAGAAACAGCTTGACAAGTCAGACCACAGGCAAAAGCTGGATAACAGCCTCCAACGGGGGTAAAGCGAGATTCCTCTACGACATTTTAATAAACTGGCTGTGGGGTGGAGCAGTACCTTTCAGATTTAGGGTGGTATTTTGAGTTACACCTCACAACACATGACTACGTAAAATCTGATCAAATCCCAGACCCCTAAAAGTGATACAAGGAACCGCATTTTTTGTTTCTTCCTTCAGTCACACAAGGAGGTGATCTTTTCTACTTATTTTTTAAGGATGATTATGAAGAGAGAGACAATTGACAGAGCCAGTATATATATATCTTGTATAATTATTCCGGGACCAATAGCCAATTCTACTGTCACTAAGCCCAGAACGTACCAGCTGGTGGGAACACTGTATAGTCCCCAGCACCCTGCACATCGAGAGATTTCAAAACCATTCTCCATTCCTGGTAGCTAATGCGAATGGAAACCCAAAACTCCTCTGGCACAGCAGCAACCGAGGCAGTGAAAGTTCATCTGGTGTAAAGCAGAGCAGAAGCAGCTTGTTCCCTGGACCCCTGATGCTATACTTAAGCATGTGTGTGTTCAGACTGCTCATGTGTTTCAAGGTCAAGGTTATACGGCAATGCTCACAGTAGTGTTTCCCACAGGAGGCGTGTTGCACCTAGGAACTGGAGTCTGCAGTAGCTTCTAACCCATGCTGGCCTTTAATTCATAAGGCCTGTGGGCTGCACGTTGGCTGCACACCATCCTTTCTGTCCTTCCTGGGCTGGGGTGGTCAGGTGAGGCACTGAGCTGGCAGGGTGATGACTGCCATGTGAGGACACTGTAGACAACGTGACTTTGTTCTCTCCCTGGAGCTCTGCTGAACGTCAGTTTGCCAAATCTGTCAGCTGTTTATTTATATACGTATTTTAAGGGGAGGATGCTCAAATGGCTTTATTTGCTTTCTGCCTTCAAAGAATTTCAATGTTTGGGATTTTTTTAGGAAAAAAAGAATAGTTGAGTATTTTTTCTCATAAATTGATTTGTACTTTACAAGGGATCAGATATTGAGCTACGTGTGGTCTTGAACACGTATGTGAAGCTGGCTGTTCATTATCCCATGTACAACCTAACAGCCAACACAGTAACTTCTGTAATATTTATCAAAATTACTTATGATCATGAACAATGGCTTGTTCTATATGCTGGGTTTTCCATTGTGCCAGGAACAAGAGGTGCTCAATTTTTCCATTATCTGCATCATCTTCTTGTTTTACTTACACCGTCAAAATTTCCGAGGATAGGGTGTCATACAGCAGAATCGGGGTGCGTCTAATTCACTCATGTAATGAATACAGGAAGTTAAAATTGACCAGGGATTTCCAGACCTGTGGATGCTCTAGGCTATGATTTCACCCAGGTCCGTTCTGTTCACATCTAATATTTTGGTTTAGCTGGTCAGGAATAAAGAGCTGTGAATTTGTGGCACAGCTTCTGCCTTTGCGTTTGGAGCCCAAGAATTGTTTTTCTTTATTTCCTTCTAACCAAAGAAGAAATAAAAAGTTATTATACCAATAATAAGCTTCTGACTATATAAATAAGACTGGAAAATCACCCATTCTATATGCAAAGCAATCCTAGAAATTATTAGCACAAAAAAAATATAAAAATCCCATAACGTTGAGTAAACAAACATCTTGTTTTTCGCAGCTGATTACTCCTCCCTTAAAATCCACAGCAAACTGCTGCTGGTTCCCGGGAGCCAAGGAGCAGCCCCAGATTTGCACTGCCGGTGTCTGTGATCCGTCCGGGCAGTGGTGTCCCGCGCACACCAGGCTGGCCTCTGCCGGCTGTGCACAGCCGGACCCGCTCCTCCCAGTTCAGTTTCGCTTCTCTAACTTGCCAGTGACCTCTGCTCATCCAAGGAGGACAGCACTCCAGCTGCCCCGCTGTACGTGTCCCAGGCACAGCACAAACCCGTGAAACCTATGGATGATGCTCTACAAGACATGTAAGTGCATATTTGTAATGAGGAACTTGGGCAAAATGACCAGTCTGAAAAGTCTGAATCTGCAGGAACAAAAGTGCGGAGCCAGGAGAGGCAGCGGCTCTGACGGGAGTGGCCAGCCACTCGCTGCCGTCCCATTTCTTTTTCTTTCTGAGAGTCTGTTTTTATAAATGATTGTCTAAAACTTGCTGAAGGGAGCTTAGTGTGTAATCTGAGCTTTTAAGAAATATTTCATTGTATTTTCTTAAACACAAAGAAGGACTTTGTTAAAGGAACTGCCTGCACTATCTGGATTTAATTTGTTCCTAAAGAGATCCAGTCCTCTTAAGCTGTGGGAAAATAAGAAAGCATATTGTGATTTAACAATTAACAGATAAAACAAGAAAACACAACATGCTGATGCTGCCAGGACAAGGGTAATATTTAGTAAATCAAATAATTCACTCAAATAAACAAATCAGCCAGTTTAGCAGGGGGGGAACAGTAATGGCTTCTGAGATTAGCTAACCAGGAAGGAAATACATCTGCTGTCCTTTAGATGCTAGAAAATAAAACATTGTTGGGCAGGTCACTTAGCTTAGCCACTAAATTAGGAGACAGAAATCTGAAATGAATCACTGCGTTTCGGAAACGAGCTGGGCTCTGTCGATGTGGCACGCCTGCCGTCAGCAGGAAGCGAGGGCTTTGCACAGTGCCGCTCTCTCTCTGAGCGGTTTGAAAATCAGCATTACTCGCCTCACGGAGCGTAAGGGTTTCATAGCGCCGTTTGCATATGGCTCATTGCTGTTACTGGTACCGAGCATGTGTCCTCCCTATCCGGCTGTGCTCTTTGAATGTCACAGATCATACCATGGAGGGGGATTTGGTAGCTCAGCTCCTGCCAAGTACGTGCCTCCCCACGGACGTGCCCTGTGTTGGTGGACGGGTGTCCCTCTCCGCTGCCTCTGCTGTGGCCGTGCAGCTCCCCGAGGATCCATCTTTCCCAGACAAACCTAACAGCGATAAGGTTGCAGAAGTCCTGCATGCCATAGGCATGAGGAGGAGATATATTTAACCCTTGATTCTTGTATCATTATCTGAGCCTATAGGGCAAAAATATCTCCAGGCAATGTGGCACTGGACACCACAGCACTTCTGAATGATTGATACTCACTTCCATTTCACTCACAGTGCTTGGAAACAGTCTCCTAAAAAATGTTTAAGATTTCTATTAGAGATTTCTGTCTATGTCACATTAAGACGACCAGGTTTTCTGTTTTGTGGTTAAGATTCTATGGTAGCAATTCCAGGGAAATTTTTCAGCAGAGCACAAAATGCAGTGAATCCACAATGGTATAAAACGGTCATAAAAAAAAAATTAAAATCCTCAGCTTCCCATACTACCACTGCCTCTTCATGCTAGGCAACACCTCTTGCTGTAATACTTAATATACATATGAAATGGTCTTAAAAATATATGATGAAAGTAGTTATGACAATTTCCTTTCCACAAGGTACCTGTTTCTGTCACTACAATACATTGCCAAAAATCACTCTGATACAGACATGATCAACATCTCCATGTGCAATAATAATACTAATTTAAAAATCTATTTTCAATGCTTTTCAGAAGATCTGGATTCCTGAAGGTAAATGGAATAAACTCAGTATGTTTATACTCTGTTCATCTTCCCAAGGACATGCACCATAAATGTCACAGCATTTGGTAATACTAAAAATGTTTCAGTGAGATTTTTTTCCCAAGTTCTTACACTTTCTAGAGAAAACGGACATGCTTTCATTTGTAGTACAGAGGAACACACCAACTTCTTAGGGATTTAGGGATCTCATTTGCTAATGGAGGTGCATGTAATGGTGTGAGTTACCGCAGCTGTGGCTGTGCTCACTGGGAAGCTCTCTGCCATGGGCTCCTCACAGCCACAGCACAAAGAGCGCAGGGATGTGCACTGTGGTACCGGGGTGCAATGCCGCTCTCTTTGGAGAGCTGTGATGGGCTAGAAATTCCACCCTGGCAGGGAAGGCCAGACACTGAAAACAAAAGCAAGAGTATCAGAGAAAGAAATTATCTAGAAGAAAGCCTCAGAACTGTGTGGGTAATCCTGCCAGCTGAAATCTTGCCTCAGGACATGCTGGGAACATACACCCAAAGCACCATCTCTGGGGTTGTGCTGAGTATGACACTTCCTCCACGAGACCACAAAGTGGCAGCACTCGCAAACTTCCAGCAAATTTTTTCATCTTTTTTTAACCCCCAGGCTAGCTGGAGCTGTCTCTCATAAGAAGGTCTACAGGGTGTATCCAAGTGCAAAGTCAGGTCCTCACCAAATCCTTTCTTGCCTCGTATTTGGCAACTCATGCCTACCCTGTAGGCTTCAGCAGTCTCGGCTGTCAGTCGGGACACACCAACTTCCAGTTTCAGTGCTCCGAGTTCCCAAGACACCACACCACTCAAAGCAAAGGGCCGTACATTTCATTACCCCTCCGTTTCACCAGTCCCTGGGCATTGGTATAGCTTTTCCACACATTTGGGTTCAGATGGCACAGAGGCAAAACAGGGCAAACCTCTCAGGATCTTGTGGACTTGTGGTCATCCAGGCAACGGTGGTGTTTGCTGGGCAAGGGTGTGCCTTGGTGCTTGGGGACTTGCTAATTCTGAGAAGCAAACTGTTTTACTTAGAGGTGGCTGTGCGAGGGCAGTTGTGTGGTCCAAGCATTTTAGGTACCAGTCCAGAGGCAGCTTCGCCTGCTGTGGTTTTAATCCCTCTGGAAGATTTCTGTCCCTCTTAAGCATTTTCTTCATGGTTTCAACACAACTCATAATTACAACTCACTCTGTGTCTTTGCCATACTAGAAATCCGCCTTTTCCAATCCGTAATAAAAATGCCAGGTTTTGCAGTAAAAACCACCAGCAGCAATAAATAACACATCCCTTTCTTTATGACAGTTTGCAAAGCTGAGGTTCAGCCTCGCCCCTCTGCAGCATTTACACCTAGGAAGGCATATTGTCCTCTGAACCTCACTGGGTAATTAAATGCTGATGAAATTTGGTGCTAACGGGAGTTTTTAAAATACACAGGTTTCCTTGTGCTTCTTCCCTCACACAGTTAATATATCTCAATTAATTAGAAGCTTCACTGCAAGCTTTTCTTTGACTGAGAGTTGTCCCCGGTCCATGGACTCTAATTATTTGCCAAATCTGCCTCACACATGGGTGCTGCAAACAAATGTGTACAGCGCTGCTGCACAGGAAAAAACACAAACTGCATACGGAGAATGTAGATGTGGTATTCTGAGCAGTTAAATTACTTGTGGAAAAGTAATTGCAGCATTACTAATGATGCAATGTTTCAAACTTCAGGGCTGTGCCAGCCCAACTTCGCGCTTTCGCGCTGCACAGCCGGAGGGACGCAGCCACGATCAGCCCCTCCAGGCTGCCGAGGCCATGGGAGACCCGCGGCCGCGGGGTGCCCGAGCACCGGCCGCCCCGCTGCCCCGGGCCGCCCCGCCGGCGCCTCCGCCGGCACCGGCAGGCGCCGCCCCGCCGGGCTAGGCCGCACCGCCCCGCCGGGCTAGGCCGCGCCGTCCCGGCGGGCCCGGCTGCCCCCGCCCGGCCCCGGCGCCATCCCCAGCAGGAAGGCCGGGCCGGTAGGACCAGGGCCGCCATGGCCGGTGAGTGCGGGGCGGGGAGAGCCCGGGGGTGGTGGTGGGGAGCTCGGGGCCGGGAGAGAGGCGGTGGCTCGCTCCGTGTGGCCGGATTCGCCGCGCCTGTGGCCAGGGCCAGTGTTTGGGTGCCTTCAGCTCCCCGTCCCCGGGCCGCGGCGGCTCTGAGGGAGGCTCCGGCTGCCTGAGCGGCGGGTCCCGCCGCCGGCTCGGGCCGGGCCCAGCGGCCCCCCGGCGGCGGCGGCAGGAGGCGGGAGGCGGTGGGGCGCCTGCCGGGTAAGGCAGAGCCGAGGCCGGTGCCTGGGGCCTGGCCCCTCTGCCCCGCAGTGCACAGCCTGGCACGCAGGGAGGAGAAGGAGAAGGGAGAAGGAATCCTCCACTCACCCCCAGCTCCGTCTTTGGCTTGTTAAGATTTTGCTTCCCCACCTGCGGGGCAGGCAGGCTTCCCTGGCTACCGAAGGGAGCTACCCCTTGTTTTAGCCTTTGTACAAAGCTTGGAGGTCTGGGGATGTGTATGAACTAGTGCCACACTAGAGTATTGAGAGCGCTTTAATATTTTGCTGGCTGTTTTCATTATTTTTTCTCTTCTATCTTCAAAAGATATTTCAGAAAGAGATGAGTTACTGAACTTGCTGTCAAAGACGACTTCTGGTTGCTAACTTGCCAGTAGCACCGGCATGTGGCAGTGGGTGAGTGTGGGGCCTCAAAGGCTGCAGAGAAATGGTCTGAGATGATCGGGTTGCACTGGTTACCAAATGCACCCCTGATGGAGAGCATCTGCGGGTCCAGAGGAGGCCACGAAGATGTTCTGAGTGCTGGAGCCTCTCTGCTGTGAGGACAGGCTGAGAGAGTTGGGGTAGTTCAGCCTGGAGAAGAGAAGGCTCCGGGGAGACCTTAAGAGCCCCTTCCAGTATCTGAAGGGGCCTCCAAGAAAGCTGGAGAGGGACTTTTTACAAGGATATGTAGTGATAGGATGAGGGGTAACAATTTTAAACTGGAAGAGGGGAGATTTAGATTAGGTATTAAGAAGACATTCTTTACTGTGCGGGTGGTGAGCCCCTGGTGCAGGTTGCCCAGGGAAGCTGTGGCTGCCCCATCCCTGGAGGTGTTCAAGGCCAGGTTGGATGGGGCTTGGAGCAACCTGTTCTGGTGGGAGGTGTCCCTGCCCAGGGCAAGGGGTGGGACTGGATGATATTCAAGGTCCCTTCCAACCCCAACCATCCTATGATTCTATGATATGATTCTGTGAAGTTGCAACTTGTGTTTGCACTGCACAGCAGATGGCATTGAGGTTTCTTGAATGGATGTTTACAAATTATGTGTATTGTTATGGAGGATGTCAGAGAGGCATATTGGGTTTTGTGTTTAAATTTATCTGCTTGTGATGAGCCTGTCTGTTTGCTTAGTAAATTGAAGGAGGCGTTTAAGGGAAAAACAAACAAAAGATGAAACCATAATAAAACTGCAGTGGTGTCAGAGACAGTATCAAGAGTCCTCACATAAATATTGTTGGACTTATTAATTGGAATGGTCTACCCACCTGACTTGAAGGTGGTTGGCAGCATTTATGCTCCCAGGGCCCAAGCATGGATAAGAGCAGTTACGTGTTACAGCATTGTGAGGAGGAGCTGATCCCAGCCTACGAATTTGAAGTGCAGCTGGGGGTGTTTGAAAGATGGGTGGACATGGTGCTTAGGGACATGGTTTAGTGGTGGGTTTGGCAGTGTTAGGTTGATGGTTGGACTTGATGATCTTAAAGGTCCCTTCCAACCTAGATGATCCTATGATTATTCATTGACTGTGATAAATATGAGGTGGCAGTGCAGACCCCAGTGGCAGGTCCCTAGGGCCAGGTGGCAAAGGGCAGTGAAAGTAGATCATAGAGGAGTGTATGTGGGGGTGGCTGTGAGAGACAAAATCCCATTTGATATTCCTTGTACAGAAAACAACACGGGGTCTTTTATGTTAAGATTAAATAAGCAGAATCAAAACTACAGAGGGGTTTTTGACAGCCACTATAGCCTGAAAGTTACGTGTTGTGTTCTCAGTGTGTTGTGCCATTGGCTAGTGACAACTTCCAGGGACCAGACACCTCACCACAGGTGCGTGGAGCAAGAGTGCCAACACCACAGCGCTTGTCTGATGTCCTGGCTGCTGCCAGGGTCTGGCATGCCAATGCCTAGGTTAGGAGTTGTCTCTGAAAAACTCTCTGTGAACACACTCTGCTATTAATTTAGGAAGAGCTTGAGGAAGGGTGGCGCTGTCACCCTTCACATTTTTCCTGCCGGTGCTGTAGAAGAGTCTGGCACATTACGGTCGCACACGATCAGATTTTTTTATGAGTCTGGTTACTTCCAAGAGCAGAACATATTTCAGCAGCCTTAAAACGCCAGCACTTAGTGTAATGGCTAGGTCATTCTGCAGCTATTGCCAGAAGCCTAATTGCCAGTTTGGAAGGAAGAATAGAGATGTGT
The DNA here is from genome assembly GCF_965231255.1 of Vanellus vanellus. NCBI lineage: Eukaryota > Metazoa > Chordata > Aves > Charadriiformes > Charadriidae > Vanellus > Vanellus vanellus. The sequence continues at coordinate 25,371,816 of NC_138914.1, read as the reverse complement.
CATTTTATGAAGGGTTGCAGTGGGGGTGATTTTTACCTGCAGGTGAAAAATGATGAGCATGTTGCTTTGTTACTGTCATTTGCTGCTTGCATATTTATCGTCACTGATTTGATGTATTTTATTCTCTGAGGAGCTGCTGGCTACAGATAACCGGGAATATCCTGCTTTTCTCTGATAACTCTTAATTATAGATGTACTTCCTTTCCCTCCATGTATGTGGTCAGGTGCAGGCTGTATATGTTAGCGTGGCATGCGTATGCTGTATGCCAGAGGCCTTTTGTGCTTTGGGTAAGAGAAAAAAGTGGTTGTGTATGATGTATCATGTATGATGTAGTCGTTATAAGTCAGTAACATGAAATTATTACTCATGTTTTCTTCTCAGCTGTCAAAGACAGTTCCTGAGTTTCCTGTCTGTCTCTTTGGCAAGTTTACATTTCCTCTGTGTAAAGAAAATACCAACCTGTTTTTTAAGCAACCTTTTGGTCAGCTTGAGCAATGCGGTATCCGATCTCAGCTGTATTTGCTGCCTCTCTTCATTAAGGCTGAGCTCGGTCCACAGCCGTGTTGAAGCCTTCAGGCTCCTCCGCCGCAGCTGCATGACTGAGCAAACCTGCAGCTGGGTCCAGAGCCTGCAGACAGGATTAAGCCTAGTTAGACTAATGTTCTAGTGGAGGAGAAGGTGTAACTGCAGTAATTCGGAGTTAGATGCCATCCTCAGGCAGCCTGAGGGTACTAAAATGCCTGGCAATGCCACGCCAGTGCTATAAGCCATGGCTAATTGACCTGGTCTCCCGATTTTGCTGCTGTGAGCTTTCTAGGTAAGTACTGGCTAACAGCACAACTCTCCTTTTAATGCTGGGGTGACAAAGTCTTCTTAGCATAAAAATTTTAAATTTTCCTTGCAATAACTGTCATTTCTTTGAGGCAGTGAGATAAAAGGTGGATATGAAAAATATCCTAAACAACCCCTTCCTAAATTCCTAAGACCTGACAGTACATCAGTAGACTTGCTGCAGTTGTGAAGTCACCTTGTTTGGGGTTGTGGATGGAAATATTTGACGCTGTTATGATTTAGCAGCAATTCAAAATTTATTAATGATTTGAGGCAGACCAAGAAGTTGAATTTAGCAGCACTTAATCATTAGCTGATTTAAAGATTTACAAAGTGATTTAACAAAACAATTGAACAGCAACTTGATTACAGATTTGAAGATGACAAGATTCACACTAACTTACTATAAGGTATCCCAAATCAATACATACACATATGAGTGAAAGCACCAATCTCAAATTAATGCATGTACATATAAGCAAAGCATATAACCATGCGTGCATGCGCATATACACCCCGCCCAGTCTATAACCGCTGAGGTCAAAGATCCCTTAGTATCGCATGACTAACGAGCCGACGTGTGTGCCTTCTAACTTCTACGCATGCACGGACGAATGGAAGAACATCCACATCTATAAAGCTAATGTGTATTTATCATAAACATTTAAGCAGAGAGGTGGATGAAAAAGAGACTAGTCTATAGTTAAAAGTTCCCTTTCCTTGAGTTAGAGTAAATACTCGCGATGCATTGGCATTCCTCAATGGTCGGTAGTTGAGACTTGAGAGGGGTTGTCTCGTGCTGGTCTTCTAGTCCTCGAGGCGTCCGCTTGAGCGGCATCCTGACTCAGGGAAGGTCCTGGCCACAGCCCGCTGCCATCCAGGAGAACTCAAAGGGGCTTTACTAGAACTGCTGCTTATAGGATCTGAAATAATTGACTTTCATCAGGTACTTTTCCACTCCAGCCCAGCTTGGACAATGGGATATTCTGGTACTTTCCACTGGTTACGCAAGCCCAGGACTTGCTAGATCTTGGGGTCCTAGTATTCCCCCACTCTGTGGCCACAATACATTTGATGTCGGGAGTGATCGATGATAGTTATTATTTTCAAGCAGTAGGAGCCATGCGAGCCGGGTACACTGAGGGGTTGTCATAGTGTTATGGTCCGTTGCTCTCCACCTTTTCTTTCTTTCATGTTGGACCATTACGTATTGTTCTGGTCCATTGTAGTGGCCCAGGTGGGATAAAATCCCACCAAGTACCGAGAGGCCTAAGGGGGGGTGTTGCACCATCACAGGGGATTCTCTTATTGTAAAATGCAAATAATGGGTGTGTTCAATATTCAAAAGCATCTGTTTGTGAACAGGGATTATAAAACTTCATAGCATGGTCATGTTTGTACACCCAATACTGGATTGTGACTGGCAGGGCATGGGAGCAGGTTCACGCCATAACAAAGCTGATGGAGCTGGGGCAAGCTGGGCCCAGGAGCATCTCGCGTGGTGCCTTCAAATGCACACGTGTGCTTTCCAGACACCCTTATTGCTCCAAAGCAGGGTGCTATGTTCCAGCCGCTAGGATTGGTGGGGCTTTTTTTGTTTGCTTTCTTTAAATTTAGTAGCCGGAGCACAGTTGTCCACTGGTGGGCGGTGTCGGTGGGGAGTTTCACTTCTCTGGTCTACCAGAAGCCTGAAGGCAGTTCTGTGTGTGGTTTGGGCAGAGATTTCTCAGAATTGGAGGAGAGACAAAAGAGTTCGGAAGAGAGTGGTGAGATACCGGGAGTTACTTCTGCTCTGCTTTTATTGAGCTAGTGTTGAGCTTGAGAACTGCGTTTCAGAAAATTTTAGACCTTAGACCCCATGCTAAATACTGAAGTAAACTTGGAGGAGGTGAAGGTGCAGGCAGGTGAAATGTCTCTGTGGAAATGGGGAGGAAGCAGAGATGGCTTAGATGGGAGGAAAATATAGCTACCCCCGAAATCCCAGAGAGGCTTATGCCCTGGGATATAATGTATGGTGCACCGGCACACAGGCTTCAGATGGCAGCAAAAAGCCCTCGGTAAGATTGGTGATGGTTTAATGAGTGTGTGTAAATGAAAAGTGCTGCAAGGACATGGAGCACTTCTGACTACTCAGAAAATGGTCTTGGCTTAAATGTGATCTTCAGCTGGTCACAGTTAACTTCACTGGTGTAATTGCTGCTAATATACTTCCGCATGTTGCCTGTGCAGGGATCGGTAATGACAAGGCAGCAACAGAGCAAGAAGCAGGGAAGGAGCCTGCTTTTATTTTACTTTATTTATTTATTGTGTCAGATCCTTGTCATGTTTTTAGCACTTTCTGTGGTTTGTTGTTTGAATGTCACAGTGCTATTTGAAGTTTAATTGCTCTGCTAGGTGTAAGACCCTGGATTAATGCGTGTTTTTTGTAAGTTTACAGAAGGTACAGAGTTGTTGGTGACACTGAGAGTCACTACAAATCACGTAGCTGAGGCAGAAGAAAGAGGAGGGAGCTGCACTGTGGCACTTCAATCCCCAAAAAGTATTTGCACGAACAGACACAACTTCACAGTCTCTGGTCCTTGCCTCAGTCTTTTGTGCATGACAATGACTTGATCTGAAGCGAAGTTTGATCTCAGCCATGAATTCGATAACGTGGAACTTCTTGCAACAAAAGGGAATTGGACACCAAGTATGTCAGGGCAGTACGTTTTTGACAGTACACTAACAAGCTGCCTTGAGAGCGAGCTGTAGAAAAGCTGAGTGCTAGAAACACGTGGAAATAACATGGTGTTGGTATAAAAGGTAAAAGCGTAACTGAAATGCTGTTGTGCCTGTAGAATCGCAGTGCTCTATGCAGTATCAACAGCTGTGTGTTCTGGTTTGAATAGGAGTGACACCGGCACTGGAGAAGTTCTTAGTGTGTGATGGTCACGCTGGGAAGTTTTGCTGAACCCTTTCCTGTAAATGCTATTAGTACCACACAGATACAGAAAAAGGACATGGTATAGAAAGGGCAAGAGCTGTGCCTTGGTGTAGTGCATTGTGCCAAAGTTTTCTGGCTCTTTTCCTTCGTTCTTTCATTTATCTTCTCTAAATTGCAGGGCACAAAGGGCTGATGCTTATGTATTTTCTGGTAGCCAAAATACCATAAAAACTATGCATTTGCTTTAAATGGAGAATGTGCTGGGAGTATGTTGGGGGTGGCAATGTTTTGTTTTTGTTTTCTGTGCTGCTTGGCTATAAAGTGCTGTACTGACATTTTAATTTATTTCAGACACGCTCATAGACATTCTCTTTCTAAATCTGATAAGGGCACAGTAACCCGTGAAACCAGTCTGCCTGTATCTTAATCTAGGGACTGTAGACAAGCAGCTATCGGGAAAGCTATGCTCCTGCAAAATCCATTGCTATCAAATAGGAAGTGGTGCCTAAAACAACAGCAGCTCTGGATCTGTTTATTTGCAGAAGTTTGGGTTAATAGAAAAAGATGTGTTTTATTTGTACGGGTATTTGAGTATAATTCCGTGGTATATGTACTGCTTTTTGAGTGCACTTTCTCCCCACTCCCACTTGAAGTGAAGGTAGAAGTTCTTCCCTAAAAACTTCACGGCTCTTTGGCAGAGATGCAGTTCCTGATGTTCCAATTCTGTTTCAGTCTGGACACTTTCTGCTGGGCAAGTTGCTGAAGTCTCCCAGTAGACAAAAGGCAGCAATAAACTCTTGGAGGGTTGGGTGATGTTAGGGCCAAATCCCTCCCTCAGTCAGCCCCCTGTTTGCCTGCTTGCATGAGCTTCTCCGCATCCCCTCCCATCCCACCTCACGCTCTGCTGCAATCCTTGGGTGCTAAGCAGCAGGCAAAGATCAGCCCTATGGTGGATACTGGTATCAGTAATGTACATAATTTGAAGCCAAATTTATGTCCTTTTACTGTTCTACATCAGAGAGAACCTCTCTCTATGAAATACTCATTTACATCAAAAAAATGTATAAAACACATCAGTTTTAAACTCCACAGTCTGACTTCATAAATGATAGAAAATTTATCTTCAGTGATTTAACAACTTTAGGACCGTATTTGATTAAATATCCGTCAGTGCTTGACACCTAAATAATTTAGAACCTTCTCCCTTTGGAAAGAGAGAGGCAGCACGAGTGACCAGCCAGGAGTGCAGATGTGTGTATTTTTAAGTGGATGGGTCTTTGAAAGCGCGTGGCTGTGTTGTGTTTCCCTAACAGGTAGTTCAGCTTTCTAAAATTACATGACGGTGGTAATTTTATTTTAGCTATTTAACTATTGTTAGGAAAATGAAATTTACAGAATTTAAAAATGGCTTGCTGATTAACTGCTGTGCTTTGTTCTTTGTATTATTTTATCTCTAGATCAGTCGTATTGTCACCGGCTGCAACACGACATGTATTTTCTTACAAGCAATAGCCGACTGAATGAGCAAGTGGTTGATAAAATTATTCTTCAGCTTAACAGAGTCTACCCCCAAATTCTTACCAATACAGAAGCAGAAAAGGTAATTTGAGGAATTTTACTCTATCTCTGAATGTTGTATTGTTTTTGTGGGTCAGTAGCTCAGCTTCCCTCTTCCCGACTTGACTCTTGGTGCCACATGCAGCCAATCTTCCTCACCACTTACTTGCTGACCAGTTGTACCTGGGATTTTGTATCAGAGGAGAAGTCACAGGGCTGGCACGTTCCCTGTGCCAAGTGGTTATGAGAGAGGGCACTCTCTTCGGCAGCAGCCCAATGCCACAGTCCCTGCCATGACGCCTGATGCCGTGCATGCAGAAGCACGCTATCTTATAACTGCTCCGTGAGCAGGACTGCACGCAGCGTGTGATTGAATGCCCTGCATGCCTGCCTCCTCACATGAGTTGGTGTGGAGTGTCATGTCAGATGATCTGTGCCGCATCCAGCTGTGTCCACAAATCGTCTGTATTAGCTTAATTAGTTTTAGTTGCTGGTTAATGTGATTAATAACATTGAGTATCAGGAGAGAAGGGGGATGTTGGTCTCACCTACAAGCATGGGAGCTGTGGGAAGTGAATGGAGTTAGTAACATCTTCCAGTAGTGCTGCTATGTATAGAGGAAGGCTGCCTTCCCTGGCATGAAGCTTTCAAAAATGAGTAGCTATTTTTAGGGAGAAACTTGTGTGGAGTGAAAGTTAAAGTCAGTTAAAAGCTTCTCAGATCCTACTTATACCAGTTTGTACTTGCCCTCTGCTGACTTCACTGTCTGCACAAGGCTTGGGGTTTTGGCATATCAGTATTTTAACATGAGGAAAAAAAGGTCTAATTCTGCCATAATCAGACTCCATGGGGACTAATAGTGTTTTGGTGGTGTAGAGCAGTGCTAGATCATCAGCTGAGTCAGTCTAGCCACTCAGTTATGCTAAACAGTGTGACATGCACAATTAAAGATCATCTCAGTCCCTCAAGAGCTTCAAAATAAATGCATAAAGAATCGGTGAAACATAATTCCTGACTTCTGCACTTAGCAGACAGAAATGAACTGCTTTCTCATAGGTCCAGGCAAGTTTTTGTCAACTCTACTGAGTGTTTAGAAAGCTTACAATCTCAGCTATATCCAGTAGACCTTGTGGGAGTTTTATCAGAAAAAGGAGTGTTGTATAAGGTGTGTTGCATTCCTGTCCCCCTAGAGCAGGAATTGATCCTAACCAAGTGTACTACAAATGTTATCTTCTGTACTGGTCTAAAACGTAGTGCTTTGCTGAGAATGGCTTTGGACATTTTCCAAATAAGCTGAAATCAGTTTGATGTGTGTAAGGTGAGGTACGTGCTTTCATTCTCTTTGTAAGGTCTCCTAATACTCATCACATTTTGGACTACAGAAAAAAAGTGCTTTCTTCTGCAACTGCTTGCTGTGTTGTCTGAGTGATGAGAATTTATACATGTTGCACTGGGTATGCAGCAGTTAATTGTGCTGGAAACAATGAAACATAATGTTGGGATGATGAACACCCCAATATTGGGAGTATAAAGCAGTATAAGCAGTATAAAGTACCTTTTTGGGTCATCATTACTAGGCAACTAAGGGAAAACTTGAAAACGTTAAAGTTTGTTGTAGGATTTGTTGGTATTTTCTATCAGTAGCTGTCAGAATCAAATTGTAGAATAGCAAGTACCATGTTAGTTTGAATGCAGAGAAAACATCAAACGTAGAGTAGCTGTCACTTTGTCAGGACAGCAAAAAGAAGGAGGGAAAGCGGAGGCAATATGCTCTCCATCAGACAGTGCTGACCAGATGGAGCTCAGCGTCTTGAAGGCTGCTGTGCAATGCATGTCCTTTTTAGGTTCCCCTTATTTTATCGGCCCATTCTTTTAGCAAATGTAAAACAAGCTCCATATCTCCACTCTCTGGCATACTGTGAAGTGATGTAAAATTGATCTCCAGCTGTTGTAATCTCTCTTCTGATGAGTGCTTTTCTCTTACAGTTCAGGAATCCAAAGGCATCACTCCATACCAGACTTTCAGATCTGATAAAACACCTTCAAAAGAAAGGAGAGAGACACTGTCAAGAGTTTTACAGAGCTCTACAGATCAACGCTGAAGAGCTGTATAATGACCTGCCAAGCAGGAAAATCTTGAGTAAGTTGATTTGTAAGTTGATTGAGTTGTGGATTTCCTAATTACAAAACATCATTCAGATGAGGCTTAGGGTATTTAAATAACCTGTTTACATTATTTAAATAATGTTTGGGGTATATATTCATTGCTTTTGACTGGAATTTTCCAAAAGCCGTAAGGGGATTTGACTGCATAGTTCTTGTTGACTAGTGTGGGCAGTCTAAAACTTTTGAAATATGAAATATGTCTTTAAAACAGTTTAAGTGCATCATGTAATACAGTGATATAACTTGTATGAAGTACAATTTCTCTTTTCATAACTATTTTTTTTTCCCTACCTAATGAATTGGAGAAAAGAGCAGTGTTCCAAATGGATGGGAAATAAATTCAGGCATCCTGTGTACTGAAATGACTTGAGGGAAAGCTCCCACATTTAAGTTAATGAAGCTGAAATAGAACTGCAGTTTAAGAAATTGTTATAAAGTATCTAACAGCACTAATGCTTCACCGGCCAATTGTTTTCTAGTTGTAAGAAACTCCAGTTAGGTGCTAGGGGAAATTTTAGACGTGCGGGTCAAACTCCAGTGAGATTCAAACTGTTGCACCAAAAATCCGTAGGTTTAAAAAAAGCCAGTTAGACCTGGAGTGAAAATGGCATGTAAAATTGTAATTACCTTTGAAGATATTGCATTGTCTACCTTCATTTTGCCTTTCATTTTGAGGGAAAAGGTTTGTATCTGCCCAGCACAAATACATATCTGTGGAAGACTGCACCATTTTCCTGCCTGTACAGGGAGGCTGCAAAGTTACCCCAGGTCTCCACATCCGTACCCGAACCCTCTTGAACTGGGAAAGCCTGGGCCCATCCCTGTCTCAGAATCTCCCAGGAGCACGAATCCCAAATGATTCAGCCTTGCAGCACCTTTAAGTCACTGCTTTTGATCTGATATTCACCTTGCAGAACTCAGGCCCTTTGAGGGAAGGGGCTTTTAATCAAATAGTCTTGGCTCTATCGTTTTTACTTGGGTAGAGCTCAAGAGCAACAGGTTTTTCTACCAGGTTGACTAGAAGGCAGCACACAGCCTTTATTAAGAGCAACTTAAGGAGTCTTAGTGTAGTCACTAAGAATAAAATTTCAAGAGTGTGTTGATGGTTTAAGGGTTTAAGCTCTGTTAATGTTCAGTAACACCTCTACAACCAATTTCTGAAAATGAATCTTAACATACGTGCTTATGGTAGCCAAGGCCTGACTACATCCCGTATAGATGGTCTGAATTCAGTTGGGTACTAGAAATAGCATAGCTGTGACCAAGTTCATCTGTACCTGTATAGCTCATGTTGGAAGTTCTGCAGGTATTGTGAAGATGAACTCTCACACTGCCTCCTGCCATCGTCACGCCTGGACAAACCACAGAATGACAGAATCACAGACTGGTAGGGGTTGGAAGGGACCCCCGGAGATCATCCAGTCCAACCCTCTGCCAAAGTGGGGTCACCTATAGCAGGTTGGACAGGGTCGCATCCAGGCAGGTTTTGAGTCTCCAGAGAATGAGATTCCACAGCCTCTCTGGCCAGCCTATGCCAGTGCTCCAGCATCCTCAAAGGAAAGAAGTTTTTCCTCATGTTGAGACAGAATTTCCCGTGTTCCAGTTTGTGCCCATTGCCCCTTGTCCTGTCACTGGGCACCACTGAAAAGAGTCTGGACCTGTCCTCTTGCCACCCGCCCTTTAGATATTGATAAGCATTGATGAGATCCCCTCTCAGCCTTCTCTTCTCCAGGCTGAACAGCCCCAGGTCTCTCAGCCTTTCCTTCTAAGAGAGGTGCTTCAGTCCCCTGATCATCTTCGTAGCCTCCCCTGGACTCTCTCCAGTAGTTCCTTGTCTTTCTTGAACTGGGGATCCCAGAACTGGACACAGTGCTCCAGATGTGGCCTCACCAGGGCAGGGTAGAGGGTGAGTATGACCTCCCTCGACCTGCTGGCCATGCTCTTTTTAATGCACCCCAGGAGGCCATTGGCCCTCTTGGCCACAAGGGCACATTGATGGCTCGTGGGCAACTTGTTGTCCACCAGGACTCCCAGGTCCCTCTCTGCAGAGCTTTTCTCCAGCAGGTCAGCCTCTAACCTGTACTGGTCCATGGGATTATTCCTCCTGAGGTGCAGGACCCTGCAGTTTCCCGTGTTGAACTTCATTAGGTTCTTCTCTGCCCACCACTCTGGTTTGTCCAGGTCTCACTGGATGGTGGCACAGCCTTCTGGTGTCCCACCCGCTCCTCCCAGTTTTGTGTCATCAGCAAACTTGCTGAGGGTACACTCCATACCTTCATCCAGGTCATTGATGAATATATTGAACAAGACTGGACCCTGCACAGACCCCTGGGGAACACACCGCTAGCTACAGGTCTCCAACTGGACTCTGCACTGCTGATGACAACCCTCTGAGCTCTGCTATTCAGCCAGTTCTCAAACCACCTCACTGTCCTCTCATCTAAGCCACACTTCCTAAGCTTACCTATGAGGTTGTTATGGGAGACAGTGTCAAAAGCCTTGCTGAAAGGAAATTTCTGTAGGGTGTTGGCGTGATGGTTTCACTTTTAGGTAGGGCATAAAGTGCTCATATTTGCACTTGATTTATGTGGTTACTTCTGAGAGCTTTTACTTGGGTAGCCACATAAAGTAGGCAGGGTTAGGGCTTCTCGTGTTCAAGCTGCACATGACAAGTACATGTGCTAGAAGTGCTTCACAGAAAAAAATAGAGCTGTTTGTGGTGCCCCAAAGCTGTTTTGCTGCTGTTGCCTTATGCAAAGGGACTCCAGTAACCATCATAAGTCATTAAATTCTCTGTATCTTGGTACACTCTCTTATGTTACCATCCTCAGAACAGTGAGAATAATTTAAATAACTGAGTTAAAATACTACTACGTGCTGAGGTTCTGCAGTTTCCTTATATTGACCCGAGAAGGAAATAATGAGATGATTGTGTTAATATGTTTGCCGGTGCTTATGAGTTCTGTAACTAAACCAGATGTCTGCATTCTGGTTGATAAACATCTGTGCAGCATTTTCAGCTAAAACCAACAATTTTATTCTTCAGGAAAAGCTCCCTTTTCAATATGAGGTGTTATTTCTCATTTAAATGAACTTTGAATTTGAATTTTAAATTTATTAAAGGCATTATCCTTCCAACCTCTAATATGCACAATTTTTATGTTACTTAAATGTTAGTCATAGCAGTAGTTGTTAAATTTGTCAAATTCAGCACAGAGCATTTACAGAATTGACACTAGAATTTGTAAATGTGAAGAAGAAAGGGAATCCCTAACATGGGGACTTTGTTCCCAATGCAGATTGAACTGGAACAAGCAGTGTTATAAACACCTGGAGAAATTATTGGTGAGGACACAGATGAACAATGGCCAGGACAGAGTTCTGTAATAGATTACATGCAGCTGTACATATGAAAAACTGTTTTCTACAGAGGAAATCCTTTCAAAGATTTCTTTTTCATTTTTGAAACAACTTTAAAATTTGTGCTAAAAGAAAATTGTAATACTGCAAGTGAAACGTTTAGTAATGTCTCAGAATTCCCACTAGAGGGTGGGTAAGGCACATGGCATGGGCAACTTCAGAGCTATTGAAGACAAACAGGATCTGCCAAATGACTCGGAAAACGTTTTTATTTCTCTCAGTGCTGACATAGACTAGAAAAGAAAGATAAAGGATCAGATCAGCCCCACGCAGCAATAGCCTGACAAAAGGGCAGAGATTTGGCTGCGCTACCCAGTGCAGCTTGAGGATTTCTTAGCTACAGCACAGAAGGAGGACATCCCTCAAGACAGGCAGGCTGCATGAGGTTGCCGTTGATACAGCGTGCACCATGCAGGCTCTGCGGCAACCCTTCCTGCTTCAGTCACTCTCAAGCTTTGCAGCAAAGTGCTTCAGATGTTTGTGTTGCGCTTGAACGTTATGCCCTGTCACCCCACCGAGAGGGACGTATTTAGCATGGGAGGGGGATGTTCACCTTCTCATGTTGGCTGACGGCGGGTCCCCTTTGCTGAACTGGTGGGCAGGGCAGTTTCCCAAGGCACCTCACCTAGCTCCAGGTTGTCACATAGAAGGAGGAAATCAGCTGAAACCAGTCTCAAATTCTTCCTTATTGAGCTCTCTCTTTTTTTCTTTTTTTTCTTTTTTTTTTTTTTTTGGGGGGGGGGGGGGGGGAGTTGTGTGTTAACCCTCTTGACCACAAAGAGAGTTGTTTTGCAGATTCATGATGCATTAAAGGAAAGTAATTCCTCTGCCATTTATGGTGACAGCGGTGTTCCTTGCTGTTGCCCGTAAGTTCTGCAGACGATGTTATCTCCACATCTGTATGGCAAAGGCACCTCTAAAAGAGCTGCGGGTCTTTCTGCCCGAAGCAGAACCCGCTTTATTGCTGCTAACTACTGAACACCTTGTCTTAAGGTCCACCTCCTTTTCGACGAGAATTTGCAGAAAGATAGAGGCAAAAATTATTTGCGCCAAGTGTTACCACGCAGTACGTGCAGACTTTCAAAGAAGCTGTACATGTCTTTAGCTGAGACCAGAATTTAGATAAATAACCTGCGCCAAGTACTTCGTTCCAAGTTCTTCATCTGCCAGGTACATTAATGCCCAGAGATTTACTCAAGAACAGAAAGAATGGTGATGCATTACATTATAGGGGTGTTTTCAGATTAGCACATATATTAACAAATAGTTTGTATTTATTACAATGAAAATTTCTGGCATTATGGAAGGATTAGCTCCTGCTTTCCTCACTTGGGAAACAAGTGTAATGTTACTGGTGGGGTTAGTGCTTATCCAGATCAGAGGTGTTGCTCCAGCTATTTATAGTTGCATCCCAATGACTATGTGCCTGTGTCTTTTGATCGATGTATATCCAGATTTAACTATAGCCACGATTTACCTTTGGAGGGGTTAATATTTTATGTCAAAATTGGATATTTTTCTGAAATGTGTTGTTTCACACAATTTTGTATGTGCTGATTGTGTTCGTTCGTTTGCTTGAGCTGAGTACTAACTTTTCATGTGTTGCTTTTATTCCTAGAAACCACAGATTCCACAGAGATAGACACTGACAAGGAGAAATATATGCTAAATGACAGGGGTAAATAAACGCATACAGTGTCACCGGATGGAATGGCTTTTCAGATTATGATGCAATTTAGTTTATCATGTAATTTGCATTTCATGTAACAAATAGTTTCGTTTATGATGTCTTTACTGTCACAAATTAAGTGGAATTAATGGAGGAAAGTGTACTGAGCTGCTGTTGAGGAAACCAGTGCCAGGAAATTCAAGAGGCTATAGAGTTTAATCAATATTTACAACAGTATTTTTACTTACACTGTTACAGCTAAACTCTTAATTTCCTATGATTTCTTCAATGCTTGAATAGTAAGATCCATTCAGCTGCTGCCGATGATGTCATTTTGCATAAGGCCATCAATAATTCTTTTATATAACTTTCAAATTTTTTCATTTCTTTTAAGCTTTTAATTTAAATAAAATAATTTGAAAGCAAAGACAGAAAGGAAGATGAGCCAGGGTGAACTTAAATGTGTTTTCCTTAGGAAAACATGTTAATTTTTTTCCTTTTCCTCTGTTCAATGCACAGATTACAGAAGCAAATATTTTATTGACTGAAAGGTATTTTGAAAAAGGAGTTGAAGATCTGAAAGCTGAAGAATTTTCAAAATTTATAATGAGCTATTTTATCATTTAAGTTTATTTGATATTTTATTTAGAAATTGAAATACAATTATGAGACAATAAAAGCAGCTTCTCTGAGCTATGCCTTTTGGGCAGATTTTCCCTGAGAGAAAACAGAAACAAGGGGCAGAAACACAGCTTAACTCAATGTATATTTTTGCCTGTGTTGTTATTACTTTGAATATTGAACCAAATTGCTATTCAGGTTTTTCACATGACTGCAGCAGAACAGTACAGGAAGAACAGAGGAAGGGCTTGGAAATAAGAAAATTAAATAATTTCTATTCTAAATCATGCTGATGAAAGACCTGGCCTCAGACTGGAGATTGTCCTGCTGCTAGCCACTCTCGCTGGGAGATTACAACCCAGTCCTTGTGCCATTGCTCTTTCTCTGGGTTGTTGTGCACGTGGTCAGCCCCGCTAATTTGTTAGTCGGCAGGACATTTGTCCTTAAATTGACAGGTGCAGTTTAATTGTAGCTATATTCATACTGAAGTAGTAAATACAAATGGAATATTAGATGATAATGAAGCAGATATAAATCTTTATGAGGTTTTGTCTGCGGATAAATATGAATTAGAAAGGTTTTAATGAACGTCAATACTGAACATCAGCGTTAAACTGGTTGTAGCTCCAGGCAGGCACGTGAAGGAAATGCTTCCAGTGGGAGATTTGTTCTAGGTGTGTGTGGCTGTGCATTTCAACTTCCAGCAGAACTGTGAACAGCAAAAAGAATATTTGCTTTTGTCATGAAAGCAGAATTTGTGGAACATTGGAGGAAAAAAAAAGAAAACCCTAAAAATCTGCTTCTAAGGGAGTGCAGTCTCGTATGATGTACTCTTACCCACCGGCAGCGCATTGACCCGCTCAGGGCTATTTGTGGAGTAAAATGCTGCACTGTGTGGTGAGGTCCCAGTAGTCTGGTTAGTATTTTGTTGTAGCGTTTAAAGGGGTATTTTGCACAAAGTTTTAGAGTAAGAAAACATATAAGGAAGTTTTCACTTTGATTTAATAGGATGTAGCTAGATGAACAGAGGTGAACAGTGAATGGTGTCAAAGCAATTGTAGTAAAAATTAATTACAGTATAGTAAATGTGCTTCATAGTACATTAGCTACAGAACATACATAATTGTGAATGTGTTAGTTTCATTTGAGTACACTTAATTATGCGTATTAATAGCAATTGATGATTTATGAACTGAGCTAAACTTCCACTGCTCTGTTCTGCCTTAACGTGTTTCCTTTTTTGTTTTCTTTTAGGTCCGGTGTTTTTCCTCGCTTGTTTTAGCGTTGCTGCAGGATTTGCGTTCTTTTGGTATTGCTGTAACTCAGGTAATCTGCTCCGGTGTTTTTTCCCTTGGTTGCTTTATTTTAGCACATGACAGGAGACCAGCGCACCTCTTGATCTAACATGGCTTACTTCATAGAGCAGGTCAAGGTGTCATCATTCATTAATGAGGTTAGGGTACAAATTGTGCTTCAGACACGCTGAGGAATAAATAATGGATAGTTTGCCTACAAATAGGGGCTCTTTTTAAAAGACAGTAGTCATATGAGCTCCTGTTGCTATAGCAATGGGTCATGATTTGCAGCAGTCATGAGGCCCAAAAACACCCAAACCTGGTTTCCACATCCCTTGGGAGCTGGAATGACCAGTGCCAGGGCTGGAGGACGCTGGCTGGATTTGCTGAGCCCGAGCAGCTACAACCATTGCCCCTGTTGCTGGCTGTGGGTGTTAGTTAGCTCTCCCTTCACAGCAGCCAGCAGAGCAGAGCTCCTGCTCCTCTCCGCAGCCCTACCTTCCACTCGCCCAGCATCGCCGTGAGTGGCAGCTCTTAGCGGAAAGTGCGTCCACATGGACGGACTTCAGCAAAGCAGTGAGGCAGGGCTAGTGGAAAAGATCCAGGGGGAAAGAGCAGCTGCTTCAGAGGTGTCACTTGCTCTTGAGTCCTCACATGGTGCTGTGGGAAAGTGCCAATCTTTGCATGGTAGATGGGGAGCAGAATCCAAACTCCATTTTGGTTTAGTGCCTTGTGCTCCTTATACCCCGGTCACAGCAGTTACAGTTGGACATTGTTCTTCTCTGTTTTTTTCCCAGAGCTGTGGGCTACAGTAGCACCAATTCATGGACATTTCAAGTGACATGGGGGTCTGGGCTGTGTTACCCTTCGTTCCCAGTCCCTCAGCTGGACTGTTCAAGGAGTCAGGGTTAAGGCTAAAAGGGAACCATGAGACCATCAAGGCTAACCCATGTGTTTCCTTAGCTGCCATCACTTCCCTGCATCAGGTTCAGTCACCAGCATTTAACAGAAGCATTTTCAGAAAAGCATTCAGGGACCGATACCAAAATGCCAGCGAATCCATCACTTCCCTTGATACCAGTTAATTGGCCTTAGCCTTAGAAGTGTGTGTCTTATTCTCAGTTTGAACTGGTTTCAGCTCCAGCCTGGCATTTTTGTTAAGCCTTCCTATACCAGGTTGCAGAGCCCCTCAGCCCCTTGTTTCTGTGCCAGCTGACATTTCGTATTTTCTCCCTGTGGAGGTCCTTGTGCCTCAAGCCATCTCTCAGTCTTTATTTTTGCGAAAATTACCAACCAAAGCTCTCCAAGTCGTTTGTTCCAAGGCTCCTTTTTTTTCCAGTTTTTGATGCTCTTTCCTGTACCTATGCAGCGTCTCAATGTCTCACGTGTCACAGGGCCCCCAGACCTGGCTGTGGTGTTCCAGGCTTGCACCACCCAGTGCCATGCTGAGGTGTAAAGCTGCCCCCCCCTTACATAACTCAGTAATCGCCTCTTCGAGTGTCTGAAATTGCATCCATGAATCCTAAGAGAGTCAACATTATCCTGTCTTGGCAGTTGATGTATACAATATTGAAGGAAACGGGCTTTCCTCTAGAGTAATTTTTTTAAATTGTTTTTCTATTTTTTTGTAGATGCTGCTTCCTAGCTAGAATGAAACTTCACTGTGTTCACTTTCTCTTTTTCCTCCCATTTTCGTTTCTGTTTTAGATACGAAAGTCATAGGAAGAGCCAGGAGAATCTTGGGCTTTTCTCCTATTATAATAGGAAGACACGTTAGAAATATTTGTATGTTGTATTTGGAAGACCTGTCAAGAAATTAAGGAAAAGCTGCCTCTTCACTTGTCTGTACAGTGTACCTGCCAAGGGAAGACAACGGTGCATGAATATTAATGTACTATACCCTCATACCAAAGATATTATTAACTAGCTTCGTCAATAATTGCGTTGCCTCAAGATGTATTCAGAGTTTCAGCTATATATGTCCTTCCTTATGGGAATGGACCATTTATTTTTGTAAATGCTTATTTTAAAATATTTATCATTTGGATAAAAAAATATTTTTAATACGAACTTTAAAATTATATCCTAAGTGATCATGGGTCTTCAGACATGTTTGCCTATGTGTTTTATACTGGAATGAAGGATCACAACTGTTTAAAGAATGCTAGCCTGTCTTTTGTGATAATTAACTTAAGAAAAGCACTTAAAAAACCCACATGCACTCAAAGCCTTACCAAGAAATGGATCTCCATCTCAGGATTGTCTGTTTTGTCTAGATCCTTTATACTTACTGCCTGAGCCCAGATGGGCACCGGCACCTACGAAGTTTATCAGCGCCAGTTACTTTTGTGTGTGCCCAGTACTTGCTGTGTTTTCTCATTCTCCTGTTCACGCCTCATCCCAGCCCGCCTTTTCCGTGTTCACGCTCCGCTGTTGGCCATGGTTTGAATGTGCTGGAGCTGGTGCAGACTGGTTCCCAGCCCGCAGAGGGTCCCAGGCACTGGAATGTCTGATCTGAAGCACTTCAAACTGCCAAGAAGATTTTTCAGAATTATGTAGCTTTCCTTTTCCCAGTGAAGTGTTTTGCAGTCTGTACATCTAAGAAACGGGAGTAATCCAAGATTACTTTGCAGGGACTTAAGTGCCATGACATGGGGCTTTTTTGATGGCCAAAAATACCTATACTTACTTGAAGAGCCTGAGGTTGTTCGTTTGATAATGTTATGTTTTTCTTCTGTGAGTCGAAACCGGAAAAACTCGCAGAAACCATTGGAAAACTAAAATTCTTGAAGGAGGTGCAGGGAGTCAGGGCTGCAAGTGAAGCAGCTTGGGGTTTCTTAGCTTGCTGCTGCTTAGCTCAGTATCAACAGCTTTCCTCCTTCATCTGGGAGGTGCGGTAGTTCTGAACCGCCTGTGAAAGTGACATTTTCAGTGGGTGGTTCTTCAGTTACCCACGCAAGAGCATAAGTAGCTTGGGGAGACCGTATCCCTGTACTCGGTGAGAAAGATGCTTTGTGGCTTTTCATTCACTGACTGAACGAAGAGATTTCCAGATCAGCTCGAATGTCACCCGAATAAAAGTTGCAGCTACATCTCAAGTTACCGTGCGCTGGAGGATCCCTTGCAACATTGTCAGTCACTTGGAGTGGTTTTCTCAAAACAGTCAGACTGAAAATTGTCTTACAGCTTTAAACTTTATTCATGCTATAAAAATGGCATCATCTTCTCCAGAGCAGGTCATGCAGAATAACTGCATTTCCTTTCAGGACAACACTCACCCGGTATAGTATCAAGCACATAGTGCAGAGGAGGAATTGGGTGCAGGGCCAAATTTTCAAGTAAAAGACCCAAAGAGTATTTGCAGGAAATGTCTTGAGAGATGAAGAAGGGCTCAAAGGACACTGATTTTACTGTTCTGATAAAATGTTTTTACCTCCGGCATTGGAGTGGAGTTGGGCCACAAGCCAACCCCACATAGAGGTAGTGACACTCTTTGTTAGGTCAGATCTCGAGAGCAGATGGCAACTCTTCGTGGCCATCACTGCTGTGAGTGCAGCTCTTCCCGGAACACCCAGGTGAAATCAAATGGGCTACGTGGATAACGCTAGAGCCGCGTTGTAAGTCAGCACAAGCTGTGTGGCTCAGTCTTTATTCTGACTCTGGGAAGCCCAGTTCCCAGTTGCTGGCTTTATACTGGGAGCGGCTCCTCCACCAGCCCCGTTAAAGCTGGCTTGGCTGTTTTCACACAGCTGCAGCCGCTCCTTTGACTGCAGAGCTGGCGTTTCCCAAACTGCTCCCCCGGTGTAACTGTGCAGCGCTCAGCAGAAGAGTTTTCTGCGCAGACAGGCAGACCAACCCCGGGATCAGCAGTGGGCCAAGGGATGTTATGAACACTTAATAGCCTGATTGCTGCAGTGTAAAGCGCGGAATGAGACAAATGCCGTGCAAACAAAACCTCACCCAGCAGAGCAGCTGATTTAGACTTCATTTCCCCTGCCTCCACCCCACCAGCGCTTGCGTCTCTTCCATCTAATCTCCACGGGGACTCTTATTAGGGAGAAAAAGGTGACGGAGCTGAGCAGGTTTCCTGCAGAATGGGCTAACTGCGAGGCTCTGCTGCCCTTGTTACACAACGATCTGCTGTTGTGCTGCCTTCCATCCTGGGACGTGCTTTAATTATATTCTCTTGTTTTCTCTCCACCTTGCCTCGTGTTTAAGGTGACAACACGTTGGGGTTTTCCTCCAGCAAACCAGCTCTAAATTATAACATTTGAAAGGAAATGTTCTTTTCCTCGCCACTGCTTAACTCCTGTAGCCACTCCTTTTGAAGGGACTAGAAAAGTCTCTCTGAAATTTAATGGGGTTTTGAAGCCAGCTTTGAAACCTCATTAGAGGAATGGTATTTATTCCATTTGACACAAAAAAAAAACATTATTCAAAGTAATCACAATGGTCACATCTCATTTTAAAGCAGAAACAGAGGCCTTATTGCTGCTGGGCAGATTCTTTCCATTTAGATTATCCACCGTGTTGCCCTTTGAACAACAGATTGCAAATTGTTGTGAGCTGCTACTGAAACCTATGGAAGTTACCAGTGCCTTATTTAATCTGAAGGTGAGAATCTGCTGTACTTGGTGGCTCAAAGACACCTTGCGGTGCCAGGAGCCCTCTCTGATCAGTAAAACTGCCCCAGGGGCACACTGGCTGTGCAGCGGGACACGGTCCTCCCAGTTCATTAAACCGAGTGGCTTTCTTGAGCCTTGAAAAGCATACGGAACAGGAAAGTTTACTAAAGGCTACAACTGTATTTCTTCCCTTTCTGAGATTGCTTGAGGTGAGAATGCCTCCCAGGGAAAAGAAAAAAAAACAACCAAAAATCCAGGATGAGTTATCCCGAGGGTCAGAGCTGGGAGCAGAGAGGGAAAAGGAGTCTTGGTTCATCCAAGTGGTGTTAGTTAAAGGACCTGACAGCAAAGAATAGAAAATAATCTGTTCCTTTCTTAGTGGTAGTTATTAATTTAAAAAGTAAAGGTGAGGCTAGGTATAAAATTGGCATGGGCATAGGTTGGGGGATATTCTTTTTCTTGGAAGGTTTTTCTTTCTGGAGCAAATGCCAAAGATTAACATACTTCTCCACAAGCGCATCTATGCAGCACATGCAAACAGCAGATGAAGTGATAATTCCATCATTGGTTCCTGGCGGAAGCCCGTGTGTACCTGCGTGGGAGTCGGGTCCTTGTCGGTCAGCAGGGATATTTACTGGGAAATAAACCAAGTAGGGTCTTGGATGAGCCTGTCTGGCTGCAGAATTGCAGCTTCCCTGTCAAGTCCAGAATAGGTTGGCATGTGCTGCTGAAACTGTACTGGTGTTTAGGAACGTGCTTTACTTGATGTGCAGGGAAGTTGTCCTGGCTGTGTAAAACGCAGGAGGTGGTTACGCATGCTGAGGCCGTTCTTGTGCATGCTGCTGGTTCTTGCGCTGCAGACAGTAAATGTGCTAAGAAAAAGCAGCCGTGTGTTCAGCATACCCACTCTCACCTTGTGCAGGTCTCGTTGAAGAAGGGAGATGTTTGCTTTTCCCCTGCGGGATAAGCAGCATTGTGCCTTTAGCGACTTTATGGGCTAAGGAGCTGACCGGCGGTTGCGTGGGCGATGCTCTGCTGGAGGGCTGAGCGTGGCTCTTGGGAAGGAACTGCGCAGGGAGAGGCTGCAGTCTCTGGAGGGTGGGAGCACACAGGTCACCACGCAGGTGGCTCCCCTGCCAGCTTGGCCTGTGCCCTGCCGCAGCTCCCACCGTGGACCGTCCCCTTCACTGCTCTGCAACTTGTGTGCCAGTCCCGTGATGAGCTCCACGCTCTTCAGCCTGGAGGCCTCCTGATACCTAGCCAAAAATCATCTTCCTTCCCTGTTTTTTTTTTTTCTTATGAATGGGCTTTTTGATTAAAAGTAAAGCTGAACTGCCTCCCGTTGTCTTGGTGGCAACACCGGGGCTGTCTGGATTCAAGGAGAGGCATCAGCCGGTGGGATAACCCCCTCGGCGGAGCGCGCAGGCGGCTGGCTCAGACATGTAAATAGTTAAGGGGCCGCCTGCGTGCAGCGAGCGTTGGGAAGCAAAGTGACAGATCGTACAATGAATTTGCACAATTCCATTTAAAGCCAGACTGCTATTTAAAGTGCTTCGGTGCAGAGTGATGCGCCTGCAAGCCGGAGCTGGCACAAAGTGATGATTCATTCTGGGACATCCTGGGCTACGCCATAGCCGCTGGCTGGAGTTTGCAAAGCTGCCGAGGCAAAGTTACTCTTTTTGTTTCTTTTGCTTGTGATTTTTCTATTTTTTTTTATTTTTCTTCTCATACTGTAATAAATCGAAAAGATGTTTGGTCAAAATTTCCAGTTGTGGATGCTTTTTCCTGCTGTTCTGTATGCAGAAACTGTACTGGTGTTATTGCAGAAAGACGCCATGCCTTAGCTGTGTAAGCAGCATTGCCGTTGCACTAAGAAATGCAAACAGTTTGCTGTATTCACAGGTCCTGTGTCTTGTAATAATTTCTCCTAACGTACGTCTTCTTGACTTCTGTAGAAATTGATGGAAATTTTTTTTTTAATGGGGTGAAGCTGACAAATTGAAATAAAGTCTGCACTGAGAAAGAAATGCCGTTGGTTTTCTTGTAGTTAATGCTTTGCCCTTCCTTCCAGAAGTGCCCCTCAGCATGTTGCCCTCCCGTGGCCGCTCTCTGCTGACCCACTCCCTCCTGATCTCTGCTCTGGGATGCTTAAATTTTTGAGGGGGATATTTGTGGCAAGATTTGTAATGTTTTCATCTGCCTTCAAAATTCTGTGCAGTTTTTCTGCTCAACTTGTTGAGTGATATGAAGTTAAACAGGACACAGGAGTGTCTTTTGGTTAAGCGTTGACTTTGGGTCATTTTGGTAGTCCAATGAATTCTGGCCCATCAAGACTTGCGCAGAGACTTCCCTCTTCTTGGTATAGAGTGACTTTGTGAGAAGATTGATTTTAAGGGTTATTTTGACCACGCAAAAAGGGACTTCAGGTAAGAAAAACATGCAGCCAACTTTGTTACTGACCTGATCTTTTGGGTAAACTTTGAAGGGGGATCTGCTGGCCCAGGTGCTACTGTGGGCAGCGTTAAGGATCCTGCCAAAGAAATGCATTGCTCTAGGCAGAAGAAGCTTCAGGGGGAGTCGCTGACCCGCAGCCTGGATTGCATACCCTGCTGCAGCACTTTGATAGAATCATAGAATCACAGAATGGTTTGGGTTGGAAGGGACCTCAAAGACCATCCAGTTCCACCCCCGTGCCCTGGGCAGGGACACCTCCCACCAGCCCAGGTTGCTCCAAGCCCCTTCCAACCTGGCCTTGAACACCTCCAGGGATGGGGCAGCCACAGCTTCTCTGGGCAACCTGCGCCAGGGGCTCACCACCCTCACAGTAGAGAAGGCCACCAAATTTGTCAGGCATGATTTGCCCATAGTGAAGCCACGTTGACTGTCATCATTCACCTCTCTTTGGGGGCCAAGAGGAACCCCAGAGCCTCGGACCTTCCCATAGCATGTGAAACGTTGTTAAACTGGAGGTGGGTTATCAGCGCCAATGGAGGATGATCTTTTGTTGAGATAACTGCTGATCGGCAGGAGAGACCCTCATCATCCTTTGCAGTCCCTTGGAGTGTCTCTGCCTGATGAGTTGGAATGAGAGTCTCTCCCCCCCTTTCCTGCTGGCTGGTGTGTGGCTCTTCGAGGGAAGAGGGAAAGCAGCAGCTTTATTACGAGGAGGACATGTTTGCCTCTGTGCTGAGCCGACATGTGCTGCCCCAACCCTGCGCCACTGCAGCAGAGGTGCCTGCCGCCAGGAGGAGAGACCAGTGCAGAGCTTTTCTCCACGAGCGTCACCAAGGTTTTGATGTGAGTGAAAAAAACAGCTCAAGGAAGTTACAAAACTGTAGGATTTGGGGGAGGGGGTAATTTTCATTATAGCTTCAACTCGTCCGCTTCATAGGGACATTATTAATGCCAAATGCAAAAGAAACCAGTGGCTGAGATGAGCCAGGAATGCAGCAGCACTGCTCCATTTAATTCAACATAGCTGCTTCGGCATAAAAGAACATTTCGGGTGAATCCTGACCTGCCCTTTCTATTTTGGAGCACAGGCCACTATACACTGCGGTCGCAAGGAAAAGCTTTCTGCCATCTTGCTGTTGATAAATCTTTAATAAAATTGTGCCTAGTAAAGCAAAAACCTTTCAGGCTCGGTCTGCACTTCATGAACTGGTAACAGGGGATGTCAGATGCCAGCAGCCGGAGCGCCACGACACCTAAAGCCTGAATAAATAACTGGTAAGATGTGTCCTCACAGCGCGACATATATCAAGTCCTCTCTTTTCAGTAGCAAAATATTTCATCACACTCAGGTGGGTTTATTTTTTTTTTTCTTTTTCCTTTTCTAAGCCCTGGTTTTAGCTTCCCTGGGGGTTTTGCAGCGCCCAAGCCCACAGCCCCTGTCCTGAGGATGCTCTGTGCTATCCAGCGGCTCTCACACCCACTGGCGGCGCCAGCGCCAGCCTTGGACAGCAACGCTGCCTGGTCCCGGCAGCTGCTGAGTGCCACAGCCATGCATTAACAGACAGGGCAAGATCTAAGATTATTTTTCCTTTGTCTGCACGGAGTGAATTAGTTTGATAATCTCCTAGGCAGAGGTTGAAAATAGGATGCCTGTGCCTCTTAAATATTCCTGATCCGTAACGGGTGCGGACAGCTGGGTTACACTTCTCATCTCTCTGTGGAGGAAAAAAGACGCCCACTGGGACTATTTCCAAATCTCCCCAGGGCTGAGAAGCACACTGGAAATCTCTGGAAGAGGTGTGTTGCCCTGCTCCCATGGGTGTCCAGGGAGAACTCATACCTCTGTCCCTCTCCCACCCCTCCTGTCTCCTGGGGTGACCTTTCCACTTACCTGCGTGTTTCACTTCATTAATAAAGCTTTGTTCCCAAGCACAAAGTGGACTCCGGGTATTTTCAGGGAGGGAAAAAAGGCAAAAAACAAAAGTGCTTTCCATCCTACCAATTTCCGCTTGGGGCTTGTCCTTGCTTGGAAGGACAACACATTTTTAAAATTCACAAGTGTCAAAACCAAAGGGTTGCTCCTGAGCAGAGCTGGTGTTTCCTGCCCCTTTCTCCAGCCAGGAGGGCACGGAACCGCCCGGCCCCGCTGCGGTGGGGTACAGCAACCCGTGCCCTGGGCTGGTGCTCGGGATGCCGGCGCGAGGGAAACAAGGGGTGGCACAAGGGAGATGGGTGCCGTGCTGCAACAACCAGGAGTGAGTGGCAATAGCTCCCCTCTCGCGCTTTTTCTGATACACCAAGAGAGAAAAGTCCAGAATTCGCCACTGCTTTCAAATGCAAAATGGGACCTGTGACGCACAGATGAGCACTGACCGGTCAGAGGCTGTGCTGGATGCTTCTTGGTGTCTATCAGACTACAAACAGGCACCTTCGTGTGCTCTTGGCCTCTGCCTCACACCTTGCACAAGCTGGCAGTGCTGTGGTGGATTAAGGGTACTGCAGAGGGGACATTCTTGTGCCACGGCTGTGAGGGGCTGGGTGGACCTACTTCTGAATCTCTCACTTGCAGGGTTTATAAGACAAGCACGGGAGCTTTTTCTCCCACCCTTAAATCATAGGACACTCCATGCCTGCTTTGCTTTAGTTTCATGCTGTTTTATGGTTGAACAGCAATGTGCAGTTAGAACCTCTGGAGGTGAGTAGAGGCTCATCCTTCCCTCTGAGGTCCCTCCCATGAGTGCTTCTTGGAGCTTGCTCAGAGTCACCCTGTGTCCAGCTTTGGAGTCCTCAGCACAAGAAGGACATTGGAGTGGGTCCAGAGGAGGCCACTGAGATGCTGTGAGGGCTGGAGCCCCTCTGCTGGGAGGACAAGTTGCCCAGAGAAGCTGTGGCTGCCCCATCCCTGGAGGTGTTCAAGGCCAGGTTGGATGGGGCTTGGAGCAGCCTGGGCTGGTGGGAGGTGTCCCTGCCCATGGTAGGGGGGTTGGAACCGGATGATCTTTGAGGTCCCTTCCAACCTAAACCATTCTATGATTCTATGATTTATCACTGCTGCTTTTCACAGCTCTGGAAGAACTCCATCCTGCCAGAAGATTGGAAGATATTGTACAGCAGGTAGGAACCAAATTCTAAGTCCAGGTAAAATGACAGCAGAAAATAATAATTAGTACTACTAATAATAATTTGGATAGCAGTTTTCCATGAAAGAGCTGCAAAGGCATCTTTCAGGGTATTCCCAGGCAGGGAGCACTGTGCGGCACAGGTGAAACTTGTCTTGCCTAGCACAGAGTCATTACAAAAACAAACAAGTAGGAAGGAAATTCCCCATTTGGAGCTGGAGGAAATTCAGCCCTGGATGAGTCTAGTCTGGTCCTGACTCTGGGAACACGATCAAGACGACTCGTTATTCCATCACACCCTGTCTCTGCAAGTGAAGGGGACACACAAATTAAACAAAATAGTGACAGTGACATCAGGGTTAAAGATGTCTATTTGATCTCCTTATTTGACAGGGATATCCCTATTTGATATCTCTATTTGATAACCATGGTCCCTTTGAGATGTTGGGATAAGACCTACCAGGGCAGCTGAGGGATGTAGGGGCTGTCAAACCTGTTTTTTTATCAGCGTGGAGGAAAAAGAGTTTTCACAGCGTGTGGAGGAGAATACTGACCACCACGGGCTCCTTGTGGCTTTTTCTCATGCTGCCCCATTTAGTGCACTTCGTACAGTTTGATTTTGTTAAGTCACGTTCCCAGAATTTGGCTCTCCACGAGCAATGGAGAGGCCCAGGGGGGAATACAGTCATTTCTTTCGCGAGCAATGCTCTCCCTGGCATGCCTGATGAATCATATTTTCTGACACAGAAAAAAAAAAATAAAATCCTATTTCTGGGTAAAGACACGTGGCTGTCCCTCCATGGCTTCCACAAGTCCAACGCAAATGTGAAACATAAGGCCTTTCCAACGGTTTAGTTTATTTTCATTCTTGATACCAGAAAATTGGAGTGATGTTGGGCGGCGATGAAAATGGTTTATTCTCAAATATTTTTGGCACCCGTGAAAGCGGTTGGCAATTTTTCAGGTGTCGCGGTGTGGCGCTTTGTACCACGGCACCAGATTTACCGCTCACCTCCCAACTAATTAAAACCTGTACCCTAAAAAGAGGATTGGGGCTGCCTCTGAGCAGCGAGGTCGGGAAAGGCAGGAGGAGTGGAAAGCATCATGAAGGAGGCTGGGAGAAAAAGTAACCAGCGTTTTTGCCATTTCTGACAAAGCCCGACTTGCCTGATGAGCAAAGCGCCTGTTCCCAGCGGGGTACTCTCCTTGGGAAGGCAGCCAGGTTATTAAATATTTCTCGTTATGAAATAATCCAAGGGGGAGAAACTAACCCTGAGACCAGATCTTCACTTCAACAGACTGCGGAGAAGGAGGAAAGTGAGTACAAGCGAACCCATTGCATCCAATGGCAGTGATGGTAATTTCTTGTCACCACCCTGTTAGGAGGCTGGATGATAATTGGTTAGATACTATTCTTGAAAAGATTGTATTCTGTGTCTTCCACTATTTATCATAACGTATCCTGCGACGACACAGAGGTAATGCTCCCAATGTCACAGCCAAGGGCCGTTAGAGAAGTAGAGCTGAGGCCGAGTGTGTGCCTTTAATACAGAGTAAAGCATTCAATCAGTGTGAAAATGTGAAATTCTTCCCTGCAGAAGCAGCAGCCTTTAAACACCACATCTTTTCATGTCAGCCTTTTTGCTGGGCATGTACCTGCCATGGCCGGTGGTCGCTCCCCGACACAGCCGAGAGCCACCTGCTAACGGCGTTTCCATCCGCTCTGCCCGCGCTCCTGCCCCCTCTGCCCTCCCGCCGCTCTTGCCTGTGCTCACATGTCAGGATGTAGATAAACGATGGTGGGGATAGGGGCAAAACTCTGGGCACAGCTGACCCATGGCCCCCTGCAGTGCTTGAACTTGACCTGGCCTCCGATGAAAAAATACCTGCTTAAAGAGCCCGCTGTGGCCGTGCAGTTACTTATCTCTTCCTCAAATGCTCTCTCTCGTCTATTTTAATTTATTTCTTGCTCTAGCAATGTCTTGTCTTAGCTTTTGACTCTGGTGCAGCCTTGTCGACCACGTGCGAAGATTAAAGGGCTGCAGCAAGACCCCTACATGACACCGGGGTGAATGGGGTCCTCTCCCGCTCCTGACACATGGCAGCTGTAAACCTCTCCATTTTTTCCAGGGGAGAAAGAGCTCATCGGACCTGCAGCTTTCTGAGACAAGGGCGTGGGAATTTAGGACACCGCAAACTTTCTTCTCTTCCACACGCTTCCAGGTGGGTAGTTAGCTTGAGCTTAGTAGTCATCCTGAGATGGAGTTTGCCTACTTTTCAGGACTTTTGAGCATGGTGCCTTGTGCTGTTTTATGTGAAAGCTTCTAAAATCAAAATGAAGTGCTGAAATGTTCTTTCATAAAGGAGAACATCATCTCATTTCCCTTCACTGTGGGAGGTTTCTTCCGCGATGCATACTGTTCTCTGGGGTGGTTCGTGGGGGCAAAACCTGCATCCGAACATGCTGCTGGTGTGGTCTTCACGATGTGTGAACTTCACTTTAAGGTCAGTAAATTTGTGTGTATTTAAGTGATGTTAGCCCTGTTCCTTTCTACTAGAAAAAAAGTCGTTTACAAATAGCTACCATCTGGTGATATCTGGGGTACTGCTTGTTTCCGGACATATTCCAAGGGAAACTCTGTGGTATCTACGCTCTTCTTCTGCAGAATCCTTTCCTGGACGTTGGGTGACTAGTGATAACACCGAATGGGTTGTCTTCGGAACTAAACAGGACGACTTCTGCTCTGCGCGATCATTTCCCTACAGACAGCACAGCAAAGCTGCTGGGAGTATTCAGAGTGATTATTCAGTATTATTTTTTAATTTCTTAATGGACGGGTAGGGTTTGTGGGGTTGGCCATGCAAAGACGGGAGGCTCCACCTCTCACATTTGGATATTCTGATTATGTGTATAACCTGCAAATCATTTCTTTAAAAACAAAACACCATCACTTAGAAGCAACGTGGCTTTTTTCTTGCATGCAAACAACTAAGCAGAAGGAGAGCCTGCTTCTTTGCAGTCTCGGTGCTTCTATATGCCCTATGCTGCCTCTAACCTTATGGGAGATTTGATAATTTATTTTCAAGGAGTGGAGTGTTTAAATGTGCAGGTTATCAAAGTTCTACGTATGAAAATATATCATCGGTTTTCTTCTAAGTGCTCCCACTGCTCTGCCGTAAGTAAATACACTGTCAGTAGAGCCTGTTCTCCTGTGGTTTGACCAAATTGTATTGTAGAACAAGGACCAGCTTTTGACATTGTTTTCGGGTGGGTTTTTTTTTAAAACAAACTGTAAAATGGTGCATAAATTGGTACCACACGTAGGATTTCCTGAATCAGACAAAACTTATAATGGCAACACCTTTGGTAAGATAGAAAAGAAAGAGAGCTTAGCGTTTGGATTGTCACTCGTTTCCGATAACTCTTTTGTAAATATTTGAATGATGAAGAATATCATGTTTCTTCCAGCTGTTAAAATAAAAGAGCATCCAAGCTTTTCGGGTGACACAGAGTCACGAGCCCATGCCCTGGCCTGAGGAGATGAGTGCAGGTACAGGGCAGTGCCCCCCAGTCAACCAGTACCGACACCAAAGCGTGGCTGGCAGGGCTCGCTGTGGCTTGCGGGAAGACGCGGCAGAAAACAGGACAAAGCATTTGCTGGAATAAATTAAGACAAGTGACCAAAACCTTCCAAATTATAGTTGAGGAGCAGACAGTGACCAGGATTACGCTTTCCAGTGCAGCCCATTTTATGTAATACTCAGCTGCAGAATAAGCCTCAGCAGTGACCTGGTTTAGAAGACAAATATTTAAAAGTCAGTTCCAGTAAATATAGTTGTTGTCACCTGCTTCAGTAAGTACGGCTACACTGAAAATTTCAACCCAGGCGGTCCTAGATGCTGAAGGGACTAATGAGAGCGACCAGAGCAGCATGCGTAATTCTTACTCTGCTCAGCAGCTTATGAAACAGAAGTAAACGGGTGACCTGGCATGAACCGCTTCCTGGGACAGCCTGTAAAAATTCATCTCGCTTCATTATTGATGACCTCTTTTTCAGCGGAATGTTTGCCTGCAACCAAGAACTCTGGAGAAGCGCAGCAAACCAAAGAACCATTTAAACCGATGCATTTGTTCGCCGCCCGTAGGAGATATTCGCTCGGATTTTAAATAAGCACCTGACTTAAAAGAATAATAATCATGTGATTAAATTATTTATACTTGAAACCAACTTGCAGATGCTTTTGTCTGCTAAAAAATACATGATCTCTGAAGGCTTCAGAGAATTAAAACACAGATTGCGTGTCTGAGGATGTTTTGCAAATCTTACTTAATCACAATGAAAGACATGGGAATAAACCAGCATCCTTTTTATTTAAAAAAAAAAAAGACATCCAGTTGCGAGTTGAATACTGCTGTTGCCCAGAACAGTCTTGTAGTCGGATGGCTTTCAGATCAGGTCTTCGTGTTTTTAGAACCAAAAGAAGAGACCAGTCTCTCTGACGTTGCAGGTATCTGTTGTGGTGCTTCCGTCACACTTTTAGGAGGCAGAAGGGTTCGCGGCGGGTTTGTTGTCGTTGTTCTGAGCCCAGCTCTGGCAGAGTTCAAGTGAACAGACACCTACCCCCTTAACACAGATTGTCGCATCCAGCTCTTGGCACCCAACAAGGTGTTCAAGCTTGAAGTGATTTTTCTTTCCCTCCTGTATGTCCTGAAACCTGCGTCTGATTCCACCCAGATTCCAAAGTCTGTCGGAATCTGTAGTTGGCAAGTCATTGCCTGGTGAGCGTTCCCTACCCTACTGTTTTGGATCCAGTTAGCTCCAGAAGCTGCTGGGAGATGGGATATACAAGCCTTGGTAGCTTCTGCTGGACAACAGCTTAGCAGTAAAGATGCTATAAGAGTAGCTACTCTAATTTTCTGGAGAAACCTACCATAACAGCTTGTTTGCTGAGTGACCTGAAAAATTACAGTCCAATAATGAGAGGAATAAAATGGGAAAAGACCTGGTACGTCTGCACTGCAACCCCCTCTGACTGCTTTAACGAGTTTCAGAGCAAAGCAAACACGATCATCCTCATAAGAGAGGGTCATGGCAGTAAGTAGCATGGAAAGCTGCATTCAAAATTGGGTGAAATCACCACTGAGTATAAACACAGTAAACAGCAGTAGAGCCTGGGCGTCTGTCTGTTTGCATCTGCCTTGAGGGCAGTAAGGACAAGTCCAAAAGTGCTAAGTTCCAGAAACGTATTTCTTCCTATTTTTATGTCTTGCTTAAAAAAAGTAGAAAGAGGCAAATCTGGTGATGAAAAATACCCAATATTCACACCTAAGTTAAAAGTAACTATCTTTTGGACGGGTAATGTATTTAGGACAACACAAAGCAACTCCTTCAGACATACAGGTTAGGTACAAAGTTTCCTGTACGGGAGAGCGGTAGATGCCTCCAGAGAGCCTCTCCAGACTGAATGAGATGCACAGATGGGCAAATACTCCAGTGAGTAAAAACATGAAAAGTCACAAAAGTGGTGCATTCAATAATCGTATTTAAATTACTGCCTGATGTTGAGCCACAGATAAATTTCATGCTTGGAAGGGCTCTGTCTACAGACACCTATTTTCTCCAAAAGAAAGGGTTTTTTACAGTTTTCAGCCCGTCAATACGCTACACTACAGCATCAAAAACTGCGATAGCACAAGTATGTAGGAATAGTCCTTCAACAGTTCGCTGGTTTGTGAAAAATAAATACAGAAAATTGTCCTGAGTACCTTGTTCAGAACTTGTTCTGAGCTATGTTTAAATTAGTACAAGCACAATTGCTAGATACTGGTTAAATACCTGTTAAGTTGGAAATGAAGCAACAAAAGATAAATTAAAAAATAAAAAAGTATGTCTATTCCATTACTAATCACACAACTTTCTGATTCGTTTTCTGTTAGTAACTCTTACAGAACATGTAAATGAGATACGGTACATCAATGGGCCTTGAGACATAACTAAAGAGAAATGTGATCAATAAAAATGGTAAATGAGATGAGACACATGGAAGTAAAACTTCTATTAATATGTGCAAGAGAGCATTTAAAAATTAACGGTAAGGAAATGTATTAGTACAAATCTGCATCTACAAGTAAGCACACTCTAGAAAAACAGGGTTTTCCTGATTGCAGGTGTGATACTTTGAGAATAAAATGACTGAAATGTTTTCGCTGTAGAAAATTTTATAACCTACACCATTACTAGCAAGAGTGTATTTAGAAAAAAAAGTGTCAGTCCCTGAGCCAGCAGGTAAGAACCTAGAAGATATTTATATCTCTCTCTCTATATTTAAAAATAAAATTTAAAAAAATTAGTGATGCTTTTAGCCATAAACTCATAAGAGTAACACAACTGCAGCAATCAATCTCGGGAAGAGAAGGGGGAGAAGTAAGTCATGGAGGGATAAACTTCTCT
The DNA here is from genome assembly GCF_965231255.1 of Vanellus vanellus. Taxonomy (NCBI): domain Eukaryota; kingdom Metazoa; phylum Chordata; class Aves; order Charadriiformes; family Charadriidae; genus Vanellus; species Vanellus vanellus. The sequence goes on along the minus strand of NC_138914.1, from coordinate 25,340,683 downwards.
CAATTTGCAACTTGAATTGCTGACAGGCGCTCAGTACCAGTTTAGCAGGTACAGTTCACCCAGTAGCCTCCAGTTTTCCAGTTGGGCCTCGAAAAGGCAGCACTTCTAACAGGGTTTCCAGAAATATATACAATGCACAGAATACGGAGCACAGCAGTTCATATTAAAAAACTATTAGCAATAAGGTTATTTGTGTGTCTGAGCACAAAGGAGAAGGAAATTTTAAGCATGGTCCAGAGACAAAGAAATACGAGCAAAACTGGATGAAAGATTGCCCACTGCTGCTGTTTGTCTCATCTTCACTTTAGCTAGAGTGGAAAAAAGAATAAAAAAAAAAAAGAAAACAAGGCACAGCTGTCTTTGCACACTGCAAAAGAAGACCACTGCTGCGCTATGGAGTACATCAGTTTGGTGCCAAGTGAGTGAAATAAAGGACAACGTGACCGTGCCAGAACTGAAGGCCTGCCGCTTCCTCCTATGCTGGAAATGACAAACTGCCACAAAACCCAAAAGGTGTGGAAAATGGGAAGTCCTGTGAAGCGCCACCTTGTTTGATGAGCTTATGCCACTTCTCTGAGAAAAAAAAAATAAGTTTCTACAGAAATTGAAATGCTTGAAACGCTACTATTCCAGAAAAACAATGTCTTTGGGTCAAAATCAACCTTTCCGTAGATGCTGAACAGTTAAAACATTAACACACTGGAAAATTTTAGGTGCACAAATGGTTGTTGGAAACGAGAAAGCTGTTCTGTCTGTCCAGCTTCTTCAGATTACTTTTTTTTTCCCCACTGTGTCCAAGCGTAACTGGCTCAAGCGTAAACAGCATCTACGGAAGAATGAATGCTTCGGGTCTCTGAAATACAAAACAAAGATATCGAGATGTTGGTGACACAGGAATTACAGTAAATGACAAATTCCCCTTAAAGGGGGAATTAAGTGTTTTTTGGAAAAGTGTGCATAATAGTAAAGGTGAAGCTAGAAAATGGTGGCCACTCACATCTCTCAGAGTTTTGAGGAGATTGTGGCAGCAGACTGAAAAAGACTTATTTTTCAAGTTATGCTCAGATGACCAGGTGCTTTTAGCACGGGCAATATGTACAAATGAGTAAACAACAAAGGTAGTGTTCCAAAGCAATTCAGAACTTCCACGTTTAACAAACCTGGAGCGAAAAGACACAGGTCCCAGATACCACATTTGGCCACGTTATTAGGAAACTGCACGTGCGAGGAGCATGAAGGCAGGATCACTCAGCTGCTGGTTTTGTACAGATGTAAACTTGCTTTCAACATCCTTTGGTCTTAGCCTCTACCCGAGGGTACGCAAAACAGCTACTGCTTCTCCTTTATTGAGGCACTGCAAGTTTATTAAACCGATTTCAGCAGTAGATACCAACCGTGTTTATGTATGTGAGCAAATACTCTGGCTGTGCATAGTGATATGGGATATACGATTTATAGCTGTACGAGATAGTAGCAGCCACAAGGCAGAACTGTGTTTCCTGCTCTTATGATGATGTCAGACAAGTTACATGTGAATGGTTTTCTCATTTAAGACCTAGCTTTCTAACTAGGGATTCCACAACTCCAGTCAAATTAAGCCACAAACCCCTTTGAGTTGCCAGTTCGTGGAGAGCAGAAGGAATAGCAGAGGAGAAACACCAACACAAACGCTGCAAAGAGCCTCCTCCTGCAGATGGTGCCAGCTAAGTGGTAAGACATCGCACAAAACCAGTGCCGTTTCCATAAAACTTAGCCACATATGTGTCTGAAGGAAGGGGAAAGGAGACAGAGTCCATGGACAGGTGGGAGAAATTGGCAGGAGGATGCACTTCATGTGTTTAAAGAGCTACTGTGCGGTAATGTTCAGAAGCCAGGCTGGCATCTTAGGGCTGCCCAGAGCTGAATTGGCTTCTAACACACAAACCAGATGTCCTGCAAGCTCTGTAACAGCTGCAGCGCTCTCCAAAGCACTTCAGAATTGAGTTCTGCTGTACAGAAATACAGCAGTGGCATTTGGGAACCACTGCAGAAGCTGCATCTCCTAAAAGCCAGCCAGAGATCGAAAAGGGAGCAGAGCCGGCACCGGTACTGGGGATAATCAGTAAGGCACCTCGTTAGAGAACACGGTACTAGTAGAGAAATAGCCGATGAATAGCTCACCTGTCCAGTATCTTGGTAAGGCAAGGTGTGGGATACCTGGCTTCTGGATAGTAGCTGACTTCTCAACATACCATGACATTCAGGCACTAACTGGCGTGGGACTGGATTGTCAGCTCATCTCCCTCTCTACTCAGCACACACCGCTGTGATAAGCAAAAACCGCTTCTCCTCTCTTCCCTCTTATGTTTTTCTTTCACTGTATCAAAAAGAGGCATGGCTGGGATTCTGGTTATGCCACCTTGTTCATTATTTGAATTTCTTGATGCCTATTTCAGCTTCTTGTCTCTGCCTCTGTTCCTGGCTATTGTGCGTGTCTTTTTCCTGTGAAGAAAGCTAAAATTCCAATAATCCTCCATTCAGTTCTCTTGGCTTTGCCAGTGCAGTTTTGTGGTTAGTGTTTCAGTGTTGTTTTAACATGTACTGCTGAGATGGACGTTCTACCTATAATTCTGAAAATATCTCGGATAATCTATGTGCTCTTTGCTGCTAAAATTATTTTTTTATTAGTTTATTTGTAGAGACTGCAGCCAGATAATACAATAAAACTATCTTGTTTCACTGCCAGATTTCACAGGTTTTTGTTAAAGCAGATGATTCCACCCACACCCTGAAATAAATGAATTTCATTCTTTATCTTCCTAGTAATTTGTTGTACTGATTTCCCCCCCATCCTTTTTTGAGTCCTGATAGATTTTTGACTGGTTTCTGTTCTTGTTACAGATTTCTGTTGTGCCATTCATCTTCAGATTGGGGGTTTAAATGCCTTGTATCTCCTTTTTCATGGAGAAAGGGTTTCATCTAGAAGTTAAACAGATAACGTTACGTGTATGAGCTGGCTGCGTAATGGCCGTGTACTGTGGCTTGCCAGGAAAATCAAGTAACTCCTTCTCAGGCAAGTCTTCTGAATGTGCTTTGAGATTTGGAAGATAAAGAGCCAGAGCAACGTTGGCACACGCAGACTTAGCAGTGCTATTTTAAAGGCAGATGTTGGACTACAGTGCTTGTTGGTCTACCAGCCTGCAATTTAGGTTTACCTCCTCCCAAATTATTCATCATAGATAGCTATGATGCTAGGAAGATACCCATTTTGATTCTCACAACTCCTATATTTATCCTTCCATATAAGTAAATAACAAACTTTAAAAGGCAGGTAGAGCAAACAATATTGTTCTAAATGACCGCGTGTATCAAGCGAAGTGACAGTGCACGTCTTTGCAGGCTGAGTCTCCCACAAAACACAAGCCCTGCAGCTTGGGAGGACAGAAAAGCCATGCTGTCTGCACAGGAACTGCAGGGCCCCAGTGGTGTCTAGTATTGTATGTTGGACTTAATAGCCTTAGTTGAATAAAGATTAATCTTCAGTGTTCATAACAGACTGGACGCAGTATATTGCAAACCTTCCTTAAAAAAGGAACAGGCATTTGGAGGAAGCAAACCAATATTATTTCCCTTCTTGGCTAAGTCAGCAGTGAGGAAAAGGAGTAGCTAAGCCAGAAGGACAATCTTTACACTTCCCATGCGTGACACATACGAGGGGCCCCTGACAGAGTAAGATGCTGCCATCAACTTTTGAACTCTACATTGACAAATACGCTGTAATAACTTAGCAGTTCCTCATAGCTTTTGCTTTTGCAGTAGTATGAAGTAAAATCCTTTATCTGCAAAGGCTAGAACTGTAGGGATAAGCTCACGGCTATGTTTAAAGCTATGCCCTAGCGTACACCGCATTCGTGTATGCTATGCTCTATACCTTACGGTGCAGAGACCACACTCACCTTGTGCTCACTGTCTTGACGCTGACTCAGCAACTGGCTTCTGCACTCCAAAGGCAGTGATAAAAATATTCACAACTACTATAATGAATACTAGTCCAGTTGCAAGGTTGTTGAGGAAATCCAGCTTTCCATGTTTTGCAGGGTTGTTAAGGTCATATTTTACTTCAAAGAGAAAGGAAAAAAAGAACGTTTTAATTATATGTATATTTCAAAATCCAGAATAAAAGTCTTCACTACTCATGTAGTTCAAGGATTTCTCTTACACTGAGCTATTTGCATCAGTCATACTTAAAAGGGAAGTAAGATTCTGCAGTGTCAGTAGAAGTGCTAAGGGAAGATCTTTAACCACAAGGAGTCTATTAGATTCCAGTAATTAGCATCTAATCTCTGTGGCTGCACATGGGAAGTAATGGATACCCAAACACTACTAGGAAACCTCTGAGTTCTTGATCTTTTGAAATCTAGTTTTGTTGCAGACTTTAAGCGTTTAAAAATTATTTCAGTCGAATACATGAAGCTTGAAGCCCCCACAGGGTGGAATGAAGTTCAATTTCTATGGCTAAAAGGCTGCAGGTTCTTCATAGACAACCCAATCTCTTTACCAGTGCTAGGTTTTTTTGTACTGGTGCCCTTCCCCAGCTGTACTCCCTGCTTTTGCACTGACTGTGTTTTTATAAAGCAAAGGCGTTTTATCTGTTAAACAGAGGAAGATCTCAAAGCAGCGTAGCTGCAGTCCTTTTTACAGAGAGCATCAGCTGTGTAAACATTTTCTTTTGTTTCTTGCAGTTGTTTTTTGGTTGAACTGCTAATGGGAGTGAGGGAGGAACACACGAGAGAGATAGCACTGATTTACTGTACGCTTTGATTCCAGGCCTTGGGAAAATGTATAAATGAGTTACATTGGGCTGATAATAGACCTGACGACAGAGTAAAGCACGTGCTTGTACAGGACAGCAAGAAGCCTGGGGGTGCTTGCCTGGCATCACGCAGAAACCCAAGACTTTCCTCTGTCTCTGTTCTCTTGCAGTAAGGGCTCTGCAACTCAGACCTTCTGCTCGATTTCTTTGATGCTGGTGGAATGAGCGCTGACGAATTCTGGAGCATGTTTTGAGAATCGTTTTTGTCTTTTAAGACTCCTAGTTCTTAAATGTATAGATCACTGGAGCTTGTGTGTGCACGTACAGGACATGTGAGAGAAAGTTTATACCTGACAAGTTTTTACAGCAACATAAATAAAACTTTGAGCTCCTTCTGCTTGGCACATCCACAGGTGTGTAGCTTACGACTCTACTGCATGAGATGAGATAAACTTTGTTATTTGTTTTTAACATAAGGACCCTGTCAACACTGCAGAACTTAACCACAGAACCGAGACTGGCTTGCTGAAGCAGTTAAGTAGAAGTGGTGGCAAACACACTCGTGAAGTATTAAAAGCCAGGTTCGCCTGGTGTCCCTAATTAGGAAGTCTAATGCTGTTTTGGTTTAAAGGAATTCTGGGCGCCTGTTCAAGTCCTGTTTGCTAAAGCAATATAGTCAAACTTCACAGGCCAGTCAAAGCACTGAAGAACAGCGTGGGGGGAACTATCTGAAAAGCTTTAGCTACTGCACACCTGTGTGGACATGAAATAATTTAAGCTCAGCACTACTTAACCCTGAAAATGAGTTTATACGTGTCTGTAAAGCATCTGGAGCTACGTGGATGCTTGCATCCCAACAGGACCTGGAAGGACTCTAGTACTGCCACGTGAATGAAGGAGAATAAATGAAATGGAATAATTAATCCTGAAGTATGGAAGAAAAACATTTCAGACAGTTGGTTTGAAAAAGCAAAGGCAATAATGGCCTAATGTGTTTTGTGAGTTAAAAGAAACCGGGCTCAAAGGAAAATTGACACTTTCAGAGTTGTCCCTTTGTCCAAATAAGGGCCACAGAAGACAAGTATTGCTTGTCAGTTTAGGCGGTGCTCTAAATTTTGAAGTAGAATTGCAGCAATCCTATCTTTGTGATTATAGTACTGAAGATGATGGGTGTTTGTGAAAACGTTCTTAAGAACAGTTATTCTTTAAGTATTTTATTACAGTGGGATTAGATTACTATGATTTCATGCCACTTAAACTATTTCAAGACATTCTTTGCATTTCTTCCAAAATTTAAGATTACCAAATCACTTTCAAGGAGAAGTTTGCTGAATGTTTTTCAAACTGTTTTTGTGAAAGGCTCTTTGGAAGAAGTAAAAGCTTTTAATCCCTAGTAGAGAACCGTGAGAACTGGTAGCTCCAGGGATAAACCTCAAGGAAAGAAACTTGATGGTTGCAGACTTTTGTTTGGACTTGTGAGAGCTTGTAAGAGGCACAATTTTGAGGCTGGACAGAAAGGCAAACTGTTCCTTCAGGCCAAAACTACCAAATACACATTGTGAAAAGCAAGTTCTTCCTATGATGCCTGTATCTTTGTACCTTCATATCCTATTTCCTATCCTCAGTACTTTTGAGCTCAGCACGACAGCATCGCTCCAAGAGCATACCGCCGTACGCCGAGTGCTTTGTCACCCTCGGTACGCCAAACCTACAGCCACTGCTGACTGCAGAGCGCAGGCTGAACTACTGAGGCATCTCACTGCTTTCTAAGTGGTCTGTGAACTCTACCTCAGCCCAACTTTGGAGATGGGCTGCTGGGTACTCTCTTCACTCTCAGTGCGACAACGATAAAAGTCACAGAGACGGAAGCCGCTTTGGCAACGTCTGGCAGAAACAAACATTAAAAAGCAATTTGTCAGCATATACTGAGAAATTATTGCCTAACAAAAAACTGGGAACTTGTTTACAGCCTCAAAGCCTGCTTAACTGAAACAACCACCAGGGAGATGCCTTCAACCAAGAAACAGGTAACTGTTTTGCTGATTTTTCCATGACTCTCTTCCCACATCCACCAGTATCATCAGGTTGCTTTTTCCAGTCCCCTTCTGGAATCTCCTCTGAGCCAGGATCTGTATTTTGCTCTTGTACCAACTCTACCAAATGCAGAGACAGCTGTATTCTGTCTCTTTCGTAAGAAAAAGCTGTGTCAGCTGCATGTCAATATTACAAGCCTGATGCATCCTGGTTTCCTAGGAACTTCCTCCTTGAACAGAAAGTTTTTTTCAGTTGTGCTAAAAATGGAACATTGAAAGACTAACAGAGATGCCAAAGGTGGCACCTATAGCTTAGTAAATGCCATGTGTGAACTCTGGCTATCACCTTCAAGGCTTCTCATTCACGGTAGACTTAAGATCTGTCATATAGTACCCATTTATTTAAAGGGAAAGATTTCAAAAAAGTTATGAGAATAAATGATCATATACCACTAGCAAAAGAAGTGATCCATAACTGTTTCCTGCCAGTGAAGGCATCATTTATTTCATTGAATAATGGGGTTCAACTGATGCTGAAACCGAAACATTTCCTCTGATTTCCACAAGTATTTTTGACTTACTCTCCAAATTTATGGTGTAGGGTTTGGATGCTGCTAATGAATGTTGCAGGTTTGCAGCAACTTTGCAAAGTGCCACTGGATTCTTTATACATTTTGCCTTGCAAAGGCATGGGGGAAAATATCACAGTAGGTTAAGATAGCAAAGAGAAGTACTGAAGATTTGTTTAAGGTCAAAGCAGAAAACACAGCTTTCCAGAAGAGTGCTGTCTCTCCACTCTCTGTGGAGCTTTGGTTGGGCTTTTTTTGGTAATTCATGCTCTCTTAGTGATGACAGTGTTTTAGAAACGAGCCTGGTTTTATAGCCACTTAGATCAAAATTCTGCCTTACAGAATAAGGCAGAGGGTGTAGGACATACGTATACCACTAATTTAGCAATACTAACTTAAAATACCTAATTTTTAGTGATAAGTACTAGTTCTTGGCCACTAGCCATCATATTTGAGAAGTCGTGGTGGTCTGGCGAGGTTCCTGATGACTGGAAAAGGGGAAACATAACCCCTATTTTCAAAAAGGGAAATAAGGAAGACCCAGGGAACTATAGACCAGTCAGTATCACCTCTGTGCCTGGCAAGATCATGGAGCAGATCCTACTGGAAACTCTGCTGAGGCACATAGAAAACAAGGAGGTGATTGGTGACAGCCAGCATGGCTTCACCAAGGGCAAGTCATGCCTGACAAATTTGGTGGCCTTCTATGAAGGGGTTACAGCGGCAGTGGACAAGGGAAGATCAACTGATGTCATCTACCTGGACTTGTGCAAAGCGTTTTACACTGTCCCACATGATATCCTGGTCTCTAAATTGAAGAGACATGGATTCGACAAATGGACCACTCTGTGGATACAGAACTGGCTGGACAGTCGCACTCAAAGAGTTGTGGTCAACGGCCGCGACACTGAGTCCAAGTGGAGAGCAGTGACAAGTGGTGTTCCTCACAGATTGGTACTGGGACCTGTACTGTTCAACATCTTTGTCGGCAACATGGACAGTGGGGTCGAGTGCACCCTCAGCAAGTTTGCCGATGATACCAAGCTGTTTGGCGAGGTAGACACGCTGGAGGGGAGGGATGCCATCCAGAGTGACCTGGACAGGCTGGAGAGGTGGGCCCAAGCCAACCTCATACAGTTCAGCAAGGCCAAGTGCAAGGTCCTACATCTGGGTTGGGGCAATCCCAAGCACAAATACAGGCTCGGCGGGGAATGGCTGGAGAGCAGCCCTGAGGAGAAGGACCTGGGGGTGCTGATTGACGAGAAGCTCAACATGAGCCAGCAGTGTGCGATCGCAGCCCAGAAGGCCAACTGTATCCTGGGCTGCATGAAAAGAAGTGTGGCCAGCAGGTCACAGGAGGTGATTCTGCCCCTCTACTCCACTCTCGTGAGACCCCACCTGGAGTACTGCATCCAGCTTGGGAGTCCCCAACATATGAAGGACATGGACCTGCTGGAGCGTGTCCAGAGGAGAGCCACGGGGATGATCCAAGGGCTAGAGCACCTCTCCTATGAGGAGAGGCTGAAAGAGTTGGGGCTGTTCAGCCTGGAGAAGAGAAGGCTCCAAGGAGATCTTATTGCGGCCTTCCAGTCCCTAAAGGGGGCCTACAGGAGAGCTGAGGAAGGACTTTTTACTAGGGCATGTAGTTATAGGACGAGGGGGAATGGCTTTAAACTGGAAGAGGGGAGATTTAGATTACATATCAGGAAGAAATTTTTCACTTTGAGGGTGGTAAGGCACTGTCCCAGGCTGCCCATAGAAGCTGTGGCTGCCCCATCTCTGGAGGTGTTCAAGGCCAGGCTGGACGTGGCCTTGGGCAACCTGGTCTGGTGGGAGGTGTCCCTGCCTATGGCAGGGGGGTTGGAACTCGATGATCTTCAAGGTCCTTTCCAACCTAAACCATTCTATGATTCTATGATTCTTGTGTCTCACAGCATTATATTAATACTGCATAGTGGAACCTCTATTTTCAAGAACAGCAAAGATGCTGCATTGAACTTCTAGGAATGTGAAGGTCAGTAATTCAACAATGAAGACATAAAGGGGAGAGTGGAGTAAGGCAGGGAGCAGGAAACTGATTCTACAGCTGTCTCATTAAATGTGCCCAAAGCACACACTAACACACCTCCTATTTGAACTCATTATCTCAAAATGATTTCTAGCATACGTTAAATGTATTGCATCACATCTCTTTGGTAGAAAGCAGAAAAGGTTTCCCTAGCAATAAGCAGAATTCAAGATAATCTATTTATTGTCCCAGGATGTTTCTCCAACTGTGTTTTCGTACTATACATAATTTCAAATTTTTTGACTGAAATCATAGTACATGGATAATAGATGAGGTACGTTCTTACGGTGAAATCTTGTTCCAAGTAGCCTATTTTTCTTTTTAGGTTTAATTTCAGTTTAACACAGGTTTGAAAATTAACAATAACAAGTACATTTCTACCAGTCTCCACCTAGAGATTTAGGATGCTTCAATAATTTCCTAAATTTAAAACTAAGGTTTTTTTTTTTTCATTATTGTCAAGCCTTTGCTAGCAAACCTTTGATTTGAGTGCAGAAACACAGACAAACTGAAAACAATATGCCACACCAAATGAATATGTACATTCAACTTTCACTTCTGTTTCAGAGTTCTTATGGTCACAATACATTCTTACAGTACTACTTATATGACCGATATGGAAAAAATACATTTCAGTCACAAGATTAAGTAACAGGTCTTGCCAGAAACAGTATTATGAAACTAGGCAGGCTGCATGATCCTATCTGGCCTATTAATTTTTCTTTTACACTATTTCATCATTTTCCTTCCTCCTCAGGCCTTCTGAAAAGATAAATATCCGTGCTCTGGGCACATAAGTATGAGGAAGTTGATCAAAATTGAAGATTCCACATAAAGCTGTCCTTACTCCTTTTGTTGCAGTATTTCTACAGTCTTAAGAGACCACTTTAATCAATTCTGAGGTAAAGTCTTTCAAATATAACAGCTTTTTAAAAACAAATGGGGACTCTACATACCATCTTATAGATTATATCCTGTAAGAAAAACACACGTCAATGGTTCTTGCTGTTGCTACGTACCAAGGAATATCAGGAGCACTCCCACCATAACTTGCAGTGTGAGCGACAGGCTGATAAGAATGATAAGTGGGATGTAGAAGGAAAAAGAAGGTCCTTGCTCCATCACGGCTTTCAGCTGGGATGCATTGGCCATCAGCAGGGCAATGTCCAACATGCTCTCCGCGGCACTCTTCTTATTTGCGTAGTGGTTGATATTCATTGGTCCATTTCTTTGAAACCACTGTGATGTTCTGCGCTAGAATTGGGAGAGGGGGGGAAAAGGTTATTCCCATCTCTTTTAATTGGTGAAGTGAGTGAAGAGATGACTTGGTCTGTTGACCGATTTCTGTAATCACACTGATAGAGTAATTGCGGTATTGAGACTACCAGTGCATCTTTTTCACGGTTACCACTGTCCTCTGTCTGATAAGAGAGCAGTAAATAGTGTCTGTACCGGACTTTGGCAGACACGCTTTTTCCAGCTTGTAGGATCACTCTGAACAGTCCCCTGTGTTTCGACTCTGGGAAAAGGAAAGATTGAAAAAGCTGAAAATTTTGCCCTGAGAAAACTTGGGAGGGAAAAACCACTGTAAAACAATTAAGCAAATAACAAACTGTTGCAGCTAATTTACTCCTAAAGGCATACTTAAAAATATTTATTAAATTCAGTCTCTGTCAGCACTCATCTACATAGTTCCTTAATTACTCATGAGTCTCATTTTGAGGATTTATGTGGAAGCTGGCCACTGTACGAGCTTTACTTGACCTCTTTAGCCCCTGCTGCTTACTCCACCATACCACTGTCCAGGTCCATCCAGACACAGTGAACTGGGTTTCTGTTTAAATATCAGATGTGGTTGCCAAGCACTGCCCAATTACAAGGGAAACATTTCTTTCCATTTTCACATCAGCACTTGTGTGGTTTGGTTTTTTTTTGTTTTTTTTTTTTTTTAAATACCCCTACAAACAAACAGGAAAAATAAAAACCAACTGCAGGGCAAAACCAGAGGTAGTTAATCCAGTGGGATGAATAAAATAAGCGTTTCCTGATGACAATTCATATGACCCAAGTTGGAATTTGACAACTCATCTCCCAGGGGTGCCTATTTCTCTACAGATTAGATGCAGCTTAGGGTAATTTAGGCTTAGATGGCTAACTCTGCAATGAAGAAAGAGTGGGCAACCATCTTTTCTGCAGTCTCTGAACAGGTTATGAACTTAATTCTCACTGCTCTTACTTCTAGACTTTATTTTCAAAAATAACACACAAATAGATTGAGAGTAAGCTTATTCTAACTGACTTTTTTAAACCTGCTTCTTAGAGACCTTTTTGCTGCGCAAATGTGTTCCCGCTTGCCAGAAAATACTGTGAGGAAAGTCTCTCTTTGAAGGTTAGTTCAAATACAGAAAACGCCCTCTAATTACTCTCTTCGGCAGCACTAATAACTATCAAATTTCCAACTCCAAAGCCAGGTTCGCCACCATCCAGACTTAAAAGTGTCCTTTTAAATAGGACAGACATTGATGCATATAGCAAACACATTGCTAGTTTTTCCAGGGCATTCAAATACCAAACTTGACCTATTTTCACCAGACACCTTGTAATCAACCACAGTCTAAATATTTTACGGAGAGAAAAATGTCATGGGGCAGCAGCAGCCTTTTATTTTTCTGCAAAGAAAAGGAAGTGGTGTAATCATGGCTTCACGCAGACGGCTTCTTTACTGAGACCAAGTTCCTGGGAAGAAAATGGCTCTGCGATGGATACTGACTGCAGTCAGGAAGAACTCGATACTCATTTGGTTTTGTCTATATCCCACAATCTAAAAAATGCAATTTGGCTGGGGAATCTGTCCCACATTTGTCACCTTTTCTCTCCCCAGGGAGAGCCTTCTCTTCCCACCCCCTGCCCTGTTAAACCACTATAGCATTTGGAACGCTTCAGAAAACATACTGTCATTCTAACATACCATCCACCAGAAGCACTAAACCAGGTGCGGATGTTCATTTCTTTATGAAAAGCAGCATGGAATATATGCTGGCAGTACTCAGTAGAAAAATCCAGACTAACATTTTTCACTGTTTATCGTACAGTAAAAACGCAAACACACACATTTAGCTCTTGGTTACCTAATGCCAGCAGTGTAAGAGGGGACGGGGAACTACATCTGTAATAGTAGAATTCAATTTCTGGGTGTGAATTTAAAAGAAACTCTTCTCAGTAGACCGTAGAAGTAATATCCATTTTGTCACAAGTTCATAATACAAGAAGTTTTTTCCTATGTCTGATTAACTCCTTTCTGCTAAGAATACTGACTTTGAAATATCTATTGGGTCTATGAGGCTGCAGTATGTAATGCAGGCAAAAACTACACAGGTAGCTGTGACTCGGTTTTTCATCCTGATGGAAGGGGACTGCTGTGAAAACATGATGACCAGTTCCTTTGTTTTCACTCAACTTAGGAATGTGATCACATTGAACAATTTTATTTTTTTTTAACTATACAAAAGAGTAAAAGAGTAAATAGTCTGGGCTACATCTTCCTTTCAGTTACATCTGTAACTACATGATGTAAGACAGTCTACATAAACGACAGAATATAATATTGTCTTTTTCCTGGGGAAACGTACTGCTGCCCTTTTAGGACCTTGCTCTTTGCTAATTTTCTGTACGGCCAAGTTGCAGGTGGAAGTAGCAGGCTATGGTGTTTGAACTGTGGTGGAAGCCAAGGGTTTGAGCCAATCCTGAACTCCAATAAATGGAGAAGACTTTTCAAAGTAGGGTGCTGCAATGGCAAACAAAGGCAAACCTTCTTATTCCTGGAACGACAACAAATGCCAAAAAAATGGCATTTTACTCTGTTAAGAGGCTTTCAGCTACCACTCCCAAAAGCAGACCAGTTCAGAATTGGAACTATGCATATGGAGAACTGAAACTGTACAGAGCTTTTTCTCAGCCTGTGATCTTGCCTTCTGCCAGGAAAAAGGACCTGTAATCATGAAAGTCCCAGAAACAATCGTTTCCCATCTCCTGATTGAGAAATAGAGCCTCCTGACTCATGCTGGAAGACTAGAAAACAAAACCAAAAAAAAAGGCAAATGAGCCTTGCCTTCCAGAAGCAAGTTGAAGGCAACTGCCCAAAGTATTGGAACAAATGTAGTCAGTACCCCGGCAGCAGTTTTCCAAACCAGACTATGTGTTACGCAGCAATATATAGACAGGCAATGAAAGGAGAGCTGTTGCCTTAACCTCAGGATAATGACACTCATGTACAACAGAAATTATATGAGAACTTTTGTTATGTGGCTTTATGGTTTCAGGGAGATTGCAAGCATGAAGCAACACATGCAGCCGGCAGCACTTACTGTGCTGTTATCACCTGCAGGGCCGCAGAGAGGGAAAGTGAAACTTGTGGAGGTTTTCTAAGACATGTGTAAAGTAAGGTTTTTTCCTGCAGGTGTCACCTGGCAAGAGAACAGTACGTGTTCCATGCAACCTGCTTCAGTCTCAATGTACTCGAAGCACCTCGTTAGGCATTTTCAATATTCAAATTACCTGGTACAGACAAGCTGATCCCTTCAGTTGGCGTCGCCAAACGAGTCTGAGGAAAAACAGCGTGTGCTGTTCACACGTGCATGCGGAAGAGCCAGCTGTAGCTGGAACTGCTGTATTTTCCTTCCCCTGTCAGTGACAGCCTGCTCTCGGGTCTCCTGCCGCCCACAAAGCATCGCCCTCTGAGCAGAACAACCTGCCGTGCTAGTCTACATGGTCATAAAAAGGAGAGGAGTGAAAAGCCTCCTCCTCTTGCTCCATCTGCGACTGGAAGAATCCCCCGTGGAAGAGCTTACTTTCACAGTCATACGAGGCCATCCCTGCAGACAGTAGCGCTCCGGGTCTCCGCATGGCAGCAGGGTCTGTTTGCTTGCCCAGAGCGTTGCCATTTGCGAGGATAAAGCTAAGATGCTACACCAGAAGCCAGCACTTTTTTGCTTCTGTAACACGAGAGCTTCACGCTAGGATTGAACAGTGTTGGATACAGAGTCTTATTGACAACTGTGTTGGTACAGACTTTGCCACTGCTTTGCTTCACCCGTCATTTTAACAGTACGTCCCGAAGAACTGAGTCCCTTTGAAATACAGAAAGGATTTATTCATTACATTTATTAAAAAAACAAATAAAAGTGGCACTGAGGCAAATGTCCTAAGATGCTGAGTTTCATGAATGACGTCTAAGACCCACCTGATGATTCAACAGGAAGAAAACAGCACTGAAAATGGAAACATTTGAAAACAAATAATAAAGTACCTTTGCTAAATACAGTAACTTGTTATAGTAAGGATTTCTGCTTTTATTACAGCATTAAATCGCTGCTTGTGACAAAATTTATGCGGCTGTTTGCTCAACAGAGTATTTATCAAACACTAGTGACTGCTGCAGTAACGTGCTGGAAGTCTGGCCAAAAAAAAAGAGGAAAGCCCAAGTGTAAATTTTTTTGGTTTTTGTCCAACCTGACCTCAGTGAGTTTCCCCAAATGGTACCAGTTAGTCTGGCCAGAGAAGACAGGTGGGGTTTTTGACATGCCAGTCATCTGTAATCCACGGAGAAAAAAAAAAACACTAGTGAAAATGTCACCTATTTTACATTTGTATTTAGAACGTAGTTATGTTCATTTCTGTCATTCTGCCCTATGAATGCAGGAGGAAAGAAAGAATCTGGATTTTGAGCTCAAGTTTTTAGGATCCATTCCTTCTCTTTTGGTATGTTCCTAGGTACTTTACTGAGGCTCTTAAATGTCTTCCACCATATATACGTTCCCCTAAAGAGATTGTTTTAAGAAAATCTTAAAAAAAGCCAAAACAAAAGCCCCACAAAAAGACAAATATTGTCTGAACCAATAGGACCTTGAAATCTCCAAGTTAAGAGTCAGATCTGTTATGAACAGTGAATTTACTGTTCTTGTAATGAAGTTAACAGATACCTGCTGTAGCACAAGACTGGTTACTGTTTTCTTCTTAAATCCCACCAGACAACCAGTATTTTGCAGTTAGCAAGGTGAAATTCCCGTTTCCCAAATGAATACTTAGAACCAGAAAATGCAATGTGTAAGCCAGAAAAGTACGGCCTGAGTCGCTTTAATTTTGATTTGCAATTTGTCATTGCAGCTACTTAGCATCAGCTGGGACTGCAGGACCCAGAGTTCAATGTATTTTGCATTTCAGGCCCCTAGTGTCATAATCTGGGTTCTGAAAACACACAAATACTTATTTCAGTATTGGTACAGTATTAGCACTAAACATTTCCATGGTATTCTAACTTTAAATCATTATGTGGGAAAATGCCTTTATACAGGAGACCCACAGTTTTGTGGGGGATAATTGGGAAAATAATACTGATTATTATTTACATATTCCAAACAAGTTGTGCTTCTGATTAGTAATACCTTCCTTAAGCTGTCAGAATGTTCTTCGCCTTCAAGTACGTTGACTCTGAAATACAGTCTTCATAATCTTTGCCTTGCTCTAACTCTGCATACAGTCTTCCTTCTATTTTAGGTTAGTGATTACTGCAATTGTATGGCAGCTTTGAGACGCTTTTAACAGCCAAACAGCCTTGATTCAAAATGAGATCGGACAAGCTTGTTGATCAACGTGACCTCTGGGTTTGTAATGTCACGGAGCAAGCTTCCTCAAATTCCTATGTTTAGGGACAGTCTTGATTTTAAAATAACGGAAACATGCTACATAATAATGAGGCTGTGTAAATAAAAGGCTGAGTCATACTGATCTTACAGTGGACTGTTCTTTACCATGTTTTGCAATAGTCCTTCTAATCAAAACTGTTAAAAAGATGCTAAAAAGCCCTTTTTGTTTAAAAAGTAGTCTTCTAATTTTTTTATGTATTCACCTTTAAGAAAAAAACTGCCCAGAGAACTTTTCCAGATCTTTTAGTGGCTATTTCACGTTCAGTAAAAATTCCAGTTATATCAATGAAGAGAAGGATCAGACATAAAAGGAATAATACAGGACTAAAATGGAAGATAATTTCAGAAATTTACTTTTATTTTTTTCTAAGATCAACCCTACAGTTACAGAATTGAACCAGTAACTTTAGACAATTATTTAATAACCCTCATAGAAGTGGAATTTCTGTCAACATCTCCACCGCCTACATACTGAAAATGTAATGGGCCATACGCGGCCACTCTGAAATCGGATTTCCCCTCTGTCTCAGAGATCTTGCTGATCTAGAAAAATAGGGAAAATATTCTACAAAGAAAAGAAATATTCTTCCAAAAAAAATATTTTTAAGCTCTACCAGTTATATAATGGATGATTAGATCCTTTGTACACCTCCTCGGGAGATATTATTTCTTTTCCCCCAATAAAACATTAGATCACTTGCTCAGCTTAGCACTGACTCAGAGGGAAAACCCCCTACATCTGGACTGAATCACCAGTTACGTTTCCTGTAGGAATTTCACTGCAGGGAGAATGGGGGGAATCTGTCCATACAACTACGCTAGTGTAACACTAACTAGCTTGTGAGACTTCTGCAATCACATCTTGGGACAGTATGGTTGCAGGCAATTTAAAAAAAAAAAAAAAAAAGAAAAAAAAAAGGAAACACTCAGTCTGTGTTCATATTTCATAGACACCATCCATTTTCTAGCATCTTTAAGAGCCTATACTTAAGAAGAGCCACTTTCTATATGGAAAGACAGAAAACGCAAGTATGACTACATTAAGGAAAAAAAAATAAAAGCAGTAACCATGCTGATGCCTGAGAGCTAAAAAGTTAGTATGAGAAAAAGGGAAAAGTAGAGTCATGTTAGCTCAGGGCAGAGCACTGTTTTCCTAAAGCCATACTGGTTCCAGGACCAAGTTAGAATATTTTTGTTTATTAAGTAACTTAAAAATAATCAGCACACCTGATGACTAGCTTTGTGAAACAAAGTAGTAACTTAAACTAGTTCATACAGCTATTTAAATAGAGATTTCTCCTGTATGATTTTTTTTTCCCTGTCTTGCACTCCTCTGCTCATTGCAGTGATTTGGTCTTATAATACCGTTTCTCACAACCGCACTGTGGGCTGCCTATTTTGTGTTGTTAAAGCACTGTTTGTTTATTCCAGCTACTTAATAAAAAGCAAACAAAACCTTATCACAAATAGTTTCAATATCTGGAGTATATCAAAGACTCCAAATTCAATTTGATATTAGTAATGCCATTTCATTCTATATGCAGTAAAATTATTTCAAGTTCCTACAAATTTGAAGTTTGTTACTTGCAGTATGATGCCGAGAAACTGCCATGTCCCAAAATTACTTATGAATTAATATACAATTTTGAATACATTTTTAGTAATAACATGACTATAATAGAAGCTGACTATTCCAGAACTGTTCTTTTCTACTATCCAATTCTCGTTCACCTTTTTCATAGTTCTTCTTTAACTCTTACAACTAGCATTTCCTGTTATCTTGGAAACATTAAACTAGGTTTTACAGCATGGTGAATCTAGACTGTTTCAATATGGACCGTGAACAGGGAAAGGAAATACAGGAAGATGAAAAAACAGTTACTATCTGCATTTGTATGAACAGATCCTTTGCAGAAGTGGCCGGACATTTTTGCCAAGTGTAATTATCCACCTTAGTCAGTGAGGTGTGCCAGGCCAACCCAGTATGAGAAGCAACGAATTTCTTACTTCTAAAAGCTTGACAGCTGCTAAAAAAATTTGTCCAAATTAATGATGGAGTTAAAATAAACCACATTAAACCACTGTGTGACCACTCATTCAGAATTACAGCTGGCCTAACTAGTCTTCTTTTAATGCGTGTGCTTCTACAATGCCTCGAAGGTAAGAAAATTCTTATCTGTGTTTCATGCCAGCTCTTCTGTAGGAGAAGGCAGCAGTCTATTGTGAAGATATGCAAAAGACTCTATTTTGAGGAGAGGCAGACGCTAGGATGGGCAGTCAGCAAACCGGGGCGGTCCAAGCTGCGATGCCTGTGAGCATTCCTAAAAGCAGACACTTACACACTTTTGACTCCAATACCAAAGATTTAGGCACCTGCAGATTTGTGGTCTCTCCAGGTGTAGTTGGCTGCTGGGTTGGGGGGTTCTTTTGTTTGTATGAATTGTGAACTCGGTCAGACTTTTTTAGTGTCTGTAAAGTTCTCTGAAGTTCTACTGTATATGTGTAATACAGCATAAAAATCTCGCTGCTTATTCTTTATATGGCACTCACATAAAACTTGCAGTTTCTTTGGGAAAGATGTCACAAAATGATGATTGCTTGCAACTGAAGATGAAGTAAAACAGGAAAGTTACAGAAAAATTTGTGAAGCAGACAAAGTTAGGAAAAATAAATCGCCATGACCAGTGCTTGTGATGCAATCACAACTCTTTGGTGCTGACAAGACAGTGGCTTAAAGGAAACCCCTTCAGGCCACCAATTTGACGTGCGTATCCCAGCCTTGGTTCTCTTTGGGTACTTTCCAGGATTTATTAAAACCAGATCTTTTTTTTCTTGGTATGATATTCCTGACTACGAGGGTTTGTCAGGAAGAGAGGGAGGAAGGACGTGATCTGCTACACAATCAGTCCAGTCTGTCTGCAACCAGAAAGTTTTACTAGTGACGTAGAAGGTGGTTTAGCTCAACTGTTTCTATGTGGCAGAGACTTAAGTTGGAATAAGAGCTGCTTTTTAGAGTTTAGTCTCTTCCAAAGCAACATAAAAGACGCTCTTTTACCAGTCTGGCTTTCCTGATAAGTGGCATGCTCGGAAAACACCCTTTATGAGTAAACAGAACATGGGATGAAATGGTTTCCAGTGAAGATCTCTGGTCATGTATTGGCTACATGGAGTAATAAAAAGCTGCATATTTCTCATCTTGCTTTTATCTGGATTACTGTATGGAAAAAAACCAACCAACCAAACATACAGGCCCAACCCTTTAAGTAATCCCTCCACCTTTCGTGCTCACTTATCTCTTCTGTAGGTACCCCTGAGTAACTCTTCCATCCTCTCCCAAGCCATCTGGGTGGAAGACCCCTCCCCGGCTCGCCGGTGCCGGTTTTGGGCGGGCAGGAGACCCTTCGGGCTGACAGGAGCTGGAGCTCAGGGCTCGCCCTGCCAAGGGCTGACTGAAAAGGATTCTCCTTTCAGTCCTTCGTTGTCACCTGCCTATCACCGAAGTGAGACCAAACGGGGCGCTTGCAGCGGCATCCCTGCACAAAAAGCGCTGAATTAATGGAAGACGTGTAAAAAAAAAAAAAAAAAAAAGGTAATCATAGAGCAGTCCCGGTTGCCGGGCGCGGTCAGCACGGCCCGCAGCGCCTTCCCGCCCGGCTCAGGAGGGCTCCGGAGCACCTGCAGCTGCCGCCCCCGGCCCCCTGCCGCCGCCCGGGCCCGCTCCCCGCCGCCTCCTCCCGCCCCGCTGCCGCCCGCCATGTCCGGGCGCCGCCGCAGCCCGGCCCCCTCTCCGCCGTCCCGCCGAGCGCCCCGGCCCCTTACCCGCTCGACGACCGCCGGCTCCGCGCCCTCCACCTGCCCGTTCAGCTCGTGGGTCTCGCTGCCGGAGTCCATGGCGGCGCGGGGGTGGCCCCAGCCCCGGGCTGCCCGCGGGGAGACCTTTAGTCCCGGCCGGGCCCGGCGCGGCGGGGGCGCGAAGGGCCGCTGAGGAAAGCGTCTGCAGCCCGCCGGCCCCGTCCCTCCCTCTCCTCACACAGGCCGCCCCGGGGGCTGTCTCTGCAGCCCGGCCCGGCCCGGCCCGGGAGGTGCCCGCCCCCCCCGCCGGGGAAGGCCGCGGTGTGGGGTGGGACGCGGCCGCCAGCCGGGCCCGGGCCGGGGCGAGCTCCCCCCAGCGGCGGGCCAGGCCGGGGGCTGCGGCCCGGAGGGCGGCCTCGCAGGGACGACTGGGGTTTGAGACCAAACAGCTTGGGTTTAAGGCCAAATTCACGACGTTGGCCGAGAATCACGGTGTATGCCGTTCTGGGGAGGAGTATAGGTAATCGGCAAGGCAAGAAAATGTTTCATTTTAGCAAAATATCTTGACAAAAATTAAAGTTGAAGGCCAGGCTTTCATTTTGAGAGCGGTCTCATCGGGGTTTTTAGGTTTTCAGTTTTATTATCCTAGTTTATTTATTTTTTTCTCCCTATGCCTCTTTTCCCACCTGTACCGTGGCAAAGGACACGCGTAAAAACAATTAACACACAGGTCTGATGGTGACGGAACGTCAGAGGAGCACTGGGATGCACAGGAACAACACACTTGGCAACGAGAGCTGCACAGTAAGCCTAAAGTATGAAAGAAAGAAAAATAATTTAAATTTTAAGATGTTATTGTTAGGAGTAGGCCTTCTGCTACTTAAATTTATCAGCGTTAAGAGTAATAAATAAATAATAATAATAATAATAATAATAATAATAATAATAATAATAATAATAATAATAAAAATAAATAAATAAATAAAAAGATGGGTTTTATATGACCATGGGCTTTTAAGGCTAGGGACAAACTGCTCATCTGGGCTGAAAGTGTTCAATGAGCCTGTTTCTGTGTGTGGTGTCCAAACGTGTTCCTCTGGTGCACTCCTTCAAAATCTTCTACATTAGGGATCTCTTTTCTCACCCTCTAAACAGAATTGAAGGATATTCTGTTTACAGAATGTAAACAAAAATACAGAATATAAATGAGCATACAGAATGTAAATGCAAATAAATTGAGTTTTCTTAGAAAAGATATAAAGGCCTTTTGCTAGACCTCGCGTAAAGAGAGACAATGTAGAAGCATTACTACTAATTCCTTTGTCACCAAGATAGGATTTTTACATAAGCTGCTCCTGTGGAGGGAGGCGCCAGTTGTATCACTTAGTGCAACAAACATGAAGCTGTTGGACCTGCAGTTGTGAACAGGTTGCAAGGGGCCACTGCTGAAAGGAGGTCCAGGCATTTGGCTGTCCTCACATTATAGCCATGGTGCTTGGGAATTACTCCGAGTCTCATGGACTGTCCTGGTTTGAGCGACACAGGATTAGTTTCTCTTCTAATGCCTGGGAAAACTGCCCTTTTAGAAGACTCCAGTGTCTGAATTTGTGAAAATATTTACTTTCTAGCCAGTTATGGTGTGCGGGTTTCAAGGTCTCAATGTTTTTGAGCTTGCCAGGTGTGGGGATGAGGAGTTAGACCCGGGCACTTGACCCAAGCTGCCAACAGGTTTCATTCATACCATGAACAGCCCATTCCATAGAAATTAGAAAGTTTGTAGAGCAGTTCACTATCTCCCTTGATGGCGGCAATCCAGAGAACTCCTTGCCCTGGTGCCACAGCGCTGAGCCCTTCCCTTCCTCCCCAAAGCCGCAGCGCTCACAGTGTCCCACATTGGCTGTCACTGCTGGGAGTGCATGGCTTCTATGGATAGAGTGGGCTGAGGATAATCCTTGTATAGTTTATATTGGTATTGGGATCAATGTTGGTTCTTTAGTGCTATTAATGTTAATTATCTAATCTTATTCTATTAAATCTGTTTATATTTCAGCCCCTGGGTTTTCCTTGTTTTTTCCCCGTTCCCCTTCCTCTGTGGGGAGGAGCCATTGGGTGATAAGAATGATTGTCTCAACGACAATAAATTGTTACGGCTTTCTCAAACCATAACACGGACACACACCAAGACCGTGCCCTGTCTGCAGGGAGGGACCTGCAGTCCATTCCAGCAGGTCTTCCAGCTGCACTGGTCAGAAGGTTATTTATAAGGTAGTGTACCCTACAAAGTGGGTCTGCCCAAAAACACAGACTCAGGCTTAAGGATTGTGACACATTGAATAAAAACCTCTGCCATATAGCATATCGCCGCAGCTTTTTCCATGCAGCAGGTGGGCATGCCTCTCCAATAGCTACTGAGCGGCTGTGAGAGTGGAATTGTGGCAACCACCTTAATGTTTTATGAGTCTCTGTGGCTATTTAGTCCTTTGGAGTTTCTTCAGTGGGGTTTGATGGAAATTCATATTCACTCTGGTGTCAAACTGCACTGACTTCGTGTAGCTGACTTTTGAGTTCACAGAGATTTTTTGCTAAGGCAGACTTAATTGGTGACTGAATCCATTTTTGGAGTCCATGCAGAAGCATATGAGAAGCCAGATGTAGCTCAGCACAAATTAAGCACAAGTTAGGCTTCCATTTTTAATGCTAAAGGTCACATTTCACTGTACTCAGGAGTGTGTTGAATTGATCATTAACTTTCGTCTCATAATACCCCCTCGACACAGTACACACTGGCAAGTTAATGTCTCCACAAACTGCACAGCAAACATTTATTTCATTAGACTTTATAGGAAATCCTCATCTGTCTTGATTCCTAGTGGCCTTCCCTGCCTCTCTTTAGTACAGTGGGCTTGAAAACACTTATTTAGAGAGAGAAACAAAGTTGTGTCATCATAGTCCCTAGAAAATGGAAGAAACAATGTATTATGAGAGCAAAGATACATTTGTAGCTCTTGTTCTTAGGCTGAGAGTATACAATAGAAGAAGAATGGACATAAGCAAAAAAACCAAGTTTGTTGCCCTACTTTGAACCGGTGCTCTGTTGAACTCTCACCTGCAATGTTTCCAGTGGATAGGAATAGCATATTAATTGCTCAGGTGGTGTTACGGCTGTCCAGGGTGGGCACAATTATTTTGTTGAAGGGTAAGCACAATACAAGGTGGCACTGGGGCACTTTGAAATACAGCAAGAAACCACACTAGGTTCTCACTTCTTAACAAATCCAAGGCTGGAAAAAGCACAATGCCTTCCTTAGTTTTTTGAGTTGGTAGTAGCCGAACTTCAGTAATGCACAGTAATGACTAGGCTAGCCTTTATCAGACACATTACCAGATAATTCGTCATTAAACGTGATTGGACTGTGATGGCCGCAGTGTTTGGACCCCGAGAAAAGCTGGTCAGAATCCTGTCTGGCTGCAAGTGTCCAGTGACATTGTCAGTGACTGTGATATTTTTCATTGCCCCTTTTTCATCTTCTGTAGCTCTTTGCAAATGCATTTTGATAAACGTGTTTGGCAGTTGTAAAGGTTTGATTCACTCTAGTGAAAATATTCTGCCCTTAATGCTAAAAATCAGAGATCTGCTCTCTGTAGGTGACACTTTGGTGAGATAGCACTGAGGTATTCTTTCTCTGTGCTAATTCATATTTGTACTGCGCAGTCATGTGCCAGAGACATCTGTGAGAATAGGACCTGTTGTTAATCTTTTGGGAAATGGGTTCAGTGGAACTGAGAAACAGCTTAGTCTGAGCTTGTGAAATGTCCCGTGAGCCAGTATTCACATACGGTCCGAAACAGTCACTTGAATATTACTGCGCTCGTCAGACCAGAACCAAATTTTTAGCAATAAATTTTCCTGTTATCCAGCCTTTGAGTTAGTTCTGCTAGGTGAATGTGAAAATAAATAAATAAATCTATATTTTGCTGCTTATGCAAAGCAGCTCGCTATAGAAAAATAGTTGCAGGCTGAAGCTGGTGGCAAGAGTGGTAATAGACTGGTGATGCAACCGGTCTGCAGCCACATAATCAAGCAACAAGACAATACTGTGTGGTAGGTCATTCTTGTTTGTGAGTGGATTTGAGCACAGTCATTATAAAATGAGAACTTTGCAAGTGTTATCACATGAGCCTGAGTCAGGATTTTTGGTGAGCGTTACGCAGAGGAGATATTGGAGGGTGCAGCGAGGGTCCTGGGGACCACTGTCAGAACAGCTGCTGAAACCTGGGTGGAAATACTCAAGACAAAAAAGACCCATTGCACTGCATCTTTGTATCTTAGCCATGAAATTAATTTGTAGTCTGTATTAGATTCTCAAGCCATTAATTGTCATGAAGCGGTTTGGTTTTTTTCCCCTCAAAATCACTGTGATGACTGTGTGACAGGCACAGAATGACTCCGGAACCGTAATGAAACCTAACTAGAAAGGACAATGTTATGCATTTTCATTAAAATTTCAAGACTTTTTGGTTGGTTGGTTGGTGGTTTTTTTAATTTTTTTAATTTTTTTTTTTTTTTTTAAATCTAGGGATTTGTTTTCTCTGAGTGAATACTCTTTATGTGGTCAAAGAGACAATCCGAAGAAGCCTAAAATAAAAAGTACATGGTACTACCTGGTGTTTGTGGTCACTATGAAAACAAGTCATTATGCAAACTGGTACTTCCTAACTAGAGCACAAGTTTAAGTAAACAAAAAGGCATGTGGTATAATCTCTCTATGGGAAAAACAGATCAGTCATTCAAAAATGTAGAATAAGGGAAGGATCTAAGGGGGAGGGTACTGGGATGAAGAAATGGGACTGCTTGAGCTATTTGGTATGGATATAGACGCTGCAATTCCCAAACTGGTACTCTGTGGCAGTTACAACGGCATCACCTTTTATAATCTCCTCCTACCTCCCTCAGCACATCTGACGTTTTTTTTGCTGACATCTAGATTTATATACATGAAATTTTAGTTCTTTGCCCTGGCATCTATTTTTAACAAAAAAAACCCCTCCTTTCTATCTACTGTAAGGTACGTGTATTTTGGTTGTTTTATTTGTTTTGGGAAGAGGTGAACATGTGTCCTATCATTGAAACTACTTGGAGCGCAAGCACATTATTTTGTGCTGTTTCTTCCTTTTTTTGTTTCCTATTATTCCTTCAAGCCTTGTATTAAACCCTGCAGAAAATCATGGTGTTTTAGAAATAATTTTAAAGGTAAATACTTAATTTAGGCTGTTCTTGTTCCAAATGCCTGACTGATTTTAATGAAAATAACGTTTAAAAAAATAGCTAGCTGTTAGTATCTGTTACCTTCTTAGTTCATGACTCCTGGTAGGTGTGAACTCTAGGAAAGAAACTGACATTTTTTTCTTTGTATTTCCACCTGAATGATGCATTTAGTTGTTTTCTTGTGGTGTCTTGTCATAATTTCCTTCCTGATGCTTGCTCTTTGTGTTTATGTGAACTACTTGGGAGTTGGGAGAAGACAGACAAACAGGACTGTCCGTGGTCCTCTCTGTGGATCACAGGATGGGATGCAGTAGAGAGATATTCTCCACCTATGGGCAAGACTCCTGTTGCACTTTCTCTTCTGAAAGAAAAACTGGGTGAGTAAAAAAATCAAAGCATTAATTTGGAGAAAAATCAAAGGAGATTTGAAGGGCCTGACAAACATCTAGCTTAGCATCTTCCCTGCATCTTCCATTCATCTCTCTAAAATCAGTCTTTGCTTCGTGTGCATTTGTCTGCTAGTTCCCAGCAAGGCAACCTGCTTAAAATAACTTCATAATGCGTATGGAAATGGTGCTTTTTTCTGTTATGAATGGGTGCCTGTATGGAATTACTTCTCTGCAGCTGGCCATACCCAGTGATGTAACTGACACTGCAAGCTAATCTCCTGTACTTCGTTTTGTGTCTGGGGGTCATGATACATAATTTAGGTCTGACCTGTTGCGTACCCTGGCTCTTTAGCAGATCTATATTTAAATGACGCTATTAATTCCATAAAGCCATAAGGTATTTTGCAATATTTATGTTACAAAATTACTGACTTCCCACAAACTGCAACTTTAGTCTGGAGCAATATAGGGCAGGTAAGGCATGAAGGTCTGATGTGATCATGGCCATCAAGCACATACACACTGCAAAAAAGTCTGAACTGACTATCTGGACAAGGCTATGCATTGGAGAGAAAGAGGAAGAAACAGACTTAAAACTGTTTTGGGTTATGGCTGCAGCCATATTAGAGACAGTTGTGGATGGAGGAGTTGGTTGGGCATGCTCACCCGAAGATATTTAGATGAGCTGAAACTTGTCAAAATAGAGTTTAGATTTGAGAATTAGTTGTAGTGGTACATCTACTATGGCCAGACAATCAGAGAAGCAGGCCATTAGAATATTTTTAGGGGCCATAACAAGTGTCTGGGGAAGAGGGTTTTACATTTGTGGGTGTATAATACCAGTATGACAGAGCAGCTATCTGCATTGTAGGCAGATAACTAATTCTCTGCTGTAGAATCACAGAATCACAGAATGGTCAGGGTTGGAAGGGACCTCTGGAGATTATCTAGTCCAACCCCCCCTGCCAGAGCAGGGGCACCTACAGCAGTTGCATAGGACAGCGTCCAGGTGGGTTTTGAATGTCTCCAGAGTGGGAGACTCTACAACCTCTCTGGGCAGCCTGTTCCAGTGCTCTGCCACCCTCAAAGTAAAGAAGTGCCTCCTCATGTTAAGATGGAACTTCCTATGTTCAAGTTAGTGCCCCTTACCTCTTGTCCTATCACTGAGCACCACTGAAAAAAAAGCTGTTCCCATACCCCTGGCACTCTCCCTTTAAGTATTTGTAAGCATTAATAAGATCCCCCCTCAATCTTCTTTTCTCTAGACTAAAAAGACCCAAGTCCCTCAGCCTTTCGTCACAGGAGAGATGTTCTAATCCCCTAATCATCTTAGTAGCCATTTGCTGGGCCCTCTCCAGCAGATCCTCGTCTTTCTTGAACTGAGGAGCCCAGAACTGGACACAGTACTCCAGATGCGGCCTCACCAGGGCAGAGTAGAGGGGGAGGATGACCTCCCTCGACCTACTGGCCCCACTCTTCTTGATGCACCCCAGGATGCCATTGGCCTTCTTGGCCACCAGGGCACATTGCTGGCTCATGGTCATCCTGTTGTCCACCAGGACTCCCAGGTCCCTTTCCACAGAGCTGCTCTCCAGGAGGTCAGACCCCAACCTGTACTGATGCATGGGGTTATTCCTCCCCAGGTGCAGTACCTTACACCTGCCCTTGTTGAATTTCATAAGGTTTCTCTCTGCCCAACTCTCCAGCCTGTCCAGGTCATGCTGTAAGGCAGCGCAGCCTTCTGGCTTGTCAGCCACTCCTCCCAGTTTCGTGTCATCAGCAAACTTGCTGATGGTACACTCTATCCCTTCATCCAGATCATCGATGAATATATTGAACAGGACTGGACCCAGTACTGACCCCTGAGGGACGCCACTCGTTACTGACCTCCAACTAGACTCTGCACCACTAACCACAACCCTCTGAGCTCTATCTGACAGCCAGTTCTCAATCCACCTCACTGTCCATTCATCTAACCCACACTTCCTAAGCTTGCCTGTGAGGATGATGAGAGACAGTGTCGAAAGCCTTGCTGAAGTCAAGGTAGACAACATCCACTGCCCTCCCCTCATCCACCCGTCCAGTCACCCCATCATAGAAGGCTATCAGATTAGTCAGACATGACTTCCCCTTGGTGAATCTGTGTTGACTACTTCTGATAACCTTCTTTTCTTCCAGGTGCTTTGAGATGACACCCAGATGACAAGCTGCTCCATCATCTTTCCAGGGATGGAGGTGAGGCTGACCGGTCTGTAGTTTCCCGGGTCATCCTTCTTGCCCTTTTTGAAGACTGGAGTGACATTGGCTTTCCTTCAGTCCTCAGGCACCTCACCTGCTCTCCATGACCTTTCAAAGATGATGGAGAGCAGCCCAGCAATGACTTCCCCCACCTCCCTCAGCACTCGAGGGTGCATCCCATTGGGCCCCATGGACTTGTGGATATCCAGTTTATCTAACTGATCTCTAACTTGTCCCTCATCAACCAAGGGAAAGTCTTGCTTCCTCCAGACTTTCTCTGTTACCCACAAACTCTGGGTCTCCCGAGGACTGGCCCGAGCAGTGAAGATAGAAGCAAAGAAGGCATTCAGCAACTCTGCCTTCTCTGCATCATCTGTCACCATGTCACCTGTCTCGTTCAACAGCGGGCCCACATTTTCTCTAGTTTTCCTTTTGTCTCCTATATACTTAAAGAAACCCTTCCTATTGGCCTTGACATCCCTTGCCAGGTTCAATTCCAAGGCTGCCTTGGCCTTCCTTGTTTCCTCTCTGCATACCCTGACAGCATTCTTATACTCTTCCCAAGCGGTCAGGTCCTTCTTCCACCTATTGTAAATTCCCTTCTTCCACCTGAGCTTTTTCAGAAGGTCCCTACTCAGCCATGCATATTGCGGAAACCATTTCATGAACAATTACCATTGCATCACACAGGGGTAAGGAGATTTATTGAATCCACTATATGATAGTGTAGTTGCATTGCAAGTGGCTGGAATTGCTCCGGAGTAACTTAAATTGTGGGTCTGCCTGGCAGCCCCCAGGAATCAAGGATACATGGACGGTTATGACAATATCAAAGTTCTGAAAGTGACCTAAATATTTTGATTTACTATGAGCTTTCATGAAAAGCCAATGATTGAGGGAAGTGATGGTGCCCTTCACTCCTAGTCAGTAGGGTCTGGAAAGACATTTTGCCTGTTCATATAGAACTGCTTGTAGGCTTAATGCATGCATCACATAGAGAAATCTCTTGCCTCTGTTATTCAGAAGATCAGATTCAGTGGTCACAATTGCCCATTTTGGATTTAAAATTTGTGAAACTAGTGACTAAGAATATTCTTTTGCTTAAGATGTGCTGGCTTGCTTGGCACACACATACTTGAAACAGACTTTTTGAGAAAGAGAAGGCTTCAAGCAGCATTGGACTCGTGCCAGAAGGAAATGAGTAAGCTCCTACCTAGGAATATGCAGGAACATCTACGCAAATGGTTTAGCGTTAAAATAGGGATGTCTGGAGTTTGTGATAATGATGTGACCCAGGATATTCGATTTAGCAGTACTCTTTTGGGTTAATTTTTGATGCATTTAGAAGTGTAAGGCAGTTAATTTTCTGAGCAAAGAGCAAGTACTACCCGTTACGTAAATGGCTCTTCCCTACTGTAGTGCTTTCCTCCCCTGGGCTTGCTGTCCTTCACGCACTGGCACATTTCTGTACAGTGCATTGTATTCACAGTACACATCAAATTAGCTGTACACTCAAATAAACCTCTTAACTGCTCTAGTTTGCATTGTGCAAACAGATGTTCATATAGTCTAAAGTGCTTTGTATTGTTGATTTAAGCAGCTAGTGTGACTGTAGTACAGACGTTAGCTAGACAGGATGGCTTTAGGGAGAAGGAGGCCCTGGTGGCCTTGGCTCCTCATGGGAGGGAGGTGGCTGGGGTGCTGTGCTGCACTGACGAAGCATCTAAAAGTGGCTGCATCTCATCTGAATGTAGAGCCCAAAGCAGTGGCACGGCTGCACATCACCTAGAAACCAGAGAAATCTGCATAAGGTTGACATCTCATGTCAGCATGCTGTCTAATTACCAACCATGTGTACATAGATAACTGCGGGCTCCTCCAGCCTGGCCCACGGAGCAAAAAACTGTGCTTTGTAAAAAATACTGGCATTCCTTACTGTTGATCCTTTTTTTTTTTTTTTTTTTTTTTTTCAGATGATAGCCAGCCAGGTTGTCAGGTGGTTCTGCTGTTCTCTAATTCCGCAGCACACTTCCTGAGGAGATCTGGCACTGCTGGCTTCAGCTTTCTGTTAACTCCATCCTGGAAAGATGGCTTCAGTGTGTGCTTATGTTGCTGCAGCTGCCTGTCCTGTGAGGGGATGGTACCCACTCTTCAAGAAGTGTTACTGCACAACGCTATCTGAGAAATGAGTTTCAGCCTTTTATTTAAAATAGGAAATGAATGTCAAGAGTATGGATAGAACAGACTCAATAGGAGGAAATAAAGCTCCTATTTTTATCCTCAGTCTTAGGCACTTCATAACTTTTACATTTTCAGGCTGAAATAGCTTAGCATAGTCTATTGGTATATATTTATTTCTCCTTTTTAAAGTCTCAGTAAAATCACTGCACCTTTTTTTACCCACAGCATATATGTGCGGTTTTGTATTTACACACTCCTACAATTACAGCACACCTGATTTTTATGCAAAAGTTGTTGTGAAAAATTGTACAGCTGAAATGAGATGGGATATAAAGTTGCAAGTTTGGCATCGTGAGGCTGGCCTGAAAGTTCTGGTGAGCTTGGACATAGTCTTTATTAAAACTGTTTGTGATACATACTGTGATGTGCATTAATGATTTATCTTAGCTGGTAAATACCTAGCTAAGAAAAACATGTGTTTGCACGTGTCTGAAGCTGTGTAACTTAGCTGCGTGCTGCAAAGCATACAAGTAACATACAGGTTTAAGAGGTGTTGCTGTGTTTTTACAGGGTGTACAGGTAATTGACTTTAGAGCCGCTGAATTTACATCTAGGTAGTGAATGTGACATCAGGAATCAGTTGCAACTTAATTTCCAAACTGTGTTGTCATTGTTTTATTCTAGCCAAAAGAATCTTCGTCTTCATTAAGTTCTTTTTGTTCTTTTTTTATTACATACAATAGATGGAGAATGATTTAAAAATCTCTATGTGCAAACTCTGGGAAATCATGTTTATTTTTTAAAGGTTAATTTTAAGTTTTTTCATCAAATGTATACTCAGAGATGATACATTATCAGTAAGACATTCCAGAACAACGAGTTTAAAGAAAAAGCAAGCCTCATGTATTTTCCAGATGTTGCCAGCAGAGGTGCTGCAGTGCTCCAGAAGACAGAGTGGCAGGTTATCTGTAAACATGAACAAAGAATGCATCCATTTAAAATGCCAGGTCCTTCACCAGGTTTGAATCTGAATTGTATGTCCTTACATAGCTTGTCAACAATGGGGTAAAATAAGAGGAGAATCAGGCCCTAGAGCTACTGTTGGCCAAGTGTGATTCAATGAAAGGAATAATCCAGTTAAATGAAAAGGCCTCTGTATATGGAATTACTCCAAAACGTAATTCACAGAACAATGCATGCTATTGAAATGTAGTTTTGAAAAAAAAAGAAAATAAAGAAAAAAAAAGAGCTGTTTAAAGGGTTCTTTTGTATCACAGACTCATGCTTTTAGGAGTAGTTCCCAGCTCACAAGGTGTATGGGGAGAGGAGGGAGAGAGGGAGGGAGGGAGGGAGGAGAAAAGAAAATTTTCCCGCAAGGGAGAGCAGCAGCTGCACAGGTGCTGGAGCTGTGGTGAGGTTGCTGAGGTCCCCAAGCACCTCCCCTGCAATAGGCCAGAGGAAAGACACGAAGAACAGACAAGGAGACTCCTTTGCCAAGGTTCAGCCCGTCCCCATTCATTATGTTATTTTATTAATTTTACTGTCTTTTAAAAAACAAAGTGACCCTTGCTAGATATCTCTGTCTTGCAGCAGTCAGTGTAAGTTTTTCATGCTCTTGTGCTGTAATGGATCGGGGCTACACAAGCAGTAGGGCCTGAACCTCTTTGGGTTTCGTTGGACCCTCCCAAGACTGAGTTCAGGTCCCACTGTGTGCACTGGGATAAGTTTATGCGCGTTACACGTGCACTTAAATACTGCAGAGTAAGCTTATTAGTGTGACTAGCGTAGGCAACAAGGGGGACCACGTGTCTAGAGTGTGCAAGTAGTGAGGCTGTTTTCATCATATGGTAGAAGTGCCTAGTTAAGGTTGGTTTTTCTAGAATTTCTGGAAGTTGTAGGTTCCTAGATTCTCTGGATAATTCAGGTTGAAAGAGCAATCAGGAAGTCAGCTAGTCTAACCTTTTGCTCAAAGTAGGATCAGGTGTGAGGTCAGACCTTAGGCTTCAGAGGCTTTATCCCAGCTTGGTTTTGAAAGCCTCCAAAGTTGGAGATTCTCTGAGCAACCTGTTCCATTGCTTGTCCTCATGGTCTGAATCTTTCTTGTTTCAGCTAACATCTGTTATCTCTCATCCTCCCAGAAGGCACCACTGCGAAGAGCGTGGCTCTGTCTCCTTGGTGGGTTCTTTGTAGTCATCAGGAGGCTGCTGTGAGGTCCTCTCAAATCTTCATGTTGAGCAAGCCTGGTTTCTTCCTCCTCTCCCTCAAGTGCTCCCATCCCTTGACCGTCTTGGTGGCACTGTGCTGACATCACTCCAGGTTATTGATGTTTGTATTGGGAGCCCAAAACTGGATGCAGTTTTCTCCAGGTGGTTTCATGAGTGCTGAGCCGTACAGGGGGACAATGCCTTCCCAGGATCTCCCGGCTATGCTGCTGTTAACACAGCCTCGGATGCTGTTGGCCGTCTCTGCTGCCAGAGCACACTGCTGGCTCATGCTCATCATCAGGGGTTTTTTGGTAGTTTCTTTGTCATGATAACATTCCAATATATAAATTTACAAATATCAATTTACATCCCTTTCACATTGTTTTTCTGCCAGGTTCATTGGCAGAAGTTTTTTGGAAAGCCAGGAATTTGATGATATAATTGGGGTTTTTTGAGGAAACCACATGAAATCTTTAGGTCTCGATCACTTAAAAATGATACCTGCTCGATTTGATTGCCGTTCATTTCTGAGACACAGTTTAAAGTAGCAAGAGGAAACTTCACCTCAAATGTCTATTTCAAGGCCAGAAATCACTGTTGTGATCATTTTGCTTGAATTTCACTCATCACCACTTACAGTTTGCCCAGTAGCTTGTGGTTGAACCAGAGCATATATTTTAGAAAGACAGTTGGTTTTGTTTTAAGTCCTTGGCGTTGCTTTTAAAACTGACATTGAAGGTACTCGACAGCTTTGGGATGTGGTAAACAATCAGCCTATAGACTAGACTGGACTGAAACCATTAAATGTGATACATAAGGATTTTTTTTAATCGTCTTAGACCTGGAAGTGCTAAATGCTTTCAGCAGAACTTGTAGGTGCTTTCATTTCACCTGTGATTTTCATTCCCCTCTGCAGTTATGCTGAGTGTTATTGGCTGTCTGTAGAAACACAGATTTACGTTGGGTGTTTTACTAGCAGACTAGCAGAAACACATTGCAAATGTTTTTTTTTCTTTTGGTTCCTACCTTCAAGAATACATATATATGTAAGCCATTTGTTCTTTAGAGACCTGTTGCCTAAAGAAAGCAGCGCCATCTGGCTTTTTGTTTCTTCTATCGACTGCATATTTGATGCAGTATATCAAAAAAATTTCCAGTGTAGCCAGTTTACTAGCACTGCATTGCCATGTTTTCACTTCATTAGGTGCTTATGCTTGCAATTATTTCTTGTTGTTGGCTTTTCTTCTTTTATTTGCTGAATGACTTTTGTATGCTTATTAAATCTTGCTGGTTGCACTAGGTGTGAGGAATCTTCTCTGACTTAGAATATAATAATCGGGGAATTAAACTGTAAATCATTAGTAGGTGATGAAATAAAGAAAAAAGCTATCAAGAACATCATAATGTCAGTTGCATTCCCCACAGATATAGAAACATCTTTGTGTTTACAGGGTATTTGTTTTAATTCATTGGTATCCCCTTTTGTTGTAAGCTTTGTGAGGAGCTTATATGGAATATGAGTTTAGGGTGACTGCTCCATTAAGATGCATTTTTACTTTTTAAAATTCCTCTGCTGTGTTGGTTTCTGCCATCTGCTGAACTGCCCTGCAAACATCTCTTTAACGCTCGCATTACTCATATGAAGTTGAGTATCGGTCCAGTGTTACAAACTGAAATACTGAGGTATGGAGGAAATGAACCGGGACTCATAAATAATGTTTTAAATGGGACATAGATAGATGCAGTTTAGATCCAAAAAATGTGATTTTTAACCCCCCTGACTAGTTGGAGATTAAAATCAATATTTGTGCTTCTACCTAAAGTCAAGAACTGCTCGCAGTGAGCATCTTAATGCTGAAGCCGGAGTGAAACCTAAAGGCTGGTTAATTCATCTCCCTGAGGGCTCTGAGGACGGATCTCTGTTCCCCATCTACCGCAGGGGCATGTGCGGTTTGTATTAATAAGACTGGGAGCCCTCGAGAGTGCAGGGGTAAGATGCTACTTTATTTTAAAATGTGGTCCTCAGAGGAAGCAAGTTGGTAGTTTTGGACTTATGCCCAGAAGTGGGAGGTCCAAGGTCTAAGCCCAGCATGGAGCTGCCCAGTGGGTGCTTTGGGGAGCGGAGAGGAAGCCAATCTGAAATCACATTTCCCCCGATCCAGCAAATTTTTCCAGTAGTGGTGGCATGACTTAAGCGTGAGAGGTGCTGAACACCCCAACTAACACAGTGTGAAAGACGTTGTTATGGTCTTTGCGGCACAGGTTTGAACATCTCCTAAATGGGAAAGGACTTGAACATAGCTAAGTACTCTAACAACTACACTGCTACAGTTTAAAAGGGAAACACCACTGCATTCTGGTGTGTAGGCTATGGATCTTAAATGAAATTGAGTGAATTCTTACACTGAATGAGGACAGAAGGAGGAAAAAGTTGCTATTTCAAAACATTTGCAAGCCAAGTGTACTAATGAAAGGGGACCCCAAAAGGAAACCCAGCATGCTGGCTACTGCGAGTCCTGTTTTGATAGACCAGCTAGGTACCAAACACAGAATCCCCAGATGTGCTTTGGGTTCCAGATCAAGTATTGCTGAATGCAAGTTCTGTATTGGATCTGGTTCCCAAGGGACCTTCGAGTGACTAAACACAGGCTACATCTGTGCTTGGAGAGGGATGCAGGTGCCCTCAGCTGCAGACCTGTGCTCCTATGCACTGCCAGCCCCCATGGTTCCAGGGAAGGCTGTTTTTAAGGCATGGATGCATGCAGAATGTCACCTTTTGGGCTAGAGCTGTCTCTGTTGTAGGATTATATGTGAATCGCTTCTGCAGTGCAGCTGGTTGCCAGGAGGTCTAACTGAAGCCCTAAATCTACCAGTCAGCGTGATGGATTGTAAAAGGGTTACAATAGAAGGGGAAGCCATTAGTCCCTTCTGAGGATTTCCTTCTTGAGCACCACCAAATCATTTTTCTGACTTCCTAAGTAGGCAGAAGGAGTGAGATACAAATTCATCTTTCTCTCTGGCGTTGCTTTTCTGCAGAATTGATATACAAACAAGAGGTAATCAATGACTGAGAGACAGGAAACGTTCTAATGGGGCCAGGGCAACTGTGGTTTGGATATTGCTGCATGCTGCATTTCTAGGCACTTGGGTTTTATTTCAGAAGAGAAACCCTAATGGTAGTGTGTAAGAATAATGGATGCTCATACCAACACACAGGGCAATCTCAGAACCTTGGGGAGAGACCCTCATTCCAGCTTTCCAGTATCTGAAGGGCGCCTACAGGAGAGCTGGAGAGGGACTTTTTACAATGGCATGAAGTGATAGCACAAGGGGGAATGGCTTCAAACTGGAAGAGAGGATTTAGAGTAGATATCAGGAAGAAATTTTTCGCTGTGCGGGTGGTGAGCCCCTGGCGCAGGTTGCCCCGAGAAGCTGTGGCTGCCCCATCCTGGAGGTGTTCAAGGCCAGGTTGGACGGGGCTTGGAGCAACTTGGGCTGGTGGGGGGTGTCCCTGCCCAGGGCAGGGGGTTAGAACTAAGTGATCTTTAAGGTCCCTTCCAACCTAAACCATTCTATGATTCTATGATTTTTTCATATCTGTAGCCTATAAAGACCAATCAGGAAGATGAGAAGGAAATCTGTATCTGGACTCCTTAGTCTGGCTGCTCCATGCACTACTCACCGTGTTCTAAAGCCCTAGTTTACAGTATGGTCTAAATATTTAAATTACTGCAGGCAATTATGCTTAATCACTTTCTTGATAAGCAACATTGCGAGTTTGCTCATCAAACAAATGCTTCTGCAATAGTGCTGGCTGTATGGAAAGGGAAATATTATTTATTACTCTGAACATACACCTTCTTAAACGACTGCTGCCAGGATAAATACAAAATATGAGAAATAAAACTGCTCTGACGTATTTAATTGTCACTGGTCTGTCACTTACCTGCTTAAAAATACATTACTCTCAAACCTAGCAAACCTAGCATGAGGATGGAAAGCAAGTGCTTAAAACCGGGGCTGTTTTCCAAACCAATTGACTGGGAATATTGTAGGAGAACTAAGGATTCAAATTTATCCCTGTTTGAGGGATGCCAGTTTCTGATTATCTGTATGTGCCAAACATTTCTTGCCTTAATGCATAAAAGAAAAAGACCAGAATTCAAACTCCAGAAAGCTTCAGCTTTGAGACCTTTATGTCAGATGACTTTGCAGTATCAAAGCCCACACGATTCAGACACCAATATGGAATTTAACATCCTGGTTCAAAAAAGCGCTACATTTCTAAGTGTTCTTAGCTCTTTTGCAGACTAGATATATTCAAGCACTTTCCCCCCCCCCCCCCCTATTTTGGTGGAGGCTGAAAAGCAGCTATATAATAAGATAAAATGTAAGAGGTATGTGCATGAGCTAGCATGTGAAAAGATCCATATTGTTCTCTTCTCCAAAACAACAAGGTCATTAGGAAACTAAATGAGATATTTATGTCCATTTTCACTCAGAGAGGTGAGACTGATGTGCTCTCAAAGCGGCTTTCCAGGAATTGACCATTCTTTGGTAACCTCAGGGCAAAACCTGAAGGTGAGTTCACAATTTTAATCCTTCCAACACTTGCAACACCCTGCCGCCAGGTGGTATTTATCCAAGTCATAAAGAAAACAATGCAAAATAGAGATTGCCACTATTACATGTGATGAATTATTGGAAACCAGCTTCTACGATTTTATTACTGTTATTGAAACAGCTTCATTTTATTAAAGGAAATTTAATCCAGAAAGTAGATACAAAGCTTATCTGTCAGTTTATCCACAATATATTTTCTCCTTTTTTTTTTCCCTTCTTTCTTTTTAATAAATCTGTCATAAGCAGAAAGGAAAGGGCATCTTTGGTCAGTGGTCTGAGTAAGTTGGTCCTGATGCTGCTCAGAATACCAAAACCATGCTTATATTACCATGTTGTAGTAATGAAGCCAAGAAATTATTGCCTGTGCTTTTAAGTGGTGTATCTCACTGTAGACAGTATTACTGTCCATTCCAGAAATTAATTGAAAATATAATTAAGGACAGTTACATGAGACTTGAAAAATAATAGAGGAGCCAAACCAGCAAAATGAGCATGTTGCAGTTCCTTAACCTGTTTTGATTCTTTGAAAGGATTTGAAAATGGCCAATTTGTTTAATTTACATTTGTCACAAAGCTTTTAACAAAGATATCTCTTAAAGCCCTCAAGTAATTGGAGGAAGGAGCCGAATTGCATTGCAAGTTAAACCCTGGTTAAGTAGCTGGAACCAAAGAAAGCCATAAAAGTGTTTCCGTAAGTAACAGGGGGTCAGTGCTGAGGTGCAGGACATGGGCAGTTTGGGGCAGGCTGTGGGGGAATCTGCTGCTGCTCTGCCAGGAGAGCATCTCCCACATCCCCGTGCCCCAGAGCAGAGCAGAGCCGGCGGCCACAGCCCTCCGGCTTTGGGACACAGGGCCAGCGGTGCGGTAGAGCCTCTCAGGCTTTCCCTCCCGTCGGACCTGTTGTGCCATCGCTTCAGATGGGCTGCGGAGAACAAGGACAATAAGCCGCTTGTACGCAGAGGCCATCGGATACCCTGATATTGCTGCCCCTGCCGAAGAGTCTGGATCTGCACTGGAATGAGAAAGCTACTCTCAGTGTTCCCAGCATAAGTTAGAAGCCAGAAATCAAGACTATGGTGAAACCCGCCTTCAGAAATTACTCAAAGGATACAAAAGGCTTCTTAATAAAGGTAAACCAGGCTGGTAGACAGTACAATTTGAGGATACTTTGGGTTAGTCTATCAAGGTATGATTCTGGCATACTATTGTAGGCTTTTGGACAGGTTTTCCTGTTATGCAACTGCAGAGCCAGCAACTGAATTCAAAAAAGGGGAGTCAAATTTAAAAAAAAGTATTCTATCTCTCTGTGTATCTGTCCAGCTTTAGAGATAGAGCTTTCTCTGCTTTAGAAGCTTAAGGGTATCTCCAGCCG
Source organism: Vanellus vanellus (assembly GCF_965231255.1). Classification (NCBI taxonomy): domain Eukaryota; kingdom Metazoa; phylum Chordata; class Aves; order Charadriiformes; family Charadriidae; genus Vanellus; species Vanellus vanellus. The sequence continues at coordinate 25,302,455 of NC_138914.1, read as the reverse complement.
TTCTCTTCAGACACAATTCAGTATAAATTTGCTGTGTAAAACAGCTACACATTACTGGAAAGACCAACGGCCAAGCTGAGGAAAAGATTCTGAGTCAAGCGCAGACATATTTAGATTTGATAAAGCTGTTTCTCACTTTTCTATTCTTTCATGGTGCCAGTGATTTGAGAAGCAACCAGGCACACAACTGTGTGTTTTCCCACTAATATATATACCAAGACATGCCCGGGAGAGAGACATAAACTGTCTCCCCCACCCAGTATTTATATCCTAGCTTGATAATACTGTAATACAGAAAATAGCTGTGTATTCTGGCCGCCGGACAATATTCCTGCAGCTGCTAATGCAATCCCACTGAAGCGGAGCAATCGTTCTGATGCATCTTTAAAGAGACTTTTGATTTTTAAAGTGAAATAACTCATGGGGAGGGAGCTGCTACCAACACCATTTCCAAGCGGTAGATGTAGGGCCGAGCGTCTTGCTTACGTTGCCTGTGTACTGTCCACCTTTTATGACAATGAGAACCTGTGTTTTTGTGAGCTGATCTGAATCGTGCCGGAGTTGAAGGAAATCCTGCAGCGAGCTTTTGCTGAGTGCGTTGAACGTGAACCAAGACTGCAGGAAAAGATATAAAATGAAAATGTTTCTTTTAAATAAATTAAAAAAAAAGACATTTGATACCTGCTGTGTGTTTTGCATGTTTTATCTCCTTTCCCTTACTCTTTAACGGCACTGCCTACTCCAGCTTTTCTAGGTCTCACTGTTTTAATTTATATAGAGTCTATAGCTGTGGGTTTCTCTTCTTAGCTGGTAGTCTTTTGTAGGAATAAAATACGCTAGCAGGAGGGAGAACCCGGCTGCTTCCAGAATAAAAATATACTGCCTGTATCAAACATCCCATCTACCTTCACAGCCCGATTGGAAAAAACCCCATGTTTAAAGTCTGTATTGCTGTGGTTTTCTGTTTTGTTGGGGGTTTGGTTGGGGGTTTGGTTTTTTTTTCAAGGTAATGGTACTTCAGTGGAGTATCCAGCTTGTTTCCTCCATCTCCCTCCTTGCCACTCACTATTTTGCCTGCTCTATCTTCCCGTGATGTCATCTCTGTCCCCAGTGCTTTACCCGCTCTTTGATCCTCCAGAGCATATTAAATAGTTTCTCTATGTGTGCGGAGGGAACAATCCCTTTTGTAGGCCCTGTGGAAATGTTTCCACTGTGGCTCTCTGAGCACACGTGCTAGCTCACCGTGGAGGGCAGAAGTCTTTATTCCTCACAAAGTACATGCTGTTTTAAGATTAGGGAGCTGTAGATTAAAACGAAAGTAGGAGACGTATACTTGCAAGGTATATGGTGACTGCGCTGCAGCCCTGCACGGAGGGTTGCTTATGTTTGGCCCATCTGCCTTGCACAGTAATATTTTTATAACTTGTGGCAAGCAGCAATGGAACCTTTTTCACAGCACCACCAGAGATGAGGTTTTTTCTATCAACAGTCCTGCAGAAAAAAGATTCGTTGTATTACAACAAGGTACGAAGATGCTAAGTGTGGGAAGAGCTCAAACGCTGCAGCCAGCGTGTGTATCATATTCTCTCTGCAGTTAGTAATAAACCCTAATTTTAATATTCAAATGAAAAATGGAAGTGCAGAAGCACAACCTGAAGCAATATTATAGCTCTCTGCTATCTTCCCTAGTTATTTATGTATAGGCTGAAACAGGAATGCGCAATGGAAGGCGCAGAGACTGTGGGTGGCAGCCGACAAACGAACGCTCCCATCTTTGGTTCTGAAACGATGATTGTAGTCTAGGGCTGGATGCGTGTTGAGATGGCTTTATCCTCCCTCTTCGATAGGCACCAGGATGCGTTATAAGATGATAACAGCCTGTTCTGTTAACTCTGCGTTTTGCCTAACAGAATGTGGTTAGGACGGTTCATGGAGATGGTGATTCGATATGGAAATGTGCGGTCCTATGGAAATGTGAGCCCTGGGCAACTCAGGTGGTGTCTGTGGAGAAGGTAAAGGCAGGTCAGTGAACACCTCCAGGGCCAAATGCCTTAGCGTGTGCTCTCCTCTGCCAGTTCTTTCCTTCCCCTTCGATGGGAGAAACCCCACAGGTTCCAACCACAGCTGCACAGCTCACAGTTGGTTCCAGCGGTGGGTCTTTTCCTGCTGAGATGTAGGCTGGAAGAGTAAAGATCTCCCCCTTGCAGGGCTTTTTGAAGCCTCACCGCTGCAGGGCAAGGTCAGAGGCCGCTAGTCAAGGGTTTTCTCCGTTCAGACTGGAGCTGTAGGAAGTGTTAGTGCAGGTGGGCAGTGGATTGCTGGGAGCCCTCCCCATGGGGAATGACCACCATCCTCCTCAGGAATTCTAATCCACCATATCAAAATGAAAGGGCTTTGATCCAGACAAAGGTTGGGTATGCTACTCATCATTCTAGAACTGGGGTTTGAGTTAAGTTTGGCAAAAACCCAAATGCTCATGAGACCACTTTTCAGCTCTGGGTGAGTGCAAGCTAGGGCCAAGGAACAGCACCCTGCCAGTCCTTGGAAGAGATGAGGAAATATCTCTTGGGGCAGATTCAGGTTGTCAATTAAAATTTAATGATAGGCTTTGGCAATATGAGAGCAAAGGTTGGGTCTAAGGCCTTTGTTCAGTCCTATAAATAAATTAAAGCCGTTAGGTGCATTGGTCGTCATTTAAAAGACAGCTTTTGCCAGGAAACACAATCACATCATGTATGATACTTTGGAATCATGAGTACAACTCTACAATGACAGAAAATTAAAAATTGGCTTCTACTGCAAGTTCAATATGGTAAATATGGTAAATATGTATAGTGACTGAATAAACACCATTGAGGTGGTCGAACATAATTGAAAGTAGCTGATTATTTCCCAGTACTGGTTATTGTTCTGCGCAGGGGGTGGTGGCGGCAGCATTGAGGTGACGGAGTTGGCACAGGGTTCTTTCAGGATCTCAATGAGAAAGGCCTGACAACATATAGCTTAATAAGATAACTGCTTTAATAAGATGGAATAATAATAAGAGGAGCACAGATAGCAAGTAAATCTTAGGTCCCTCTAGATGCTGGGTACCCTGTGTTCGCACAGCATTGGACAGAGCCCGGATTGATTTTCCCCTTATTTTCTGCGCAGGGCAGAGCAGATGCTGTCCATGCTCCCTTTTGGTCATTTGAGCTGATATATAATTTCCCTACAAGAAAAGAAATCTATTCCTAGAGGTTTTTCTCACAAGAACTTCTTGCTGGACTTTCAGACAAAGGCAAGGCCAGGCGTAACCGCGGCACTGAGCAGGACCTGCTCACAGGCTCCTCCGTTCCTCCCAGCTGGCAGAGTTTGTCCTGCAGCCAGGAGCACGTGTGGGGCGACACAAGGCTGGGAGCCACGCCGGGTGTGCAGTGCCGCACAGCCCTGCGCCTGCTGGGCTCAAACTGTCCTGGGGATCACCAACTCCTAAACCTCCGACCGTCTGGGCCAGGATCAACGTTTCACCCCTTGATCCACGTACAGCTTGCCGTTCCCAAAGATATTAGAAGTTAGAGATGACATTAATAGCACATGGGCTTCTCAAGCCTGAACTAGGAGGTCAGGATCGCGGACTCCTGGAATACCAAGTCCTCCGCACGGCTACCAGCAGAGTCACAGTGTTACACCCCAAGCGAAGAACACATCTCACCACCTTTTGTTTAACATCGGCCGCACAGAGCTCCATAGCCTCCCCGCCTTACCCACCGTTTCAGACAGAACAAGTGTGGAGAAAAACCTGAAACGGGACTGCCCCCCCCCTCAATAACACAACCAGGATGTAAAGAGATGGTCGGTCTTGGTAATAAGAGCGTCACTCCCGAGAGCATCCAGCGCCAGAAGGCTTGTTGCTAGGCAAAAGCACAAAGGAGTGTGTAATAATGTTCCAAAGAGGAGTCTGTAGATTTGATTTTAAGAAAACAGCTGAATTTCAGTAGAGACATTTACATATTTAGTTTGTAGAGCTGGTGTTTGATATTAATTTTAAAAGAAGTCTATAATTTGCCTTGCTGACTATTGTGTTTTAACTGTGGCACTATTCTAATGCCTCCCATTAAATTTTTTTCCCACTGCAATTAACTTATGTAAAATCAGGTTTCCACATTTTTTTCAAATTTTATGAAGAAAATTGCTCTGAATATGATTATTGTGCCATGGCTATTCACAGTGCGTTTGTTCATTGTCTTACACAGTTAAACATGTGTTATTAAAATGCAATAACGGTAACATCATAGAGTTGCAATTACATTATGAAAACATTATCTTCATGGAATAATGGTACTTGAGGGACACAGTAAAGTACAGGTTTTCACAAAAGCATCTTGAGGTTGTTTTACCAGCATGATGATGTCTTTCTAGGCATGTCATGAGACTTCTGCAATGCTTTTAAAGTGAATGCGTAATAATAATAAAAAATCCTGAAAAGCAGCTCTTGCTTAAACTTTAGTGGCTTAATTTAAGCAATTTGACTGCCTTTTCTGAGTTGTTGTCAATAGCTGGAATATTTTAACTGTTGAGAGAGTTAATCAGTACACATCTCTATGTATGTACGCTGTATTTACATGCATATACAGACAACATCTATGTGTATGTGGGCACCCATGCAAATCCAACTGGAATACAGACCTGTTAAGTCATTGGATATCAACAGATTTTTTTTGTTGTTGTTTCACTTTTCTCAGCAGAAGAGAGATATGGTAAAATCTTAAAGTTGGCCTTACCCATTGGCCTTGCTGGAGCTAGAATTTCAAACCAGGGCTTTTAACCCTCAGGCCAAGGGAAGTATGAAAAAGATCCAAACATTTGAAGTGTAAATAGAACATTTTTTTTTAAGATTTTGAGGGTTGTGTGTGTTTGTGTGTTCCAAGTACGTCCTAGTACAACAGGGTAGTAAGAAGAGGGTAAAAATTTTGTACGCTTTGTGGCAAATTTTCCTCCTCTTTGTAGGAGATGTGAAATGTAGGTGAGGTGCTGAATGTTCTGCAGGCACCAAGCAGTGTCTTATTCCTTGATAACAGCTGGTTCATTACTTGCTGTGCTACACCTTGATATTGCATGTAAATGGGCAGAAAGATAGACATTTCATTTAGGTAGAAAATTAACAGTAATAATTATGAAATCAATGTACAAACTTCTTTACCTAAAAAAAAATAAATCAGCAATTGAAGACAAAATTAACTGCACATAATAGCATGAGTCATATTAATTCAGATGTCTCTAGGCCGTTCCATAAAGATGGCTTCAGCATTTATATTACTTAGGATGTCTCAGACAGTTCTGGCATGCAGCTAAGGAGGGAAGAGATTATTCTGCAACAAAATGAAGTTATTTGGAGTCATGTTAATATCTTTGCTTATTTATAAAAAAAGCAGTCGTCTGTGTCTGTGTAGAACTAGCTCAAAGCTGATCTCAGCTGCTAGGCAAAACAGGGCCACGGGGAAGCTCATGACAAAAGGACTTAGGAGCGAGCCCATGCCTTGCGAGCAGTTTTCGCCTGGGGACGGGGTATGTTGGGGCTGCTGCTTCTTTTTCCTGCTGTACAAGCCTTCCTTGAGGGTGATTAAAGACTTGATTAGTGTCTCGGGATGTGGTGATGGAGAGGCTCTTTCCACAGCTCTGCCTCTGCGGCTGACTCCCCTCCACATGCCTTTCCTTCATCCACCAGGTTGTCCTCAGGCATGGGCAGAGCAGCCCGGCTGCCTGGGAGGTAACGCTGTCCCTCTGCGCTCTAAGGTGCCACAGGTAACTGCCTCCACTTACAGCTACGGCTGCTCCTCTGTGTGTGTGTCTATATGCAAATGCATGTATGTGCTCTCTTATCTGGAGCGTATTTATACGAGTGTTGTCCACAGCTGTTTACCTTCAATAAAGTTGGTTGGTTTGGGGTTTTTTTTGTGTGTCTTCTTACTCTTTCAGATGTTACATAAGTTTTGAAGCTCCAAACTGCTGAAGGAAACATTTGATGTTTGATGGAGTTATATTTATGTGGTGTGTTTGCTTGGCATCTTCATATTTTTGCCGATAAATGAGCTTGTCAGTATATAAGCAGCAATCTGCTGCATTAAGCAGCTCTAATTCATGAAAGATGATGCTAAGAAAGTGTAGTTGTTTTATATTGCTATGCGATTGGCTTCTGAGGCGGAGTTTCAAACAATTATTCTATTCAAATAGATGAAGGCAGGATGGAAAATTTTCTTTTGACGTAGGCTTGTACTCTTAAAAGTATGATAAAAAATATTGGCTTTAACAAAAGAAGGAACAATTTAGAAAGGCAGGAAGCAATTTACCATCTCCTAATGAAATAACTGTTCTAAAAGTGAAGCATTTATTTATTCTACAGCTCATTTAGAAAAGCCATTGCAAGGACTCCGCCTAGCATCTGTGAAAGGTTGTGGCGATTGAGGGGGGGGGATCCCTGGCTGCTGGAGAAATGCAAGTGTTGTACGTATCCTCAGAAAGGGCAAGAAGGACAATCCAGGCTAGTCAACCTCACTTCCTCCTAGAAAAATCACAGAGCAGATCTTCTTGGAAGGCATTTCTGGGCACGTGAAGGAGAAGGAGGTGATTTGGAATAACCTGTTTACCAAGGGTAACTCATGCGTGAACAACTTGATTGCCTTCTGCGATGAAACGACTGGATCTGTGGATAACGGGAGAGCAATACCTGTCATCTATCTTGACTTCAAGGCTTTTCACCCAGCCCCTTACAACATCCTTGTATCCAAGACTTTAATAGTTATGGTCTGGATGTGTGTTAGTCTAGTTAAGTTATAGTAACACCCTAGACTAAGTGAAGACTACTTTCAGGTAAGTTAAAGACTGGCTAGATCGTTGGGCTCAAAGAACAGTTCATGCTCAAGCAGGAGACAGGTTACAAGTGGAGCTCCTTAGAGGTTTGTGCTGGGACCTCTCCAATTTAGTATATCTATCAATGACCCGGAGGAGGAAGTGGCATGCACCTTCATCTAGTTTGCAGATGACAGCAAACCAGGCAGTGCAGCTGATGTGCTTAAGGGCAGGGCCACCTTCAGAGGGACTGAGGCAGGCCAGAAGAAAGGGCCATCAGGAACTTCATGAATCCAGCAATGACAAATACAACGTATTTGCCTCTGGGGCAGACTAACCCTCTGTAACAGTGCAGGCTGAGGACTGACAGGCTGGATAGCAGCCTGCTGAAAAAGGGTTGGGTGTTCTGACAAACTGTAGGTTAAAAGTCAGTCAGCATTGCAGCCTGGTACCGATGAAGACAGGCAGTGTGGTGGCCTTTATCAACAGGACCATAGTCAGTAGATCAAGGAAAGTGATTATTTTTTTTTTTTCTATGTACTTAGCACTTGTTAGACCACTTAGGGAATTTAGCATCCAGTTTTGGGCCCCTCTGATATTAATAAACTTGAATGAGTGTAGTGGAGGGCCCCTGAGATGGCCAAGGGGATGCGGCACATGAACAATGAAGGGAGGCTGAGGGAACCGGGCTTTTTCAGCCTTGAAGAGAAAATGGAACATAACAGAAGTCTTTCCTATGAGGTGGTTACCGGGAACAACTTCCCTTAGGGGCATGATGGGAAAACGAGAGGCCATGGTCATAAATGGGAGGTTCCAATTACATGTAAGGAAAATATTTTTCATTGTGAGTGTAATTAACACTGGAATAAGGACCCAGTGGGGTTCTATAATCTCTGTCCTTGCAGATATCTGGGTAATGCCCAGAGCAACCTCGTTTGAACTCAGTGTTGACCTTGCTTTGAGCAGAAGGTTGGAGCAGAGACCTCCTGATGTGCCTCTCAGCCCATGGGAGTCTCTGATTCTACAGAGCGACGCAGCAGGTTCTCTGCTGGAGAGGACTTTCGGAGTTCCACTACAGCCCATGAAACTACAGCACATTATGTGACTTCCCCTTCTATTCCTGCAATATGGAAATAGGGAATTGTCCTGATTTCATATTATAGTATTACCCTTTTCTGTGCCTGAGCAGGTGTGTGATATCCACGAAAGAGTAAATTTGAAGCATAGCTGACAGGAAAAAGATATAATCCCAAGAAACTTCTCTGGTATGCTGGAAACTCACTGCACGGCTTGTAGGATAACTTTCAGGTCTTGATGTAAGTTTACAACGGATTGCATCAGACAGCATCACATACCAAAATAACCCCCAGCAGAAACCATCGTCAGCAGAGATGCAAGTAATCTGGCAGCAACTGAATCAACACGAAGTGAATGTGTGGGGTAGGCCAGCCTGGCGGGCTGGAATATTACACAGAATATAATATGTGTTCATCTCTTCTGCAATTTGTAAGGAAAAGGAGTGAAGAAACTGTGGTCAAAGTTTCCAGGGAAGCAAGAGCAAACGAGGAAAGATCAGTTTCTGCCATCCAACGCGATGTTAGTGGTATCGCCTTCTAGGGAACCAACCGTGCCTAAGACTTGAATGCACTGGGTGCATGTAAATGCCCCAAAGCTTTAACCGCTTTGCAACGTGCCCTATCCAAAGTCACAGCTGCACCAGGCAGGTGTAAGGCAGACTGCCTTACTTTTTGTTATGAGCAGTGTCTTTCACAAGAAGAACTTTTGCGCCTTGTCAATGTGAAGTGTTTTTAGGCTTGTATAGCGTTTTCTTTGGCCTGTGGCTTTATGAGCTTGTGATGCAGGAACGTGCTGTGCAAGAATGGAGTGCAGCACGAGTGTCGTGGTTTAGGCCAAATCCACCACTGGGGACCCGAGGGACCCCAGACGGGACCGACAGATGCTCCCCTCTACCCCTCTGCAAAGAGAGAGGCAGAGGAGGAAAAAGAGACTTATGAGTTTAGAAGAAACTAAACTACTTTAATGAAATATTAATAATAAAATAAAAAGGAATAATGAAAAATATATACAAAACTGTATCAAGCTCCCGAGATGACAATCACATCACCGGCTGGCACTGGGGCAGTCCCAGGCTGGACTCAGTGACGGACGGGAACTGGATTCCGGATCTGGATTCAGGATCGGGATCACAGGCAGACAAACAGAGTCCTCCTCAGACGTCGGCCATTGAAGGAAGAGCCCGTGACCCTTTGATCCCTCAGCTTTTATACTGAGCATGAGGCAGATGGGATGGAATACCCTGTTGGTCAGTTTTGGGTCACCTGTCCTGTCCGCTCCTCCCTGCAGGTGGGACCCCACTATGCTTTTCCGCTTCCGACCCTCCAACGTGGCAAATAACAAAGTTGGTTGGCCTTGGCTGTTATGGCAATAAGTGTAAGCAGGAGCCTCTCTGCATACCATGCCTGGGCATCAGCTATAAACATTGGTCTTATCACTCTGAGAGAGTGAACATTTTCTGCACAATATGCAGTTAATTTCAGTAGTTAGAAGAGGCCCAGCTAAGAAGTGAAGTTACTGAACAAAATTGGTTCTGTTTTACCTCAAACCAGGACAATGAGGGTTCCACTCGATAGCCAGGAGGATGTAAATTAGTTGTGCGGAAGTATGGGTACAGGCAGAGTTTTCAGACATCTGTTTCCTTTAGCCACAAGACTTGCGACCTTGACGTCCGCCTTCCCAATGCATAACGTAATTTTTTGCTCTTCTTTCCCATTGTTAGGAGCTGGGCAAAAAAAAAATATCTAACCTATGCTGCTGTTCTATACTCATACTATCACTTGCATGTCTGAAATAATGTTATTTCTTGTAATCTTTGCAATACATAGCTGGGATCTCAAGCTAAACCCACTTCTATAGTTGGACATATGACGTGCTATGATGTACTGAGTTGCCGATGACCTCGTATAGGTGGAGACAGGTGTACTGTGGTTAAAAATGGCCTTTTCAGATCTGCTTGTATTGAAAGAACCTCTGCTGACTGCTGTCTAAGATTAACAACACACCCAACGTTGCTGGGATACGAGGCTGTTCACAGGCGGCCCCAGCTTGATGGATTTCACGCACCACTTAAATATAAGCCATATGTCTGACATATTCATCTTTCTCACCATCCTTTGGGTTCGCAGGTATGTCTTGTCCCTGGTCTGTACGCTCTGCAGCTGTAGCAGCAGGTTTGCAGCTGGGCTAAATCGGCACGCTCTGCTACACTACCCGAGGATGTGGTCTTTTATTTGTATTTCTGGATGTAGGAATCAGAGGTATTTGAGGAGACAAGCCCCAGAGTGTTTGGGGTTCTTTTGTTAATTATTATTATTATCAGCTGGAAAGCTGAATATATATGTTTAAAGCATTTTTTTAGTCTTCTCCGGTGACTCACACTTTCAGTGAAACATGGTCTGTAATTATGTTCTCCCTTGGTTTTTACAGTCCCTAAGCATTCCTATTACAGTTGTCTAATGCTTGTACTATTTCTTCTGCCTCTTTTTAATTTTTATTTTAAGCCTATGACTAAGGGAAACAATTTAAAAACCCATTACAGTGTTGTCCTTGATGATGTGTTCATCAGAGAACAGCTCATAATGCTCTCCTAGGACTGAAATTATTTGGTATCTTCAAAGCTCAGCTGACAGAAACTAACCAAGCAAGGGAGTTAGCCTGATCTACGAGATAGAAGACATTCCTTTCTGCGTTTGCCAAAACATAATAGAAAGGACCATTGTTGGTGTGAGGGAAGTATCCTCCGCTAAGGCCCTGGCCGTTGGCCTGCGTTGTCAAACGTGGATTATCCACCACTGGAGGTCTTTTAAGAACAGGCTGGAACAACATGTAACTTGGCAGGAGAATTACGTGCTTTGATGAGCCTGCCTCAGAGCATCGGGTTGGACTAGATGACCTCCCTTAAAGTGCTTTTTTTATCCCTGCTACTCCAATATATTAGTCTTTTTTCTTTGCTTGACAGGCAATACAAATGTAAATGTCCATGCGTAGCTAAGCGGCGCCTCCAACTAGATCTAAAGTTTTGCCCCCCAAAGTCAGTTTTTCCATTTTAGTCTTTGAGAAAATGCAGAACTGGAGGCTGGCTCAGACCCCAGGGGACAGCAGCAGAACCGACGAGGAGCGTGCATCTCCTGTAGGAATACAAGAGGGGAAAAGAGCATGTGTTGCTCTTACAAAACCACACTCTTAAGGTCCCCAAACCCTTGTTTGAACACTCGGGCTTGGAGACTAGTTCAACAGGTCAGGCAAGAGATACAAAGAGAAGACAAAGGGATCTAGCTAGGTTCCAGGTGGATGCTCCAAAATCTCTTTAAATTTCTTTTGAATCCACCATTTAAAGGAGTTGATCCAGATCAGGAAAATTAACCTGAATTTAGACTTTTAGGAAAATCTGGTGCAATTCTTCAAATCCATCACATGCCTTCATAATCTTTTGAGTTTGCCCTAAAGATGAGGACAAACTGGTGTTAAAATTTGCTCTAATTCAATTAAGGCCTTTTGGATTCTTAAAATGACATACCCAGCAAAAGTTGGGTAGGGCCTTATTTTGCTTGGGAAGTGCAACATCTGAAGTGGTTGATGTTGTGCTGTTACCGCAGCGGCTTGTTTAAATACATTCTGACCAACTTGAATGAACTCTGGTCAGTTATGATGCATCAGGATTTATGACGCAAAAGCCTTTTTCTTTGCCTTTTCCTTGTTTTTCCCTAATAATACAGTCCAAACAAGCATAGCTATCATCTAGAGCAAAATCAGGCATTGCCCAGTTCACGGTGCAATATCTTAGACACAGTTAATATGGCTCATTATCTGTTTCTTATCTTGTTGTGCAAATCCTCACTCTGTAAGACGCCTGAGGAGGACAGCCAGAATGGAGGGTCTGCCCAGCTGAGTGAGGTCTCTCCAAGCAGAATTATCGGATCCCGTCACTGGCTGGTCATTGTGGGAATATGGCAAAATCACTGCTCTCTTCTTCCCTTCTGTGGCAATGTAACTGCCAAAAAGGCTTTTCTCTTAAGCAATTTTCAGTTAGTAACTATACAATAGGGGTTTTATCCAGAAGTGATTACGTTCTTTGATTATTTGAATCATTCGGAGTACTCTGGAAATGTCACAGCATTCAGTGAAAACCACTGACAGTTCTTCATATCCTTAATGGGGTATCCCATTGTTGTTAAAAATGTATTTAGTGTAAAATGATGTAATGAAAATAGGCAGAAACTCACTCTCTCTTGATCTAGCCTAAACGTAACAAAAAAAAATCCTTGCTTAGTTTTTAATCAAGACAGCTTTGCTCTACTATCTTGTGCATACTAATACAGTCTTCTTTTAATAATAAAGAAGGGAATATTCTTAAAATTGACTTTATCAGCAGTTAGTGCCATAATACTTGGCTTGATATTATTGGTTATAAGTGTGACAAAAGACATCTTCCAGCTTTCAGCCCAAGAGTAACAGAACTGGGCAGTCACTGCCATTAAACTTTTCTTTTTTACACATTTGTATTTGGATATTCTTTTTCTAGCATGGCTTTTAATAAGGTTTTTCAGGTCTGTCTCAGGTTCTGTACAAGTAGTGCAGCTCCCAGAAAAGGCAATGGACCAGATTAACCAGTGATGCCATTTCACACATACAGCATCCTCAGCTAACTTGCACATATGTTGTTCAGCTATTTTATAACTTGCTTTCAGAGAATGTTGAAGGCAGTATGCAGGTAGAGGAAGCACAGCTAGCGGAAATTTCCTCAAACGCGACTTGCCTCGCAGCTTAGCTGTGATATATGATAGGGATTGTTCTCTGATAATCTGGTCCGTTAACTCTTGCCATTGGGTTGCCGTGTGCAAGGAAGGAAGGATCTCTTTTTTTATTGCAGAAGAAGGTATGAAGAAACTTAATATGAGTTATGAACAGAGCTGCGCACCAATATAAGCCATCATGAAAGTACACAACAAACTGGAGAATGGCTGAAAGCAGAAGGGTGTTGAAAGCAGTGCGCTATGTACTTTATGTTATTGGCATCATAAAGTGTTTTTGGATGGTGTGAATCCTTATCCAACTCTAGCAGAAAACAACAGCTCTCTGCAGTCGCACTCAAACTGTCTCTCTCTTTGGTAAGGTATGTCCTATCTAAGAGCAGAAATAATGCCCCAATAAAAAGCTCGACCAAAGGTTATATTCCTCCACCTGACTGTTTCCCTGCTGGTTTTCCTTACTTTTCTGTGTCTGAAGCTGTTCATTCCTGCTGTTATGTTCATTAACTTCACCTCCAGAATGAGCAGCTGGAATCAGCCCGCGGTTCCCTAGACAATGACAAGACTTGGCAGCAAGGTTGCAAGACCCTGCTGCATCTTCCTATAGCTGCCAGTTCGTGGTAATTTTCCATGATAGTGAGGAACAGCCCACCAGACAGTGATCTAGGGTCCGTGCGTGCTTTAAACAGGCCAGTTCCTGCACACCGGTGTGGTAAGTATAGGTCACTAAAGAATATACCCATTGCACAAGGGACAGAAATCTGTATAACATTTCCTTTCTGTTGTTTCGTGGCAAGAAACTGCAAATTATTTCACAAGTGCACAGATATGACAGTGTTTTTGTTATCATGCTCGTTTTTATTATAGCTGTTAAGGTCTTGGGTGGCTCAAAATATTCTGTGCTTTAGCAAGGAGAATGCCTCTGCTATTCTGCTGAAGGCTTGCTCTGTGCATTATGTTTCTGCCAGAGAAGATGCTTGAACCACCCAAGTGGAAAATGTAAAGAAAAAAACCTCGAACAAAACAAGAAGGCACCCTTGCAGAGCTTCAGCTGGTAGCCTGGATGGTAGAACCTGGCCAAAAGGGAATCCTGTGTCCAGCTGAGGAGGGTTTGTCCCAGGGCAAGGGTAAGGTGGTGTCTGCCTGTCTGCTGCCACGAGAGAACAGTCCACGCTGCTGCCCTGGGGACCAGCCTGGGCAGTGCAATACGCAGAGGGATGGTGCCTCTTGCACCAGATTTACTCACAAGGGTCATTCATGTTGGGGAATTCTTTACAAACCTGGTGCCAGGAGGTTCTGCAACCAGAAGCCTGTTTCTATATGTTACTTTGCCAGATGGCTGTGTTATGTAGGAACTGGCCAATCCTGCATCTAAAACCGACTATGTATTTTAAAGTCACAGTAATTAACTAAGCTAGGGGAAATGATCTGCCAAACCTTGCTAACCATAGCTAACATCTGAAAAGTGTGTAATAAGACTTCCAGAGTCTAGTGTGTTACTAAAGATGTGCCTGCTTCCAATTACTTATTCCAGTAAGTCTATGCATTTTAGAGTGCTCAATTAATTTTCATCACAGCACTCCATTCACATTTGGGGGATATATTACATCTACTGTAGATTAATTTTAGGCTGCTGTACTTGTTCTAACCAATTTTCGTAATGAAATTGCAACTTCCATTATTTTTATTTACGTTGTAATAATGACAGCTACATATTAGATACCACGAATTTGGTGGCCTTCTACAACGGGGTTACAGCGTTGGTGGAGAAGGGAAGAGCAATTAACATCTACCTGGATTTGTTTAAAGCATTTGACACTGTCCTGCACGACATCCTTGTCTCTAAATTGGAGAGATGGATTCAACAGATGGACCACTTGGTGGATAGGGAATTGGCTGGATGGCCATACCAAAGAGCTGTGGTCAATGGTTCAATGTCCAAGTGGTGACCAGTGACAAGTGGTGTTCCTCAGGGGTTGGTACTGGGACCAGTGCTGTTTAACGTCTTTGTTGACGACATGGACATTGGGATTGAGTGCACCCTCAACAAATTTGCTGATGACACCAAGCTGTGTGGAGCAGTTGAGAAGCTGGAATGAAGGGACGCCATCCAGAGAGACCTAGACAGGGGTGAGAGGTGGGCCCACACGAACCTCATGAAGTTCAACAAGGCCAAGTGCAAGGTCCTGCATGTGGGCCGGGGCAATCCCAAGCACAAATCCAAGCCGGGCTGGGAATGAATTGAGACCAGCATTGAGGGAGAGGGACTTGGGAGTGTTGGTGAATGAGAAGCTCAACGTGAGCCAGCAATGTGTGCTCACAGCCCAGAAAGCCACCCGCATCCTGGGCTGCATCCCCAGCAGCATGGCCAGCAGGGTGAGGGGGGGGGGGATTCTGCCCCTCTCCTCTGCTCTGGAGAGACCCCACCTGGAATATTACGTCCAGCTCTGGAGCCCTCAACATCAAAAGGACATGGACCTGTTGGAGCAGGGCCAGAGGAGGCCACGAAGATCCTCCGAGGGCTGGAGCCCCTCTGCTGTGAGGACAGGCTGAGAGAGTTGGGGGTGTTCAGTCTGGAGAAGAGAAGGCTCCGGGGAGATCTTAGAGCCCCTTCCAGTCCCTAAAGGGGCAACAGGAAATCTGGGTTGGGACTCTTGATCAGGTGGTGGAGTGATAGGATGAGGGGTAACAGTTTTAAACTGAAAGAGGGGAGATTTAGACCAGATATTAGGAAGAAATTCTTGACTGTGAGGGTGGTGAGCCCCTGGTGCAGGTTGCACCAAGAAGCTGCCCCATCCCTGGAGGTGTTCAAGGCCAGGTTGGACGGGGCTTGGAGCAACCTGGGCTGGTGGGAGGTGTCCTGGCCATGGCAGGAGGGTTGGAACTGGATGATCTTTAAGGTCCCGTCCAACCCAAACCATTCTATGATTCTAGGACTCTATGATTCTATGATACTTGGAAAAACTCTGATCAAACATCTAGGGTTATAAGTTGGGCAGAAATCTCCCCAGAACAAACTGCCTGTACAATCTGGAGCGAGCCTTTGACATTTCAATGGTTTAAGGAAGGCAACCTGTGTGATTATTGTTAACTATTTTTGCTTCCATGGGAGGTGTCAAAACCATCTAGAACAAGGAACGTCCAGAAAGAATGGGAAGGAATTAATTAACTTCTTGAACTTGTGTTCTGGGTTTTCTGTAGGAAGCTTTAGTGGTTAATTACTTCAGATCAATTCACCAACCTCCAGCTGTCTTAATATGCCTTCAGAAGAAGGGGAATATTCATTCTAGCAACAATAGTACACTCCAAAACTATACAATCTTTTAAGACTAGTTACTAATTATCCTCATCTCTGGAACAGAGGGAATTGTAGAAGCCATTAAAACAAAAAGGACAAGGAAATAAATGTGAACGTCTCATATCTTACAGTTTTCAAGAAGAAGTTTAGTTTAAAAGACAAAACCTAAGGATTTCAGATAAACCTAACCAACCTAGGCACAAATGTAGGTATAATTCAGGCTGGATAAAACAACCCACAATGGAAAAGAAACCTGAAGTACCTATAAATCTTGCCAGGGTGAGATTAAAGGGAAGCTGTTCAGAATGTGGTGGTGGCCATCTCATAAAGTGTGAGAGGATGGATAATGATCTGGATAAATACTACTGCAGATGTAATCGTGCGATATTTGAAATCCACATCGCACCCTCATCTGAAGCACAACATTTGATGCTGTTTACAAAAGGATTTTTGAAATAAAAGCTGCTGAGAAAAGTGGGTAACAGATAAGCCAGACAAACGGTAGGCAGGGAGAACATGGGTAAGAGGGGATGTAATGGTTGCACTTAGAGAACTGAAGAGAAATCTTGCACTTCCATGTACTTTTATTGCAAGAGCAAGCATTTTAAATCAAAAGGCATAAAACCTGATGTATCAAAAAGGCAATGCGCAGTTTCACTGAGGGGCCACTTGTCTCGAGACACTGCCTATTTTCCAAACAAATATATCGAACACTAGAAAAGAGTTAAAAAAACCCACCTCTAAATATTGTTTGAGGTGGCATAAATGATTGTCATCCTCAGAAATCTATTTCTTAAATCTAGAGCAGGCCCTGGGGAACTGCAAATGTATGAAAGGTTTTCTAGGCACCATATGGTGGTTATGAAAGGATCTAACGCAGGCCTATTTTTGAGTCAGAAGAATGGAAAAGAGGAGGGCTAAGTCTTGGAAAGCGGTATGTTCATGATTATGAAACAGAATGTGGTAGACAGGCTCAAGCCCTCTACACTTCACCAACACTTGCTCTATGTCTATTTATAAGCCATTTTGCTTGAGGGGCATTAATCAAGTGAGAAAATACTCTTCCGCTCCAGCTTGGGAGTGGAGAAACCGTTATGACAAAATAAAAGCAAACAGAGCTAATTTATGCTGTCGCAAAAGGTGTTAAAGGCAGCCATATACTTTTGAAAAGACTGGGGGATGTTTGCCTGCTCTCCTGGGCAGTGAGAGCAGGGTCTGCAGCCCGGCCTCTCCCCTCAGCTTGCCTCACAGCGTTCCCTCATAAAGCACAGGCCGATATCGTGCAACCGCCTACAAAAATGCTGGCAAAGCACTCCAGAAGATGTCGATCCAAGCAGACTGAGTGCCTTTAGGACATCTGTGTTGCACTAGAGCATTACTGTCTCTGTCATCTTCTCCCGCCCCGTGTCAGAGAGGCTGCGTTACTGTTTTGCCGGCACTGGCACTGTCCCTCTCCGTGGCATTCCCGGCACCTCAGTTCCCTTTGTTGCTCTTCCAGCTCGAGGAGTCCCCGCAGTTGAAGGGTACGGTGTTTGGGAAGGTTGTGTTTTATCTGCTTTAACTGCCCGTATCCCTCTTAGCAGGACAGAACCTGCTGGGGCTTTTGGTTTATCGTAACAATAGAAGTGCTGCAAAGCATCAGTCGTTTGCGCATGACATTCCTCCAATAAGCTCATCCCTGCTCTCCAGTTCGGCAAAACCCAGCTCCCCTGGGTGTTTCCTGTAGGAAAGAAAACTTTCAGGGATACTTCCAGGTTGGCTTTTCCTCCTTCTTACCAGCCGCAGGTTTCAAGGAGGACAGCGGGAAGAGGGCTCTCTCCACGAGGTGATGAACCTGCCCAGGCTGGGCAGCCATGGGCAGAGCAACCCGCTGAGCTCAGCCCATCCGAGCTCTCCAAGCTCCTGATACCCATGGGAGAGCACGGAGGGGAGAAGAGTACTCAGTCATTTTCACTGTCTTCTAGCAAAAAAGGTGTATCGGGCACCCTGGGAAACCACATTTCCAAGCAGCGGTGATTTCCTTGCTGTGGTACAGCCCTTAATGTTGTCTACTTCATTAATTCCTTTATATCCTTGGTATAAACCACCTTAAGGGCAACCAGATATATTTAAATAGGTCACACTGGAAACCGATCTTTCGTTTTTCCAATGTTTCTATCTTTTAGCAATTAAACCAAATGGATCTGCACCCAACAGCAGAGTTTGGCACTGAATAAGTTAATCCTGCTGTAAAAACTGCAAAGTCAGCGGGAAGAGCTGATTTCAGCCGCCAGGGTTTCAGTGCAGAGGATAAAGGTATATTTTTGTTCCCCTGTGGTTCCAATCGGGGATGCCCAATCTACTGAACACAGATACAGTTTCAATTACTTATTGAAGTTGGACTCTATTGGTAAAACTAGAATAACATTTTAGAAAATATAAATGCTTGAAAGAAAGAGCTTGAAGAATTCCCTGCTGAGGTATTATTTTACTGCCTCATATAGAGCAATTCTGCCTCACAAAATGAAATAGCGACAGATCCAACTGTAACTGGATATTAAGCAAAAGGGAGGAATGAGGATTTTGCTTTAAAATTAAAAAGAATGAAATTATTTTTATAACTGTTTTTCATTTAATTTTTCAGCAAATATTTTCTGCAAAATTCTGAAAAAGCGGTAAATACAGGTACAACTGCAGATTTGTACAAAATATTTTATTCTTCAAGTTTGTTCAAAGTTGTAACGAAATGCAGTAAAGAATGCTCTGTGCCCTGTTGTCGAAAGCTGCCAAAAAATAATTACAGTGCCTCTCTGATGCATGACCTGAAAGCCCCATGTTTTAACTGCTTTTCCAGCTTGTAAGATCTTTGGTTTGGTTTTGTTTTTTTTTTTTTTTTTTTTGCGCTACACCCTTGTTTACAGCAGTATTTAAAAAATAATGACAATATTAAATATCACTGAAAATGAAGATAGAAGTGCTGAGCTCTTCAGCTCCCAGTTTGTCACAGGACACCTTCACCCTCGAGAAATTATCACCCTGTTTACAGTTTATTACATATCAATGTAATGAAAATGGTAGATTAACCTTCTCAGTGTGCGGTGGAATATACCAGCCTCTCCTTAATTTCCAGTGATGTGCCCACAATTTCCTGAACCTTGAAAACCTGCTGCTTGGGCATTTAATTGTGAGCGCTACACACCACTTCTGTGCCCTGTCTAATTCACGTTCCCCTGTCGAAAACAAATATGCTTTAGCCAGTTCAAAAGGTGATTTTCAGGTGATGTCCGTTGTTACAGCTGACGACTGCGTTTACAGTACGTTGCCTGCTTGTACTATCAGAAAACATTATCCCTTCCTCACTTTGGTCTCCAGTAGCAACGCAGGTTTCTCTCTGTCTACGGTGTTCTGACAAAAGACCTGGAAGCTTATGTATAGCATTGAGATGAAACTCCTAGAAGTAAAAGAATTCTTATAGCTATGGAAATAGCATAGATTTTGAAGTCTTTGAAGGCCTGGCATCCTTTTCAGGAGCTTAACGGAAGAAATCATTGAGTTTGTCTTAAACGCCTAAAGCCATTCTGGTGTTTGGGGAGACAAAATACTATGCACATCATTCAAAATAATCAATGGCTCAGCAGCTTGGTTGGCCTCTCCCAGGATGATGGGCTCTCAAGCCATTGATCTACATTCCAATATGCAATTATACGTCTCCCTCTTCCACTCATTCCCTGGGGTTGCACCCATGATTAGTATGCATTGGTTCTGTACCAATGTGGAGACGTGTGTATTTTCCTACTTGAGGGGGATGCACATGGTTTACCGAGTTTTGCAGAGCTTCGATGTTAGCCTTTAAAGGAAAGCATGCTTTGCGGGAAATGGATGTGGAGGGTCAACGTGAACAACTGAGGCTTTTCTTAATTCTACTTCATTCTCATTTAATGGGATATCATTACAACCTCCAGGGAAAGGATGATAATGCTGGGAAAGAAATTAGGGTTTTGGAGAAAACCTGTCTTTTAAACTGTTCTATTTTCCAAATTCGCTGTTGCTTGAATTAAACATCCTGTGCTAGTTTTTCATGTTGCTATTATCTTGGAGACGGGAGGCTATTATTGGAATTCCACTCCCTAATACAGCCATTCAATTATTTTGGTGTTGTGTACTACTGATGACCTTTTTAATATTCTGCCATTTGACTGACTGTCTATTCTTATTCTTTTTGCTATTTACAGTTTTACAGCCCCTGGGGAAGGAATAACCGCGCTGACTGTTAATGAAAATGTAGACTGCTGAAATGAGCAAAATGGATCCTCAAACTGCTACACCACCAGTGTATTCACAAAGTTTAGGAACAACAGCAGCTTCGTCGCAATGGTAGTCCTTAGCTCTATTCCCACTGATGTTTCTGAATGGTTTGCCACCATCTCGTTAATTTGTGGAGAGCAGAGAGAACACTAAAGAGCTGTTCCAACAAAATTTCTAACAGCATCATGTAAAATTGTAAAGAAAATGAGAAATTATGAATACAGGCATTACTGGGTTTCTCCTCCTCAAGTTCATCACAGGTTGTTTTTTTTTTAGAGCAACACACTCTTGTACTCTACAAGTAATAAGAAATGAAGTCTTAACATGTGAACTTAAGAAAGAACAAGAATGTCTGAAAAAGAAAAAAAAAAAGAAACCTCTGGCTCAGGAAGTTAGGATTAAGTTTATGTGCCTGGTCATGGAAATTGAGACCAGAAGGATACACTTGGACTTTCAGGGCAATTTTTATATTATGTGAGGAAGGAAAATTGGCAAAGAGCTTTTTGTCCCTCTTGCCCTCTGTGCCTGGCCCATGATATCATGAAGATGACTGTAAGCATCTAGAGCCGAGTGATAAAAAGCAATTACAAGTTTATGAAGTTAAAATTTATGAAGGAATCATTTTACACCTGTCTCTAGCTGTTGCCTTACAGTGGCTTTGATAAGATGGGCAAGGCAGCACTCCTGGCCTGGGGGGTATTTTTTATTTGCTTGTTTTGCATGCGGCTCAAGATAGAAGCCGTAGCACTCACGGTTAACTTTTGAAGAGCATGTGCAAAGTAACCAAATATAGGAGAAAACGTGCGCTTCAACTGAAGGGAGAAAATTGCGTGGTACCATGAGATATCTGCATCATATTTAGCCTCTTATTTTCCCCTACGCGTGCTTGCAGACTGTACTTTGTCAGGTACGTGTTCGGCCAGAAGGTTGGTTTTGCTTAATTGCAGGCTTTGTATCCGGGTAAAGATAGTGCGGTAGCCCCCAGGAGTTACCGTGTAAAATCACAGCTTGGGATTAAAAGCATGGTCTCCCAATGCTTAATTCTTTTGACGTGTTGTCTGGCATGAAGCAAATTACCCAAATTACAAATCAGGTGTGACACAGCGAAGATGAAAGAGGAGAAGCACACGCTTTTGGCTGATTCTGTAATATCATACATAAAAAGTGTGGGAAGGAGTGCCGAAAGAGGGCCCCTTAACTTGTACTGGGAAATATGTGCTCAGAAACGGCATGGTTTATATCCCTCTGTATTTCTAATCGTATTGTTGTCTGATCTAATCTAAAGCCCGAAGGCTTCTTGCTGGGTGAAAATTACATGTGGAAATAGAATCTAGATAAGATGCCTGTCATCTTAATATCAAAGCACTTGAGTCCCGGATGAAAATGGCAGAGTTTTATTTTAGAAAAAGAAAGGCTGTCCCTTCTGTGGGATTCTGCAAACAACGTGATTCAAAATGTCCCAAATTGTTGGACTGCAGGAAGTCAGACAGAGTCAATTAGATTTCATAAACATGGCCATGGCGAGGGGTAATTAACCAACTAACCGTGGCAAATTCAGCATCTCACCAATATATATTTGACAGCCATTTCTTACTATCTTCCTCTCATAAATGAAAAGCATAAAATACCTACAAACACTCTTCTCCACCAGCACTTTTTGTATTTGCCTGGAGTTTATGGAGACGGTTGGCAATAACTGTTTCTAGCCATTTCTGCCACATCTCTTGGCTTTCTGGAAAAGTTGCTTAAAAATCTGCACCAAACTGAAAGTGCCTTGTTGCAGATATTTTTAAGGTCGAAATAATGGCTTTTAGTTATGCTTTACCCAAATTATTTAACACCGCGTCTCAGAGCATTCCAAACAACAATGAGAAAACTCATCGAGCCCCCTTAATGGCACAGCCGGAATGGAATGCTGGTGCAGCACGTCACCCCAGGCACGATGTTTAGACTACATACCTCTCTGGTTAGTCTTTAGTTTCAAGGCAAAAATAAATGTATTTAGGAGCAGCCGTTTTGGGGTTGACTTTGAGGATTGTTGGAAAGAGAAGAGTGATGATAGGTAGGTGAAACATATGACCGGTAAGTGAAAGATAGCAGTGCAGAAGCCTGGTTCGGGGCAAAGCTACTGCATGAGGAAAGGCGGATATCTATAAATAAAGTACATAAGATGTAGAAACTGATAAGGAGAGAGGATAGCGTGAAAATTGTGCTCTGTAAGCCAAATGAAAACATATGGCTTGAGCTCTGGTTGGGTGCACTGCAATTATCGCTGCAAAAGTTATCTGAATATTTTCCTCCCATAGCAAGAACCAAAAATACCCCTTTTATCCCAGAATTAACAGAATCGAGAAAAACACAGAATTTCCAGGGGTCCATTCGCAGCCCTGTCCCCTGGGAGAGGAAGGGAGAGGGTGAGACACCCCTGACATTCAGCAGAGGAATCCTAGTTATGCCTGCTCTTTGCCAAGTCCAATTCTGTCTCTCGTGAGAATGCTGCTGGATTGGCAGCGTTCAGCATCCAGGACTTTGTGTTCCGAAAGCCAGAGGGTGGTGGCTGTGGGCTGATTTCAGGACTCAAAGGGGAAGGCACAGCCTTTCTCTCCTCCGCTAGCCCCCAGTGCGCCAGGAGGGCCCTTCCTCTAAAGCTACTTGTGCTTCGCGTTTGTCCTAATTGAAAAATGACTTGTATCTTTATTAATCAATGGAAGAAATCCCCTTTCTGATGTAGGTGCATGAATTCTCAGAACAGTTGGAGTGGGTTCGTGTATCTTCTCACAGTTTGCGTGTTGGAATTCTTCTAGGCAATTTTGACGCCTCCGCAATGAGATACCATAATACACGAATGAGGGTGATTGCAACGGTTGCCAATGAAAGCAGGTTAATATATAGAGTATGTTCCATCTGCTTTATAGCTCCTGTAACATTGGGACCACTTGGTTAATGGACAAACACAGCTGAGGGAACTGAGGGTGTTCAGCCTGGAGAAAATGAGACCGAGGGGAGACCTTCTCGCGCTCTACAGCTACAAAGGAGGCTATAGGGAGGTGGGGGTCAGTCTCTTCTCCCAAGCAACAAGCCATAGGACAAGAGGAAATGGCCTCAAGTCGCACCAGGGGAGGTTTAGGACGGATATTAGGAAAAATTTCTTCACTGAAAGGGTTGTCAAGCATTGGAACAGGCTGCCCAGGGCAGTGGTGGAGTCACCATCCCTGGAGGGATTTAAAAGATGGGCAGATGTGGTGCTGAGGGACATGGGTTAGTAGTGGGTTTGGCAGTGTTAGGTTGATGGTTGGACTTAAAGGTCTCTTCCAACCTAAATGATTCTATGATTGTATGATTCTATGGGCACCTTCATTTAATGGGATGGGCTACTGCAGTTCTTCTGTTGAGATGAAGGAACTGCGAGGTATTCTGTCACGTTACAGATTAATTTCTCAATGCAGGAAGTAACTGAGTAAATTGAGAGTAATGTTCTTTAAAGAATCTATAACTCAGCCTGGTGGCCTTCTGATGAGGGATATATTAAAGCAAATACTGTACTACAAAAACACTGACAGTGTACCACCTCAGCCGCTTTTGCGTAACTTTGTGTTTTCACTTCACTAGTATGTTTTTACAGTAAATAAGTGAGAAAGGGATCCTAAAAGATCTCAGATACTACTCCTGTACGCTGCTCTGTAGGGTCTTTGCGAGTCGCCTGCCTCCTGCTTTAGCCTTGCAATTGGAGGTTCCTCATAGCTATTAAATGGCATTAAACCCAAGCAAAGTGCAAATTACACAATTTGGCCTTCACACGTTGTACAGTTCTTAATGCCTCATGTCCTCAAGTGTTCCTGGGAGCCATGGAAGCCCATGAAGACTGGACTTCCTTGTTAAGCTCCAGACATCCACCCTCCAGTGGCTGAGGACCAGCAGCATCTAGACGTGGGTGAGGCACAATCCCATCTTCCACAGGCTGTGTAATTTCTCCATTCCATCCCTAAACATCTCTTTCTGCCGGCATCCCCCAGTCACACTGGAGGATCAGTACATGCTACTTTTCTTTCTAGTGTTTTTTTCTGGTTGCCACGGAGACGGTCGTCTGTCTGCACTTTACAATCCAGGCGTTTGGGCCCGATTCCTCCAAGAAATAGTCAAGGGTGGGATTTTTTTCCTCTCAAGCGTAACTAACACCCCAGAATTACCTCTCCCTACCCGTGCCCTGCCCTGTCATTTCTTTCAGCATTTAGAAAGCCCTACTTGTGACAGGGGAATGGCCTGGGATGGAGAGTGTGGTGGCCCGGACAGGGGCTGCTCCTGGGAAGGAGAAGAGCCGTTTGTGACAGACCTGGGTCTGTGCACCCAGGCACCACAAGGCTTTCCTCAAGACTTGGTGACCTGGCACAACCCTTTCAATCATGCTTCCCTTTCAAAGGAGCTGCAGGATAACGTGTGAAGACGTGGTGGCACACAACACTACAAGACGGTGTGACATACGTTTGCTCCGCCATAGAGTGGATAAAGAGCGAAAAACAGACATGTAGCCAGTAGCTTTTTTCTTTTTGGCTTCTCCTTGGCCATGACCAGTTTTTCTGTCATTTCACGCTCACGAGGAAATTACATCCTAGGAAATTCTGTCGGTCCCACCTTCCTTTCCTTTCCTTTCTTTCTTCCCCAAGCATATTAAAAATTGGGTTTGATAAGACTTTTTCTGTGTTTATTTCTCTGTGTGCGGGGTGTAGCTCCTGTTGCAGAAGGTGCTCTTGCTGGCCATAAACAACGCCGGAAAATTTGGTGCTGCAGGCGGATGAGCGATGACGCTGATTCGGGAGCATCCTTTAGCTGTCCACAGCTTTACAAACACAGGTAAAACAGCTCCCTGGAGTGGAGAGTGAACAGTCTGAGTAATGGGAGGTCCAGAAATATTCAGGAGACTGGTATTCAGTGAGAAAAAAGGAGATGCTTCCGCAGAACGATGAAGAAAGGCAGAAAAGACACCTTACTAGACAAGGGTGGGTAGATAATTGTCATGCATAAGACCAAAGTGGGAGACGGTGAGAAGCTGAACCTAGGAAAAGACGGCTGCTGTTCTGCGATACTATGGGTTGTGAAGGCAAGGATGACAACAGCGCGGAGCGACTGGTTCAAACAGAGGGATAGAGACAACAGTGCTTTTGGCATACATTCTAGGCTAAGAACACATGTTGCTAGGAAACTTTTATATTAAAAGGCATTCATCTTTAAACCTTGGGAACACAGTAATAGCTTTTCCTCTGTGCTAGGGAAGTTCTTTTAATGTCAATCCTGACGTTACTTAGACAAGCAATATGTGAGAGGGAGAAAAATACCTTGGATTGTCTTGGGCAAAGATTAAAATCTAACATTATTTTTTGATAGCTCGCAGGGTTTAGCTGAGCTTTAGTCATTCTTGTCTGACTAATAAGAGACTGATAAACAAAGGTGACCATGTGGTTGTGGGTTTTTTTTGCTTGATAAAACGTTATATGGAATAAGAATTGAAAATGCCTGGAATAAAGTTTTAGTTAGCCCAACCCAGAAGATAACTTTTGCTTAGGGCAAGATTCCACAGGCTGCCATCCAGAGAGGAGGACAGTTAATCAAATTCCCTCCGGTTATCACATTGTCAACACAGGCTTTCTGGCTTTTGGTTTTCTCATTTTATTCAAGTTCTCTGTACAAGTCTCGATAGCTCACACAAACCCCTTTAAAAATCACCAAGCATCAAATCTCCTGAGGCCAGTTTCTAATATTTTTGCTGATGATAAAGACCCACTTCCACAGCAGAAAAATCTTTGGAAAAGAGTGGAGTTATTTATGGGATTCTCTGCTCAAACGAGACATCCAAATCTGGTCCTAGTATTTCCTAACCTTAATACTTTAAGATGGTATCACCTATTTTTCTCATGTGCTTTGCTCCGCATTTTGTTCACTCTTTTTTCTTTGTTTGGTCTCCCCCCATCAGTTTTTCCTTCCTTCCCTCCCTGGCTTGAGGGGAGCTGCCATCCAAACACTCTCTGACTGATGGGATTATAAAACAGCATCCCGAGATGCCGGATGGTTGCAGCGGCAGCTTCAGCACCTCCCCTCTTGCTGCTGCCACACTCTCCATCGCACTGATTCAATCGCCTGGGGAATTGTGCGGTAAACCAAAGTTGCTGCTTTTATTCTCCCAGTGCGCCCTCTCCCTCTGTGCCCTGGGCACACTGGAGGTCTATCTGATTTGTTTGCCAGGCTAAATTCAGAATTTAAACCATCTTATATAACATCTTATGGTCCACTTCAAAAAAAAAAACAACAACCACTCCTGATTCCGGATAAGAGTACTAGGAGTACTTTTAACGGCCTTTTATTATTAATATGACCATGTGACACGTCCCAGGGTTCTGGGAGCTTTCCTGTAGTACGTTCAGCCTCAACCTCCTCACACGTGGCAACAAGAACAGAGATCTGCTTTTCTGTCTGATTCCTCCACAACGTGGGAAATTCTGCCCTGGGGCAGCACGGCAGTTCTGAACAATCCACCAAGAGGGGGAAACACTGTGTTAGGTTTGATATTAAACACGCTGTTAAATGAACCTAAAAATAGCATCTTTGGAGTTCTGTGCAATGAAGGTGTTTTGTGGTTGTTGTTTTGTTTTTGTTTTGTTTTGTGTTTTTTTCTGGGGGAAGATGATAGCCTTTATCACATCAGCTGATACAGCCAGAAAAAAAGCAGACAAGCTTTTGGACTCAACCTAATCATAACTTAAGACCTGTCTAGTAAAACCGGAGTTTCGCGGGAGCGTGACACTTGCACAATTAACCTCATAACCGGTGGGATGGGTGAGTGAACTTGTACTGCAGGATCCCGAGCTGAATATTATACGAAGAGTAATTATATGGCGGGGCATCTTTCCCCCAATGCCCTGCTCATCTTCCAGGTATCAGCTGGAGAACAAAAGTAGCTGCGTACTTAATTACGGCAGGCTAAAGAGAGATCGCAATCGCCTTTGAAACCATTCCAACGCACGGACGTTATGGTAACACCTTCTCTCTTATGCCACTTGGTGGAGCTTAGTGAATTTGGCTATCACATACATCGTTTTGCAAACTTACTCTTCAATTACACAATCACTTGTCAGCATATCTTGAAAACGCACCAAATCCCTGCTAAGGAAGTAAAACCAAAAGTGTGCCGTAAGTGCTAACGAACCAGGTGCTGATTCCTAGCTGCTAATGAAATTGGTAATCGTCCCTTCTCCTCTTGAAATCAATAAAATAGAGCATGTTTTAATTTTTTAAAGAAAAAGTTAAAATACGGGCTTAGGATCTCGGTATTTATGATATACAGGATGAGAGATGGGTAGAATCATGTTATGTTTGGTTTGTTTTTTGGATTTAAAACAATATTTTAAATTTTAAATTTTATCTTCCCTTGCAGAGTTTTGGGAACGCATGCATGCATCTGGGTGAAAGACCTCGCCTTTGTTTGAATGCGTGCTTTTCCTCAAGAAGCACGTGAACGGTGAGCAGATAGACAGTTAAATAGGGAAATTATTATGTCACATACTGGTCCTGCCTTCATTTAAATCAATAGCTAGTCAGGTCAATAAAGCCAGAACTTGGACCTTGGCTAATTATGTGCTCCTGGAGTTCAGGATATTACACCACTTTGACTCTGTTACTGTCTAAACTACCCATTGTTAGATATAAACTAGTTGCTCTACAAATCTTACCGAGTCCTAATTTTGAATGTTGACCTCATATTTTCTTTATTCTAGATTATCAAACAAATAATATTATCAGAGGAATGCTATCTGGCGTTCTGGGGATGCTGCATTTTGACAGCCAAATCGGAACTTCAGCCCTTGGAGTTGCGTACCCAAAGCAAGATCTGCTGCTTTTATTTTTGTAGGTAGGTTGTAACAGGTGTCTTCCTAAATCCTTTCTAATGCCAGATGCCTACTGTCTAAGCAGAGTCATGGGAAACAAAGGTTTTCTCTATTTTGCTCTGTCCCTTATTTTGCTCTAATCCTTACTTTGCTCTATTTGTGTCTATTTTATTTTCATTTCAAAGGTACTGCAGGGGTCACCGCAGAAAATGGCACAAGAAGAGGGAGAGAGCTTTTAAAAAATACCAATGTGCTGTTTGAACTTTTGCAACCCTCATGGCCACGCAGAAGCACTGGGAAATTAATTAGGTACTTCATTTGAGTTTATCCCATGCTCAAAGCTATCTTTTCCTGGCAAATAAAAGCAGATAAATAATTAAATACAAACTTTTGAACTACGCAGTAATTCAAAAACAACGATTAATCATCGGTCAGATTTGGGGCGGGAAAAGTGATAGCCTGCCCGTCTGAAAAATAAACCTCACCTCCCTGCGTTGGCATGGAGAGATGACGCTCCGTGTAAATCACACAGAAATGCAAAATAAGTGCACACTGCCACTTTGCTGACTCGGCTGCCCTTCGGGGGGCTGAACACAGCTCCCTGGGGCAGAGCTGTTTCTTGGGGAGGGGCGCAGGGAACGCACCTCAATAAATCCATAAAGCAATGAAGGTACTGTCTGTTAACTTCTTTGCAGCACCATTAAGTTTGTTTATTTTAAGGAACCTGAGAGGTAATGTTATGGCATATTGTTATGGGCTGTATAAGCTCCTCTTAAAATCTGTAAGAATTAAAAACACAGAACAGTTGCGGAGATTGTCATGCATGTCAGAATGATCTACTGTACCAGTGTCATAGCTGAGGGCAAACAAACATGAATGGAGTTTATCCCTTCCTGAGGTGGGTGATGCATGTCTTGCTCTCCTGGTTTGAGTGACGCAGGACTCATTTCTTTTCTAATGCCTGGGAAAACTGCACTTTTGGAAGACTCCAGTGTCTGAACTTGTGAAAATACTGACTTTCTAGCCAGCTATGGTGTGCGGGTTTCAAGATCTCAGTGTTTTCGAGCTCACCACGTGTGGGGATGAGGAGGAGTGAGACCCGGGCACTTGACCCAAGCTGCCAACGGGGTTATTTCATACCATGAATGGCACATTCCATAGAAATTAGAGAGTTTGCTGAGAAGCGCTCTCTTCTGTGATGGCTGATCCAGAGAACTCCTCATCCCAGTGCTGGAGCCCTGAGCCCGTCCCTTCCTCCTGAAGCCACAGCGCTCGCAGTGTCCCACATTGGCTGTCACTGCTGGGAGTGCACGGCTTCTACGGATAGAATGGGCTGAGGATAATCCTTGTATAGTTTATATTGGTATCGGGATCAATATTGGTTCTTTAGTGTTATTAATGTTAATTATTTAATCTTTATTAAATCTGTTTGTATTTCAACTCTCAGGTTTCCTCATTTTTTCCCGATTCCCCTTCCCAGATGGGAAGGGGTCATCGGGTGATAGAATAATTGTCTGAATGACACTAAACTGTCGTGGGTTCCTCAAACCGTGACACTTACCCACCCCTCGCTGCCGGCCCCGCTGTACCTGCGAGGTGGGTTCCCCAACAGCCTCCGTCATTTTGACACGCAGAGAGTCTTTTCTACGCCTTTGCGATACGTGTGTATTAACTCGACGACTTGAACTATTGTATCTATTAACAAATCGTTAGAACAGAATACAGATGACCTAATGGGGAATATGTTGTGAAACTGGGTTTTTAAATTATTATTATTAAAGGAAACACAATTAATATATAACTCTACATCAGGGCACGTGGGCAGTGGTAAGAGCACACCCTGAATTGAAAGTAGCTCTCAATAGGTGTTTGACCTGTTGTTAATCAAGTTATAAATTACATAAAAAACAAGTGGATAGAAAACCGCAGGCCAATGTAAATGTTTCCGCAGTCCCCTGCAAACATTTATTTTAAACAAGTAAAAAATTTCTCAGTATCTGTGAACCTGAGAGTCAAACTGTTAACACGGAGAACAGGGCTTAACTTCCTCACTCAGAACTAACAGATACGGAAAGAAAATAATGGCTGTTATTAGGAGAAAATGGTTCTCTCTTCTTTTTTTTAAAAAACAAGGCTAGCTATTAACTCGGACATGCTGTCCTGCTCTGGGTTGGTTAGCGGCTGACTGTTCCTGACATCAGTCGGTGGAGCGGTGAGGGGGGTCACGGACAGAAGGGTGTTAATGTGCTCATCGAGTGGAAACACCCATCTGTGCTCTGGGGGCGACATGCGGCTCCTTCAGCTTCTTGCATGGCGAGAGAATTTCGTCCAGGGGATGAGCAGGTTGGCTCTTGTACCTACAGAGAACGGTTTTCCATCTCAAAGGCTTGATGAAGGTCGATCTGGCTGTGGCAGCACCTTCACCACCTTTTTGTTGAAACGTGCTGTAATTTACGATGCCTCCTGCACACCAGCATGCCCGTGGTGGTGGATCTCCTTCCAACTTGCTCTGGTGATGCTCTAACAATTGGGAAAACCATAACCGTTTATCTTTTTTAATGCCCTTTGGTAATAAAGCACACCCTTATCTATCTGTCCGTCTGTCTGCTGGCTCGCACGGAGCTGACAGCAGGACGGCAGAAGAAACGATAACGTGTTTCTGTTCTGGGTGAACTGAGGCAGGGAGAGGAAACCAAATAAAATATCTACGGAGCTTGTAGGGCTCTGTTCCCATCGGCTGAGGGGTCTTTGGCTAGATGGTAGAAATGGGGACTGTGCCAGTCTTTACCTTTAGGTTTCCTTAAAGTCCACCCTGTGGACAGAGAACATTAGAGAACCGAGCGCTGAATGTCTCTCCAGCAGCCATGTCCACAGTGGTTGCCGACACCCGGGAAGGCTGGGACAGGCAGCATCTGAAGGCTAAAGAACCCAACATCAGAACAGGCTTCCCAGGGCAGTGATAGAATTGCCATCTCTGGAGGTATTTAAAAGACGGGCAGACGTGGTGCTGAGGGACATGGCTTAGTGGTGGGTTTGGCAGGTTGATGGTTGGATGTGATATCTTAAAGGTCCCTTCCAACCTAGATGATTCTATGATTCTATGACCATTCTACTGGGAAAGGCTGTCATTAGGTGCCGTAGAGTGGTGGGATCAGACTACGGACCAGCTCCAGGGTTGCTTACATGCTAACACATTGCTCCACATGCACAGTCCTGCTGTGTTGCACCCCAATCCTCCTGGTCCGGTGCATGGCCGCATGTGGTCGGCCTGCCGTCCAAGGGCACTTGCTCAGGGACGCTGAGCAAACATATTGCAGCCCGGAAAATGTCAAACAGTAGCAGTGTGAAGAACCAATATTGATCCCAATACCAATATAAACTATACAAGGATTATCCTCAGCCCATTCTATCCGTAGAAGCTGTGCACTCCCAGCAGTGACAGCCAACGTGGGACACTGCGAGCGCTGCGGCTTCGGGAGGGAGGGACGGGCTCAGGGCTCCAGATGAGGAGTTCTCTGGATCAGCCATCACAGAAGAGAGCGCTTCTCAGCAAACTTTCTAATTTCTATGGAATGTGCCATTCATGGTATGAAATAACCCTCTTGGGCAGCTTGGGTCAAGTGCCCGGGTCTCACTCCTCCTCATCCCCGCACGTGGTGAGATTGAAAACACTGAGAACTTGAAAGCCATATACCATAGCTGGCTAGAAAGTCAGTATTTTCACAAGTTCAGACACTGGAGTCTTCCAAAAGTGCAGTTTTCCCAGGCATTAGAAGAGAAATGAGTCCTGTGTCACTCAAACCAGGACACGTGAATTATATTAATTTTTTCAGTAGCCAAATGGACACTGGGAGAGCAGTGGGCACCATCTTGACGTAGGACAGCCCAACAACCACCAGAGATGACTCTGCTGACGTGAGGCCGGCTCTTGCTTCATTGCCCAGTGCTGAGGACCAGCTGGGAGCCTCCGGTGCAGCACGGGGCTTTTTTTTTTTTCACCCATATTTTTCTTGATTGCGGGTTTTGGTGTTTGGTGGGCTCTAGAATATTCCCCGTTTTCTTCTGTCCACCTGCTGAGTGAAACGTTGCCTGCTACTTTTAGTCGTCTCATTAGCCTGGATCTTGTCCTGTTTTTGATACGGCGGCGGGAATTTCTCTAGCTGGGAAGAGAGTTCTGGGTCAAGTTTACGTAATAATTAGGAGAAAGTGTCAGAGCTCTTAACCTTCCCTGCTTTTCTCTTGGTAGCGCCGTACGGCTTTCTGTTTATTAAACCTCTCTCTGGGGAACAAGAAGGGCCCAGCATGCAGAACTAAGGGCAGGTGATTCGTTTTTTCCCTACATCGGGCACACCGGTGTTTAATGCCACAATTGCGAGTCCCGGGAATAGAGGTGAACACTTTGAAAAATAAACCACTGAAAGAGCGAATGTATAACAGTGAATTATTAGTCATCAACCGTGGTTTTGTAAAAATTAAAACACCGGCGATTCTGTTTAAAATAACCACCTGTTTTCTTATTTTTTTTTTTAAAAACATCCTTAACTAAGAATGAATTATTTAAAAGAAAAAACTAATGATGGTTGCATGGCAGACAACTTCCTTCAGAAATCTCGGGGAGGGATTACCTGGTGAACCTCCTCATTATTTTTTTCATTATAGTTAGTTAGTTAAATTTTAATTGCTAAAACATATAGTATGCCTGTGCGGTCTGGTATGTTTAATCACCCCCCAGGAATTAGCGGCCGCTGGGTGCAGCCCCACGCCCCCGGGATGGGATGATGCTGTGGTGCGGTGCAATGCTGGGTGGTGCGGGGAGATGCAGTGCGGGGTGGCGCGGGGTGGTGCGGTGCGGGAAGATGCGGAGTGGTGTGGGGCGAAGTGGTGCAGGGAGATGCAGAGCGGTGCAGGGTGGGGTGTTATGGGGTGATGCAGAATGGTGCGGAGCGGTGCAGGGAGATGCAGGGCAATGTGGTGCGGGTTGGGGAGGTGCGGGGAGATGCGGGGTGCTGCGGAGTGATGCGGTGTGGGTCGGGGTGATGTGGGGAGATGCAGGGTGATGAGGTGCGGGTCGGGGTGACGTGGGGAGGTGCGGGGTGATGCGGTGCGGGTCGGGGCAGTGCGGGGAGATGTGGGGCGGTGTGGAGTGATGGGGTGCAGTGCGGGTCGGGGCAGCGCGGGGAGATGCGGGGCGATGCCGAGCGGTGCGGGGCGATGCGGAGCGGGGCGGCGCGACGCGGAGGCACCTGCCGGCGGAGGGGGAGGGGGGAGGCGGGACCCTCCCATTGTCTCCGCCGGTGGCGGGGAGAGGGGGGGGATGGGGGGTCCGCCCGCCCCCCGCAGCCTCATTGGCGGCCGGTGCCTTAAATGCGGCGGCGGCCGGGGCCGCGCTTCCCATTGACAAAAGCGGCGGGGGCGGCCCATGGGGCGGCGGCGGCGGCGGGGGCTGCCGCAGGGCCGGCGGCGGGCAGGGCCGCCCTGAGGGCCGGGAGCGGAGCGGCGCGGAGCGGCGCGGGCAGGGCGTGCTCGCTGCGGCGGCGGGCGGCACCGCACCGCCCCGCACCGCCCCGGCGGGCCGAAGCCCCCGCTGCCGGCTGCCTCGGCGGCCTCTCCGCGGCGCGCACGCACGGCGGTGCCCGCCCCTTCTCCCCGCCGCCCTTCTCATCCCCGTCCATGGCGCCGAGGACGGCGGCCCCCCGCTCCGCGCGTAAGTGAGCGCCTCCCCCACCCCCCTTTGTGCGCGGCCCCGCCGCAGGTGAGGCGGCCCCGCCGCGCACCGGAGCCCGCGGAGGAGCGGGGGAGGTTGCGGGGGGGAGGGGGACACACGCCGTGTCGCCGCAGCCCCGTTGTCGCGGAGGGGGCGTGTGCGTGTGTGTGTGGTGGGGGGGGGGTGCGGGCCGGTGGCTCAGGGCGCTGCTCTCTGCCTTTGCCCCCTGGCAGGTGGCGGTGGGGCGGCTCGCAGCGGGCACGGAGCGCCGTGACTCCCCCAGCCCGGCGGCGGCGGCGGGCGCGGAAACCTCAGACCTCATGGAAACTGGGGGCGATGCCAGATCGGCACCTCGGCGGGGAGGAGGAGGAAGAGGAGGAGGAGGAGGCGGTGGCGGGGCTCCAGCGGCAGCCGAGCCCGGCGCTCCGCCGGCTGCGGAGAGGAGCATGAATATTGATGGCCCGGCGGCCGCCGCAGTGCCGGCAGCCCCGGCAGCCCCTGCCCCGCCGCTGCGCGCACCCTGCTCCGGGCATCCCAAAATGGTCCACCAGCGGTTCCTGCGGCGCAGCGTGGTGGACTCGGACCAGGAGGAACCCGCCTTCGACCTGCCCGAGTCGCAACACCAAAGGAAAATCATCCTGCTGCCGAAAACCAGGAGGATAATCGCGGAGCGGGCGGCGGCGGGGCGCGGGGCCGCCGAGGAGGGCCGCCCGCAGGCGGAGCCCCCCGGACCCCCCCCGGCGGCCCCGGGCGGAGCGGCGGGGGCCGAGGAGCAGAAGGAAGGGGGCAGAGATGCGGAGAGGAAAGAGGCCTCGGAGGCTTCCAAGGATCAGAGCAAGGCTAAGAAAGAGGAGCCCGAGGAGGAGGCGGATATGAAAGCGGTTGCCACCTCGCTGGATGGCAGGTTCCTAAAGTTTGATATCGAACTCGGCCGGGGATCCTTCAAAACGGTCTACAAGGGGCTGGACACCGAGACGTGGGTGGAAGTTGCGTGGTGTGAACTTCAGGTAAGCCGAGCTGATCCTCCCGTGGCGTTTAATTTTATTTATTTTATTTTTTCTGCTTTGTAAGCCTGGGAGCTAAGGGTGACACGCCGGTGTCATCTCCAGACGCTCAGCTTCGAGCAGCCTTTATAGTCACCCTCGCTTAGTATCCAGTGTCTAACTATAGCGCAATATCCTCATTGGCTCTGCATCTACCACCTTATGTACACTCCTCCCCGGCTTAACCCTCTCGGCTCTGCCGTCTGGCTGCCCGCGCTGCCGAGGGTGCCACAGGAGCTGTCATATTGCATAAAAAAGGTCACGAGTCGCGCTCGCCAAATGCGCAAAGCGGGCCGGCGAGAGCTTGGATGGAGCTCCTCTTGTTCCCCCTACCCCATCCGCTTCGGAAAGCAGCGCCTTGATTTAGCCCGAGTGGAGCAGCAGGTCCCTATTAAAAAAGATGCCCAACGTAAATGAAGTGGGAGTGTGTCTGCAGGGGGGAACTTGCCTTCCGCTGCGAATATAAACGCATTTATGCTCTTAAAAAAAAAAAAAATAAAAAAATTGGAGATCTGCTGCCTCCTCGCTCGCCCTTTCCCCAGCTCAGAAATTGTGGCTGTCACCAGCTTCTCGTGAATCAAACCTCCGAAAGCACCCGAGCGCTTGCCTTTTTTTTTTTTTTTTTTAGGCATTGTCAGCTAGGGCTTCAGTTAGGTCAAAGAGCTGTCCATCGAAGTGCGGTTTAAAAGGAAGATTTTTAAATAAAAGGCCTGTTTTGAGTTCTAAATCTTCAGAGTGAAGTCATCCTGTAATATCTAAAGAGAGCGAGGGTTTAGATACTGTCTTTTGCTGGTTGCGGATGTAGCTGTTACCCTTTCTTAGTGATTTTTATATTCTTCCTTCTGTAAAAAGGACAGTAGTATATGCTTAATTTTTTTCTTTGTGAAGCTTTTAGTATCTGTTACCTCATTTTTGTTAACATCCATTTGAGTGACACCTAGCTAAGAAAAAAAAAAAAAAACCAAAACAAAGACAGATTTTAATTTCTTTTTCTTGAGCTATTACTTAGCCTGAGTGGCTCTGTAATTATGGTGGGAAGGAGACTATTTAACTCTTAGTTCGAATTTGGGGGCCTTAAACTCCCAGTGGCTGACGGAGCCTTATGGCCTGGGTGAACGGCGTGGAAATAACGTGATGTGATGAGCCTGAGCTCCCGATGGGTTATTTTTTAACGTTGGCCCGACCTGTTTGTAAATCCCTCCTGGCATCTTGGGGATGGATGTGCAGCCACATCTGTGTTCCCTAACGATTTTGTTACACGATATAATCATAATTCACTGCAGTACTACTTCCTTAAGGAGCAGCGCTTCTCAGTCTTCGTCATCGTGTGTTCCCTGGCTTTTATTAGCCAGAAAGGCGAAATACAGAGCTGCAGCAGTTGGGCAAGGTAAGGCCCAGAGCGCAGGAGCCGAAGGGTGGGCGGTGAGGGGTTTAACCCCTCTCCCCCCGCCTGGAGGGAGTCCTGGGGGGGTGCTGGGGGATTGTGGAGGAGAGCCTGGGCTTTGTCTGCCTTGGGCTCGGAGCTGGGCACGGGAGGTTTTTCCTTTGGTGGCCTGATGTTGGTTTCGGATGAGAAGTGGGGTGCTGGCGGGGGGGAAGGTCGGTCCGTAGGAAGGGGCCGATGCTGTCCCGCTGTCCGTCTGGGCAGTGCAGGCCAGCTCGGTCGCCGCAGAGCCAGCGCACCAGTCAGGAATCCATCGGGTTGCCAAATCTTCTCGCCCTGCTCTAGCAGGGCAATGGAAATAGATGTATTTTTGACATATTTTCTCTAACAGCAAAAGACTGCCGAATGGATTGGAGAACAGAGTGTACTGAAATTCCAGTGTTTGGGTCATTTACACCTAAGGAAGAGACTGGGAAGGCAAAATTGCAGTATGAAACTTACTTGGTGGTTGGTTTTCTTATTCCTAGTTGCACTTGCTTAGGAATTCTTGAACGAACTGCATGTGAAGAAACCATCCGTAATAATTCCCAAATTCTCCCTAGTTGCCATTATATGTGCTTCAGCTTAAGTCGGATCTTACTACTAGATATTTCCAATTTAATACAGAATTTGTTTCAGGCCTCTAATGGTAGAAAGAAACCTCTTTTTTTTTTTTTTTTTTTTTTTGACTGCTGTAGAGAAGTTGGGGTGAACCTGTAGGAGCGAGGGCTGGTGGTCCTCCTTAAACACTGCTGCCGCGGAGGTGATGCTGGAGGCCTGGTAGCAGGAGATGGTATGTGAATTTTGAAAGCCGGTGCTTTGGGGTGGGTTGAGAAAGTCTGAATGACAAAAAGGCTTTAATCACCGTGGGATTGTGCTTTTGGGGTGAGTCTGCACGAAGGAGGCAATGGGGAGGAGGTGTGAGATGGCTTGGGCTTTTTGACTGGGACAGCGTGCTCTTCAGCTAGGGAGTTTTAGTGGGAAAACATTCAGAGGAGGCTTAACAGGTAATCACTTTATTCACAGCGTTTTGCACATTTTGACGTAAGCTGTGCCGGTTAGATATGCCCCCGTTTGTCTCTTTCTCTGTAGAAATTTTAAGTTCAGATATACATAGCAGAAGACTGAGCGGAAGCTGTCATCGCCATGCCATTGGGGAGAAAATGACTTCCTCTGCAGTCTCACACCATCACGACCCATCCCATTTTTTTTTGTGCAACCCCCCCCCCCCCCCCCCCCCCCCCAAAAAAAAATTGCAACAAAATTGTATTTTGTCTGGCTCCTGGAGATGCACTTGTGCTTGTTACTTTTAGAGCCTGAGAGTTAAAAACTAGCAGTGTTGAGGTTCCGCGCAGGCATTAATCCTCCATCCTTGCTCAGCACTTTTTTCACCCTGGTTGTACTGTTGCCT
This sequence comes from Vanellus vanellus, assembly GCF_965231255.1. NCBI lineage: Eukaryota > Metazoa > Chordata > Aves > Charadriiformes > Charadriidae > Vanellus > Vanellus vanellus. The sequence goes on along the minus strand of NC_138914.1, from coordinate 25,264,765 downwards.
GTGTGTCTGTCTCTTTTTTTTTTTTTTTTTTTTTGTCTGTCTGTACAAAGACCTCGCGAGCCATTCTTGTTCAGTGGTTTTATGTCATTCAAAAGATGGCTTTAGGGTTCAGAACCGAAATCACGGCTTGGATTAGGGTAGGATCCCAGTGCTAACCAAACTAGATGTGGGTTTGAGTCCCATCTGGGAAGATGTGAAAGCGATAGTAAAATACTAGAAATTAAGTGTATTGTTCCTTCCTGAAGCTGAAGTATTGGAGCAGGATTAGCTTGCCCTCGCAGTTTGGAAGGGTTTGCATTCTAAGGTTTTCAACAGCTATAATTAATTTTAATTGGTGGCATACAATTGGTGTGTGGTGAGGCTTCAGTGTAACAGTATTTCAGTGTTGCGCTCTTAAGTAAAATGTTAGGTCATGAATAAGGAATATAGGCTTTTGCCAGACTACTGCTGGCGAGCCAAATCTTTTTTGTTAGATGAATGGTTTAAAAATCCCCATCCTATTTCCCTTTGGGAGCATGTAGGGAAACGGCAGATGAGTCAAACCCAGTACTATCTCAAGTGCAAAGACCTCATTGTATGTTATAGTTCTTGCTTGGACTCTGAATACTGAGCTTCTGTTTGACTGTACTTAATTTTATTTTTCTTTGTTGAAGATAAAGAATCATAAAATGGTTTAGGTTGGAAGGGACCTTAAAGATCTTAAGCTAGTTCCAACCCCCTGCCAGGGGCAGGGACGCCTTTCTCTATATCAGGTTGCTCCAAGCCCCGTCCAACCTGGCCTTGAACACCTCCAGGGATGGGGCAGCCACAGCTTCTCTGGGCAACCTGCGCCAGGGGCTCACCACCCTCAGAGGGAAGAATTTCTTCCTGATATCTCATCTAAATCTCCCCTCTTCCAGTTTAAAATTGTTCCCCCTCATCTTATCACTACATGCCCTTGTAAAAAGTTCCTCTCCAGCTTTCTTGTAGGCCCCCTTCAGATACTGGGAAGCTGCTATAAGGTCTCCCCGGAGCCTTCTCTTCTGCAGGCTGAACACCCCCAACTCTCTCAGCCTGTCAGTATGGATTGTCTCACCCTGCTGCTGCTGTACCTGTGGTGGGGAGGTGGGAGATGCCTGTTGGTGAACACTGCAGGAAAGCCAGGCTTTTTCCACCAGTTGCCTGAGACTTCTTGTTCTCCACCCTGCGTACCGTACAGGTGGTGGATGCTGGTTTCTTTAGGACACTTGGCCTCCAGGTCCTGCACATGAGAATGTGTGGGAGTCTTTGATGCTCCCTGGGACGGAGCTCAGTTCAGGTATTGGGTATTAGAGGTATTTGGGGAGCTATGTAAGAGTGGAGGATGGGCAGAGGTCAGTTCTCCTTCCCCGCCCGTATAGCTGAAATTAGAAATTGGGGGTATTAGAATAGCTCTGACTGCATTTTCCAGAGGGCCACCAAAGCAAGGGGGCTGGGATGCTAAAACAGCCGAAAAACAGCTGTGCTGCTCCAAGGTGGCAATTTCTTACTCCCCACACCTGTGGCTTTTTTTGTGAAGCTTCTGATGGTGTAGTTGTGTTGGGAAAAACTTAATTATCTGTACAAGATAAGTGTTTTACCTCATAGTTCTATAGCACTCCTTCCTTTTTATGTCATTACCAGTCTTTTTGAACTGCCCGAACCGAAGAAAGAAGGTGAAAGTACATTGTATGTCTTCAGTCGCTCAGATATTCAGGAGCTTCAAATTTTTGGAGGGCACAGGTCTTAACTGGAAATGAAGTTCTAAATGTGGATGCATTTCTGAACGTATCTTTCATTTGATTCATATGCAGTATTAATATGGGAACAGATAATGTATTTTCTTGATCTCAGTTTTTATTCCTTAAATGAGAAGCTCGTCCAGATTGGCTGATAGCTGGCTGGTTTTAGTAGGGCATGAATATTCTGGAAGAACAAGATGAGGATTAGACTTTGTTTTAATGTAAGGTGAATAAAAAGGGCATTTAAAAATCATTAATGCTAGACCTATGTGAACTTGCTAATTTTTGTTTTGAAGGCTGATAAACTCTCCTTGAAGCAAAATTTCTAGTTTGGCGACTGGATGAAGGGAGGAAAAGCATCCGGATTATTTCTAAGCGTGTTACCTTATGTATTGAGAGAAGGCTATGATGTCTATGTAAATATTTTCTTAAATTTTTAAGTGTGATTTTCCATTCTGTGTCCACTTAGGGGATCTGCAATAGCTGTTCAAAGTGATATCAAAGGTCCATGGTATGTGTTTTTGTGTAAGTGGAGACATTTGTATGGTTAAAAGGGGGAGCCCGTAAAACGCACAGTGTTAGGGCAAGTTCACTTTACGCTAGCTGGCAAGTCACTTCGGGCAAAGTTAAATTGCGTGAAGTTAAATTATGTGGAAGGAGGAGGATGTCCTAAGCCTCTACCAAGGATCCAGGGGATTTCTTTCTGAAAAAGGTAACATCTTCAGGATTTTCACTGGTGAGGTACTTTGGCTTTTGTTGGCTGACAGCAATCGTCTGATGTCGAAATAGTAGCCGACTACTATTGACGCTGTTGATTTATTGGATGGGTAAGCTTTGTAGTGTAAACGAACAGAATAATTTAGAATATCTGGGAGAAGAAAGGGGAGAGACTGTATCTGAAAGCTTGAATCTGGTACTGCTGTGTGCTCATATTAAATTAACTCTGAGACTAATTTTGCCTGTTTCGAGTTAATTTTTGAGATAGTGACTTCTGTTTAAATTTAAACAATTGGTTTAGCTCTGCTTTAGAGTGTCAGTAGGAAAACACGTGCCCGTAGCACTGGTGTGTGTTCATATAGCTGTTCCCTGACATGGAGAAGCAGGATAGGCATACGGTAGTGAACTATTAATAGACTGCTTCTCAAATTCAGTAAATGAAATAGAGCTGGGTCAGACTTCACATTCTGCCTTTGAATCGAACAAGACGCCTTCCTTTTGCTTTTGAGTACGTTTTGTCAAAAAGTTGGTTGCACGCTCTTTTAATCCTGGTTAAACTGCTGAGGCTAAATGTGTAGGGTCCAGTTGCAGTATGAGGAAGTGACTTAAAATAAAAGCAGAACTGGGTGCGAAGGATATTTCTGGTCCCTTTGGTCATCTCTTGTCCACAGCTGATGGGGGAAAAAAAAGTTGATGTTGTGAGTTGTCATCTTAGTAATGTTTGTGCTTGATATGCTGTCCGACTTGGGTGTGTGACATGCTTACGTTTATGGTCTCGTTGCTGCCTGGGTTTGTGCGCAGGGCGTAACGGAGGGCTGAAGAAAGCTTGGTGGCGTTGGTAATGACGCGCTAAAAGAAAGGCAGCAATAACAATTTGGCTGTTAGTTCCTGGAGTTATTGGGATGCCTGCACGCTGGGAGACATCGGAGGTGCTGCAGAGGTTGGGAAGGGTGGTCTGTGGGGGGATAGAGGCTCTCTTGTAAGGACCAGGTTTTTAGACTTGCCACGAGATAGCTGTTGATTGCCAGCAGCAGGGTGCTTACCTGCATCTTCTGTAGGCGGGGTGCTAGGTCTGACTGGCCAGAAAACATAAATATAAAGTAAGCGCTGATGCGTGATACCCAGGCAGCCTGAAGGCATAAGAAAAGGGCAGCCAAAGGCATGTCATGTGAGATTTAGGACGCTCGGCACCCCTGGTGGAAGAGATCTTCACTGCTGTGAAGTAGGAGGGGTTTATGCAAATAGTGTTTGGAGAAGATCTGAAATGATCGTGCAGAAGGAGGACTGGTTTTCCTCTTGGTTAAGTTTGTACATGTGAAATTGAAGTCACATCAGGAAACGCATTATTTCCCTGAAGCGATACGGGCCTATTAGAAAACATGGCTGCTACCCCAATGCTGATTCCCAGTGCCTGAAACCCTGCTGGGCAAGGAAGGGGAAAGTTGGGGTTGTTTTTCCATGGACTTGAGAAGTCAGCTAGTCAGCTAGAAGTCAACTTTCATCTAGTGTCTTGCTATTCTGAAATGGAGGAACCAACTCACTACTTTCCTACTGCTCTCCTACCTGCTCCAAGATGAGAAACCTGCCTTTATGCAGGTTTTACAATTATGTGTTAGTTTTACCATTATATTTGCTGCAACATCTTAATGTATGGCTGCAGTCTCTTCTGTGGTGGCATCTGGACCAGGTCTTAAAACCACAAGATGATAGATACTTTCAAATCTATGATGATTTTTCTTTATATTTAGAGAGAAAGGAGTCTTAGCTCCTCTTTGCCCCCATTTCACTTCTACGGAGCAAATAAGAAAAAGGCTTTGATAGTTGGTGAAGGTGTGATCTGTTTGGTATGTAAAAAGCAAGGTGTGCACCCTCATTCTCCACACCTCTCTTCTTCCCAAAGAGTACTTGTAGATCTTTCTAAATCTGGTTTCCACATCAAACGCAAAGTAGAGCCTGTTCTATGTATTAGATTAATAGATTCCAGAGCAAGGGACCAATCTTCAAATCGCAAGCAGCTTCCCATATCCCTGATGAAAATCTCACTGTCCTTCAAAGAAATCAAGTCCATGCTTCCTTGTGGCATAATGTTTATCATAGAATGGTTTGGGTTGGAAGGAACCTTAAAGATCATCCAGTTCCAACCCCCCTGCCCTGGGCAGGGACACCTCCCACCAGCCCAGGTTGCTCCAAGCCCCATCCAATCTGGCCTTGAACACCTCCAGGGATGGGGCAGCCACAGCTTCTCGGGGCAACCTGTGCCAGGGGCTCACCACAGTCATGGTAAAGAATTTCTTCCTGATATCTAATCTAAACCTCCCCTCTTCCAGTTTAAAATCATTCCCCCTTGTCCTATCACTACATACCCTTGTAAAAAGTCCCTCTCCAGCCATCTTGTAGGCCCCCTTCAGATACCGGAAGGGGCTCTAGGATCTCCCTGGGGCCTTCTCTTCTGCAGGCTGAACACCCCCAACTCTCCCAGCCTGTCCTCACAGCAGAGGGGCTCCAGTCCTCGCAGCGTCTTTGTGGCCTCTTTTGGCCTTACTCCAATGGGTCCATGTCCTCCTTCTGCTGGGACCCCCTGAGCTGGAGGCAGCACTGCAGGGGAGGTCTCCCCAGAGCAGAGCGCAGCAGAGGGGCAGAACCCCCTCCCTTGCCCTGGTGGCCACGCTGCGGGGGATGCAGCCCAGGATATGGTTGGCCTTCTGGGCTGTGAGCGCACATTGCCGGTCATGTTGAGCTTCTCATCCACCAACAGCCCCAAGTCCCTCTCCTCAGGGCTGCTCTGCAGCCATTCTCCGCCCAGCCTGGAGCTGTGCTTGGGGTTACCCCGACCCACGTGCAGGATGTGCACGTGCCTTGTTGAATTCAATGAGGTTCGCATGGGTCAACCTCTTATGCCTGCCCAGGTCCCTCTGGAGGGCATCCCTCCCTTCCAGCGTGTCGACTGTTCCACACAGCTTGGTATCCAAAGCAGCTTGCTCATTGGGAATTTTGTCTGTGATGAATTAGCTTCTGAGCTGTCCTTCTGACTTTCTCCTTGCAGATTATCATTCCCATGTAAAAGACACTGAGAATTTGGTGCAAGGAGAGGGTCACAAGTCCTGTGTCTCCTGCCATCACCTGTGCTGTGGACACAGGCTCTTGCTGAACACCTCTCAGCCTTAGGAAGCGTCTTAGTTGCCACCAGTTGTCCGTAGTGATTGATGAACTCAAAGTTCTACATCAGCTGGCAATAAATGTATACCAGAAACTTTCTCGAGTGACAGTTGTGCTGTTAGCAGTGCCTTGGCTTACTCCAAATGCATACGGTGAAATGACATCATATGTACCTTCTACACAGTCCCTGAAAGAAAAAAAAAATAAGTAAACTCATCTAATTGTACTCATCTTTGATTTTTATTTTTGGAAGATGTCCCATTTCAGGCTTGAATGATCTTACATACCTGGGTTTTCAGTTCACCGTCATGCCAACAATGTTTTTTCTTTTAAAAAAAAATAATTATTACCCCTATTAAACACACTGTTGCCTGTCTAACCCCATTGTGGCTACAGCGTTATTCCAAATAAGCGCATTTTCAGAGCTGCTGGGATTTCTTCCTTCCTTCTCCAGAATCTTCCATATAAGCGCATGTGCATTTTAATTCGTATCAGGTGTCAGTGTACACAATCAGATTTTGTAAGTGATTTACTGGAAAATAATTTTTCTGTATTGTGTTAATGCAGCATAATGGCTGTGTAATATGGTGGTTAAATATGCAGTGGGAGTAATGGGTAAAATGAAATGCTGTATTATGGGAATATACATGTTGCTTAAACTATCAAGGAAGGAGTAACTTAAGACCTAATACCATCTGTTCTTCACTTGTTTGCTGCAGAGGGATACAAAACACTTATTCATGAACTCTGAGGCAAACAGATAGGAGAATGCAGGCTCAAATAACACTTGCAGGTTTTTTTTTTCTTATTTGGCTTTTTTTTTTTTTGTGAATTCAATCTGATCTTCATTCCTGACTTCTTAAAGGAAAATTAAACACACTTTAAGTAGTATTTGATCCTGTTATGAATCTCTGCAGCGCTTTACCAAAGTGAATTTGAATTGTAATGTAATTTTTTGTAAGTAAACTTAAAACGGCTTTGATACCTAGCTTTTTCTAAGAAAATGAAAACCCAAAAGGAAATGGGCATTTTTGTTACAAGTTGTTTTTTTGCAATGCTTTTTTTGGGGGGGGGAAAGCTGTACTTTGGCTACTATTACTAAAGCTACTAACTCACCCTTCTCAAATTCTAGAAGTCCTGTTGTAGTCTAGCTCTCCCAAAAACTGCTTCAAAGACTTTTTGCCTCATCTTAACCCAGAGTATTTGGAGGTAAATCTGTATGGATGACGGCTAATTTTTTTTTTTTTTTTTTTTCCCTAGCTATATCCTTTTGGGGAACTATCTTACCTTTTCCTTTAACTATTTAGCAAAGTATGGGCCTTAATAAACTGTGGCACCGTACCGAGCACAGTAGTGTTGTGTTCTTCTATGATCAGGGCTTGTCTGAATGCCATTGTCAGTGTTTCAAGTGCTTAAAACTGTCTAAAACCCAGTAAGACTGAACAGATGGAGGAAGGCTTTTTTTTTTTTTCTTTAGCTAAATAATCAAAACCTGTTTATATTCTATAAAATAAGGCTTTATTAAAAAGAACACATGACAGTTGGTCACTTCATATATGGAGAACTGAGTATTTATTTTGCCAAAGCAGTATAAACCAGGGGTTGTCTACGTCTGCTTCTGAAATGGATGTTCCTTTCTCTCGCTGGCGTGTGCTCGAAGGATTAAAATTATGGTGTTTATTCCAGATTTTTGTACAATAAGCAGCTTTTTAACATTGCTTTTCCTGATGCTGTCTGGATTTTTTCAGCTAGAGCAACATTTCGGGTGACCCATTGTACTCGCTGGAGCTAATACAGCTGTGGTGGTTGACTGAGCAGAATCAATTTTGTCTGTTAAAATAGAACAGTGTAGAAGGAGGGGGGGCAATCGCAGAATATCCAGCGGATGTATCTCATTGCTGCAGCTCCCTGCTGAAACATTTGATAAAATCTAGCATCTTGTGTAAACCTCATTCCAAATGGGTTTGTTTTGTTCTTGGCTTTACTGATTAATTAAGGAAAACTGCCATGGCTGTGTGCCTTTGAACTTGTTTTGTTTCTCTGTCGTATCCGTGTTTGTTTTGGAGGTTGTTGGAGATAATAAAGCAAGTGTTGCACTAATAAAATGGACTGACTTTTCTCTCAGTTCCAATAAGACTTATATTGCCTTCGATTACTAATGGAGGTTGAGAATATCTTGTCCTTTGGCAAACAGTGCAATCGTGACGACCATGGGTGGTTTTGCATGTACTTAATGTTGTTGGTGCATATGTAAAAAATAATTGTAGAGGCAGAGACGAGATCCAGCCGCTTGTATTAAGCCGTAGGATATAGGGTAAAATGAAATGGTAAGAATGACCTAGAATGGTTGCTTGGAGCCCATCTGTGATGCTGGCTCTTCAGGTTATGTTCTTGCTTGTGTGGTGTTTTTTTGCATGTGCTTCTGGGGAAGTTGCATCAGTCCCTGCTGCCCTCCAGGCTTCTAATTTTATTCTTGCACAAGTTGTAGTAACCTGTGTAACGTATTTTGTTGACCTTAATGAATTTAAAAAGTCGTTGTGGCAGTTCAAAGCCTGTGAGCTACAGGAACTTCCAGCAGAGGCAGGTGGGGGTGAGTGAGGGGGGAGAATGCCATGTGATATTTGGGAGTTATTTGTATTGTAAGGGCCTTGTTAATTTGAAGCTCTTGTAGGCACTGTTCCAGGAAACATGGGGATTTTTTTGTAACTTCCCTCTTAAAAAAAAAAAGAAAGCTTCTGCTGGTCCTCAGATGCATAGCAGGCTCTTGGACTGGACTCAAGTTATCTGAAGCAAGTTTGAGCTATAAATTCTTTTAGGCTGCTGAGAGCTTCTGAGCACTGTTGGTGTCAAGTAGCTGTGATCACTTGGTCTTTAAATAGAAAATTCATCTTCATTTCAGACCTTAAGGACTGTCTGCTTAAGCCGGTTTCAGACCCACAGCGGGTGGTAAACTGACATCTGGGGCTGGTTCCTATAAAGATGGGAAGTGCAACCCATAACCTGCTTGGTGTGCTGCCGGCAGTGTGGGTAGTGAGCTGCATTGGCTCAGAGCAAGGACCCAAAAAAGCAGCGTGCTGATGGGGGAAGGCTCCATCCAACAGCTGGTCACACCATCTTCAGACACACGAACTGTCTTGTGAGGGTGGTGGACCGGTGGCTAACCACTCTGCTGGAGGGGTGTCCTATCCAGCAGGCTCCAATGTTTCCTCCTGGGATCCACTTATCTGAAAATGGAAGAATCTCCAGTCTTGGAGATGTGAAGTCGCATGTGTGCTCCTCACCCATCCCTTAGCTGCGAGTTTAGTAGTTTGGAGGCTTCGGTAAAGGCTTCTTTGACTCCTGGAGAAACTGGCTGCTCATGGCTTGGATGGGTGTGCTCTTCTCTGGGTAAAAAAAAAAAAAATGGCTGGAAGGCTGGGCCAGAAGAGTGGTGGTGAATCGAGTTCAATCCAGTTGGCGGCTGGTCACAAGTGGTGTTCCCCAGGGCTCGGTATTGGAGCCAGTTCTGTTTAATATCTTTGTTGATGATCTGGACGAGGGGATCGAATGCACCCTCAGTAAGTTCGCAGATGACACTAAGTTAGGTGGGAGTGTCAATCCGATTGAGGGTAGGATGGCTCTACAGAGGGATCTGGACAGGCTGGCTGGATGGGCTGAGGCCAATGGTGTGAGGCTCAACAAGGCCAAGTGCCGGGTCCTGCCCTTGGGTCACACCAACCCCATGCAGCGCTACAGGCTTGGGGCAGAGTGGCTGGAAAGCTGCTTGGTGGAAAAGGCCCGTGGGGTGTTGGTGGACAACCGGCAGAACATAAGCCAGCAGCGTGCCCAGGTGGGCAAGAAGGCCAATGGCATCCTGGCCTGTATCAGGACTAGTGTGGCCAGCAGGACTGAGGCAGTGATGCTCTGTACTTGGCACTGGTGAGGCCTCACCTCGAGTGCTATGTTCAGTTTTGGGCCCCTCATGACAAGACATTGAGGTGCTGGAGCATGTCCAGAGAAGGGCAACGAAGGTGGTGAGGGGTCTGGAGCACAAGTCTTGTAAGGAGCAGCTGAGGGACCTGGGGGTGTTCAGCCTGGAGAAAAGGAGGCTGAGGGAAGACCTTATTGCTCTCTACAGCTCCCTGAAAGGAGGGTGTAGCGAGGGGGAGGTTTGGTGTCTTCTCCCAAGGAACAAGCAATAGGCCAAGAGGAAATGGCCTCAAGTTGTGCCAGGGGAGGTTTAGATTGGATATTAGGAAAAATTTCTTCACCGAAAGGGTTGTCAAGCATAGGAACAGGCTGCCTGGAGAAGTGGTGGAGTCGCCATCCCTGGAGGGATTTAAAAGATGGGTAGACATGGTGCTGAGGGACATGGTTTAGTGGTGGGTTTGGGCAGTGTTAGGTTAATGGTTGGACTCGATCTTAAAGGTCCCTTTCAACGTAGACAATTGTATGATCATATGACTAGGTGGGGGTGGGAATTTGGAATGCAACTCCCCTGTTCATGAAGCCCTTTGGTATTGCTGTCATGGGAGGGTAGGTGGGCAATACCTGTTCTAGGTGTCATGTAAGAGGAAAGTAGGTGCCATCAACCAGCTCTTTCACAGTGTGGTAGGTGTGCTCCGCAAATGTCTCTTGGCTTCAACTACTTGAGGAATGGATGAACAGTTCATTTCTGGGTTCCAGCTATGTTTATGTACAAGGGGGGCACTGACCTAAGTTAGGACTGAGGCCATATGGGTTGTATTCAAAGAGACTTGAGCTTCTGCAGACACCTCATCTTAAGACAAGGCATGGTGCCTTCAGTACACTGGCAGCTGGAGGACTGGGCATTGGAGCCGCAAGTGCTCTCAGAAGAGTGCATTTGGACCTGGGTCAATTTTATGCCTTATTTTTATAGTCTCATGTTAAATTAAGCCAACTGGATAGATTCCCACATGATACGAGATACTCCTACAAAGGCACCCTGTGGTTTCCTCTAGGCTGTAGACAACCCTCTGAATCCTTGTATGTGGAAGAGGATTAAGCCTTCTTTTCAAAGTATAGAAGAAATAAACTTGTAGCAAATATCTGTGGTTGGAAGAGTGAAATGAAATGAAACCTCTTTTTAACTCTCTGGAGTAAATAATAGATATTTTATAGGGTTCTTTTTTTGTGGCTTGACACTTGAATTCCTGTTCCCTCTCCACCCCTCAACTCCCAAGCCGAAGCCCGTACCCCTGCCCCAAAATACACTATGTTGATGCCTGGGCTGCTAATAAGGGGGGCTTAGGTATGCAAGAGGAGAAAAGCAGCTGCACTCACTGCTTCCAGGGATGATTCTGACATCCCATACCATGAAGAAAGAGTTAATAACTTAAAAGGTGTGCGATCTGAGACGTGTATCTGTTTACTTAGATGAAGCCAGCGTTACACGTTTTTAACCACTGAAGCTACAAAACTATTAGGGCAGTTCTTCCTCTAAGTAACATCAAAGCCTTAAATGCAAAGCTTCGTTTACTAAAGTGCATGTATACTTTTTTAGAATTATCTCTTGGGTGGTTTGAGGGAGGGGGAGGACAGGCTGGTACTCACTCACATGTGAGCTTCAAAGAAAACTTTTCCTCTAAATAGGAGGGGAAAAAAAATGGGCTTTTGTGTGAAATGAGACACTTGAGATGGAGTCTGTATTCAGAAGCAACTCTTGCAAAAAAAACGGACTGTGGATGTTTATTGACTTTGCCACGCTAATGACTATCCATGTTTTTCTTCCTTTTTTGTGATGTTGCTGAACAACAGCTCAATTTATAACAAGCCTTGCTGGGGAGTGTGGCCTGCGTTGGGAGGGAACGTCTTTTCATGAAGGTGGTGACAGAGAATGACTGAAACTGGAGGGGCTGCGATGGGGGGAGTTAGCTTTGCTTGAACAGGGTGTAGCAGAAAATACACAGCTTACTAACCTAGGACCTAAAAATGTCGTCGGTGTCACTGGTGAATCCCAAATTTGCAGCATGAGGGCTGTGACTGCTGCTGCTCTGGTTTTGTTGCAGATTAGGGAAGGATTACAGGGAACCCGTTCCCGCATTCCTTTGCACATTGTTAGGGAGGCTTTATTAAAAATGGATGCTGCTTCATAAAAACTTTCCAATAGGCTTTTAAAAAGCAGTTTAATGTATTTTTTTTTTTCTCGTTCCTCCTTTTCCCTGTCCTCTCCCACCACCCCAAAAGTTACAAGGACAGGGTCTTGCTCTTTAACACCTTTTGTACCACCCCATGGTGTGTACAAATACACTCCTTCCTTTTTATGTCCCCTTTGTTTGTGTTTTTTCTTTTTTTTTTAAAGGGTCATCTTCACAATCTCATTAAATTATCTTCTTTGATTAATCTCATAAGATACTATTTCGCCTAACAGCCTTCCAGCTGTTTGAGGTGTTTTCCTGGGCAACTGCTTTGCGCAGTGGTGGGACTGTTTGTCGCTGACAGCTAGGGTATCTTCTGATGCTTTTGAAAATCTTGAGGAACCTGAGATGAAAAGCAATCTGAACTTGCGGAGAAATCAAAGGAAAATGAGGTAGCATCTAGCGAGAAGAGATGGAAAGGCATTTTGTAGCCTCTTGTGCAATCATTGTTAGTTTCTGATTCTGAGCAATGGCTGATACTTGTAGTCTTTCTGACTGCCTTGTTGATGCTTAACTACCCTCATTTTGATGTTGCGGTTAATAGTTTAACAGCACTCATGCTGTAAATGCTTTTTTTAAAAAAAAAAAAAACACCAACAACTTTAATATTTATATATTTGGTACTTTACGCATGCTGAATTAACCGCTTTTCTAGTTGCGTTACTTCTGATTTTTTTAGAGCTAAAATCATAATTTATGAGTTCTCCGTTAGAGAAAGGAAAAAAGTCTTTAAAACGTTTCCACTGAGGTAATTTTTGTGTGCAGAAAGAGAGAACCCTGTAATTTCTAATGAGCTGTGACCTCTGCACCTTAAAAGATATATAGCATATATTTCCAAATGGATTTCTGTCAGCAGGGTAACTAATGAAATCATATTGTAGTTGGAGTCCTCGGTACCTAATAAGATGTGACCCCCCCTGTGAAGCTGCTTCTCCCAGTTTGCTTATTTTTGATTGTGCTTCGCTGTGGATTTTACAGCTACTCGGCTTGTGCTTTCTCCACACTTTTCCCTTCAGTTGGGAGAATAAGAGAATTTCACTTTCATATCAGTTTTCCTGGAAATTCAAAGTTGCTTTGTTTCCGTGAATCTCTACCCCAATTTACTCGTGAACTGTGTGGTGGACGGCTGGGTAGATGTGCACACGCAGCGTCAGGGCAGCAACCTGGTCTAGCTGAAGATGTCCCTGCTCATCGCAGGGGGTTGGACTAGATGGCCTTTAGAGGTCCCTTCCCACCCAAACTGTCTTATGAGTCTATAATTTCCTGAAGAAATGAGGGCTGAAAAACACCCTCTGAATATTTTTCTGACAACCACTAGAAATAACTAGATGGGATGAGTTTTCTTAGTCTTGTTTTGCTCTTCATAAGTTTATTAAGTCCGTGAAAGATGCCAAACTCACAGTAACTGGGGACGAGCGCTGTAGGGAGAGCTGCAGCCTGTGCTGATGGAATGCGTCCTGCAGAGATGTTGCTCTGCTCCTCTGCAGTGGTCCCATGGAGCTGGAGGAGGGTTGCTGGACCAGATGTGTGCTGGGGAAGCCCCAGGTCCCAGTAGGTCCCGGTGCCGGTGGAGCGGTGCTCTAGAGGGGCAGCGCTGCCTTGCATCCCACTGACAGCCTGCCAAAATAGAGCGAGCTGCATTATTTATAGGGCTGATGGAGTGCTACGGGACAGGCGGGAGAGGTGGACCCATGTGAACCTCGTGAAATTCAACAAGGCCAAGTGTGAGGTCCTGCATGTGGGTCAGGGCAATTCCAAGCACAAATCCAGGCTGGGCGGAGAATGGCTGGAGAGCAGCCCTGAGGAGAGGGACTTGGGGGTGTTGGTTGATGGGAAGCTCAACATGAGCTGGCAATGTGTGCTGGCAGCCCAAGAAAGCCCCTGGCATCCCCAGCAGCGTGGCCAGCAGGGCGAGGGAGGGGAATGTGCCCCTCTGCTGCGCTCTGCTCTGGGGAGACGCCCCTGCAGTGCTGCCTCCAGCTCGGGGGGTCCCCACAGCAGAAGGAGGACATGGGCCTGTTGGAGTAAGGCCACAAGAGGCCCCGGAGATGTTGCGAGGGCTGGAGCCCCTCTGCTGTGAGGGCAGGCTGGGAGAGTGGGGGGTGTTCAACCTGGAGAAGAGAAGGCCCCAGGGAGATCTAGGAGCCCCTTCTGGTATCTGAAGGGGGCCTACAAGAAAGCTGGAGAGGAACTTTTTACAAGGGCATGTAGTGATAAGATGAGGGGGAACAATTTTAAACTGGAAGAGGGGAGATTTAGATGAGATATCTGGAAGAAATTCTTCCCTCTGAGGGTGGTGAGCCCCTGGCGCAGGTTGCCCAGAGAAGCTGTGGCTGCCCCATCCCTGGAGGTGTTCAAGGCCAGGTTGGACGGGGCTTGGAGCAACCTGGGCTGGTGGGAGGTGTCCCTGCCCAGGGCAGGGGGGTTGGAACTGGATGATCTTTAAGGTCCCTTCCAACCCAAACCATTCTATCATTCTGTACTACCAAGAACGCATTTGTGTAATAACGGGTGGGTGATTATGCAATCTATATGGAGAATGCTGTGCTTCAAGTTTGTTTTAAAGTAATTAAGTAAAAACTACTCCTTGTTTATCATTGTTGCATCAATTCTGAACAACATTTATTCAGTTTTTCCATGAACCTACTACAGTTGTGCATGTATTTTTTTCAGAAGATACATATTTAAGGGTCCGAATGAACTATAGTCTGTGACAAAGCCGAGTGTTTAATTGTGTGAATGGGAAAATGGAAGGACTGGTTTAACTAGAAGATCTTAAACATACTGAAACGTTAATTACTCTTATAGGTCTAAGACAGTGAGATGAATTGCTCATGAAAGCCTATTCACCTGTTCTAATGAGCTCAGTTAAAAAAAAAAAAAGGGGGGAAAGAAAAAAGCTGCATACTTCCTCTCAGGTGCTCATGTACCAAAGTCTTAAAATTCCTGAGCCAGCGTTTATGCTTTTTTTTTTTTTTTTGTATAAGCATTACATTCAGTCTGTGCTTTGAGCATGCTATATATTTTGAAGTGTAATAACATTCCCAGAGCAGCAACTTTTATTCTCGGGTCTGCTCAAAATTGCCATGCAAATTTACCTGGTTTATAATAATTCCTTGCACTGGTAGCAGTGTGATGATAGCAGGGCTCGAGAGTGTTATTTCTCGTGCAAGATTAAAGTGAACAAACATTTTTTTTTTTTTTAATTGAAGAGAGAGAACAAAAAGCAACTATACAAGGTATTTGGCAGTGGCAATATGTAAGTCTGTACCAGACCTGTAATTTCCACGGAGGAAAATACAAATATGCTGATTGCATTGTGAATATATTTGTTTTTACAACATAGCTGGAGAGCCAATGGTTCGGTTGATTGCCGTCTCCTTAACCCTAGATGTGGAGGTGAAAATACATGCTCAAATGCTTCCCTTGCTTTTCGGAGAAAAATCCAGTAATTCTCCCTTTCTTTAAGAAATCCTTTTAAGGAACATTATACCTGCTCTGTGGGTTCATTTGGTAGTGTTAAGCCTTATTAAATAGTTGACATGTGATATAGCTGGTAATGATACTGCAAGTGGAGTGGGGAACTCATTAAGTAATGGCGGTGGTGTGATTTGATTTAGATTCCTTTGCTCTCACCTGTTTAGTTGGCAGTGGTTTACTTTGATATTCATGGCAAACATTTACTGTGTGCTTGGTCTTATTGCATATCTGTAAGATGGGTGCGAGAGTTACGTTAAAAAAAAAAACCAAACACACCAACATACAATAGCAATAGTAATAAGGAGGATAAAATGTTTGTATAGGTGAGATAAATACAAAAATCTAAAATCTTTGGTCCCCCTAAATTTAGCAACTATTAAATAAGATCATTGCAATGAGTATTTTTCTTTGTTGGAAGACTCTTCAAAGCATGCGGGCTTTTAAAATTAATTGCAGTATGTGGCACTCTTAATTGTAGTGGTGCAGAATATATCATGTACTTCTGGTAGGCAAAGCATGCCTGAACAGTTTAAAAAATAAAATAAAAACAATAATAATAAAAAAAATCTTCTTTAGTTTATGAATTCTCAAGTGCTGTCTTTAAAAAGTACCTGGAGTGGTTTAGGTGGATACAGTTCTACCTAGGCCTGGCTTTTACAATTATTTTAACTGTTTCTTTACACTGCAACTGATAATCAACTTTCTCTTGAATACAGTGTATAAGATGGTGCTGATCATGGCCTACCAGAGGATGAGATGCTAGAAAGTTGAGAAATTTCATCTTGAAAATGGAATTGCAACTCCAAGGAAGACTGTGCTTAAACTTTTGTTTCATTGCAGCCCATAAATTAGTTCTTAGAATTTCTAATTTTGAAAACTTCAGAAAACCAAGCTTTAGAGTATTTTAAGTAGATCACTTTGACTCAGAAGTTTTTCTTTGATCCTAAAAACGCTCTGGTGGTTTTGTATGGGATGATAATCCCTATCTAGATTTTGATGTTTTATTATTATTACTTTTATTTATGATATTCAAACCATTGATTTCTCGGGAAATTGGGTGAATCTGCTGGCAGGACTAACCCAGCTGCCTTCTGCAAGAGGTCCTTTGCTGAATACTTCTGAGCAACCTTCCTTGAAGTAACTAGAATTTAACTGTGGCTACATGGAACCTCTTGGAGCTCCAACTTGTGCATTTTTAGTCTTTATTTAGTCTTTTAGACTAAAAATTAAGTCTTTTCAGACTAAGATTTAGACTAAAAATACATCTTGTAGAAAAAGAATATTTGCAGTAAATAAAAAAAAAAAATTGAGTGTTAATGTAAAATGAGCAGTCTTTGAAAACTTTCTCCTCTAGAGCGTGACGAAAACCAAGCTTTTGTCAAGATGAAAGGCTCAATATAGTGTGCTGATAGTAATTAATTCTCAGGGAGGCTGCCCACCGCTCTATTTCTTTGCGCTGTGGCAGAGAAATGCCACAGGTTGCTTCTGTAATCAGGCTAATTGAAAGAGCGGGAAGGGGTAAGGAGCAATTTTCTGGATTTAATGTCATAGTTGGGAGAAAGAACAGGAAGGGCTGATCTGGCAGGTGCTGTGCCGCTCTTCCCAGTAGGAAACGCGTGTTGTGCCTCGGCAGCCTGTAACGCGTGCTGGGATGCTCACGCCTGAAACGCTCTTCTAATAACATACACTTTACATGTGTATTATTAGAGGGGGAATTAATGGCATTTTCCCCATGGAAAAATGTCTTTGGAGAAAGGGGGGTGATGAGAAAAATTTCTTTAGCCAGCCTCCTCTCTGTTTGCAGGGAGAAAATTCCCAGACTTGAGTTTCTCCCACTCTAGAAAAGGCTGTGTGGATTTAAACCCAGTTGAGAAAGTACCCTAGAGTTGCGGGTTTGGTGTTTTTTCTTTTTCCTTTTATAGTTCAGTGGGTAAGGATGTTTTATTTCCTACACCTGTATTTCCTTGTTCCTTTCGGAAACCGCAGATAAGGGCTAGTCTTTTCCCACGGCAGCCTCCATAGGCAAAAGTGGGGAATATTAAACCCGATTCCAGGCTGAGCCTGCCAGGCTTTTTGAAAAAGTTTGGTTATGTGCGTTCCAGTGGATAAATCTTACCTCCATGCCAAATGCCTTAATATTCTGATGCGTGGACTTCAGTGCTTATTTCTTTTTGTCTGCTTGGCGTCTTCCCTGCTGGTGCCGAAAGCTCACGGAGGGCTTCGGGTCTGTCGCGGCAGGACGGGTGGCTGCCCTTGGTCATCTGTAGGGTGGAAGGAAAGCTGGGAGATGCACAAATTGAATCTGTTGGCCAAACCTCTGGTGACGTATTTATTTCCTGTCCTATTTTTGTCTCTTCCATTTGAAACTGTTTTTATTCAGGGTAATGTTCTGGTGGATCTAATGTAGACTTAAAAAAAAAAAAAATAAAACACAAACCAACAACCAAACCCGAAACACCCTATTGGGAATGAAAGGTCATCAGAGAGCTTTTAATTTGAAGTCCAACCAAACAGATGTGGTATTTAATCCATCTTTTCTTGGAACAGCAGCCAACATATAAAAGCCGTAATAAGAAAATTATTAGTTACATCCTCTTCTCAGTCTAACTGAACGTCCCCTAAACTAATACCTACGCGCCTGTGGTGGCTTCCTTGAAATGTGGCACTTTTTTTGCTGTTCTTTTAGGTTTCTAGTAAATAATGAGAGGCTGTCCTGGCTTACCCAGGATAACTAGCTGTGCTTCATCAGTTTATTTCCAGCTAGTTATTCTTCCAGATGGGTATCCCTGTTGTAAAGGGATCCCAATTTAGTAATGTCGCAGGAAACGTTTACATTATATTACCTGATTTCTGAAAAGACCTATTCCTATAATTTCTTCCAAGTCTTATTTCAAGCTAGTTAAACTCTGAGTTATTTTAATTAAGAGGTGTGTTTTGTTCTAGAGCGAAGTGTACACATTTTTCTTTTTTTTTTTTTTTTAAAGATGCAGAGAATACATGCAATCTCTGCTTTTCACATCTTTTTTAGATTGAAATGTTCCCAAATTTCTTTCTCAAAAGCATGCAAATTTAATTGGGTGAGGGAATCCTTTCCTCAGTGTACATAATTCAAATGAATTATTATGTCTCAAATAATAATTCAAAGAAATTATCATGTCTCAAATAAAACCTTTGCTACAAAGAAAGCAAAGCACATAATACTTGGCTGTGTGGTATAATGTTCTACTGTTAATGAAAAAATCTTCTTTATGGAGTTAAAAATATGCAGACCCCCCCCCCCCCCCCCCCCCAAACCCCCCAAAACCACAAAAAAAACCTGAGTAGATTCTTCTATGGTAAAAGATGAGCAATATTTCCCAGTTGTTGCAAATGGAGAGGGATGGGCTAAAATGTGCCCGGGTCGGAAAGACAGGCTCGACATTTAACACCAGCACGCAAAGCGAGGGCAATGTGTTTATTCCAGCCTTTCTTTGTTTGATTGATCCCCAAATGTTGGCGTAATATTCAGGACTTGCTCTTTAGGCGTAGCAGAGGGAAAATGCAATTCAGGAAGGAGTTAATTAAGGTCTGTAGATGAGCGAGCCGTGCCAGTGGCACTGCTGCGGGCACAGCAAGGGCTTTCTGCCCTGCTGGCTTGCCCATGGGTGGTGGGTCACCCTCATGGGCCAGACCTTCAACCTGATACACCTCCAGCTGCTGTCAGGGTGAATTTGGCTGCTGTTGAAAATCATGTTGCACCGATCTGGTTTTTGGTGTTGGTTTTTCCCAGGAGTTAATGAGGGAATAACAGAATGTTGGTGCAGCAGAAGACTGAGAAGGTGCACCAAGGGTCTTCCTCGGCAAGATAAACAGTGTGAATGGAGGCTTGCAAGAGGGGTGGCTTGGAGACTCAGCAGGTCATGGGGGATTTCATCCCTCCAGCTGAATTATTCTTTCTTGTCAATTGCAGTTTTATTCATGGAAAAGCTCTGAGCCCTCTTCTGTGCCTTTATGGTGTGGTACGGGATCTGTGCCACTCTTCAGCTCTTTTTCTGAGCGGCACCTCTTCTCTCAGACTCCTCCTGCCTGGTGGTGGCGGGCGCTGGAAGCAGGCATCCCATGCGCAAAGCAGTGGCGCTGGGGGGGAAATGCAAATGCGGGAGCTTGAGCTTGCCCAGACCGTATGGCTGTGAGCGCAGGCACTGGGAAGGGAGGATGCCCTGATGAGAACGAGCAGCACGGTCCCCTCTGAGGTGTTGGTTTAGGAGGGTGTCTAATTGGGATGTATGATCCTCTTCAAACCTTCCTGAAAAGCTGTTTCTGTTTAAAGATTAATATCCCAAGTACTGCAGTGTCTACAGGCCTTCCCGGATTTTTCCTCTAATTAGGGTGCCTTGTTCCATGGTTGTAAGGCAGAGCGAGTGCACCGACATACCTGAGAGGTTTTCCAGAAAATGGATTAAAGCAGTATTGTGTTCCGGATCCCACAGGTAAACTAAATCAACAGCTCCAGGTTTGAACAGTTGCATTAACCTCAGCTGGCTGCTGACCATGGAAGTGCTTTTCAGATTTAAAATGAATTAAGAATCTGTGAAACACTTATTGAGTCTCTGCTCTTCCCAAAAGTGGGGTTATATTCCCCGATCTCCCAATCCTAATATAAAAAGTGTTGGACAATTCGCTTGTCCTTAACTAACAGTGTGCTGTGCGGTGCCGACCACTTCATGCATCTCACTTCCAGAAAGACGGGGGCTAGTCAGTCAAAATCCTAGCATCATAGAATGGTTTAGGTTGGAAGGGACCTTAAAGATCATCTTGTTCCAACCCCTCCTGCCCTGGTGGACACCTCCCACCAGCCCAGGTTGCTCCAAGCCCTGTCCAACCTGGCCTTGAACACCTCCAGGGATGGGGCAGCCACAGCTTCTCTGGGCAACCTGCGCCGGGGGCTCACCACCCCCAGAGTGAGAATCCAGCATCTGGTCACAACAGTAGGCAGAGATCTCGACTACATGGTTGGTTGTAAGAGATGGTTTGTCCAGTCTGGGGATGAGTTGACTGAGATAAAGATATTAGATCTTTGAAGAATAGTATCTGGAAAAAAAAAACCAAAAACAAACGAACTAAACCAAAACCAAACCAAAAGCCTATGTAAAGGAGGGATTGAATAAATGATTCTTCACACCTGCTATGTAGAGGCAAATAATGGGCTTAAATTGAAGCTGGGGAGATGTAGGTTGGACAAAAGGGAGAACTTTCCAACTAAGAGCAATGAAGTATTGACAAATATTCCCTAGGGAGGCTCACTGGAGGTGGTGTACAGGTCTGTCAGGAATAATTTACACATCATTGCTCCTGTCTTGGGGTGAGGGAGCAGACTAGTGAGATTTCCTGGGACTTCCAGACTCAGTTGCTGCAATTCTCTTATTCTATGCTATGGCATTGGTCGCTTATTCAAGGTTACAAGACTTACATTTGTATTGATTTGCTGAATCCTAGGAGCACTGTTATTTCAATCAGCACATGGTTTATGTAAGTTTTGTTTAGTTTGGTAGGGTGCCAAACTAAACTGAACGGTCATAAGTCATCTTTAAGTTGAGCTGTTGGCAAATTGTATTTGCATTTATTTCATTAAGAGTGCCTTGAACTGGTTTCAGATAGTGCAAGGGTTATGGTGCAACTTCAAATAATAGCCCAGCCAACAAAAATCATCCCCATTTCCCATACGGAGGACTCAAGCACGGAAGAGAAGCAGTGACTTGTCTAGGTGCAGAGACCACCCTTACACTTGTGGTTACTGCCCTCAAGAAGGGAGAACATGTCATATAGGGCCACTGGAGTGACAAGGGAGTGAGGAACCTCGCTTATAAAGCGAGGCTAGACTGTAGCTCAGTTAGCCTGGCAAACCCAGAGGGGATGGAATAGCTCTGTAGAAAGGCAACGGGAGGGAAAGCTCACCAGAAGGAAGGGAGCCATGAAGGCTAAGGGGTGAAGTTGGCTGGAGAAGCAGTGTGTCTCAACTGGCCTTGAGTAAACTAAACGAAGAGGAGTAATAAGGTTTTAGCACATCTTTGCTTTAGGAATGGCATGACAAGAATTCTAATTGTTTTAAGATGAAGGTTGCTGAATGTATGAATGAGTTTATTGGGCATGTGCTGCAGTTGACCTCAGAAGTTCTTACGTAGGCGGCTTCCAGAAGAAGAAACTCTTCCCGCTAAGAGCTTGAGCTATTGCTTGTCTTTTTGTCCAAAAGTCAGGAGCTCTATTGTCAAATTTCTCAGGTTTCATCCAACACCCGCAACATACTAGCGCAAAGTGGAAGCTTCAGCAAGAGGAACATTTTAAAAAAAAAAAAAAAAAAAAAGAAACCTCTAATTTGGAAATCTCTTTTTTTAAGTGCTCATATTGCTTCTGAATTGCTGTCTTTTTTTTTTTTTTTAAAGGTCTGTTGTATCCTGAAGGTAGGTCAGGTTAGCAACTGCATGAATCATTGCTGTTTGAACATACCTGTAAAAATAAAGTTTTCCAGATAGTGCTTCTTATTTAAAAAAAAAAAAAAAAAAAAAAGACAAAAAACCAAAAAACAAAAACAAAACAAAACCAAAAAAACCCAACCCAAAACAACAACAAAAAAAAAAAAAAGGAAGAAAGGCTCTCAGTTCATGAGCCATGGTGCCTCTCAGGTTAAGTATTTACACTTTTGTTTATAAGTTTGACTTTTGTTGGATTTATTGGCAACGGCTGGAGTCTCAGAGTCAGAAAAGTAACCCAAGTTGGAAAAAAGTTTTCAGTCGGTGTTTCTATGACTTAATTGAAAGGGTAAGTGCATGTCGTACGGGAAGCCCGCAGAGTGAAGGTGCCTTTTCTTGGTACTCTCTGGAAACGCTGCGTTTGTGAGCATTCGCCGAGGTCACTGTTCGTAGGACACAATCTTGCTGAGGGTGGTGTATCGAGCGCCTTGCTAGATTCTGCTCGATGTAATCTGGAAGTCTAGATCTGGTGACTCTACCATAAGAACGTACGCGATAGGTTTTGGTCATAGTAGAGGGAAAAGGCAGTGTTTAAATCTCAAAAGCAGTGAAGCGTTAATGTGTAATTTTTGGCTGCGGCTAAAACACTGAGGTTAAAGCTTGGTTTTCCACAAAGCCGCATCCCTTGAGACCAGGTCTGCTGTTGCTGGCTGGGCGTCTATTTAGTGAAGCAACCAAGTAAATGGACTAGAAGAAATCATTGGTTATTAACTTAAGGTTGGTAAAGAGAGACAGTAGTAATAACAAAAGAGAAACTAAATCTGATTTGTTTTAGTGGTAAATCAGCTCTGAATTGGTTACTGTAGTATCTAGAAAGTTTTTTTTTTTTTGTGAAATAATAACACTTTATTGGAAAGATTATTGCTGTTTTTAACTAGGTGTCATTTTAACACACAGTTATTGTTTCTATAAGGATGCAAAATGAGTGTCCGTTTGTCCTTCTCCCTTCCCGTCTTTCTGTCAAAGGTATACGATTGCTTTTCTTCCTTCTAAAGCCTTCAGATGGTGCAAGAATTGAGTGGAAATGGTGTTCCTGTTATGGCAGAGGTTTATGGTTGTGAGCCATCTCATCAATCACACCTGCTTTCCTTCTAACGCTTCCTGTGGCAAGAACATCTGTTTAGGAGAATACCATCGATCCCTATGGGATGATTTTCCATATGCTGCTGTTTCAGGATGAAATTAAACCAACGGACCTTGACAGTGTTTTCTTAACCAAAAATGGGTCCTTGTGCTTCTGTTAACAGAACGCGAACAGTATTATTTAATAATGGCATGAATCACTTCTGCTAGCGCTCTTCTAGAGAGTAACACAGGGTCTATGTGACTTGAGCTGTTCTTTCGCCCGCGAAGGCAGATGGCATTAAACAAGTCAGATAAGCGTCATATGTCCAATCTGGTGCTGCCTGGCATGCTAACCGGGTGATGATTTATAGGACTGAGAGCTTGGGGGTCTGGTTACCACCAGAAGGAAGAAAACAGAGCTCCTCTACGCTTTCCTGCGAGACGAGTAGTGCCCGAGTTTCCTTGGCTATCTCCCTTTTCTGACCCTATAAATTTTTGTCTGGGAAAGGGAGGACTCGACCGCACGATGCCCAGGGATGTGAGGCAAGTGGCCAGCCTGTGTTCAGACTAGGTCTCGAGTGGGTGGGTGTTAGTCAGGCTGTAGATGGGTGATAAATCCAACATATTCTGGATGACCAGGTTTGCAAGGATGGGTTCTGGCCAGCTGTGCCGCAGGTATGGGGATAGTCCTGTATGGAAATCTTGCGGAAAAGCTCAGCCCACATGAGTTCAGGCTGGCTGGGATTCCTCCCTGGATCTATCTCGTCCTGCACAGTTGTGATTTGGCAAAATTAGCATCTAGAAAACACTTTGTGGTCCTTGCGTGGCTGAGAAACCAACACTAATGCACTGCACGGTATTTATAATAAAGCTTTCATCTGGAAACCAGCGTGAAGACGCAGAAATCCCTCACAGCTTTCATGAGAGTGGAGCCCGTTGATAGAGAGCTGCATGTGCACATGGAGATAAACAGCTGCCAAATTGCATGGTGACTTTTATATTTTTTTTATGTGTTTTCCGAACTCTTTTTGTACCTCTCACCCTAGCATACACGTCAGGGTGAATTGAAAATAAAAGCGCAAACCGCTGATTTGGACTTCATTTGCGTGGACTGAAACGGCGGCATATGCTTTGAACTTGTGTACCATCAATTGTTAATGAGTGCATGGCCTTGGATTTTAACGTGCCAATGAGTTTTAAAGACAGCCGTGCCCCCTTATGTAAGCTTTTAAGGTATTTTCATGCCTTATTTGTGCTGTTTATCACGGTATCTTACCTGAATTTCCTATGCAATTATACACAAAGGATACTTTGGGAGGGTTTGGGAGGAATCGAGCGAGTTACTGGGCAAGAACTGATGACAAGACATTTCTGATCAGTCTGCTGATGAGTTGAAGTAGACTCGTAGATCATCCTCTCTTAATCCGCTGTACCTTGCATTAATCCAGGTTCTGCTGAAATCTCTGTAGGAAAAGTGTAAAGAAATAAACTATGAAAGAATTAATTCAAACATAAAGCAGGATTTTCAATACTTCATTTAAAGGGATGAAAATATTAAAGTTGAATGCACGTGCAGAGACTCTGAAATCTCTTCTTAGTGCTGTTTCACAGAGGAGAGAGTGTAACCCTTCAGAAATCCTGAACAAAAGCATTTTATGCAAAACCACGTACCTCGCCGCTTGCTTTGATTTCCCCGGGAAACTTTTGAAATCTTTCTTGGTGACGGTTTGTCATCCTCAGAGGGTGCCGTGTTTGCTGGCATGGCTAGCCGTTCGTGACCCGCTCTCCCAGGTGAGCGCGGCGGCTCCGTGGGGCCGAGGTGCGGTGCCGTGCCCGTGGGTGGTGAGGCTGCCTGGTGCCGGCTGAGCGCTGGGGGAAGGCAGAGCGGAGCGGGTGTTCCGGGAACGGTGCTATACAGAAACAATTATTATGTTGAGAAAGAGGTGAATATAATCATTTGAGAATCTGTTTGGCTTTTAGTTTCAGCAGGGGGCTTGAACGTTTTCCTGCAAGGATATATCCTACAACATTTGCCCCACGGTAGGGCGGTTACCAGTAGTGTCCTGTGGTACGTGGTTAAATACTGCATTCTTTTATTATTTTTTTTTTTCAGTCTACTCAGACATCTGTGCTTTCATTTTTCTGTATGAACACCATTTTCCCCACGACTGCACAATAACTTGTTGACTGATGGAGCCCTTCTGTGTACTCACCTGTCACTTATCCTGAGGACTGTGGGGGGAAAAAAACGTTCCAGGATTTACATTCTTTACAGTGCGCATCCATTGCTGCTGGTGATTTAAAAAATGCCTTACTCAAATTGCTGCTGCTTCTTCACTAGTAATTAAGCTGCTGTTTCATACTAGAAAAAAGTTTTTGTGCCATGCAAGCCAGAGGGGCTTCAGAGAGACCAGTATTTGTGATCTTAAAATGGCGTATTTATTGGTCTTTAACAATAGGAAAATCTCTAAGGAGAGATAAAATACCTGAATTTTGGAAAGTTTGAAGTATAACTACAAAGCGTTTTAAAATCACGTGAAAACTAGGCAGAGTTCCCAGGTCATTTTTCTTAACTTCTAGTCAAGTTTTTCACTATGCTGTGTTTTGTGTTGTATAGGCGATCAACTTTTAGTGAGCAAAGAGAGCCATCTTTGGAAAAAAAAAACCAGCCATATTTATTCTTTACAACTCCTTAATGAAAGCATTTAGCAGTAGTATCATTCATCTATTGAATACAGCACCATTTTGTTTAATATGCATTGAACCAAATGGATCTTCAATCCTAAATTGGCAGGCAATGTGATTTGTCTTTTAAAAAAAGACCCCAAGACATCAAACCAGGTGGTGTCACTGAAATTAATATATTTGTATGCACTGTTGTTCTTTTCTTTAGGTGTTTCATTTGAGGAGATTGTAGTCTATTTATCTACTGAAATTAATAGAGGAGGGCCAACGCTTCTGTTGGGTTACTTCTCTGTGGGTGAGTTGTACAGTTCTGTAGTGTCTTGAAGTCAAACACTAGCCAAATTGAAAAGAGTTTTTATTTGCTTTGCATAGGTACACATCATTACAGAGCATACAAGACAGCCAAGAACAGCGTCATCTTTATATACCCCCTTCTTAAGGGAGTTTGTAGAGTAGAACCGACTTTTGCATTTTTTTCCTGTTTACGGAGCATTTTGGGGGAGGGAGAGAGAACAGAGAGAGGAAGGTTTCTGTATGTTTTTCTAACTAGTATTGGGTTTTACGAATGTGGGAAATAATATGCAATTAAACAAACAACAAGCCTTTTTTGGCAAACCTTGACTTTAGCAAGGCTTTTGACACTGTCTCCCATGACATCCTCATTAGGAAGCTGAGGAAGTATGGGCTAGATGAGGTGACAGTGAGGTGGATTGAGAGTTGGCTGCGGGACAGAACTCAGAGGGTTGTGATCAGTGGCACAGAGTCTAGTTGGAGGCCTGTAATCAGTGGTGTCCCCCAGGGGTCAATACTCGGTCCTATTTT
The DNA here is from genome assembly GCF_965231255.1 of Vanellus vanellus. Taxonomy (NCBI): domain Eukaryota; kingdom Metazoa; phylum Chordata; class Aves; order Charadriiformes; family Charadriidae; genus Vanellus; species Vanellus vanellus. The sequence continues at coordinate 25,238,458 of NC_138914.1, read as the reverse complement.
GTTCAATATATTCATTAATGACCTGGATGAGGGGACACAGTGTATCCTCAGCAAGTTTGCTGATGATACCAAACTGGGTGGGGTGGCTGACACCCCAGAGGGCCGTGCTGCCATCCAGCGTGACCTGGACAGGCTGGAGAGCTGGGCAGAGAAGAACCTAATGAGGTTCAACAAAAGCAAGTGCAAGGTCCTGCACCCGGGGAGGAAGAATGCTAGGCACCAGTACAGGTTAGGGGCGGACCTGCTGGGAAGTAGCTCTGAGAAGAAGGATCTGGGGGTTGTGGTAGACAGTAAATTATCCATGGCCCAGCAATGTGCCCTTGTCGCCAAAAAGGCCAATGGAATCCTGGGCTGCATAGGGAAGAGTGTGGCCAGTAGGTCGAGGGAGGTCGTTCTCCCCCTCTACTCTGCACTGGTGAGGCTGCAACTGGAATACTGTGTCCAGTTTTGGGCTCCCCGGTTCAAGGTGGACAGGGAACTGTTGGAGCGAGTCCAGCGAAGGGCAACTAAGATAATTAAGGGATTGGAGCATCTGCCTTATGAGGAAAGGCTGAGAGAGCTGGGACCCTTTAGCTTGGAGAAGAGAAGGCTGAGGGGAGACCTTATTATGGCGTACAATTATCTAAAGGGTGGGTTGAAGGAGGATGGAGCCAGGCTCTTTTCAATGGTTCCAAGTAACAGGACGAGGGGCAATGGTCACAAGTTAGAACACAGGAAGTTCCGTTCAAATACACGGAAACACTTCTTTACAGTGAGGGTGACAGAGCACTGGCACAGGCTGCCCAGGGAGGTTATGGAGTCCCCTTCCCTGGAGATTTTCAAGCCCCGCCTGGATGCAGTCCTGAGTAATGTGCTCTAGGCAATCCTGCTTTAGCAGGGGAGTTGGACTAGATGATCTCTAGAGGTCCCTTCCAACTCTGATAATTCTGTGATTCTGTGAAACGTTTCTGTAGACAGTATCTTCTCCTTGTACTACTCAATGAAATCTGAGTGTGGAACCCAAATTACCCAGACATTCTTTTCCATAACCTAATTTTCCCATATGAAATTCTTTTAAGTAGTCTTAAGCCACCCGCGTCCTGGGCTGCATCCCCAGCAGCGTGGCCACCAGGGCGAGGGAGGGGATTCTGCCCCTCTGCTCTGCTCTGGGGAGACCACACCTGGAATACTGTGTCCAGCTCTGGAGCCTCCAACGAAAGAAGGATATGGACCTGTTAGGAGAAGGTCCAGAAGAGGCCATGAAGATACTGCGAAGGCTGGAGCCCCTCTGCTGGGAGGACAGGCTGAGAGAGTTGGGGGTGTTCAGTCTGGAGAAGAGAAGGTTCCGGGGAGACCTTAGAGCCCCTTCCAGTATCTAAAGGGGCTTCAGGAAAGCTGGGGAAGGACTCTTGTCCTTTGGCTCCCCTTCCTGATCAAGGGGAAATGGATTTAAACTGAAATGGTAGATTCAGACTAGATATAAGGATGAAATTCTTCCTTGTGAGGGTGGAGAGCCCCTGGCGCAGGTTGTCCAGAGAAGCTGTGGCTGCCCCATCCCTGGAGGTGTTCAAGGCCAGGTTGGATGGGGCTTGAAGCAACCTGGGCTGGTGGGAGGTGTCCCTGCCCAGGGCAGGGGGGTTGGACTAGATGGCCTTTAAAGGTCTCCTCCAACCTAAACCATTCTGTGATTCTGTACTTGAAAACTTTCATCAAATTGTATATAGTGCTTTGTTCTCTCAGTTTTTCTGATGAATATTGCTTTCCATAGGCTCTCTGAATGTCTGATGCTGTTTGTTAAATACAGTATATGGGACGTTCCTTGCATCATACTATAAAATCCATACTTCTGTAGGCTAGAGATTTCAGGTTATTAAACAGTTGTGATCAAGGAGTGTGAACACACGGACTCCTAAGAAATATATCTATGCCCTCCAATTGTGAGTCTGCCAGCGCAAGATCCAGTTTTTGTTTTGGTTGGGTTTTTTTTTTTTGCTTATCTAACTTTCAAAACCCTGTCATGACAAGCTGCAGGAACTCCTATCACTAGGCATTGCTCACATTTGTTTAGATTTGGTGCTGCTGACTTCATGTTTTCATAGGTCCTGTCTAGCCAAGATTTGAACTATCTTGTTTGCATTTGATAATTAGCATTTGAATTAGTGTTCCGGGACCTCAGCCATGGGCATGTGTCTTATAACATAACTATGACTGTAATGTAACTATGGCACAGACTTCAAGTCAGACAGTACCACTGTGATCATCTAATCAAATCTCCTAAGTACTTTGGTTCCGAAGAGTTTATTGGATGAGGGTTGTGATCAGCGGTGCAGAGTCTAGCTGGAGGCCTGTAGCTAGCGGTGTTCCCCAGGGGTCAGTACTGGGTCCAGTCTTGTTCAGCATATTCATCAATGACTTGGATGAAGGGATAGAGTATACCCCTAGCAAGTTTGCTGATGACACAAAACTGGGAGGAGTGGGTGGGACACCAGAAGGCTGTGCCACTATCCAGCGAGAACTGGACAGAGTGGTGGGCAGAGAGGAACCCAATGAAGTTCAACAAGGACAAGTATAGGGTTTTGCACCTCGGGAGGAATAACCCCATGCACTGGTACAGGTTAGGGGCTGACCTGCTGGAGAGAAGCTCTGCAGAGAGGGACCTGGGAGTCCTGGTGGACAACAAGTTGCCCACAAGCCAACAATGTGCCCTTGTGGCCAAGAGGGCCAATGGTCTCCTGGGGCACATTAAAAAGAATGTGGCCAGCAGGTTGAGGGAGGTCATCCTCACCCTCTGCTCTGCCCTGGTGAGGCCATATCTGGAGTCCTGTGTCCAATTCTGGGCTCCCCGGTTCAAGAAGGACAGGGATCTGCTGGAGAGAGTCCAGTGGAGGCTAGAAAGACAATCGGAGGACTGGAGCACCTCTCTTAGCAGGAAAGGCTGAGAGCCCTGGGGCTCTTCAGCCTGGAGAAGAGAAGGCTGAGAGGGGATCTCAGCAATGCTTATCAATATCAAAAGGGCGGGTGGCAAGAGGACAGGTCCAGGCTCTTTCCAGTGGTGCCCAGTAACAGGACAAGGGGCAACAGGCACAAACTGGAACATGGGAAATTCCATCTGAACATGAGGAAAAACTTCTTTCCTGTGAGGGTGGCAGAGCCCTGGCACAGGCTGCCCAGAGAGGCTGTGCAGTCTCCTTCTCTGGAGACATTAAAAACCCACCTGGATGTGTTCCTGTCCAACCTGCTGTAGGTGACCCTGCTCTGGCAGCGGGTTGGACTAGATCTCCAGAGGTCCATTCCAACCCCTACCAGTCTGTGATTCAGGGAATCCCTTGTCCTCTCAGATAAACTGTGGTCCCTTGGCCATGCCTGGTTGCATCGGCCTCCTGAGGTCTGGTTCAGGACCCGGCTCAGCCAGGATGGCTCTCTACCCTGCGCTGGCTGCTCCGTCTTACACAGCCCCCTGCCAGCCGTGCCTTGTCGGGCAGTTTGCGCCCAGCTTACACGAGCATCTCCATCTCCCTTTGGGACCTGTCATTGTTATGCTTCAACATGTGAACATGCTTGTTCTTTGCAAAGTATGGGCTTTTTTGACAGTTCTTTATAAAAATATAAGCCACTTCATTAGAACAAAACTCAAGCCCTGCAGAACCTCTTGAAAATCATCAAGGACGTGTATTTTTATATGTGTAACTTAGGTCTTGTGACTGATCACTTACTCAATTTTTAATCAATTTATGTCAATGGGTCTTTTCTGTTTCATTCTTATTCTTTCTTAACGTGAAGCAAACGAATTGCAGAATTTGAGGTTATTGTGTCAATGCTATTATCTTGTATCAACCCAAACATATAATCTCATTGGAAAGTGGCCAAGATCTGTTTCTCATAAAGCCGTGTTGATGTTACCCTTTCATGCTTTGCTGTTCAAGGGATGGGAAGTTAAATTTTCAGCTGGTAGTATGTTTTAGCTGACAAGCTAGTGTTATTCTTTTGGGCAGGGCTATAGAACGTCAAGATTTGCAGGAGGGAAAAGAAAGAAAAAAGAACTATTTTGTTAGAAATGTGATGCTTTCAGCTTAGTTCTTAACTGTTACGGGGGACTTTGATTAATGTGTCCTGGCTAGGAGTGCAGTGTTTGCCTTTCGGTGTTTTCTAACGGGTTGTCAAGTGGTGTTAGGAATGCACGAAAAGTGGCGGCTCTTTTCAGCATTTATAAAGGTTCCCAAGTAAGACATTTCCAAACTCCAGATAAATTACTGCAGAAGCATTCAGGAGCTGGGATACCCCGATCTACAAAGCGTCTTTGTGGCGGTGAAAGGTCCCTGTCCCTACTTTCCAAGAGTCCTGCAAGCACGCAACAGGGAATGCTTGTTTCCAGTCTCTTGAGTTGTTACAGCAGAGAAGGTGGCCTCCTGGCTTTTCCCTTTGTCTTTGTGCTATGTCCTTGCCGCATACCTTGGCTTTTGAATCTGATTTCCAGCAGCAGCAAGCAATTGGTCCTCACCGGGGTGCTGTGCGCTGTGAAACGGGGCTGAGCAGAGCGTTCCCGGGGCCGCTCTGAGACTCTGGACAGGGGTTTAAGTTGGCTATTTGCAATACTATGGTCCTCTGCAAGGATTTTTTTTTATTTTATTTTTTTTTTTAAGCAGCTAGAGCAAGTCACGTTAAAGGACTATTTTTCTGTATTCTCTTCCAATGAGCTCCCCCAAAAGGTCTCTAGCGAAAAACCAGGAGCAAGATGGGAGGAGGAAGGGTTCACCATACTGCTGGCTATGGTGCTGCTTATCCATAGATTTCCAGGGTGTATCAAGGAACTCCTTACTGCTTTTTTGTGTCCTAGTGATGCAAAACGTGGCTATGGAAGAATTAATCGACTAGGTGTAGGTGGCTCAGCAGGCCACAATGTGAGGGAAGAACTGAAGAAGTTTCTCGCTGGGATCCATTAAGCCACTATTAGAGTTTCAGTTCAGGTCTGTGCAAAGACCCATCACTTCTCTGTTGTCTAGCTATTTTGTATTCCTTTTCCTCAATATAATTAAGTTCAGAATGTGTGTGCATAGGCACACATGCACTTGTTCAGTTTTCCTTGTTTTGTGAAAACAAAGATGTGAAAAGTCAGGAGATGCCGAACTTGCATTGAAGGCGGAGCGAGCAAGTTTTCCTTGCTTGCCTGGCTTGTGTTCCAAGACAGCTCTTCTCTGTGATAAAAATAAAATACGTCCAGTTAAGTAAAGGCTGCAGTCATTGGGGCGATGAAGGAGATAGAAGGTGCAAGTTGTCCTGCACGGGGAGCTTGGGGTGGCTGCTGCATCCCTGGCCAACGAGAACGAGGGGACCTCCTGACGTTCTTGGTGCTCTCCTGGGCTCAGCTCTCCTTTGCTGATGTGTTTTAAGGTCTTAAAGTATTCCACAGCATTGGATGGACAGGAGCAAGTGAGAAATGGCTTTTAACTCTGCTTTTACGTGACACGAGGTGGTTTTTGTGAGAAGAGCGATCGAATGAAAGGTGTATAAGCTGTGTAAGAATCATGAGTTGAGGAACTCTGAGAATATCTTTCTACAGCCTGCTACAGGTTGTTAGTCCAGCTGTCTGGTTTGGTCGGGAGTCTTGGGGTGTGTGTTTTTGGTTTTTTGTTTTTTTTTTTTTTTTTTTCCACTAATTTGAAAATTTTTGAGATAGTTTCCTAAAATAAACGTACTTAGTCTGCAATTAGAGACTGACCTGAAGGCCCATTCAGGGGGTATTTTCTACGATTGGTAAAGCTGCCTAACCTGTGGTTGACTGGCGAATCCAACACAGTTCAAGGGCTTAATTTTGGAGGCAGAAAATACATGTTCTGACTTGAGTGATCTCTATTACAAACGTGATAATGTATTTCCTGTTACTGCATTTCTGCTTAAATAGAAGTTCCAAAGGGAATGGTTTGTTTTAAGCCGCTTTTCTAAATCAGTGTATTTCACCAATGATAAAAAATAATATGAAGTGAAAACACTTAAATATCATTAAACGTTCAGGTTTATGTTCTTCCATTTATAAGGTGTCAGCAGATAGAAATGACTCTGGTTTAGGTAGCGCTCAGCTTTGCTGCTGCTGCAAAGAAAATTTTAACTGTTTACAAAGTATTTTACTGAAACTGTAAAGCCGTGCAAACGTTTCTGTTGGGTCTTAGCAGATATGCCATTTTGACAGATTTTTCCATTCATAACACCTGCAATGCTGGAAGGTACATGTTATGCGGCTGCGCTCGGGTTACGGTGAAACTTTTATTTTTGCTGAGTGTTTGTGACTGTAACTGAGCATCCTATTCTCTGCTCTGGGTTACTGGTGGATTATAATTAGTTCACTGGTAAGAAGATTTCACTGTAAGTGTGGTTTACAAACTGAAGCACGGAATGGCTCGGTTATAGCAGGATGGGAAATGGTAGCAATAATGGGATGAAAATGAAATTTGCCTGGCAGATAGGCAGAATTGAATGCTACGCGAGACGCGCTCAGATTAAATTTGCCAGGGCAAACTAAAACTTGCCTTGTTCTGCTGATTCTTCGTGCTGCGTTAATTTTGGCCGGCGAAGCTTATTGGCCAAATGAGGGTTAGCATTTACACACCGAAAGGTAGCGTGGGGTAAATAGCGATGTTTGCAGCTCATGGAGGGAGGTGGTGGGCAGTGCCGCGCTGGTGTCCCAGCACCACTGACATGTCCCTTTTCCACCCCTGCTGTGGCCCGGGCCAGAAGGAGCGAGTCTCCAAGGGATGGCTGGAGCCACCTCCTCTCTCCAGCTGCGTGGTGTAGATGAGTCCAACACCCACACAGGGATAATTCATAACCACAGTGATTAAAATTGCAAAGGCATCAGCTGTTGTGCTCGGAGGTATTTGTACCTTCTTTCTGAGTCTTCTGACCTGCAACTTGTGCTCTTCCAAACCTCTTAGGAATGAGGACAGAGGTGGGAGATGGGATGAAGATCAGGGGCGCATCAGCATTTGGCTTCCTCTCTTTGAGGCATTATGTCTCTTAGTGTTAGACATCTCACATGCCCAAATACTGTGTTTGTGGATGACATGAAGTACATGAAGCAAAATGCTTTTTAAAAACAGAACAAGCTGTTGCATAAACTTTAATGAGCGCTAGGTTCGGGAGTGAATCCCAGAAAATACCAAAATACCAAATTCTCATGCCATGTCTAAAATGGTTTTTTGGTGTTTTTTTTTTTTCTTTCCATGTGAGCAGAGGTGATCTGGTGTCATGGGGTTTGTCCAGCTTATTTCACAGTTTCCTTTGAAAAAGTCATTTTGTGAGGCAAGCCTGAACCGTTTCTGGTATTTCATCTAAAATTACAAGCTTGTGTGGAACCTGTGAAGCACTGGTAATTAAGAGAGTAAATGCGGTGCTACCTGCAATTAATTCAATTGCTTGTGACATGAACTTTTTTGTTTAACCATAGGTTACCGTAGTGCAGTTGTGTTGGGAGGTTTTCATCCATTAAACACGGTCCCTGCCCATCATGTTGGGTTTCTTTGGTGTTTTCACAGCTCTTGCATTGACATTTGTGATTTGAGGTGTTGATTCCTCTTCCTCCTGCACCTTGCAGGACGAGTTTTTTGAGTGCTGATGTTTGGTAGAAGACGTGAATCTCATCCTTCCTCAGCCGTAACTTAAAAAGTTGCAAGCTGCACTTGCATCCAGCAAAAAAGCAAGCTCAGCCTTTTCTACGGTGCCAGATTTTAGCCACCAAGATCTGAATTCAGCTCCTAATTTTCTGTAGGTTTCTAGCAACGGCTCGGGCAAATAAGTAAATCTCTCTCGGCCTGTTCTGTAGCTTGTGTCCATTGAATTGTGTGGATCTTTGGGCGCAAGGGCTGCTTTTTATGTGTCTGGAAAATGAGTTACCGCTGGGAACCCTCATTGTGCTTCACTAATACGGCTAAGAAATAGCAGGGCCGTAACTTCACCGAGGGTGACTTAGTGAAGAAGAATGTTGGCTGAATGCTGATATGTAATGAAGCTTTAAAATACTTTTTTCTTTCCTGATTTGCAAGTTGTCTAATGGCATCTGCTGTGTGTTCGCAGAAAGGGGTTTTTCTCCTTTAGGATAGCTTGAAATGATATGTGCTTATAATTGAATGTACAGGGTGTGGGAATAAGAGGTCTTGAATGCTATTACAAATTTATAGCGTAGGCATTGTAATGATAAAGGCCTAGAGCTGGTACACGAGAGCAGCTACTTCAGCTCTTCACAGTCCAAACTGCTGCGTGTCCAAGCCCGTGTTTCCTTCCAGTTACACCTTTGGGAGAAATCCTAGATGCTTCCGACAGTGGATTAGACAAGTCTTCATGTGAAATGCAAAAGGGCATTGCCCTAAATGAGTGAAGTTTTAATTTTAAATACAAAAACTGTTCTTAATTTTTTCTTCTGAAATGTGTTCTCGTTCACCTTTATTCCTAAAGGCCTTTGTATTTTTAAAATTTGAAAACTTACCCAAAATTGTGACGTTTCCCTCAAGAAGCAATAATAACAATACAGGATTTAATGAATGAATAGTCATATGCAGGTATCGGTTAACTTGTCCCGAGACCACTGTAGGAGCAATGCAATTTCTTGGCGTACGCTGCAGGGTGTCTGGGCAGGCTGCTGTCTGTTCCCACCACGCTGAGTATCTCGCCATCGACCTTGTGACTGTAGGGCAGACCAGAACTACACTTCTGTTCATAAATCCACAATAAACCAACAGACAGCTACGTGGGAGAAAGCTGTCGATGGATCCCACTGCTGATTTCGTATCTCGAGGCGATCTCTGATTAGAAGAGTAGTTGCGGTACGTGAGCGAATGTGCAGATTTGGCATGCAGATGCGAAAATGTAATGCTATGAACAGATGTTCATTCTGCTGAATAAATTATTTGCTTTCTGCTGCTGTGTCAGAAGTGCCTCTTCACGTTCCTTTTCTTCATCATTGGTATGGGTAAGAGATGTTACAGCTCCTGCGTGACAGAGGTGAGCCCTTCCCTCCTTTGCTGGCCTACTGCTCCTGTTTGCTTTACCAGACAGACCTTAATCTGTTCCAAAATGAGGCAAAATTAAACAACCATCAGTAAATACAGCTATGTGACCTTAAGCATAAAAAAAAAAAAAACCCAACCCAAACAAAAACCAAACCACCCAACCAACAATATCTATAGGCTAGCTGGACACAGAAGTAGAAGTCTTTAGGCCAAGATGTCTGGGTGAGATAGTCCAGTTGTGCGCCAAGGAAGGAGACATGCTCTTACAGGAGAGGAGAGGGCTTTCAGGTGTCCTTGGCAAGGCTGCGACACACCACGCGGACATCTAGAACCTCTCAGGGCTGGGGTGGGCTCTGGCGAAAGAGCCGAGGGTCTTGTCAGAGTGAGAGAGGAGAAATTCGGTTGGTTATCTGAAAGCAGCAGTGCTGTGGCCCAGGCTCGCACGCGAGCAAGTGTGAGCTTATTCTTGTTGCCACTGCAAAAGTGTTTAAAGTAGTTTAATTTTATTTTTTTTTTTTTTACTGAAAATTCAACACCTTAAAAGGAGGAACTTAACAACAGTGAAACCACAAAGGAGCCCAACTTTCTAGTTTAGGGACAGCTGTGCTTCAAACCCTGCTCTTACATGGTTATAGGCATTGCTATGTAAAAAAACAATTTTTTTTATTTGGTCTTATTTCTCTCATTTGATCCTCTTTCCTTGTGGGATGAGGATGTAGTTTATTCATAGAATCGTAGAATGGTTTGGGTTGGAAGGGACCTTAAAGATCATCCAGTCCCACCCCCCCCGGGCAGGGACAACTCCCCCCAGCCCAGGTTGCTCCAAGCCCCATCCAACCTGGCCTTGAACACCTCCAGGGATAGGGCAGCCACAGCTTCTCGGGGCAACTTGGGCCAGTGCCTTCCCAAATCTGTTAGCCCATCACAAGTAAATAGGCAAGAAACTCAACTTTAGTTGTTGATCTTTCTTAGAACGCTTCTAACTGCTCCGGTGAAGGCCACTCTCTTGCTTGTATAACTTTCAAAGTCTTAGTCAGAGCCCATATGTTACAACCTGGAGGAAATGATGCTTGGGGATGACTAACAGAACATGTTCCTGCTGTTAATTTGGGTGTTATTCCAGAAATTTAATTTGTAAGCTTTCCCTTTCCTTTTGTTAACACACTTAGTTACTAATTCCAGTCTTTGCTGTTGTTCCCCACGAAGGAATTTAATGAAGGGGTAAATTTTATATTACCAAAGAGAAGTATTTGTTTGCCCTGCCTGTGACAAGCAGGGAGCATGCATGTGTTAGATTAGCAGAAATATGATTTATGGATAGGAAATTCACTTTAATTCCAGCTTCCTACTGCAAACATCACTTTCCTCCAGTCTCCTTGAATGGGTGTGTCGCTTACCCAGAGCAAGGCTATAAAGTACTAATTGGGAATTATTTCTTCCTTCCAAAAAGAAGCTAATAGCTTTCAGTGGTTACATGCTTAAAACTGACCATGGACTTATAATCAAATCCACAAGAGTAAAGCTAGGAAAACCGATGAAGAAAAGGTACTTTACGATATATAACCTCCTCTTACCACTTGTTTAATATCTCTGTTAGAGTGCCCTTTGTAATGAAGAATCCATGGTATAATCCCAACCCAATTAATGCTTATTTATCTCCCGGAGAGGTGAAATCACGGAGCCAGGCGCTGCGTGTGTGACGGGCGATGCTGTGCCTGTGATGCACTGAGATCCCTGCAGAAGCACTTAACCGTGGGAACCCAGAGCAGCTCTAATAATAAAACATCAAATTCTCCATGCCGGGTTAAGGCAGCCGACCATGGGTTGGTGTGGCGGTGCTGGGGACCGCCCGCTTTGCGTGGTAGGGGATGCCATCCCCTGGCTGCCCTTGAGTTCCGTATGACTTGGTGCTTTCGTTGCTGCTGGGCGTAATTCTAGCTTATGGCATCGCAGCAAAATAACAGGCAATTGGTGTGTTGGTGTTGTGTGTGTATTTGCAAAGCTGATCTGTCTTTAAAGCTCTGAGGGTGAGAGGGCTCATCGTTACTGTGTGCTCCAGTTCCAGCTGTGCTGCCGACAAAGTGCGCCCAAGCCTTTTGAGCTGACTGTTGCTCCCAGTTTCTTAAAACGGGGAAACAAGTTAAATTTACAGATTCTTTCTTAGCAGTAACACAGAGCTAGCAGCTGTCTCACTTCTGGCTTGGTTCTGTTTAACTTCAGCTTGCCTGGAAAAGTTGAACCCGCTCAGTGCGATTGCTGTGGACTTTTGAAGGTTGAAGTTTATTTTAGAAACCTTGGTGCTAAGTGGTAGGCTTGAGAAGCTTTCAATTATTTGACATGGAATTACGATGTCGCCTCCTGAGCCAAGACTTTGTGTCCCAGTGAGGAGGGATAGAGCCAAGAAGTGCGAATACCTTAAAAGGAGAGGAAGCAAGCAGATATCTGCAAACTAATACTGATATCTCCTGGATAAGAACATTTTCCAAGTTGGAAGTCTCGTGTCTTGAGGACGCTCAGACTAGCGGTAATGCCATAAATGCGGTGGAGTGGACTGAGCAACGAGCTTGTTTGTCAACTGGGCATGATGCTCGGCATCCCCGAGCCTCCTTTTTCAGCTGTAGGATGCTGGAAACATCTGCCGCTGCAGATGGCAGCAGGGTGGTTGAAGACTCCTTGGGTGAATCTGGAAACTCGCTTCATTCCCCCAAATTTTGATGCATTTAGGTCATGCAAAGTGAGGTCTTAAATCCAGTGAAGTGGATTACCTTTCTTTGGCATGACCTTTTCAAATAATCCTGTTCTCTATCTTAAAACTTGGTGTCCCAAGGTTGTTTCAGGCATACACCCTTACCTTCAGCATAAGGACATTTCGCCTTGCGCGGATTATACGATGGGGAATAAGTGTCTGTGACCCCAGTGAAGGTGCTTTGGGTTTGGATTAATCCCAGAGTCCTGCAGTCAAATGGGTGGTTTTGCTGCTTCAGAGCAGAAAATAGTCCAACTGTTAAGCCCTTTCAGAAACAGCTTATGCTTTGGCCAATGACTCGTGTCAGGTTCAGCCTGGAGGAATTTGGGAAAGGTTGTTTGAGCCCTTACAGTGCTGGAGACCCATCCTGTGGCAGGGAGCGTGGCACCGCTCTGCCTTCCCTGCCCTCGCCACCTCTCCAACGCTAGTGCTGGAGCCAGGCTTGCTCCTGAGAAAGATGCTCAGCTATCATTAGAGATGGAAAAACAAAACAAAACAAAAACACAAGCCCAGGTTCTTTCTGCTCTGGTTATAGATAAAACACGTATTTGTCTTCCAGAATCACTTTGTTGCAGTTGCCCAGCTTGCCGTCTTAGTACTTTGAATCCAGACAGCAGCCCAAATGATCCAGAGCTCATAATATACAGAATATGATCGTCTGCAATGCCTGAAGGATATTTTTAAAAGTTACCCTTGAAGTAGCAGTGGAAAATTTCTCACAGTGCTCAGAAATTTGGAAATGAGAGTCAAGTGGTATGGTATTACTTTTTTTTTTTTTTTTTTAATTAGAAGGTTTTTAAAAAACTGCTGGATCTGTGTCGCTGCCTTTTCCTTTCTCTGCTAGCCCACACTCTGCTTTTCCTGTCTCACACAAGGACTTGCTCCTTTTCCTCTGTAATAGCAGTGTGTCTGATTTATTCTACAGGGTTTAAATTAAGAGGTAACTCAGCAGTAGGGGAAGAAGTGATGGATTTGAAAGCAATTCTCAGGCTCTTGTGTCCTGGCTTATTAGACAGCCTACTTTTTTTTTTTTTTTTTTTTTTTTTTTTTGACAAGAAATGCAGTGGCTTCATAGCAGCAGAAATGCCGCCTTGCTCTCGGCTGTTGGCCTTGAGCATGCCCATGGGCGCGGGGTGCTCCTGGCTGCACCCGGGGACGTGGGCATGGGTCCCCCCGGGCACCCCGCTCTGCCAGCCCAGATGGCTGCTGTTGCTGGGGGCAACGTTCGCTCTGATGCTGCTCCATAAAACGGAAAGAAAACCGAGAACCTCCTCAGTAGCAGCAGTGTAAAATGGAAATGCGCCGCATGCGCACGCTGCTGGGGAAAGCAGGTTTTCTGTCTCCCAAGAAAAGCCGAAGCGTCATCGTTTCAGCCCGGGTTTTCCTCTTGTGAAGCCTCTGTGTAAAGCTGACTTGTTTGCAGCTGCGGAAATTCCCATTCCCGTATCGAGTCCTTTGTGATCGCGGATGAGGGCAGGCTGTCAAAGCGGCGGGGGCCTCATCCCTCTGCACCTTGGTTACAAATCAGCTGGGTGCCAATTTAATTCACTACGTATATGCTCTTATAAACACGCTGCAGTGAACCGAGAAAAGGAAAATGTCTGAGGTTAAAATATGAACTAATTAATCTCGGTGCTTTGCGAGCCTTTGCTTCTGTAAGTAAGAACAGTTACACAATTGTGCCTTCTAAAGAAGGAAAAAGCTTCGTTTCTAGGGCAGCGGAGGGAAGTGCTCCCAGCCCCACCAGCCGTCCAGGAGAGGCAAACCAAGCAGCGATGGTGTGGTCCTCGGTGAAACTCCCATTTTGCTCTTTTACGTTGTCTAAAGAGGCCAGAGTGTGCGTCTGAGCTGCTCGTTGATGGGGTCTCCATGTTGCTAACGAGGTCCAGGCAGCCCAATAGGCTTCTGCTGGCCGGTGGGGAGGAGGAGAAGACGGGCTCTGCATCTTCCTCACAGGGTCCCTTCACAGCCTGGGGGTTATGATAAACGATCCTAAATTTCCCTAGGAAAACCAGAGTAGTAGAACATGACGTTCCTCACGTTTCTAATCTAAAAGAATAACTACTGCCACGTGGCCAATGTGCGGCCTACAGAAAAGGCCAAAGGACAGCTTTAAATCCTTCCGTTGTCAACTGTAAAGAAAGGTCTGTGGAATTCGGCAGAACAGCAAACAAATAGGAAAATTAATGTGTTTGGTGTTTTGAGGTGGTATTGTTTTAATTTGTCCCTGGAGAAACGGGAAGGGCGGTCCAGCCCAGTGGGGTTCCTCACCTGGTGGTCACCACCATAACTTCGCAGGAGCTGCTGTGGGAGGTGGTGAGCGGTCACAGCTCGAAAGGCAGCAGGACCTTAGAGGTGATGAGCATCGTACTGGGAGGTGAAATCCTGTGGGTGTTAATCTCTCGGATAACAAGCCTCGCGAAACCAAACCAAGAAGTAAATAGCTGTGTGGTGATCCATCAAGCCACGGGTGTGTTTATGTTGCCTGAAATATTAACGCTGTCGTGTAGCAGAGCGTAGCACAGACATCTCTTTGTTCGGAGGCGAGTCTTTGTCTTCTTGACACTGGATTCAAGGCGAGTGCCCTAGTTCATACACGCTGCTCATCTCTTACATAAAAGATTTTATAATTGCTCTTGATACAAGCAAACAAATCTAAAACTCTGAATACCTTTAGCAATGCAGCGCCTTTATTTGACTTTTGTCGCTATTAATAATGTCTTCTTTTGGCTTATAGGACAGAAAGCTCACAAAAGTAGAGAGGCAGAGATTTAAAGAGGAAGCAGAAATGTTGAAAGGTCTACAGCATCCAAACATTGTGAGATTTTATGACTTCTGGGAATCCTGTGTAAAAGGCAAAAGATGCATTGTGCTGGTTACCGAATTGATGACCTCTGGAACGCTAAAGACGTAAGTACTGCGCTCCTGGTGAGGAGGCTAAGAATAGCGATGGAAATTTTTAGAAAAATCCTACTTTCCTATGCTGAAAAAAGGCACCTCCGGATAAAAGAAAGAAAAAAAAAAAAAAATGGAGCTGTTCTCTGGTGTCTGTCATTTGTCCCTGCATTTGAACTGCATTGATTTGACAGGAAGAATTTTGGCCTCCATCTCTCTTTCCCTGCTCTCCTGTTTCAGTTATGCAACTAGAAGCGGCTCTCTGGTGTGTTTCATCTTCTGCCTGTGACGTTTTCATTTCTCAGGATGTGTTTTTGCGATTGTTTTTGTGCTCGTGTTTGCATGTTTTGTTAGGAAATTCAGATAGAGTAACACTTGAATGGTAGAATGTCTTTTTGAAGCAGAAGGTGCTCTAGGTTATCTGCTAAACAATAATAATTAATAGCTTTTGGTACTGACAATCTTGTTAAGGTTGATATAAAACAGTTGGCATGAATTCTGGAACAGATTTTCAGCCCCAATGGGAGCAGTACTCATCACTGCATATATCCAGTGTGCTACTCTGCCAATGCATTAGCAGTTTTTACTCTTTTTTTTTTTTTTTTTTTTTTCCAAAAATGTACCCTCCCAATCAGTGTTTTAGGTAAATGGAAAAAATGCAGATGCATGGTATGGAGGTCAAAGTCTTGCGGTTAAAATTAAACTTCAGTATTCTTCCGATTTGAATATATGAAACACATTCTAAAGCTGTTCTCTGCATGAAGAGAATTGCTGTACTATTAGACTTGCAAATATTTGGTTGTATTTGCACCAAAAATGCTTATTATCTTCCTCCCTAAAAATGAATGCTCTAATTCCTCCTTTGAAAAGATCTATTTCTTTCAATTTTGTGATATTTCTGAGCTGCTATTATGGCATCTAATAAGGGGCTTTTATCCAGAATGGAGTTTCAGCTGTTAAAGCCCCTAGAATCTCTAATAACACTTCGTTTTCTTTATACCCACTTCTTGTGTATGTTTGTGCTCTAGGTATCTGAAGAGATTTAAAGTGATGAAACCAAAAGTCCTGCGTAGTTGGTGCCGGCAAATCCTGAAGGGTCTTCTTTTCTTGCACACAAGAACTCCACCCATCATTCACAGAGACTTAAAATGTGACAATATTTTTATTACTGGACCAACTGGATCTGTGAAAATAGGAGACTTGGGTCTGGCAACCCTCAAGAGAGCTTCATTTGCCAAAAGTGTAATAGGTAATCCTCCTGTTCTCCTTGGCTTCTTTCTGTTGGTATGGTGGTGGTCTTTTTTTAATATTTCTCTTTCACATTTTTGCATTTGTGGTTTTTTCACTCGTAGGTTGGTAGTAGCGATTGAAGTGGTTTTGTGACTGTTCCCTTTATACCACTGTAAAAATCTCAATTGCTAGGAAAAGGTATCATGACTGCCTCTTCTCCTTCTTTCTGTATCACAATGGTAAAATGCTCTTTTTGTTGGGTTGTTGTTTTTTTGTTTTTGTTTTTTTAATTGAAATATGATGTGGTAGCCACAAATCCTTCTCCTCTCTCCTTTGAAAGGAGCAGCAAGGGTTCTCAGCAGCTGAGAACAGGCTCAGTGCCTGCTGGTGGGGGGGGGAGGGTGGAGAAAGAGGGAGGAGAGGGCAGGGAAAAGATGCCCTGCTCTCTCCCTGACAAGGGTGTGCTGCAAAAGCCTGGGAAAGCTGCCGGGAAGGCTCCTGCTTGCAGTGATGCTGGGATAAGGGGCAGTTACTTTTGCTGAAGGGAGAGGCTGTAGTGCCCTGCGGAGCCGGGCTTCTCTCCTTGGCAGAGCGGTGGCAGGGCTGGAACCACCTTATCCCCGTTTACTGGGGCATCAGCAGAACAGGCTGCTTCTGCAGGCAACTGCAGAGCTCGTCCCTGCCTCGAGTTCTGCTGAAACGACATCTGCAATTTATTAATAATCAGGAGGTACCAAATTAAGAGAAATTTCCACTAGGATACGCAATAGCTGATGCCCTTAGGTGGTGCCCGCACGAGGGGTGTTAGAACTTGGGTTTGCTTGAACTGTGGGGGGATGTTTTCTGAATGACTGTCGAAGGTCATAGTTTTCTTGAGAAAGTCACATCTAATGTTTTCTGTGTAAATGTAATGTTTTCCTGAATTCTCAAACGTTTTGTGCTTTTACCCAAGCTTCCCTAGCAAACCTCCCTTGTTCAGATCTGTAGATGATGGTTCTGGGAAGCTGCAGATTCCTGAGAAATGATGCTGAAAGTGGGGGAAGTTGTCACGCATGTAGTCATATTTCAGCTTACAATATAAATGGAAATTAGATTCTAGGTAATTAGAGTTAGCAAACTGATAGTGACAACCACTGTACCCTTACTATATAGGAAAACAGCATCCTATCTTTCAAGCAGTAGTTGCTTAAGTAATTATTTTAGCATCTCAGATTTCCAGAGATGATAATTCTTTACAATTATTTGTACAAAAGTATTGACCTTAATGCTTAGGGAGCCCGGTATCATTGAAGTCAAAATGATAGAAATTTTGGATATGTGCTTGGCTACTGTGAGTCTGCTTAACCTTGCTGGTTTTAGTGAAATCATGTTGCTTTATATCTCTTAAGTGTCTCTAGTTTTCACTTTCAAATAATTGGTGTTTTTTTTCTGTTGAGGGTCAGTATTTCTTCACATAATTTTTTTTTTTTTTTGCAGTATAATAATTGTCCATGCAACATAATGGAATAATATCAGTCATACTGGCACAAGTTTTTCTAAAATCAGTTGTTACCACAACACAGTCAAAGCAAACTTGTGTCTAAAAGAAATTCAATACTGAGAAAGGCTGCAGGTCGCTGGCAAGGTGTCTGCATTCATTTTGGCAATATAACTGAACTTCTCTTTTTCGTGAGTAGTTCTGCTCCAAGGAAAGCATTAGGAGGAACTTGGGAACACTGGTGAGATGAGTAATTCTACCCCCTCCGTAGATGTAGTAGCTTTAAAGGAATTATTAGTAGCTGCAATTTTACATTGGCTTGAACGGAATGAAGTCAGTGTGGCAGAGGTCCAGTTTTTCCCTTGCTGCGTTTGTGCCGTCGCTGATGCTCGTCTGACCTTGCGGTGTATCTCTGCAGGGAGCCGAGGCAGGGCAAAACTCCTGCTGCCAAGAGGAGTTGGATAGGTGCCGAGCGGATTTACGTTTTGGTGGTCCGCTTTGGTTGTGTTGTATGTATTCCCTCCCTCCCCCAACAGATGGGGGAAAATGACACCATTCCATAATAGCAGGAAAATGACAAGAATTTAATTTGCTTCTTAGACTGTCGCCATCACTTTTTTGGATTTGCTTTAAATGCTCCATAATTCATGAGATTCCCTCCTGCCTCTGAGTCTTGTTCCTTCTCAAACAAGGTAGCAGCTCCAAAAAATGTCCTCTGTGGCAGTGGTTAACTGTTTCGGAGCTGCAGCCACCGCCCGTGGGACAGCCGGGGAAAGGACCCTAAGAGCAGGCGCTAAGTTAAGGTGTCATGACACGGGTCCAGCTGATTTACAGAGGCTGAAGGAAGGAGCGTCTTTGAGATGGAAGGAACATAAAGAAGGGGAGAAATCGAGCATGAATGTTTTGCAAGATGAGTTTTACAGAAATGGTTGTGCTGAGGTTGTTTTGTGAGGTAGGGCCAATCTACTTCAGAAAACATGCAGAAGCAGAGTTTTTACTGACAGACCCTAATTTTGGGAGGTGTGGTTTATGTTGCCATTAAAAAAACAAAATCTTACATCAAATCCCCAAACGTACACGAGAACTGCTTTTTCCTGGTATATGTTACTTTAGAATCATAGAATGATAGTATAGTTTGGGTTGGCAGGCACCTTTAAAGGCCATCTAGTCCAACCCCCTGCCATGAGCAGGGACATCTTCAACTAGATCAGGTTGCTCAAAGCCTCATCCAACCTGACCTTGAATGCTTCCAGAGATGGGGCAGCCCACAGCTTCCCTGGGCAACCTGGGCCACTGTCTCACCACCCTCACAGTAAAAAAGAGCTCTAAGCTCTCTGCAGAGCCTTCTCTTCTCCAGACTGAACACCCCCAACTCTCTCAGCCTGTCCTCACAGCAGAAGGGCTCCAGCTCTCGGAGCATCTTCATGGCCCTCCTCTGGACCCGCTCCAACAGGTCCATGTCCATCTTATGTTGAGGGCTCCAGAGCTGGACGCAATATTCCAAGTGGGGTCTCCCCAGAGCGGAGCAGAGGGGCAGAATCGTCACCCTTGAATTACAGTTGTGTCTCTGCTGCTGATGTAGAGAGGTCATAACAAAAAACGAAGGGACCCACCAGGCTGCCACAAGGCTCTGGGGGCAGTTTGGGTGCCGCGGGCGATGCCGCTGGGCTGGACGGGCAGAGTTTGCCCAGGTCCTTCACGTGGGCCAAGACCTCTCGCCCTCCTTTTGGCATCCCGCTGCTCAGTGGTCCTCTCCTGCAACACTCGACTGCATTGATCTCTCTTCCTCCATCTTTTCTAAGTGTAAAAAGGAAATAAATTAATCTTAACTCCTAAGCATAAATGACGTTACGAGGTACAGTTCCTGGAATAAATTACCAAAGTGTTGGTTTTTTTTTTCCTTTTGCTTTGTAAGACCACGTTTTTCAGAGCAGTTTGCTGTGCAAATGTTGCAGGCGTTGTAAGTCGCCGCTTGTTATAAAGCTGTAATTTCCCATTATGCAGCAGTAAGTACAGTGCTTCACTTAATATTTACCCCGTTGCATCGGATCTCTGACACCCTGATCCCTGTTGAGTAGGACCTTCTTCTGTGAGTAGCCTCATTGATTTGTCCCACTAAACCAGTGACAGAATTATGTTTAATGTTTTCTGCGTGACTTTGTAGGTGATTTGAGATACTACGTGCTTTCAAAGTGCTGTCTGTCTGCTGGTTGCTATGTGTCCCTGGAGGAGAAAAATAATGCAAATTTGCATTGATAAAAACAAGAGTGAAGGTTCTCGTTTCTTCTCTCGTTTTCGCCTCCACAAGCCTGTACACATCCCTCTCTCCACCCAGAAAAATAAACCATTTCATGACTTCCAGTGTGGCCAGGCAACGTGCCCTTGCTCATGCTCTTGTTAATTTTTGAAATTTTAGCTTTTTTTTTCTTTCTCCCTCTTGCCCCTTGTACTATTACCAGTGAGCCATGGGTATGTGTGTGTGTTGCCTTTGGGTTTCTTCCCTGGAGGATGCTTGAGCTTATTCTAGTTACTTTTGAAAGACGCTTGCATGCTATAATGCGCACGCTTCTTATAGGTGAAAAAGGTAGTGGTTAAAGCTATTTAGATTTTATAAATAATGTACATTCTTTTTGTGCGTGTCTGTATAGGTACACCAGAATTTATGGCCCCAGAAATGTATGAGGAACACTACGATGAATCTGTGGATGTCTATGCTTTTGGAATGTGCATGTTGGAAATGGCTACCTCAGAATACCCTTACTCAGAATGCCAGAATGCTGCTCAAATTTACCGGAAAGTAACCTGTGTGAGTAAAACCTCCTTCATTTGTATTGGGATTTTGAGATTTGAATGTTTAAAAACATATTTCGATGAGGCATCAGCCCTGTCAACTGTGTAGTGTGGTGTAGAAGTTGAGGTATCTGAGCTCTGGGTTGAGCAAACCTCTTGCAGGTTGGTTTGTAAGCTTGTAGTTCTGCGGTTGCATTGTGGTTGACTGTACTGCAGCTGCATAAAATATTTTCGGTAATCTTTGTTGCTAGTTGTGTCTCCGTCAGCCAAAAATACATAAAACTTGGGAAGAATGAGCAGGGAAAAATCATCACTCTAGTCTTGCCTCCTAAATGGGGACCACTCAGACTCGATCAGGTTTCCCACAAACCTAAAAGGACTAACTTTTAGGTTGCAGCCTAAAGGCTTATTTGTATGGTGGAGGGTGTTTGATTCAGATTTCCAGCACAGATTCTCTCTGTATGTGTAACAAATTATCTGAAGACATAAAAGGGAAGAGATAGCAATGTTTAGTTTTGGAGTCGGCCAGATGAGCTGCATTTTGGAACTCTTGGAGGATCTGGTAATCCCCAGCCAGGAACCGTGGAAATGGGTTTGCTGCATTTTCAGGTGAGTTTCGGCTGGAGGAGAAGCCAATCTTAAAATCTCTATACTGAATAAAATACCCAATGTATTTGTGTGCATGAGCTGGACTGCAAATGCCTGAAAAAACTCCGGAGTCTGTAAGATGCTAGCAGATTGCAAATCACTGACTGCAGAGAAACGAGACTTGCCAAAGGCTTTGGCAGCTGTGATTATGCTCTGTTTCTACCTGGTTAAGTGAAATCAAGAGTTACAGGAGGGTTGGTTTGGTTTTTTTTTTTCCAGAATAGATTATGTTAAACAGACAGGTTCGTCAAAGATGCTTCTTCCCATCTGGTTGCTAAAAAAGGCGGTAGTGAGCTGGGTGGTTTGGCCCTTGTGTGTCACCAAAAGATGTGGTCTGCACGCTCGGGATGTGAAGAGGGTCATCCTCAGCAGGAAGCGGCAATAAAGCTTGCAGAGATTAGCTATGGATAAAGTTGCTTTTATTTCTTTGGCCTTTAAGGTAGAAAGAGTAGTTAGGCTTACACAGTCGACATACTGAGTGGATCCACCTCTTGGTCTCCAAAAGTGTGGTCCCAAAATTAGTTTGTATTCCTCTTATCCAATTGCTTGTTATGAGCAAAAATCTTCCCAAATGGAACTTAGGAATAACTTTGGTTGATTTTCAAAGGTACTTGAGACTACTTGACTTCTGCAAGAGGTTTAGTAAATCAGGCAAGTACGAATCTGGTTCTGGGAAATCCTGCAGTCAGCAAACACTTGCGCGAGGTCAAAATTGCATTTTCTGATTTGCTGTATGCTACTCTCTCACACTGGATGTAGAGATGGTTTCAGCAGGCACCCAAACGCACGCATGTGCCAGGTATGATGGGTTTCTGTGCAATTTAATTTTTATAAGTACAGTTTGTATTGTTCAATCATCAACTAATAGAATGGTTTGGGTTGGAAGGGACCTTAAAGACCATCTCATTCCAACCCCCTGCCCTGGGCAGGGACACCTCCCACCAGCCCAGGTTGCTCCAAGCCCTGTCCAACCCGGCCTTGAACACCTCCAGGGATGGGGCAGCCACAGCTTCTCTGGGCAACCTGTGCCAGGGGCTCACCACCCTCACAGTAAAAAATGTTTTCCTTGTATCTAGTCTAAATCTCCCCTCTTTCAGTTTAAAACCGTTCGCCCTCATCCTATGGCTCCCCACCCTGATCAGGAGTCCCTCCCCAGCTTTCCTGGAGCCCCTTTAGGGACTGGAAGGGGCTCTAAGGTCTCCCCGGAGCCTTCTCCAGACTGAACACCCCCAACTCTTTCAGCCTGTCCTCATAGGAGAAGGGCTCCAGCCCTCTTCCCACCACTGAAGATCGGGATGCCAGGGAGTCGGTGCTCTTGTTGTAGATTGCTATGGTACCTGCCATGCTGATGCTAACTTGGGGGAAGAGGGAGGGTGCAAATGATTCGGGAGTCCGTGTTTAAAAGTTGAAGACAGTGTCACCAGACACAGGAGGATGTCCCTGCTGGAAATGAGAGCGATGCCATGACTTTCTGAAAGCAGGAGGACACGTCTGGAGAGGCAAAGCAGCTTTATCCCATTTTTACATTTTTAACAGTTTTGCGTAAACTGTTGTGAGCTGACATTTGTAGCTTGGTAAAGCTGAATCTTTCCCAAGGGACTGCAACCCTGATTACTGGTAGTGTAACTCTTCTTAGAGTGTTGCTTTCAACCCATAGCTGCTCAGAAATAAGTAAAATAAAAGGGCATCAGCAGCTGCTCGGCAGCACAGTTAGTTTCATCCCAATGGCTGGAGCAGCTCCCCGTGGCGCCATAGGGCAGGGAATGTGTGCAGAGATGGCTCTGCTGGTTGACGTGCTGCTGGCTGACACTCTCTGCGCCAGGGGCTGGCTGGAACGTGTGCTACGGCTTCTCGAAGGAGCAAAATTGGTTTGATGGCTCAGTGGAGCTGCTGGCCTGAATCCTTATGAGGGTGGCCGCTTGTTCCACATCATTATTCCACGGTGCTTTATCACATTGTTATTCCACTCACTCCTCCCCTGCAAGGAAAAGTTCATTTCTTTGGCACAATGGCTCGTTGGCTTCATTCAGCTATATAGTCCTTCGGATGTGCTCTAAAAGCCGTCTTTGTAGGTAGCTTAGGAGGCATCTCCTTGGGCTCTAAAGCTTTGTATGGTGACAAGAGGAGTCTCCTAATTTTAGGCTCTGAGGCCTTGTCTCCTGAACGTGATGCAGGTCTTGTAACCCTCACTACTGAATGGCTTTCATGAGTAGTGTGGGGTGTCTTACCCGCTGTCTTGGACAAGCATTGCGTGAGCAGCGTGCCTCATTTGTCTGTGGAGCTGCCATCACGGCTAGCTGATGTTGCGTCGACCTGGGCAGTTCAAGCCATAAATAGTATAGAAGTCTTCCATTGCTCCACACACCCAGAGAAACTCTGTGTACAGCTCTTAGCCATCTGGAACATTGGCAATTAAGACTTTGTAAGACTCCTAAGCCTCGTTTGTGAAAGCAATATCCAAGATGGCAAAGAATAATGATTAATCGAAGGATTCCTAATTAGATGTTATATTTCAATTTACAGACTTAAGTAGTTATTTTTTTAAACACTGATGAAAGCCTGGGCCAACTAATTTTCTGTGGCAATAACCTTTACATAGTTGAGGACTATATGGTAAACTATTATAACTTTGTAAAACTGTTCTTACACTGGCAACTTTAGATACATATGCTTATAGGATCATAGAATCATTGAATGGTTTAGGTTGGAAGGGACCTTGAAGATCATCTCATTCCAACCCCCCTGCCCTGGGCTGGGACACCTCCCACCAGTCCAGGTTGCTCCAAGCCCCGTCCAACCTGGCCTTGAACACCTCCAGGGATGGAGCAGCCACAGCTTCTTGGGGCAGCCTGGGACAGGGGCTCACCACTTCCCCCTATTCCAGTTTGAAACCATTCCCCCTCGTCCTATCACTGAATGCCCCTGTAAAAAGTCCTTCTCCAGCTTTCTTGTAGGCCCCCTTCAGATACTGGAAGGGGCTCTAAGGTCTCCCCGGAGCCTTCTCTTCTCCAGGCTGAACACCCCCAACTCCCTCAGCCTGTCCTTACAGCAGAGGGGCTCCAGCCCTTGGATCATTTTCATGGCCCTTGTCTGGACCTGCTCCAACAGGTTCATGTCCATCTTCTGTTGAGGGCTCCAGAGCTGGACGTAATATTCCAGGTGGGGTCTCTCCAGAGCAGAGGAGAGGGGCAGAATCCCCCCCCTCGCCCTGCTGGCCATGCTGCTGGGGATGCAGCCCAGGATGTGGGTGGCTTTCTGGGCTGTGAGTGCACAGTGCTGGTTCATGTTGAGCTTCTCATCCACCAACAGCCCCAAGTCCCTCTCCTCATGAAGAACAATAGCAGAGAAGCAGTAATTACTCGTAAGGGATATTTTTGAAACAGAGCTGTCTAGCAGGAAAAGCTGTCCCAGAAAGCATCAGGTCCAGACACAGAAGGTATGTTTACTGCTATTTTCTGCTGGACTCTGGGCAGTAGCGGTGGGAGCAAAGGAGTCGGGATTCCTTAGATGGAAAAATTGGCCTTACTGTTGTTCCAAGGAAAGGGTTAACCAGCTCCTGGTGGAGAGGGGAAAAAGCCCTGTCGCATGCCATGAGCTGCATGAACTGTCAGACAGGAGGAGGAGCAGGGGGTGGACCTCTTGGTGAGGGTGCCAGAGGAGCAGCGGGTGCCCTGGGGGGGGGATCCCAGAAGGAACCTCTCTCATGGGCACAACAGCTTCTCTAGAGGAGCTGCATCCGCGGAAGAGCTGACGACAGCAAGGGACCCCGCTTTGACCCGCGTGAGTCGCCCAGCCAGCACCCGGCTGAGGGAGGACGCTGCTGTGGAGGTGTTAGGGGCATTGAGGGTGGGGGGTCCCTCCGCCTGGTCCTGAGCCATCCCCTAACGGCGGGGTCTGCCCCGGCAACTGGGGCGGTGACGACTCACCGACAAAAAAAAACTTCAAAGTCACTTTTTGCGACCAGTTAGGGTTGGCCGTGTAGCAGCTATTGCTAGCGTTGGGTTGTACTAGACTGAAATAGAATATAGAAACGGGGCGTAGACTAAACCCAAGAGGCTGAATCACACTGGTTCCTCCCCAGCGTTAGATGAGGTTTGGGGTTCTCCCTGGAGCAGAAGGTGGCCCTGACCTTCTCAATGGTGCACCGCTCCTGAATGCTGTCACCTACTTCAGTGTGTCGGGGAGAAATTTACTTAATTTTTGGTGAAACTCTTTTATTGCACCAGAAATGTAAACACTATTTTTAGTGTTTTAAGTTGAGGGTCAATGTAATGTAAAAATGGGATGGCTGCATCTAGTTTCCCAGTGCTTTTATTTTTAAAATATAAAATAATTCACTTTTCCTGCCTTGGGCTCAGTGTCGTGGTGGCAACTGGCAGAGGTGCTAATAAATCTTAGCTGTTCATCACGTGCATCGGTAGTCCTTATTGGTATTGAAAATAGAAACATTATCTTTCCGAGACATCATGATTTTGTTTTAAGATATTACACTTTATGCATGTCTGAATCATTATGCGTGATTATTATACTTATTTATTTCTCTGACCTTTAATTCTGCCTGACATTACTCTCGTGGCTTAATTGCTTCTTTAGTTTTCCACTCTTGTTTTTACTTATGTGTAACTGTATGCATAGAATAGTCCGGGATAAAATGGCAGTTGTTTCCCAAATGTACAGAGGGGCTCATTTCTTTGCCAGATGAGACATGCTTGTTATGACTTGTCACCTCTCTCTCCCCTTTCAGCCTGAATTACGGAGTGTAAACATAAAAAAAGTGGATATGTAACATAAATTGAAAATACATATTTTTCCAGTGACAGGTCCAAGCCGCATTTACTGCAGTTAACTTTGAAGTGATTTCCTGGTCAGCATATTTGCAGTGACCTTCGCTCTGATGCCATAATCTCATTTTTCATGCCTAACTTGATGGCTTTTCTTAGTTGGTTTTTTTTTTTTTTTTTGTGTGTGTGTGTTTAATCACTGCCAAGTGATGTTGATGTAGACAATAGGCATATTTAGTGATGAAACATCGGAGTCCGTGACCTTCCCATGCAGCTCCAGTCCAATGTTTTCTGACTGATGCACTGCAGACTGCAGAGCAGGCCAGCTGTATCTGCCGGGGCTTTATGGGGACCTCCTTGGGTTGAGCAGAACAAACCTGTGCTTTAAAACAACCCACATGTTTATAGTGTTCGGGTTTGTGTTTTAAGTTTTCATACTGTTTCTTTTATATAAAATCTATTGAATGTTTTCTTGGCATTCGCAGGCCATATTCTATATTGCCCATACAGATGGAATAAATTCTGTAGCTGTAGCACAGCAACAACAGACCAATAATGTGATGAATGTCATTGCATTGACTTTTTGTGTGTTTCAGATATCTTCTTAGATCCACAGATAATCTTCTTAGATTAGCATTAGGATTAAGTACTATTTTGGAGTGAAATAGAGAGGAGTTTATAATTGCGTACAGCGATCTCACTGCTGAATGTCATGGAACAAAATCCTGACAAAGCTGAGAACTTCCCCTCCACTTTATTGACTTCGGCGAGCGTGGTGTAGGGCGGAATTTCTGTTGGAACGTGGTTCCAGCTTTTTCGGAAGAAGGCCTTTTCCTTTCCTAAGAACTGTACAAGTCTAGAGACTACCTTCAGGGTGGAGTTTGAGGCCAAAGTAGAGTGTATCTAGACTAAGGGGAGCACCTCCTCGGTGAAAGGAAGGCCTTCAGAAAAAGTCCTGGCTGACATGGGTCAGACTTAATGTTGACTTGTCTGCTCTATGCCGTGCATCTTAGAAAGCATCACGTGTCACTCTTTCAAAAGTGTGCTCTGCTGATGGAAGAAGGACAAGCGGCGACTTTTACACCACTGAAAAACAAGCTTCACCTCCCCCCCCCCCCCCCCCCCCCCAACGTAAAGGTTAAAATTTTAATATCCTACCTGTGCCGGACTCTAGACTCAACCATCACGCGCTCGAGTGCAATGTATTTCAAATCTAATCGCTTCAGAAAGAGGGTGAGCAGACTAAGTGGTGGTGAGGGATTCAAAGTAAATCATCCTGTTCAAGGCAGAGAATTTTTTTAAAAATTTTCTCATTTTGCTTCCCTGTATTTTTTATGTATGGATATATCCGTATTTAAAGAATTTCCGTGAAAATATCCCTATGCACCTTGTATCAACCAGTTATCCCCACGTTTCAGGCGCAGTGGCGTTCAATTTACTTTTGTTTACGAGATGGCTGTACAGTTTTCAAACTGCCACGGATAATTCCTTAGCTAATATACTTTGAATTTTGGTGCCGTGTTTCCTAGGGAGTGCTCAGGAAAAACAGATGGCTTTTGTATAAATGAATGAGATGAGTCCTTTGATTGCAAATAGAAACCTGCGTTTTGCATAAACCCCCCCTCCGTTGTCAGGAGGCTCGTAGGCAGCAGGGAGAGTGCTGTAGGGGGGCTTTGCAGCGTTACAATGAGATTTTGGAGGTTTTAATGAAGAGTAAGGAGCAGAAGCATATGGGCATTGAGAAAACACTTCGATAAAGCAGTTTTGTTCAGTACTTCACTGTGCATATTTTGTCCTTGTTTGGTTTGGTCATCTATTCGTAGCTTAGCTGTTCAGTAGATTAATACAATAGATATTCAGAGAGGAGTCAGTGTTCCTTCAAAAGATGTCGAAAGGAAAATGGTGTTTGGAGGAGCTGTTATATTTCTATATTTTTAAAAATTTTTTTTGTTTTTTTGTGGAAGCAATTTGTATAGTCAAATATAGGGGTCGGTCATCGGGGATCTGTCAAAAAAAAACACTCACAGGCAAACCTAATTCCTAGATGCCCAACATGTCCTGCCCTGCTCCATCCCAATCAGGTCAGAATTCCAGTCGAACCAGGTAAATGAAGATTGTTTGTGAATTCTGGAACAGAAAATTAAATCGAGAGATATCGTGATGTGCCTTGTGCTGTTTGTGTCTCTCGTATGTTCGGTTTGTGTTAAGATGCCCGTGAAGCGCTCTGCAATTATGCAAAACAATTGGCAGGTTCCCTTGAGTGCGTAGATATATCCTCTGGGTAGCTGAAAGCTCTTCGGGTAGTATGGTAAACGTTGCCTCTGTTGCTTTGTTTGGGGTTTTTTTGGTGTTTTTGGGGGGTGGGTTTGTGGGTTGCTTTTTTTTTTTTATCCCCCCAGTTAAATTGATACCGATGCACGTTTGTGGGATATTTTTCAGTAAACGTTAGAGAGGATCGTCCTTATTACCCGTTCATCCTAATAAGCGGCACTAAGAGGGAAATCAGTGGTTTCCTATAGCAAACCGGAGTGTCCAAAAACAGAGAGATTTGTTCTATTGAGTTCCATTGTGAATTACTAAAGATTTCTTCAAACTCCTCCCCATCCATCTGAGAACGTGGCAGGCTCCTGTAGCTTTAGGGTTTATTAGAGAACATAGGATTCATGCTGAAAATGTCTTTTGGTACTTCGTTTTCTTTGCTTTCTAATTCAGGTATTGGAGCTCTCTTAAATGCTCTTGACACGCTATGGTGTGCTTTCGCTTGTTGTGAGCAAGCCTGGGCTTTAGTCGGCTGGACGCTCCCCATCGTTTTGACACATTTTTCTAATACACAAAATTTGAACCCTCATCTCATAAGTAAGATTTAGGTTTGCTTAAGCAAATAATTCTTTTTAGTGGGTCACAGCCAGCCAGCCACGTGTGCGGATTATTTTGTTTCGTTCCCGCAAGACTGGTGGGTTTGGATCGCAGCAGCTCTCTGCCTAGGCAAAACTGGGAAGCTGAGTCTTTGTATGACTGTTCTGTCTTTTTTAAATTACTATTATTTTTTTCAAAATTTATGAATTACATATTTCACTTTCGAGATTTAAAACAAAAAGGGGAGTGGTTGACCTGAAATAAATAAATAAATCCCAGTTTAAAGTCAAAGCTGAGGCTTGAATGGCAACGGAATGTTAATAAAAAGACAAAAGTACAGTCTGATGCTGGAATGTTCAGAAATTCTCAGATAGGTGCCAGTCCTCACTGAAGATCATCCATAAACTTTATTCAACATTAAATTCAGTGAAGTATTTGCAGACACTTTCTGAAATACCTGTTGTTTTCTTTTTTTTTTTTTAATCCAAGGAAGCATCAGGTGAGCCAAAAGTCCGCTCTTCAGGACTTCAGGCCTCCTTATCTGCTGCTGCATGATCCATTAGTTACTGTTCTTTCTGGGTGAAACTTTAAAAGGATTTCAATGGAGTTAAATGTCCAAACCCCATTCAGTTATGTTCTTAATCAGATTCTGGGTTTTTTAGATAAAGGAAATCATGTTTCCTTTTCATTCTGCTTATTGGCTTCATTGGAAATACTTTGGTCCTCAAGTAACAGGGTTTAACTGCAGAATCTCTTCCCTAATTAATTTTGTCAAATTTTCATCCGTATCTTATTTTAGTAGGTAGAGTTGTTATGTGTTCTTTTTAAAAAGGAATCAATTTGTTGTTTAAGCTGAACATCACAAATGAAAAGGATAATTTCTTGCGTTACCACTCTTGTCGTCCGTAGCTGAGTATATACATGAAAAGTATGGGCAGGAAATCTTCTGTCAAAGTGAATGGAATGAGTTACCCGTGTTGCAGATGTTGGGTGTCTGTTAGTTGCTCTTACATCGTTTGGCAAGGAGAGCGGTAGGGTGGCCTTGCTGGAAATGACTGCCTAATGGGACATCCCTTTTTTCCTGTCTGCGGAAGAAATTGTCAGCCTGGGCTTGGAAAATGCACCATGCCACGTGTGTGTGACCTGCCCCGGTGTTCCCAGTAATGATTTTCATGGTATATTTTGACTATGTGTACAGAAAGATGACATATAGAAACTGTTGTTTAGCCTGAGAACTTGTGTACTACTTCTCCTACAGTCTCTTTCTGTTGGTCATGCTGAGTTAAGATCTTGGTCCTGAAATTTTAGAAAGTAGGGAGGGGTGATCTATGACTGCCGGAGAAGAGCGCATGTGTGTTTCTTCTAAATCCTCTCCATCTTTTTAAAACAACCCCACTTAACCTGAAAGAAATGCAAACTCTTCCAATTGCACCCATGTCGATCCGGAGCTCCCTATGTGGAGAAGCGTGTTCTGCTTCTCTTGAGTTTTCTTCTGCAATGAATCAGTCGGGTTTTCTCCTTGAAGGGCCATGCTCGTAGGTATAGCTCTTCCAAATCTAGAACTGAACGCTATTCCCAGTCCGAATGTTAACATTTGACAGAAATTTAACTTGATTTATAGGTTACACCTGCTCTGCCGTTTGTTCCTGATGATGTTCTAACAATGCGCTGGGGAAATGCAAGAGCAACATGGAGCTGTTGGGCATATTCTCCTGCTCCCCTGCTTAGTTTTGGGGTTGTGTTTTGGGTTTTTTTTTTGAGGGAACGAGGGTTTTGGAGAGTGTTGGAGACATAGAAAAGCAAAAGATGGGTAGGAAACGGGAATATGGACTATTCCAAGGTATTTTTGACTCATTCTTGAAACTGCAGAAAAACATTATTTGTCTTTATTCCTTTAGTGTTTTGAGTTAAGGCAAAAAACGTAAAAGAAATTATTTCAGAGAAGAGTTATTTTGAAAATTTAAAGTTGGCTGTTTCTTGAGTTTCGACTGCAGAGTCCACAGGGTATAAAGGTAAGGTTTGCAGAGGTTAGTAAAGAAAAGGGGACGTTTGCTCTGTGCACGGCTGAGTTCACGTACAAACTAGTGCGCTTATTTTCAAGTGCCAATGGTACTTAGAAATATGGTAGCCCTAAATCTTCAATTCAATTTTGCATTAAGACTAACAACTTTAAAGTATTATTTACTCCAAGGGTTTAATTGACTGTAAAATGTAGGCAAAATGTCCTTAATTAAGAGATATAATGCAATTCTTTTCCAAACTAAATTGTTTTTTATTTATCCTTTCAGGGTATAAAGCCAGCAAGCTTTGAGAAAGTTACTGATCCTGAAATTAAGGAGATAATTGGAGAGTGCATTTGCAAAAATAAAGAAGAAAGGTTTGTTTCAAATAATCAAGTTTTGTGTTCAATAATGAGCATGCAGGGATTGCAAAGCTGTCGGTATGTTTTGTTCTGGCCTCTGGATTTATCTGCCATATGATGTCAGGATAATTGAATAAATGCCGTCGTCGTGTCGGTCAACCTCTCAGCTTCAAAGAATAAGGCCTGAAAGCATTGTTGGGGACATGTGAGCTAGCGTATTCTAGCACATTCTGGCATAGCTGTCCTTAAAATCTCGCTCAGGAGGTTCTGCCTTGAGCATCGAGCGTGGTGAGGGTCGACCACGACTGCGACATGGTAGATTCACCGCAAGCTGTTAGAACAGATTCCACTGGCTCGTTAGCCTCAGGATACGGAGACAAATTGTGCCTTGTTTCCAGCTTTGTTTTTAAAACCCAATCTTATACTGGGCTCTCCAAGATGAGTGTGTCTACTGTTCTGTATTTCATAACTTTCACAAATACAGTTTTTTAGGGACCTCAACTGGCTACCCGGAGGGAACCTTTTTTTAGTACTTGTTTAGCTCAGACACTCAAGAAAAGTTGAGCAAAGCTCTAATCTGCCTTTCTGTACGTACTTAGGGTGTATGAATATTGCTGAAGCTTTTAGGAAACGTCCTTTTTTCAGCAGTCCTCAGTAACACTGGAAATGCTATGCCTTTTTGCTAAGAACACAAATTTGTTATGAACACCAAACACTGTAAATATTTTCACCTTTAAAAGCAGTTTTTTTGTCACAAACTAATTTGAAAATGCTTGAGACTTGCAGTATTTGAATATCCTTTATATCCATTGCAGATATGAAATTAAAGATTTATTAAGCCATGCCTTTTTTGCTGAAGATACTGGGGTAAGAGTGGAACTTGCAGAAGAAGACCATGGTAGGAAATCCTCTATTGCCTTAAGACTCTGGGTAGAAGATCCTAAGAAACTGAAAGGAAAACCCAAAGATAATGGAGCCATTGAGTTTACTTTTGATCTGGAGAAGGAAACTCCTGATGATGTTGCACAAGAAATGGTAAAATAAACTTCTGACAATAACGCGTATATATATATGTATAAAGTAGTGCATAAATCTCAAAGGAGAGCAGGAACCAGTCTGGTAAAGTAACTGCCATTTAAACCGTTCCAGGTGTCTAATTTACGCAGTTTGCATAGATTTTTTTTAGAATGGATGCTACAAGAAAGGGGTAAATGGGGAAGAACTAATAACTGAAAAATATTCTTTGCCAAGTATGAAAACAGATGGTATTTTACATCGCTTGGGGGACCACAGAGGGCAGCATCTCTTCTACTTTTATATCTTGAAAAATCTTTCGCCAATTTCTGTTAGCTGTTGAATGTCTTTAAATTTGTTTGGAATCTCTTTAGCTTCAGCCAGCAGCTTGAAATAAATTAGAAGAGTTCTAAAGTTCAATCACAAAATATTCTGCACTGAATTCTTCAAAACACTTCTTTCCATCTTTTTTTTTTTTAATCAGCGTTACTTAGGAGGGACGTAGATGAGGAAAGTCTGTGGTCAGCCACTCTATCACCAAACAGAAATAGGAATCTAGATTCAAACCCACTGCGCAGAGTTAGGAATAAGCTTTGGATTTTTTGACAGATAAATTTAACTTGGTGGATTTTTGTATCTTCATAACTTGTGGGGTTTTGTTAGAAAAACTTTATATAGTGAAACTGGAACACTATAGTCCTTGAACTCATGTTTTAATGATGCCTCTACTGCAGTTGTTTAGGTTTTCTGAGGTCATGGAAACATAGAATCAGTAAGCACTTAGTCAAGGGTTTGAATTTTCTCGTGCTTGCAGAAATGTTCCTATTATATCCTGAATCCCAAGGGATCCCATTTAATGATGTTGTCATCACCACTCCTGTTCTGCTTGGGAGAACATTTTGGCAATGATGCCTTACTAAGCTTGGACTCATCACCACATACTCCAAATTTAGTGGGAGAAATTCAGGCTCCTCTGTCTTCTTGCCGTTAGTTTGCAGTAGGTCCAATATTTTTTGAGCAATGTATTGTTATGGAACTCAGCTCATTAGCAAGTAACTCCACCAGAGCAACTTTTTGTTATGTTTTGCACTTAAATATCTATGGCAATATTTGAAGCTTTGAAGTTCTGTCGGTTACTTGGCCTATAGTTGTGATATGTTGTTTTGAAGAGGAAATAATTCTCATAAAAAGTATACTTAAAAAGATCAATCCCAAACTACTGTGATACTGTTCCCTTGCCCAAATTATTTTAAAACCTGTGTTTTACAGTAACAGTTACCCTAGTGACTACATATGAAATGCTTTCACACTTGAGGCTGCTGGGGGGTGGGGTGGGAGCGAAAGGGGGACATTCATTCCTAAATGCCTTTTTCTAGCCTTTATGGATTGTGGAACACCAAAGCCATGTGCTTTCATCAGTTAGTGTGGAAGAGACCTTGGGAGTATGGCGAATTATTTATCATTATTGATGGGTTTTCAGTAGTCAGGTGTTCCAGCCCCTCCAAACAATGTGGGCACAAGGAACTTGAAACGTTCTGGTGGGTTTGCCACCTAAGTTACGTTTCACAACCAGTGGGTACTGTAAAATAGTGTGTCTTCATTAAACTTTAACTGTTTTTATATAGAGATGAGGCAATAAGAAGAGTTTTTAGAAAAAAAATTGTTAATGTGGCAGCTTTTCAGTGCCTTCTCATTAAGCTTCGTCAGGAAGAATCTACTGGGCATGTTAGTTAATACCCTACAAGGTTCTCAGGACCTGTGTGGTGGTTCTCTCAAGTTCTTCTCTCGTTAGCATTTGCTGGATCATCGCTTCAGGAACGTCAGTAAAGTCTGAGGGCACAGGCAGTGGAAAATACCCATCTGTAGCTGCATTTTAAGCTGCTTTGCACCTATTTAATTTTAAACAACGAAAATCTAAGCTGTAAAACTGTCTCATGTTTGGGTAAGAGCAAAGAAGGGAAACCTCTAGATTGCCTCTACAAATCTGTGGAATGTGCATGTTAAGAATGTAAGGAGAGCAGCCAAATCTCTGGTAGGTCATCATTATACTAAAATTCCTACCCTGAGCTGTAGGAGACCATGCCAGCAAACAAGCAGCGCAAAGATGAATTTCCGTTTTATCTGGTGGGCAGTCGAATTCTGAGCAGGCCCGGTCCCCTTTTGCAGTCAAATGTGAACAGTGGGTTTGACTCAATGATAGGCTTTTTCTTTATAAAAGTCAATCAGTACTGACTTCACCATTTAAGAGAAGTTAATTTGAGATGAAATTCTGTTAACATCTTTTCCCTTCATGACTTGCTCTGGTATCAACCACAGCAATTTGGGAAACTGCGTATACTGGAAAGGTTAAGGCGATAAATTCTGATTTAGGGGTAGTATATTTTATTCCTGTTGCATTGTTCAAAGAGCATTTTTCAAAGATGTTTCTTTCCTCTTTTGAGTGTTCTGTTAGCCCTTCAAAAAAAAAAAAAAAAAGGAACCCATCTGCAGCTAAACTTTCTTCTCAATGGATGTTAACTGGTGAATAAATTGACCCAATATATATTCAGGTCTTAGAAATGACATATTGTTGTTTTAAAGTACACTCATATTGTTGTTTTAAAGTACACTCATATTGTTGTTTTAAAGTACACTAGGGATAGAATGTTTATTCAAAAAAACCCATCAAGCTCTTGAGTTCTTGTTTTTGTGAGGAATAAATATGTAATTCACATTATTTCTCTGTCAGCAAAGAGATTTGAGTAACACGTGGGTGTGCACACGTGTGTGTGCCCATCTGCGCGCACATGATCTTGCTAAGTTTGTGCCTCCTCCGTAGATTGACTCTGGATTTTTTCATGAAAATGATCTCAAGATAGTTGCGAAGTCAATACGTGACAGAGTAGCATTAATACTATGGAGAAGAGAGAGAATTTGGCCTAGGATGCAGTCAGAGGAACGTCGGGACTCTGAGTGTCTGGAGAAGTTGAAGACGCCACATGCACAGCAGGTCCAGGTCACCTACCTGTCCCACACTGGTCACCATGTCCTGTCGGAGTCGGAGGAGCCTGAGGCGGACCAGCATCCCTTTCAACAAAACCTGCCCACCAGCGTCACATCTGTTGCGTGTAAGTCTCGTTTTGGTTTCGTGTGAAAGTCCAAGGGTAAAAGTCAATGATAATCCAAGCTCGACGGTGAGCTCTGCAGGTTTTTGCACAGTAGCTCAAAGAACACAAGCGTCTCGGACAGGTGTGTTGTTTTTGAAAGAAATGAAGCTTCAAGAAAAACTATATTATATAGAGATAGCTCCTCCTTCAGTAGCAGTAAGTGCAAAAAACATAATATATTTGTAAATAGAAAAGCAAGGAGACCTGCTGCTAGACACAAAAAAAATACATGTTTTCCATGCCAGATGGTGGGGTCAACACTAAGTTTGTGTGAAACACAATTTTGGAGCCTGCAGAAGTTGAATTGGCACCAGACTGGTCAAAGCAACTGGTGGCTTTTTAAAATTATGTTGGCAATGTGGAGAGAGGTTTATTTGAAAGCAGACCTTGCTGACACCAAAGCGCTGCTGTTTCTTGTGTTTTGCGAGTTACTCTTGATGGCTTGTATGAAGTTTTTTGTGAAGCTGTGCAAAGGTCTACAGCAGAAAAAAAAAAAATAAAATCCATCTCTGAATGTTATGTGATATAATTCAAGATTTCTCTGTTTTGTGGGAAAATAGCAACTGTGGTGTGGTCATGCATGTTGGAAGCACCAGACCTTGTGGGCTGATGCTGTAATTATTATTGGGGTCCTTAGGTCATGACGCAGGTGCGCTCCCTGATCCTCCAGGCTCTCTAATTTGTCCTGAGCTCCTGGCCTGGAGGCACAGAGGTGGTTTGATCTTCTTTAGGGCAGGTCAGAGTAGGTGGTTGCTCTCTCTCATCCAGGCCCTGGTAGCTAGAAGCTGATGATCTGCCAACTCTTCACATTCAGCTGGGGCCGATTCAAGTCTCATCACTGGGCTATTTCAAGACAGATGGATTTACATCTCCTGTTTTAATTACCAGCACTGATTTTGGTCTATCTCTGAATAAGAAACTCCCCGGCTTTGCTTGCAGAGCTTGTCCTCCCTTCATTTTATTTCTGAGCACCAGACTCATCGCCAGCGAGCAGCAAGGCATGAAGAACTAGTGTTTTTATTTCCCTAAAGTAACTTGTCCCCATCTCTGCTAAAATCAGCCTTTGTTAACAAGTGAAGCTCTGGTATTGAAATCTTAATCTATTTATACTTTTAAACATCTTGAAGGAAATGTTGCCAGATATCTTTAGCTTGGAAGATTTGAAATTTTATGAGAGTTCTTTTTTTTTTTTTCTAGCCATTTTTTCTGATAAAATCTGATGTACGTATTTTGCTACTAAACTATTATCATAATGTTTCTGTTTTACTGTTCTGGACTTTTATGTAAGCACATTTAAATTAAAGATGCATTATCTTTAGCAAAGAGACAGCTGCTGCTTTAATTCAGGTATTGTATAAATTGCTATACAGAGGTCTGCTTTGAATACTAAAATAACCAAGCTTGCCTCTGCAAGAAAACAAACCTTTACAAGATATGAGAAATGGCCATATTTGCATAAATCTCAAAATATTGCAGTATTTACAAAGCTTTTTTGCTGAAGCTAAATTGATTTATTTTTTTTTGATCATATACTTAATTCATGCCATCTAATTCCTTTGAGAAACACCGTAATTATGGCTCTTTTTGTTTCCAGTGGTACAATGAGGCTACTCGTGCTTCCTGTGCTTCTGTTGGACATGAGTTGGCAGAATTTTATGCTAAATATAACCCCCCCCAGTTTATTTCCTACTCCTTCTCAAATTCTAACCAATACTTGGTATTCTTTGACCATTCACTATCAGATGTCTGGATGTTTTCTTAGTTATATTAGGCCTAAGACCTCTATAAATTACTGTTCTACCGATTAATAGAATAATCTGAGGTCAGATGCGAAAATGTAAATTAATAACTTAATGTGTGTAACGCATGTTGCTCTATAAAAATTTCAGACTGACTCACAGCTTTTACTTTAGCACTCTACCATCATTTTTTTTTCCTTTGAGATCTTAAATAGTTGTTTGTAATAAAATGGAAGTGTGTATGCAGCAGAAATCCCTGCCGCCTTAGAGCAGGGCCATGTTGACTCTTTTTAGAAATGAGTGGAATAAATATAGGGGGGAGTTTAATTTCGTGAACAAAACAGTTGGGAGAATAGTTTGTGAATATTGAGGAGAATTGTCATCTCTGGTGCTATTAAAAAATAATTTTATTATCTAAAATCCAAATAAGTAAAACCTTATTTGGAATATGGAAAAAAGAGAAGATGGAAAATGTCAGAGAAAGAAATAGCATTTAAACTTAGCTGTAATTTAAGCCATTTTTTTTATACCTGTGTTACAGTTTTCTTACAGTTTTGAGTTCTAAATCTCTGTTACAAGCTATTTGTCTTTTGGATACTTACAGCTACAGTCTTGATTATCTAATTTTATTTCTCAAATGAAGAAAACAATAGCTTGTGCTCAGGAAGCACCTCTACAGGCTTCGAAAGACGTGAAAAGACATTTTTAAATTGGTAATACTCAATGGTACAGATAAGATTTATTTCCGTTTGAGAACAGACACGGTGCTTGCCCAGTAGCTGTGCAGTTCTGCAGCTTAGCTGGACAAACACTCTGCATGGGAAACTCCGACAGAGAAGGATGCTCCTAAATTGCTGCGAACCTGCAGGTTATTTTGTTATCTGTTTTTCATCTTGAGGTATTGCTATGTAC
Organism: Vanellus vanellus; assembly: GCF_965231255.1. Taxonomy (NCBI): domain Eukaryota; kingdom Metazoa; phylum Chordata; class Aves; order Charadriiformes; family Charadriidae; genus Vanellus; species Vanellus vanellus. The sequence goes on along the minus strand of NC_138914.1, from coordinate 25,200,887 downwards.
TCACGTAGGGTATGGTTTGCTGAACTAAAAGCGTACAAAAAAGAATTTTGTAATTTTCAGCGCTACTAATAAAAAATGTGTTAAAGTCAGTGCATCCCCAGGAGATGCAACTCTAAAAAAATTCCATGATCTGCTGTGAACATTACAGTTGGGGTTTCCTTTCCTTTCATCCTACAAAATCTATAAATGTCTGCAATTCTTAATGTCAACCTTGTGCCCTTTAAAGGAAATATCAATGTGCTTAAAATATCATCATGCACAGAAATCTATGGGGATGGCTTTTGGCTTAAGAGCAGCAGTATGTGCCTTTTGTGGAAAATAACATTTGTGTTGTATAATTTATTTATACAATGGAAAGGTCCTGGGTAGTAAAAATGCTAATTACGTAAACCAGTGTTGACCTTGCTCTAAAATCATTACTTAAACGTTTGGAGGCGTTGGGCTTTTAATCAAAAAATGTTGTTCTTTCAGCCGACAGCACGTTTGACAGCGGCCAGGGGTCCACTGTATATTCAGACTCCCAAAGCAGCCAGCAAAGTGTCATCTACTCGTCCCTGCCTGATCCCATACCTCCCGCTATCCAGCGGGTGTACAGCCCACCCCTGAGCGAGAGCCAGGCCGTGCCCCATGGTCTTCAGCAGCTGGGGCACTACCAGCAGCCCTCAGGAGTAAGTCTGAAGCTTTTCGAAGTCCTTTTGTGTCCTAGATCGTACGTAATGACTCATTTATACTCTTGCTTTCAGTAGGTGTGGATTCCAGGGCTGGCTACACATGTTCCGCACTCAGCTCTGTTGATGGTGGCTTGCTTAGTAATACATTTCTAGTCGATCCGAAATGTGCGCTTGGTGTCTGGCTAGCTATATTTGCCGTTCTGAAGAATGCCGGCTTCACTGGCAGCTGTCATGCTTTCAGTAAAAAAGCTTCTTTTCAATCCGTTGTCACTGAACTACATTAATAGCTTTGCAATTATTAGTTTTAACCTCGTACACGTAGTTGAGAACTGTTTGGTTTGGTTTTGTTCGCTGTCAGTGTAGCCACACAGTGTTGTTCCTTCATTTGTTCAAGAGCCTTCTGGGTCTGATGTTTCTTCCTGTTGTGACCAAGGTCACACATCCAGTCACTGCCTTTCTGGCACTGGGTTTGGATTGAACCTTGCACAGAGTTGGCGACATTCGTCCATTACTGAGGGTCCAGAAGCAGGCACTGGTAGCCCAGACAGACGTTCACGCTTGCTCCTGTTTTCATGCTGTTATGACCTTGACCAGAAGCAATTAATGGAGCTACTGGTGCAAGAATAAACACATGCGAGTGATCGGAAATCTTCAGGTGCTTCCAGTGAGAGGCACAACATGAGCACGTGTCCTTCAGAAGCTGTGCCAGCACTATGTTCCACTTCCAGCCTTTGCCCATTACACACGGCAGGCAGCGCCAGTAGTGCTTATGTTACTTTTTACCGCCACAGTGACCCCATCGTGGCTTTGACTCCAAACAGTGTCGCATCCCCAAGAACCTGGAGAGGAAAACACATATCTGCAGACTAGAGAAGAGGCAGCAGGTGCATCACCTCTGGTGCCATTAGGGACCTCTACGTACCCTACAGAGCTAATGGTTCCTCACCAGCCTCCTCAGCCATGCCTAGCCTGTTTATTCCAGTCTGGCCAACATCAAAACGTGTCAGAAGTCTTGATGGCATGGTGGAAGTCCTCGCTCCCCAGGTAGTCGACTCATGGGGCAGAAGTTTAGACCTGCCTCCGTTACGTGAATCTTTACAATACGTAATTAGCCAAAAGACCAGTTCTCCTGGGAGATCTGCAAGAGTTGCAGGAAATGTTCTGCCCTCTGCCCCATGATGGTGGCCAAGCCAGTGTGCCTGGATGGTCCTGGTCCCAGTCCTGTTGTAAAACACGCACTGGCAAAACACCACCGGTGGAGAGCAAGCTGGTGACTGCAGCCACCCCCAGCAGTGGAAGCAACCTGCCTACTAAAAATGATAGTCATGATGGTGGTAGGTTAATTATTTTTTGTGTGTTTCATCCTATTTGAATCAAGAGAAGAACAAAAAAAATGCAGGACCGATGTTTGGTTTTTTCCTGCTTGATCCAGATTTACCCTACGTACTTAGGAAGTGCATCGTTATCCCTGGTTTAACCTTATATTTTCCAAACTTCGTGAATGCATTGAAACATGACTCCATTCACCTGAAGGGGGGAAAAAAAAAAAAAACAAAACAAAACAAAAAAAAAAAAACAAAACACCAAAAAAACAAACCATCCTTGGCATCTGTCTCCAGCTCCTTCTGCTATGGAAACCACCTTTCCTAGGTGCGCACGTCTCCTGGGATGCATCCTTCCTCGTTTCTTCTTCACCTGAAGCACTGCCTTGACATCTCCAAATATAACCCTCAGCAGGCACATCTTGAGCAGAAAATCTTTTATTAAACTGAGCTGTGCAGCATACTCTTCTAGAGCAGACTCGTTCTTTCCATTGATAGGTTCCAGTAATTTTACCCTCAATGTATTTTGCTTTTTTTGTGATTGAGGATTTGGCAAGATCTTATTCATGAGCAAAATATTTCTCCTAGCCTTTGATTTTCTGATGGGGTTTCTGTATTTATTTTTTTTCTTCCTGTGATAACTTAGGTAAAAAGTTTCAAGGTTTGAAATAAATTCTCAACAAACACAGGGAACAAGTCTGACTCAAAACCTTCCATTTTCCAAGGGAAAAAAAAAAATCATTGTATTTATCTGGGAGATTATTCACCAAAATAATAGGCACATAACTGGAGCTATAGTAGGGTGGGTTTTTTTAGGCTTATGAGCCTCAGTTTGCCATACTGTTTATTTTTAAGTAATCTGCTTTGAGCTGAAGTTTTAGAGAACTGCTGTTGTTTACAAACCTTATCTGAATTTCTTTTAATTATTTTTTCTTCCACTTCCACTGTGGTTTTAATTTCTTTCTGATACCTGTGTTCACTTTGTTGGCATCCATGTCAAGTGCATTCCCGGCTTTTTTGGAAGATAAAGATTCTTTGTGAAATTATAGAATCTTCATGAAGATAAATTTCTTACCCAGTTAACGGCTTGTTGTTGCTGTTGGTGTATTCTCACTGTGTGTGTGCTTTCAGCAGTTTTACTGGCTGGCACACTTGCTTTCAGAAAGAAATGCAATGCAGTTTGGTTGTCTTATTTTTAATTTGCTGACTTTTTTTCCATGTGTTTAGATTAAGTGACTTTCCTTGCAGATGATTTTTCATCCCCCCCCCCGGCCCTGTGTTGAACCGAGTGCCCGGTAGACTATTCCCTTGCAGTTACGTTCTTGGTGAGCCGTTGCTGATGCTCTCGAGGTGAGGGTTGCTCTTCTCTAAAGCCGTGCTCTCCCTCCTGCAGGCTGGTCTCCCCACCGTGCAGGCTGCACCCGCCGTGGTGGCCCAGCGGCCCCAGCACTACCAGGAGCCAGCGATGCCGTTCCCCGTTGTCCAGCCCACCACCGTCGCTTCCTTGCAGCTGGGGCAGCCGCAGCCGGTGCTGGCTGGCCAGCAGGTGAGAACACGGCTGCTGCCGAAAAACGCTTTTTCTCCTCCTATTCCTTGCCCGTGCTCTGCTCCAGCCCTTACCTGCAGCAAGTCTGAGGGGTTTGACACTATGGAACTGCCACTTGGGAGACTTCGGGATGGGGCAAAGGGTGTTGGGTTTAAGGGATGGAAGAGTAACGGGTTGGTGACAATCATGTGGTACCTTAGAGCATCTTGATGTAGGTTAAGATGTCTCATGTTGTGTCTTGTCAGCATTAGCTTGAAGCCTTGCACTGATTTCAATGTACTGTCTTGGTCCTTAGAAATCAAAGAGGTTTTTATTAATTTTGTGTTGTTGTTATTTGGCACCTCCTTTCTAAACGGTTAGAAGGAGGCTCTGTTGCCTGGTGTCGGTTGTCTTTGAATCCTCAGCGGTGCTGTGTTTTGAGTTGTGCGCGCATGTGAAGTACGGTTCAGTGTAGGCATCCAGCCAGTAGCTTTATCTTCCAGGAGAAGAGTCTGTATCTCTGAATTGTCTCCAAATAGCAATTCTTTGTGCATTTTGAATTACGAATTCCCCCCAAACCCCATGTTCCTTAAGGGTATTTACAAAACACCTCTGGAGCAGTTGAGGTCGCCTCCTCGTGCAGAGGTGCTGTCAGCTGGGGGGCAATGAGCCCCAGACCTGTGCAGTGGGGTAATTTGGGGCTCATTCTTGTGATTCTACCGAAAGCTCGGCTTCCCTCGGTAGAAACTTTTGACAGGTCTGGGAGTGTCTGTCTACTTTGTGACTGGCATGTATTGCACCTCTCCAAACCTTTTTAGCTACCAACATTTATCTCACAAGTTGCTTTTTATTTTTTTTTTAACATGCCCTAATCTTCTGAAAGCATCAGCGTAGGAACAATGTAATTTGGTCTCCTTGAAAAACATATGCTTATGTGAAGTTTTGTCATATGTCATGTTTTTTTTTCTAATGGGCAGGGATATTCTAATGGTTCTCTCAGCCAAAAATTTTACACTTATGCAAATTTAGGACCTCACAGATCTCTCCAGTGGCATCTGGAGCTTTATGCTGACAGTTCAAAGTCTTGTTTATTGTCTCCAGTGAGTAAACGCTGGGTTGGAATAGCGTATTTTCCCAACTTCCTCCATTTCTTTCACAAGCCTCTTCCTCATAGTGTTGCTGTCTCTTAAAATAATTCTATCCCTGATGTTAAAAGGATTTAATAACTAGTCTGTCTTTGTTTTCTAATCTTGCTAGGAAGCACAATAAAAAACTGACTTTTTACAGTATTATTATCATTACAGAAATAGGTAAAATGATAAAGTTTCTGTCCAGAACTTCCCAGAGCACCTCTGTGCCTCAGAGGCAGAAGTAGGTCTGTTGTTCCTGGAGTCTACCAGCACGATGCCATGAGCAGTGGAGTTCTGCTGTCTTTTGTAGATGAGTGGTAGGGCAAGTCAACAACAAAATGGGAAATCACGGTGAGAAAATTCATCTGCCGAAGAAAATTAAATGTATTGATCTTGTAAGAATCATAGAATCGTGGAATGGTTTGGGTTGGAAGGGACCTTGAAGATCATCCAGTCCCACCCTCCTGCCCCGGGCAGGGACACCTCCCACCAGCCCAGGTTGTTCCAGGCCCTGTCCAACCCGGCCTTGAACACCTCCAGGGATGGGGCAGCCACAGTTTCTCTGGGCAGCCTGGGCCAGGGGCTCACCACCCTCACAAGAGAGAATTTCTTCCTGATATCTAATCTAAATCTCCCCTCTTCCAGTTTGAAGCCATTCCCCCTCATCCTATCACTACATGCCCTTGTAAAAAGTCCCTCTCCAGCTTTCTTGGAGGCCCCTTCAGATACAGGAAGGGGCTCTAGGGTCTCCCTGGGGCCTTCTCTTCTCCAGGCTGAACGCCCCCAACTCTCTCAGCCTGTCCTCCCAGGAGAGATGCTCCAGCCTTCCAGAATATACGCTGATGGCTCTGACACATAGAATCAATGTTGCATCTCCTCATTATTTTATTCCCACCCACCCCCCCATCCCCCAATTTGGGTATCTGTGCATTTATAATGTTAAGGTTATAATGAGGCAAAGTTAGCATCATTCATCTGGATGTTTTCCCTTCCCTGTGCCTCACCCAATCCACAAGCATGTTGTAAAACACAAGCTGGATTTGAAATGGAGGCTTTAGGAAGCTTCTCTAGTTCCGGGAGTGCATTTTTTCTGCTTTTAAGGCAGTGTCCTCTCGAGTGGAAGGTGGGTTGAGCAACCCTCATCGGCGTGCTCAATCCCCAGTTATCTGGGAGCCTGTCTGAGCTGGGGATTAACCCAGCCAGCGATGGCAAAAGGCCTGAGCTGGCTTTGGGTGCTTTTTGGGTTTATTAGCTCCAGCCCAGCACCATGTGAGCGTCCTGGTCCTGAGGCCAGGTTGGGTCCGGCAGGAGTTACCCATGTTGCAGAGCTGGCGCTGGGCTCCATCTCCACCAATTTGCTCTGTCTCATCACCAGTGCCAGGCCAGCGCTGGTGCTGCCATTCCCTTGAGTCTGGGATTTTAACTGGGTAAATCCACTTGCTTTCCCAAAACCTGGAACGGCAGAAACTGCAGTACAGAGCCATGTTGTTGTTCTGTTTTGTGTTTTTTTTAATGTGGCAAGATGAATACTCAGGCAGGACTAAGGCTGTCCTGAGGTCCAGAGGTGCTGGAGTACCTCTGCTGTGAGGGCAGGCTGGGAGAGTTGACGGTGTTCAGCCTGGAGAAGAGAAGGCCCCAGGGAGACCCTAGACCCCCTTCTGGTATCTAAAGGGGGCCTACAAGAAGGCTGGAGAGGGACTTTTTACAAGGGCATGTAGTGATAGGACGAGGAGGAATGGCTTCAAACTGGGAGAGGGGAGATTTATATTAGATATTAGGAAGAAATTCTCTCCTGTGAGGGTGGTGAGCCCCTGGTGCAGGTTGCCCCAAGAAGCTGTGGCTGCCCCATCCCTGGAGGTGTTCAAGGCCAGGTTGGACGGGGCTTGGAGCAACCTGGGCTGGTGGGAGGTGTCCCTGCCCAGGGCAGGAGGTTGGAACTAGGTGATCTTCAAGGTCCCTTCCAGCCCAAACCATTCTATGATTCTAATAAACACTGCAGGAGCTGAGCTGATGCTGTGCAGTTATCCAGTACTGTCTCCAGCATGTCTTGCACTGCTTGTGGCATTCGGTGCATTCATCCCCGGACACTCGATACCAGTGACCAAATGTTCTTTTGTTCCCCATATTGGGAGCTTACCAGTCATGCTTGAATTTTAGCTCTTTCAAGGTGAACGGCATCTTGCTTCCTTGAGACATCTTCTACTGTTTTATTGTATTGATATCTAACAACTGGTTGAAAAATCCTTCCACTGAAAAAGCAACTGAGCAAAATATTATGGTTGATACTGATTATTTTCAGCTTTAATGCTGCTTTTTATTTCTGTTCTATTGTATGACATCTGGCAGGCCGGTGGAGCACTGTTTTCCCTGGAAGGGGAAAATGGCTTTTTTGGCTGCCACGTTGTTACTACAGCCCCTCAGAAATAACCGGGATCCAGCTGTTACTATAATTACTGTGTTTTATTCATGTCTCAGATAATAAGTGTTGTATATTTCAATGCCGGCTATGTTCTGTAGTCAGCTTTTGAATGCCAAGATTAGCTGGGTATAATCTGCATAGTAGGAATCTTTGAAATTAGTAGGTGGGGATTTTAGAGGGCCAACTAGAACCATCTCTGGGATTTAAAGAGTCTGAGTCATTACAGATAACCTTTTCCAAGATGGTTAGAACTTGTCTCTTCAGGTAACATACCTTGCATTTAAATGTGTTTTAAACATAGGCTCTTGTACAGTGTTTAAATTCGGAGCACCCTTCTCTTCTAGAAACTGTCCCCGCTCCGAGCGACAGTCCTGTTCGCGGTGCGCAGTGAGAAATGGGCGCCTGCGTCCAGTGAACGGCTTCTTTCTTAACATACAGGCTATAACCCTGGTTTTCTGGAGTTTTGTTTTTGGTTTTGTTTTGGTTTTTTTTTTTAATTCCTCTTTTCTCTCCCAGCAGCAACCCATATCCCAGCAAGCCTCTCTGCAGCAGGTGCTTGCCAGCCAGCCAGTTTGCCCAATCCAGCCTGCGGCCCATCTATTGCCCCAGTACCAGCCCCAGACCTCTCAGGTGGCTGCCAGCAGTACACCTCTAAAACCCCTTCAGATATCAACGGTGCCGCAGCTGCCGCCGGTGGCCCCTTCACAGGTAACATCTCTGAAAACTGTGTGTGAATACATCTGTTTGAGTAAAGCTTTCCAGCTAATAATTGACATGACTTGCAGGGTTGGGTTTGGTTTTTTTTTTGTGTGTGGCTATTTTGACTGCATGCCAATTTAATTAGTCCGTAAGAATATAGCTTTTTTCCTAATTCCTGTGTTTTTCTTTACTATTTGTTTCTGTTTGGTGAAGCAAAAACCTCCTTTGTGAGTAATCCTGTGTCATGCCTAGAGAATCCAGTTAGTGGCATTACCAAATTGCAATAACTGCAATTTTTTTTTTTTTTTAATTTTTCATTGTTTTTGCACCTTCCCCTCTGGCATACTCTCTTCCCCATCCCAGGCTTCAGAGCATGAGAAGTTGCCCATTTTTTTAATTTATTTTTTTTTTCCCCTGTTTCTGAGCTCCCAGCTTCACCACTTTCCTCACCACCTCCGTGCCCCCCTCCCCATCTCCCAGCCCTCTTTCTGTTTCCAGTCGCAGGGATGGACCCTTTCCTTGGCCGGGAAGGTTTTGGTGGTGTTATTTAGCGTGTTTGCCAGTGACAGCCACCGCGAGGTGAAGCAGCTTGCACTGAAGGGAAGAAGCAAGCTGCTCCCGCGATGACAGGGTAGTTATGGTCTGCTACGTCACTGGGAGGTTTTAAGCGTAAAAACCCTTTTATGGGATCTTCCGTGCTGCCTGGGTCGCAGCCAGCCTGGTGAAAGACAAGGGTTTTAAATTGTCTTACTGAATTTTGCATGGAAGAGTTTTGCATCTTGTCTGGTCCGATTTCTTTGCATTTCCATTAAAACGAAAGCGACTTTTAATTAGTGTGTTGCTTGAAGGCTTCAAGCTAGCGTTAGAAATAGTTTTAAGCTTCTAAGGTATTAAAACGTCCCCCCGAAATGGATATTTTTTTTTTCTCTTTTGCTAATGATTTAAGCATAAATTGGTTTTTACTACTGTGTTTACAAACCTCAGGAAATGAATGGAAGTGATTAACAAACAGACATAATTATCATCGCGGCACAGGTGATTTTTGCATACTTGTATGGCAAATGAAACTACTTTGTACCATCAGTGAAAAGCGCTTGCAATTTATGTGGTATTATACTTTTTTTCAGATTCCTCAGTTTCCTGTCATTCCTGCAATTACTCCTCTGGCAGGACTTGACAGCCTTCCTCCAAACCTCTCTGATATACCTGCTGCGAACGTGCCCCCCATCCCTGCTCCTTCGCAGTATTTCGCTCCAGCCGTGATTTTGCCCAGCCTCCCCATGAACCCCGCTCTGCCCATGGCGCCCAACTCCCCTGCCCTCCCCATGCAGGCAGTCAATCTTCCTCACACCACCGTGGCTTCTTTGGTCTTGCCCTGCCAAACGATAGTGCCAAATATGTCGGCTGCTACGATCCCCTTGCTTGCCGTGGCTCCGCCGGGAGTGCCAGCGCTGCCACCGCACCCCGGGGTGCCCCCGCTGCCCCAGCAGCAGATGTACCAGACCACCTTCCAGCAGCTCCTTCAGAGCGAAGCGCCCTCTCCCCATCACACGCAGGGCACGCAAGCAGTGTCCCAGCCGCCGCAACCTCCACCTCCTCAGTCGCTTCAGCCAAGCGTCATTCATCCGGCAGAACAGGCTCTGTCTGCGCCTGGGGCTGGTCACCAGGTAATCCGCTGGGCGGGGGGGCTGTGTCCATCCTGGAACTCAGGGCGTTCCCGGGGCTCGCTCCAGTGTAAACAGGCAGCGGGGAGGTTTTTGGTTTGTTTGGTTTTTTCCGTGCTCTTTTAGATGCTTTGTTAACTTCTCCACCTCGGTCCTGGAGGTGGTTGCTAGAGCTGCGCAGGCAGGTGGAGCAGGGGAGGTCTGGAGGTCTTCAGTCCAGGGGGAAGTGAATATCGAGGATGTAGGGGCTGCAAAGTGAGCAGCCAAGAGCACTTTTGGAATTTCCTCTTCCTTCTCCCATCTCAAATATGAGAGAAACGTGAGTTGTCATTCTCTTGGGGTGGGAGAAGCGCAGCCAAGAGCCTTGCAAGATGCCTTCACTGCAGGCTGTTGCATGCCCCTGAAGCGGTAGACTTGTTTTGGTGTAGAACTGCTTTAAAACAGTAAAGGGAAAAGGCCGTTTGATAATGACTCCAGAATACTGCATGGAAGAGGTCTATCAGACAAGAACAAATTCTAGCTGCAGACCCTTTCTTCCTTATCAAAGAAATGAAGCATCAAATGGAGCTTCTAATATTAGCCCTGTTTACAAGAGAACTTGTTCAGGACTTGTTGACAGAGTCTGTAAATACTTCTATTGCCACATCTGTGATATGACAACGTGAAATGCAGTCTGACCCAAGCAGGAGAGAGCACTAAATCTGTTAATAATAGCGTTCTTGAAAAATCTGTGTTCTACTAGAGCACTTTGGCGTAACATATTGATTAAAATTCATAACATCCCATTTCAACCTGCCATATCATGGCATCTTCAAAGTAGTACATCATTTTGAAATTTCTCTCTTCAGACATATATTTTAGAGAATTACTGTTTGCGAAAATGTAGGCAACACGGAGCCCGAGACAGTTACTGTGAGCTCATTATCCGTAGTGTTTGCAATGGCTTTAGAAGGAATTGGGCCTGTTACGCACAGCAAGCATGGCAAACACCAAAACTAGAGAACCAGTATTGCCAAACCATCCAGATGCAGTAATTACCTATCAAATAAAAACTAGAGAACCGGTATTGCCAAACCATCCAGATGCAGTTGTTACCTATCAAATACCTATGGAAGAATTGCATAGTAATATTTTTAGGTAATATTTTTAGGATAAAGTATAGCAATTCCAAACAAAATGGACAAGTGCAGAGGAATATTCAAAAATACGTTGTTCTGTGTTTTCAAGTACTTTCAGTAGAGAGGTATTTCTGTAAAGAAAGGTTTTCTAATGCAGTGCTGTTTTGGCAGTTGGTGTTTAGCACCTCTGAGTTTAGTTTTGCCCAGGTAAATTGTACGTTGAAATATTTTGTGAATCATTCAAGTTATATGCGATTTAAAATAAATAAATAAATTCACTGCTCTTCTGCAATTTACACAGCAGTTGCTATTCTAACAACCTCTACTTAGGCAGTCGTGCAACTGTCGTGTTGTGAAGCATACTGCATCTTTATTTTTATCCGCATTAAAACACGGAATAATAATTTCTGCGAGTATCCAGAATCTGCAGAGAGCATGCTGTAATGAAATTGTATGGCCTAGTTCTCATCCAAGTTTTGATTTATTTTTTTTTAATGTATTCTCCAAATAGTCTTAAGTCTCTAGGTGTTGATACTTTAAATAAGTAAAAATTAGGCAGAGTTTTACCTAGTACTAAAAAGCCTTTTTTTCTTCCACATTTTCCTTTCTTTCCTTTTTCCTCTTCCCACAAGCTCAGTCCCCTTGGAAAAATATGTGATGTACCTAAAAGGAGAACGTTCTGTTCTTAAATGTACAACTCGAAAGAACTGTTATGCAGGATAACAGCATAGTCTCTGAGGTAGTTGGCATATAATCACATCAGTCCAGTTCCCACAAAGCGCTTACGTACACCAGTTATTTTAATGCGCTGAAGAAATCCACTGAGATAAATGAAACTTCCTCTGGGTGCGTAACGCGAGGAAGCGCTTGCAGGATTGGGCCTTGGCAAGAGTTATGTCTTCAATGATTAAACTAAATGGAAAACAACGTGTTCTGTGAGACACTGGTATATACGCAGTAAAAAAAGAGTTGATTGTGTGGTCTATACCAGCTACTGGTATACAAAAAAAATCCTAATTTAGATTATAGGTCTTTGCATGGATGTTGTGGTAGGCTCGTTGAAAGCAGAGCAAACTAGTCAGGACAAAGAATTCATAATCTAAAATTTTAATTTCTTAGCAAAATATGGCTTGGTTTCTACAAATTAAATAGCGCCTGAGCAATACATGCATTGTTATAATTACATAGGAGGAATCCTTAGATTTTTATTTGGTCATTTCAAAGGAAGTTTAAACCCTTAAGGAGTTACCTTTCCAAGCAGAGACCACACAAATGCAGTCTCACCACAGAGTTATAATCATAGAATCTGGAACAAAATGCCCAGGGAAGCTGTGGCTGCCCCATCCCTGGAGGTGTTCAAGGCCAGGTTGGACGGGGCTTGGAGCAACCTGGGCTGGTGGGAGGTGTCCCTGCCCAGGGCAGGGGGGTGGGACTGGATGATCTTCAAGGTCCCTTCCAACCCAAACCATTCTATTGTTCCATGAATCGTTTAGGTTGGAAGGCACCTTTAAGATCAAGTCCAGCCATCAACCTAACGCTGCCAAACCCACCACTAACCCATGTCCCTCAGCACCACGTCTTAATCCTTTCTCCGTGGACTCTGGTGGCTTTAGTACCTTGTCGTGTAAGTCACCGGCGGCCTAAGTAGAGGTTTGTTTTAATAGCTGTCTGTTGTGTTGCAGCAGATGACTGGACACACTCAGTACGCTTTGGAAACTGGAGCCCAGGTGCTGCCCGTGCAACCTTCGATAGTCATGTCACCGCCTTTGCAGTTGCAGCCTGAGCTGTTGCCTCCCCGCGGCGCTCCAGAAGGCGTTTCCCAGGTTCATGGCAGCCTTGCCACGGCTAGTCCACCTGTCCCCATAGATCACTGTCTGCCTCTTCAGCCTTCTGCTCTGCTGCAGCTTCAGCCCGATCTTTCTCAGCCACTGGGTCAGCAGCTCCCAGCTCCCTGCTCGGCTCTCCAGGCAGGCACGGAGACATCTCAAGAGGTAGAGCCGTTTCCTCTGAAGTAGCTCACCAGCTGCACGCTTAACCTTCTTACCGACTCCCTTGTGAAATAATGGGCTTATTTCACAAGGGAGATTATTCCCCCTCACCATTTAGAGCCGCTTGTCCTAGATGCTAGCAATGCTGAGTCAGCAAATAATTGGCTATTTCCAATGAAGCTGGAGACTGCACATAGTACCTTGTGAAATGTCTCCTTGAAGTAACGAGGCAGCAGGACCAAGTTCCTCTTTGTCCGTAGCTGAGCACAAACACAGAGCTAGAAATTACTTCCTTTAAGTGTTGTGGGTCAGTAGGAAGCTGTTCTGTAGAGTTTCATCTGTGTTTTGTCCAGTCTTGTTTTCACTGTCTCAAGCACTTGTGCAACAAACCATCATTTGCCTTAAGAAACTGCTTCATTATCAGATTCTTCGCTATGTAAAAGCTCTTCATGCTCCTCACCTTGAGCCTTATTCCCATTTCATTTAGCGTTGTATCCTCCTGTATTGCCCGAATTCTAGTCTAGCCCTGGGATTTTTGTTTCTTCAGATATTCGTGGGCATTCCCAATTCTCAGTGGACACATAAGCAAGATACGTTTTATTGGTTTTCTTTATAAAACTGTCAGCTCCTCCTGTCTGCTATTTTGACTTTTCTTTCCACTCCCATAATTGTTCAACCTTCAGTCTTGGCAGAATGTCATAGAACATTTCCTCCTCTTCAACTCTTTAACAGATATCCATAAGCAAAACAAAACGAAGGTTTGGGCATTTGTACTGCATTTCAGTAAAGAAGTCTAATTTGTTCTCCACTCCTGAATGGAAATGTCCCTCAGCAACTCTGCTTTCAGAATTATTCCTCTTGAGGCCCTCTATTCTGACCTACCTTTCCTCCCAAAGTAACAGTTTCCATCTTTTCAGACTAAATCTCTTTTGGTTTTACTTATGCTTCCATGCACTCGCCGCATGCCTGGACTACACAGTACAGCCTGGGAGATTCGTTAGAGGCACAGCTTAACAACTCCTCCAGAAGATGTTCAGTAAGGATGCTCCTGACGCTAAAACTAGAGTCTAGTTCCTCATTTTGCCTGTCCTAGTGGCATTCTGATTCTTGTCAAATGAATACTCATGGTGGGATGTAGGACGGTTCCTGGTGAATTTCTGTATCCTGTAGGTTAGATGCAGCAGAAGCGGTAGAACCCATCTATAGTGCTTCACTAGCAGAATCCCCCAGTAAAGCCTGGTTGTGTCGAGCACGTCTCTTACTGAAGGCATTTCTTCTCCAGTTGCCTTTTTTCCGTGTGCACAGCTTGTGTCAGGGTCGGTGCTGATGCCAGAGCTACAGCCTTCAATGCAGGGTCTGTCCCGTTAGGGATTCTGGAAAGAGGAATAAACCCCATTGTTATTGTGCAGTGTGATATGGGGGATACAAGTTGTCCTATATTACCCGAGAAATCCCTGCCCGCTGAGGCACATGTCTGTCCTGTCACCTTATCATATCCCTCAGAACATTTAACCCCTGTTTTGCTAACTTGGTTCTCATATTTCATCTGTGAGTTAACTCCCTTCTCTCTTTCCATTTAAGAAATCAATCCAGTGTTGTCAAATTGATCAACGTGCTCCCCACGCTGATTTTATGACATATATTGCTAAGGTTTTCTTGGGTGTAAGAGGAGTTTCATATCTGTATATATTCGAAACGCTGCATTTTGTTGCTACTCTGCCATACCATTTTTATCTCTTATCTTTTGTTTCAGTGTGCGGCAGCGCCCACACCCAAACCAGTCAGGCAAATGAGATTTTGTAAGGCACTTGATCGAGTGCGTTACTAAAATTCAGATACATTATGTCTGTGTTCTCACTGTTCATTAATTTGGCGGTTTTACTGAAACTGCAGCCAAGCTTGGCATGGCGTTTGTGTGGCAATGAGTGGGGTGGACTGGTTAACCGCTAAGCTTTTACCTCCAGTCTGCCAACTGCTGTGAGCTTAAGATGTAGCGATGACAGCCGAGGGGCTTATTTCTATCTGTGTGTCTATAGAAGGATGTTATAGACATAAGTTTGTAAATATATATATAAATATATATAAAATTATATATATTTATGAATATATTCGGTTAGCGTGTATATACGCGCACAGTTATATACACGCAGAGGTGTGTGTGTCTGTGTACGTATGTGGTAAGTTTGTTACAGCAGGGCCAACGGCATCGCCATCACAAATTCTGTGAAAACGGGGTCCACCTGATGCGAAAGTCACGCTATCGATGTCTGTCCTAGCATTGCAACCGGTGAAAAGGGAAGTTTTTGGGGGGAAAATTTCTGCTGTGTAGAGAGCAAGAGGACACAATGTGAGGGCGGTGTTTTTAATTGATGGATTTTCATCTTTTATTTGCAAGTTCCTCAGAAATGTTCACAATATGCCAAATGCCGTGAATATACTTAACGTATTTCAGGAAACTATACAAAGCAATGAAGCAAATTAGCTTATATGTTATATCCATTAAAAAAAAAAAAAAGTAGGTAGGTGCTGATGTGGATTTGTCCTGCAATTGAGTTTATCCATTGTGGTGAGAACTGGTTTCTTTCACCACCTCTTCTGCTTTAGAAGCAGCAGAAGGGAACTAGCAGATCAGCGGCTCTGTCTTAAAAAGTGCTTGTGCACACATACTGGTGCTTTGGACAGAAGTAGTGTTGGGAGGGTAAAATGGGACATTTATTTTAATTCCGAGTGCCAAGAATTGGTTAAACAGAGTGGTTTAGGATTACTGGTGTCTCAACAGCAAAACCTTTCTTAAAGGTGTTTTTCATCTGCCAATACAATGCATTTACTTAAATGACTTTTTCTTACATTTTTAGGAGCAGGCAGTACAGGACAAACTTCAAACTCTGTCACAGAGCTGTGAAAGGTATTATTATAATCTCTTTGGCATAAGAAATGTTTTCTTTCTGGAGGCTGTTTTTCCTTTCTCTTTACAAGGCTGGGCCAAATGCCTGCCCTTTGGCTGGGCTGAGAAGAGTAGTAGGAGCTGATGGGGAGAAGATGGAAAGGAGCACATCTAGGGAGAAAGCCACACATGTTCTGTGTGCAACCTGCCTATTTTGGGCCCCTCCAACTCTTAAAATTCTGTAGTTTGGGTGCTGCCTTGATGTACGTACGACAGCTTTCATTTTTAGCGTGTAACTTCTCTTTTTAAGATAACTGAAGCAGTACAGCCTCTGGTTGTGATGCTGTCGAATCTGTATAGAAACATGCTACGCTAGTATAGTTGGGAATATGATGTATTCCCTCTTTGGGAATGAACGGGTACGCCTGTGTCACCTTCCGTAACGATCTTTGCTTAGCTGTGTTACGGGGAATGGTGTATTGGTGGGAGTGGTGTCTTGGGGCACCCAAAGGTATCATTCCAAGAGCTGGAACAGGTGGCCCCAAACCCCTTCTGCGGGTTTGCTGCACATGAAGCCGCACTCAAGCCCAGTAATGCTAATGACAGAAGGAACGATGAATAACCCCCCACCCCCGCACCCCGAGCCAGCTCAGCACTCCTCAGAAACAAAAGCAAATTTCAATTCCTGCCAGCCCTCGCCTGCCTGTTCCTGTACTCAAAAGCAGAAGGGGAAGGAGTGAGGAAGAGCCCTGGAGAGGAAGGCTCACTGCTGGGCTGCAGAGGGGCTGGCTGGGGGCAGTGGCTGTGGCTTTGGGGGCAGCAGTCCCCTCCCCCAGGCATCGGCTGCTCCTGCTGCGGCACCAGCGGCAACCCGGGTTTTTCAGCCTCTGGTACGGAGAAGGTAGACACCAGCAGTGTGTGTTCGTAAGCCGTGCCTATCGCAGGGGCCAGCACCAGCTTCTGATTATTGATTATAGTCTTTGGGGTTAGGATTTTAGTGACTCTTTTCTTTTCCCAAATGAGATAAGTTTTTGAACTCTGAAGACACTTCTCTCTGACTGTTTTCATTCTACCCCACCAAAAAAGTTAGCCTGGCACATGCCAACGCAACCCCACAGCCTTTAAAATGGAACCTTTTTTCCCAAGAATTTGCCACTTTTAAATTTCGGGTGGAAAGTGAAATCTAATTTTTCCTGACTGTAGGTTAGTTCTGGCGCTAAGTTAGACAAAATGAACTCATTTTATCTACCTAGTCTGTTGCAGAAAGGCGCATCGAATTTTTAGTCGTCTTTTGACTTGTAATTTGCCTGTTCCAGAATTATGTGTGGAAAGCTGGCTGTCGTGACTGCAGCAGCACGGAGAGTCTGCGTCAGCACGCGATCTCCTAGCCGTAGAGGCAGATCTCTCGTTAGCAGGTGCATGGGCAACTCGGCGCTGGAGCTGGGTTGGGCGTTGGTAGAGTGGAAGGCAACAGCCCGTGAAGCAAATGGTTGGCTATTGCAGCAAAGATGCGGTCTGGAGTATGTCCTATGTGCAAAACACTTTGCTAACGTAGGAGTTACACGTACGAGGTAGCTGCAAAAGGAGGAGGAATAAGCTGTTCTGTGCTACAAGGGCAGAACAAGAAGTAAATTTAAGAAAGGGAATCCATAGGTCAGACTTAAATTCTTTTATTGTTGTATGGCTCAATGAACACAGGAATAAATTGTGCAGGAAGGCTATGAAATCTCACAGGAGCTTCGTAAGATTAGTTTACACAAACCTCTGCGAGGACGGAGCTGATCATACCTTGGGGTAATAAATGGGCCAGATGGCCTTACAATGGTTCCTTCCTGACATGGTTTTTACAAACCTCTGGAAATTTCCTGCAAATTACTTGCATGTCGACGTTTTCTGTACATGGCATATTACAACAAGGTTGTTAGCAGCTACTGTTTTGGCTGCTAAAAATAATATACTGTTGCTAGCTGGTCATCTGGGATACTGTGGCATAAAAACTTCTTTCTGATCCTTGAGAACTGCGGAGAGAGGAGAGGCAGTCTCTTATGGGATGCTGTACCAACTTCTCGCTCTTTTCCTTCCCCTTCAACAAACATCAACTGACCCTGTTTAGACCTCCTGCTGTGAGCACAGACAGGCAGGAATTGAGGAAACTGGACCTTAGAAAAATCGGAACTAGTGGTGAAAAATCGGACCCTTACCACCCCTCCCTGAACTGAAGGGATTAGGGGGGGATTGAGTGATGTATTAAGTGATGGGACTTATTCTGCCAATAGCCCTATGCTATTGGCAGAAATGTTACTAGATCATTTCTTAGTAGGTGTGGTAGCCCCGGTACAAGCCTGGCCTGGAGTAGTTCCCTTCCCTCACTGAGCATCTTTCAGTAGCTAGCTCAGTTTGGGCCAAAAGAGTGCAGATGTGTAGTTTTATTATTGGGTTTTTTTGCAGTCTCTGTTGTGTATCTTACCTATGTATATGTGACAGTGGTTTTATTTTGGGGTTTTTCTTCCTTTCGCTGACAAAGCTACATGAGTCCAGATGTTGCTTCGGGTAAGGAGATGAGTGACAGCTTTGAAGGAGCAATAGGAAGTGGAAAACAAGAAGGAAAGTCTGCAAAGAAACATAAGAAATCTACCCGCGCCCGTTCACGCCAGGAGAAGTCCAGCAGACCAAAACTGACCATATTAAAT
Source organism: Vanellus vanellus (assembly GCF_965231255.1). Taxonomy (NCBI): domain Eukaryota; kingdom Metazoa; phylum Chordata; class Aves; order Charadriiformes; family Charadriidae; genus Vanellus; species Vanellus vanellus. The sequence continues at coordinate 25,182,777 of NC_138914.1, read as the reverse complement.
GCAAGTACAACCTCTTTGAGGGTAACTGTAGGATTCCTTTGGCTTTGCCAGAAATGACTCGTGTCAACCTTTGCCTGCAGGTTTGTAACACGGGGGATAAGATGGTGGAATGCCAGCTTGAAACACACAACCACAAAATGGTGACTTTTAAGTTTGATTTGGACGGGGACGCGCCAGAGGAAATTGCTACTTACATGGTAAGGCTGGGTGATGCGGCTGCCCGCAGCCTCTGAATGCTCCAAGTTGCTTTGGCCAACTTATTCTCAGGTGTGCTTGTTGACCCAGCTTTCTGGTAGCCGTGGAATGGGGTATTAATCGAAATGTTACTATTTTCCTCTTCATTTTGATGTGGCCTTATAGGTGGAGAATGAATTCATACTGCAGAGTGAAAAAGAGACGTTTATCGAACAAATGAAAGATATTATCGATAAAGCAGAAGATATGCTCAGTGAAGATACAGAGGGAGAACGAAGTTCTGATCAGGGGACGAGTCCCCAACAAGATACTGATAGACTGGAAATGAATGAGGTAAGAAATGTTAAATAAAGATTTCTGGTTTGATTCCCTTTTCTTAACAGCCAGCTGCCGTAAATCAGTTTTACATCCCGTGTTAAAAAAAAAAAAACCAACCAGTTTCTTAGCTAGAGAAATAATGCTTTTACTTCATTAAGGCTTACAATATGTGCGCTCCTTGGAATGATGCTGCTCTTGCATTGATAGGAGACAGCTAGTTCTTCAATTGTTTTGGTTTTTTTCCCACAGGAGAAGCGGCAGTCTCAGATGAAGACACCCGTGTATCAACAAAATGGTAAATGTGCCTTTGAATACAAACTTAATCTCCAGCTTTAAGGCAGTGATGAGTTTATGCAGAAGTTTCTAGATTGAGGAAGAGATCCACTAGTTACTGGTGGTTGGAGATCTATCTAGAAATATGGGTATAAGAGTGGTCCCTGCTGTCAGCAGCCTGGAAGGTGGCAGGGCGAACCTGGATGATCATGTCTAACATCTGGGGACGTTTAGGGAAGCCCTGAATTACACACGCTGATAATTGGCGGTGGAAACGTCAAGAAGGTATGGGCAAGCCTAATCGTTTCACATCAACTACTACGTTTGCAAGAGAAAGCTAAAAGATTGCGTTTGCGTTGGTGATTTAATTGAAATTTCTAACCCAGAAGTTTGCAGCTACTTTGGTGTTACAGGGGGGATCCTGGCCCTCTGAACACAATCGGTTCTTACGGGTTTTACAGGCAAATGGAATGGGAAGGGAAACGGCCCTTGATTCTCTAAGTGCACGCTGGTGGGGAAAAAATGAAACCTCTGCTGAAGGAAGCATCATTTCCAAAATTCTTGTTACCGTTTGTGTATCCGCTCCATGCTCACAGGGGAAGGAGGATCATTTAGAACTTAGTTGACAAGTGCAGAAACTGGGAATCCTCCAAACTGGACTTGCTGCTCAAAAGATCTGGTTTCTTTTTTGCCTGTAAATGTCATGTAATTTTCTCAGTACACCTTTTTTAACATAACATTTATATTTCTACTAATGAAAGTTACCAAGCATGTATAGTTCTGGTTTGCCATTTACATATGCCAGGCTTTGAGATAAGATGTGGAAGGATGTATTAGCTAGAAAACTTCCCACATGGAAAAAGTTAAGCCTTAATTTTACAAAATTAAGAAATTTTTCATTGTGAGCAAACTGTCCTCAGTACCGTTAATAAAACTTTCACGTACATAACTATTACCCTTCTAAATGTACGAACGCTTGAAAATAAATTTTCAAATAACTTGAAATCCGTGGCAGAATTGGGAGGCATTGCCGTCTCCCTTCCAGAAGGGATGAGAATCAAACTAGGAGACAGTGATTTAATCTTGGATAATACCGTAAAAATTCGGATTTCCTTTCTAAACATGGAAATTAAGACGAGGTTTTGACAGGTGATCTGGAATGAATGGAAACTTATTGTGCTTACTTTTTATTTTCTTGTCATCTCTAGTTTTGCATACTGGAAAAAGGTGGTTTATTATTTGTCCTGTTGTGGAAAACCCCACTACTGATGCACCAGAGTTTTCTCCGCCAGTACCTCAGAGTACGCAGCAGTCTGAAGGGCCAGGTATTTACAAACTTTATAGAAAATGTCTTCTGCTCTGTAGCTGCTGTGTCATCTCTCTTTTAGTCTCACCTGACTTAGTTATGATTGTTTCACTTTGTTTAGTCAGAGGAAGAAAATGATGAACTTTAAGTCAGTCATGCATTTTCAGTGTGTTCCTGGTGTTGAACCAAATGAGGAATGTTTATTTGAGTTTCAGGGAAGTCTCAGTATTTTAACTCTGCCTTATGTTGTCATGTAGTTGAAGTTCTGGTCACTGCTGTTACAGCATCACAGGCTGGTAGGGGTTGGAAGGGACCTCTGGAGATCATCCAGTCCAACCCCCTGCCAGAGCAGGGTCACCTACAGCAGGTTGGACAGGATCACGTCCAGGTGGGTTTTGAAAATCTTTAGAGAAGGAGAATCCACAGCCTCGCTGGGCAGCCTCTTCCAGTATCCACAGTGAAGAAGTTTTTCCTCATTTTGAGATGGAGTTTCCTGTGTTCCAGTTTGTGCCCGTTGCCCCTTGTCCCATCACTGGGCACCAGTGGAAAGAGTCTGACCCCATCCTCTTGCCACCCGCCCTTTAGATATTGATTAAGCACTGAGGAGATGCACTCTCAGCCTTCTCCTCTCCAGGCTGAACAGCCCCAGGGCTCTCAGCCTTTCCTCAGCAGAGAGACGGTCCAGTCCCCTGACCATCCTCGTAGCCTCTGCTGGACTCTCTCCAGCAGTTCCCTGTCCTTCTTGAACTGGGGAGCCCACAATTGGACACAGTGCTCCACAGAACTCCACTGTTCTAATAAGCAGTGTCTTTTCAGTGAAATTTTTTTGCATAGCCTGCAATGTTAAGTTCTAATTTGACTCATGTAACAGTTGTTTCCTGAGAGGAAGCACTAATGCGTTATGGCTAGGTGTGGTTACCACTGCAGCTAGCTGGGAGGTTTCAATGTGACTTTCATTCTGGGTGGCTCATTAGAAAGTGAACATGATGTTTGTGTTCTTTCTAGACCTGGAGCAGTCGGATGATCAGCAGGTGGGCTCTGGGGTGACGGATCCGCCTGGTCTCTTAGCCAGCCAGCAGCCTCCCCTACAAGCAGGGGTGTGTGACAGCCCCATCACAGCCTCTCCCTCTTTGGCACAAGTGTCTGCCACTGCATCTTCCGCCACCTTACCGAGCCAGGCCGAGTTTCCAGCTCCGGTGCTCCCCACATCTGCCCCAAATGTCCTGGAGCCGGTGGCTGCTAACGGGGGTCCGTATTCCCCGCGGAAGGCAGCCATGCCTGCTCCTGCCCCCCGCACCACCTTGCTGGAGGAGCCTTCCGATGCCGCCCCGGCTCCCCCGCACCTCCAGCCGCAGGCCGAGGAGGGCACCTGTGTCCCTGACGTGGAGATAGCCTGTTGCAGTGTGGGGCCGCACAAGTCCGTCCCGGCAGATCTGTGCTCGCTCCCTGTGCTGCCGGAGGCCGTGGTTTTGGAACGGCAGCCTGCGGCGCAGGTCCCCCTCCTGCCGGAGGCCGGCCAGGCTGGCGGGGCACAGCTCTCCTTCGTCAGCCAAGCCTTCCCTGCGGCCGACGCTCTGGGTCTGGCGGGCTCTCAGCTCCAGAGCCCGACGCAGGCGGCCGTGGCCGTGTCCCAGCCGCAGGCCGTGCTGCCCCAGGCACAGCCCGCTGCCTGCGCCGGCGTGGGGATGAGCCTGCTGCAGCAGCAGCAGCCTGGCACCGCCGAGTCCGACGGAGAGGGACCCCCCCGGGTGGACTTCGTTGACAACACGATAAAAAGCCTTGACGAGAAACTGCGCAATTTGCTTTACCAGGAGTACGTTCCTACTTCTTCGGCATCAGCAGGGACGCCGGACACCTCCGGCGGGCCAGGCGACAGTGAATTTAACTTGCCGCCTTTTCCCGAAGATCAAGTTCCCACGCTGGCGTCGGATTTGAGAGAACCTGGCCATAACGCTGCAGATACTGGCCTGGAGGCGAAAGCTGCTGCTGAGGCCCCGTCAGTGCCACCGGTACCATCCGAGATCTGCCCCTACCCAACGCGGGTGAGTCCGGCAACGACTCTGCCCTTTACACCCCCAGACCGGGCTGTTGACGGCAGCACCAGAGCAGAGCTCAGAACCAACGAGCCTGTGGTATAGATTGTAGACGTGTATAGATTTGTTGCTTCTCCAGATATTTTATGTTTCTGCTCCTGGGTATATCACCTTTTGTCTGTTGACTACTTTCCAGTGTGAAGTTGTCTTAAATTTTTTACTTTGTCACATGTGTTCTGACTCATTTTACCTAAACGCTTGTTAGCAAAAGCCAAATTTTTCCTTTGGGTTTCCAAGAGGACTAATATCTTAATTCCTCTTGCGTCCTGTTTCTAAAGCAAGCAGAAATGTGATAATTTTTTTTGTAGTTCAAGAATGTAAAACACGAGTGGTATAGTCATTCCAGTTCTGAGGAAGGTGATCATGCTTCTATAGGAATTTTTTTCTTTTATATATAAATTAATGGCAGTGATTATAATGCCTGCCTTCCAAGTCAGTCTGAATGAAATAAACACTTCAGGAGCCTTTGCTTTGTTCAAGTGCTGCAGCTGAAGGAAGACGCTCCACAGGTAGAAGCTTGCTCTGCTTTCAGTAATGATTTCTTTTGTCTTCCCCTCAACTTGGCAGAGCAAGACTTCGCTGGGAAGCATCTAAGGAAAGCTGGAGGAGGTGGTCTGGGTCATTATTTACTCAGTGGCTCAGTTGTGCACCTGTGCTGCATTCTTTCAGATAAAGTCATGAGTTTACAAAATCCAACAGATTTCAGCACTTTCTGCTAGAAGATCAGTGTATGTCTTGAAAAGTATCATTTCCGAAGGGGATTACATCACCGCTAGCAAGGATGAGGCTGTTCCGTGTAGTGTCAGCTGGGTGAACTGTGTCAACTGCTTGAAAGATGCTGTATGTTACAGGAGAGACAGCTGCACCTGACTAACTCTTTAGAGCATATGTTTAAAATGATAAATGACTTTCTGCAGCAGATGAAATTCTCACTCTATGAAAGGTGTTATGTCTCTCCAGTAATTTGAATTTGTCCTGTTAAAATCTTTGCCAATAAGAAAAGGGAGACATAGAGTTTCTGGAGACAGACATACAGGTGAAGAATGTACAGTCTGGCTGGAAAAGCAAACCAGAAAAAAAAAAACCAAACTGGTATATACGATGCAGTGCCTGCTGTTTAGTAACTTAGGCTGCACAGAGGTACACCCTGTGACACTGCCACTGCTTTTTTAATTCCAAAGGAGGAAAAAAATGCAGGAGTTGAAGGAAAAGCTAGAAGGCCACCTCCACAGACGCTATAAAATAGTTCTAATGTGTGACAATAGTGTGAGGGCACAGACGGAAGGAGAACACATTGCCTTTCTGCTCTGTGCGCGAGACTGAAATTGTTTTTCTTTTTTCTTTTTACTGAAAGCTTGAAAAGTCGGAGATCACCGGCATCGGTGCTCATTCCTCAGAAGCAAGAGGTGGGTCAGCAAGCAGAAAAGGTAATGCTCCTTTCGGTGATGACCAGTATTGATGCAGCCGTCTTAGTGCGTGGTCCTCTGCTCCGGTATCCCCTTGCTGCTCACCCTGCTGGCTAACTGCAGGGCACTGCCCAGCACAGGCCATTTCTGATCCTATTTGTAATATTAATATTAAACATCTCACTTCTGTCAAGCTTCCTAGAAAGAAACCACCTCACGGGCGTGTTTATTTGAAACCCTTAATACGTAATACATGTCTGTGGTGTAGGTGTAGGGTGTTCACATGGAAGACTACGTTCCCAGTAATACGTTTCCAGTGCCCTTTAAAAAGTCCAAACAGAAAGTCCCTCAGATTTCCTGGGTTTCAGAAAACACGTGTTGACAAAAATAACATGGTTGAGGGTAGCTCCTTGGTGAGGGGAACTAGTGTAGAGTACTTCTTTTCTTTTCAGATACATCACCACTTTGTATCATAACACAGTAGGAGCCACAGTAAGAAACTGGGTATTTATCAAGCTCCATTATACCTGTCTTGCCAGTCATGGGCAGTTTTAAGGGCTGAGGAACCCAAAACTGCTCCTGCTGTCCTGGGTGGGGTTGGGGAGGGCTTATATACATTGTTTTTGAGATTGTCGTGGCAAAGCCGGCTACCAGGTTTGTGCGACAGCGTAGAGCGTTCTTGACCTGGTGGATGTAGATTGTCCACTGCTTTTTAGGTCAGTGTGAGAGGGGAAAGGGTTGGGTAGCCCGCATTCATCTGTCTCGCCCAGACAAAGAAGAGGGTATGCAAGTGGAATGTAGCACTGTGTACTGAAATTAATGTCTTAGATGCCATCAAGCAGTGATGGATTTCACCATTTCAGAACTCTGAAGTGACAGATTTTTGCCTTATGTTCGCTCCGTGCAATGTGCCATAAGAAAGCAGCTTTCCGAAAAGCTTGCATTTATTGGTTTAACTTCAAAACCAGCATCCAGGTTGTGAAATAATCACGTCTTGATTACTGCCACTAATATTTTGCTTCTCGCTTGCTTCTGTGGTTGAGCAGCCATCTTTTGAGCTGATAATTCCCAATTTTCAGCAATGTGTGTTTAACTTCATTTCAGGCACTTTTAATTGTTGGTGTCAGTATCTGTCAAATGAAAGATGTGAAATACCAGTCTATCTGTGGTCAACTGCAGCATTTCATATGCACGAGTGGGCGAGACAATTACTTTTTCGAGACATCAAGAACACCCTAGTACTGGAGGCCCAATGCGCTCTTCAGATTTCACTCTTCTGGTTTTCTCCTTAAAAATTTTTCAACTGACTAATGAAATTCCACACTCCTATTATTTGAATTCCCCAAATCACTAGATTAAAGAGAGTGCCTACCTGCAAGATATTTTATATTGTCATTGATATTGCCTCCTGCATTATAGATCCTGTATTAAAGATTGGATACTTAAAATATTCTTCAGTGCTACAGTTTATCAACCTTCATTTTATCGCAGTAAACAGGTTGGCTTTTATTATACTAAAGCATTCCAGAAATGAAGATTTTAATTTTTTTTTTTTCCGACTTGTAAAACAGGTTCGGCTGCAAGCATCACTTCAGCTCCTGCTGCTGCAACAAAAGGCCTCCTTCAGGTAACCAGAAACTAGGAGCAGTTTTATACTTGATCGTTACAGTTACTTTCAAAATTAATCTCCGTTATTTTCTCCAGGCTGCACCTACATCATCAGGCATAGCTAAACAGATGGAAACCTCTAAAAGGAGCGAGAAGGCAAAGCCTATGACTTCGTCTGCACACACAGATAATGTAACGCAGATATCTACAGCAGATGGGGTGATAAATAACCTTCAAAGGGATGACTCTCTAGACTCTGGTTCCTATGGAAAACAGGCTGAAACTCATGATAGCGGTACACCAGCCAAAACTATTGGCAGGTTTTCAGTAATCAGCACGCAGGATGAATTAACTTTAACAGCGCCGCACTGCTTAAGGTTCTCAGCACCCCCAGACGTCTATTTGGATGAGCTACCTTCCAGCCCTGACCTGAAGACAGCTGTCCGACGGGTGCAGACAGCCTCTTCTGTCGATGTCCTCTGCGACCAGGGTTCGAGTGATTCTGCCGACGAGCCTTTCCATCGGCAGCCGGCTGCCGCTGCCCAACTCTCCCCCCCGAGCAGTAGTGCAGCCACTGACTTAATTAAAAAAGCAGCTGCTTTTCTGCAAAGATCTGGCAAAGCTAGCTCGCCAGGCCTCGATTCACCCAACGGGCAAGGAACAAAAATTCCTACCATCAACATAACTTCTTTCCACTCGCAGTCATCGTACATGAGCAGCGACAACGACTCGGAATTTGAAGACGCAGATATGAAGAAGGAATTGCAGAACCTGAGAGAGAAGTATGTCGGGTTTGCAAACAATGCTAGGGAAGCTTGTGTTAAGGCAGTGTCTCTGCATATTGAGGAGCCAATGTGTGGTTTTCGTAGCTGTAATGAGGAAACTGGTTCTGGGCAAATCCCTAGGACCTTCCCCCAAATGTCATACTGCATCCTTTTATGCATCACTCTATTTGTCAATTCCCTTTAGAGGAATAATTCAATAATAACTTTTTTTAAACGCCAAAACACTTCTGCTGCGATGTCCAGTTTCCTTACTGAAAAGCTATGTTGGTATGGTAGCAAACAAGAGCACTCGTGACGTACCTGATAGGAGGTTCCCGTGTGGACCCAACTTAAGGCGGCATAAAAATAATCTGGATGCTTGTGTAGACAGCTGCCGTAGAGTGCTCTTCGTGCCCTTCTCTGCAGGGGTGATTGAGACTGTCGGGTCTACAGACCCATTGCTATTCCCAGACTCGCTTTTACAGTAGATAACCGAGTATCTGTTAGGTACATAAGACCCTCGCTCTGCCGCCCGTCGGATCTCAAGTCGTCGATCCAGTCTCGGTGGGAGGCTGGGTGAGCCTGGCAGGACTCTGTGGTGCTGCCAGTCCTGAGAGCTAGCTTCTTTAAATGTGAACATTTCCTTTCTTTTCTGGCAGGTGACAGGTAAAAACTAGCATTAGATGCCAGTATAACCAAACTGTTCAACTTTACCTTAAGGTATAATGGTTTTACTGGATACAGATGATGCATCTTTTTAAAATGGTAATACAAAACCTTTAAACTGACTTTATGGCATCATGAAATCTGCATTATAAATAAGGTAATGGCTCATGTGCTAATGGCATTTTTATGGGAAGCACTTTTGGCCGCCTTCGTGTTGAAATCCTCCAAACTGATGTACATGCCTTGAGACTTAGCTTTTTTGAAGCCACTGGTTTGAGGAGAGAAATTCTGGAACAGGTTGGAGTTCCTGTCAGATCTCGTGTCAGAATCGGTTGCGTTTACTGAGGATGTTGAATTCTGTCTTACAAATGAATATTTGAGAAGGTAGTCATCACATTTGCCCTGTAAATTGTTATAACTTCACATACTTTTGGATGAACAGTTGATTGTTTTATAACCAAAGACTGTTTTGTTTCTTTTTTTATAACTAATTATGCTGTCAAGATGTGGTGCTTTATCAAATATGTCGCTAGCAGAGTTCTTTATTTACTTTTTTTATGTTTAGGCATATGAAAGAAATTGCTGAACTTCAGACTCAGCAGAAGAATGAGATAGAGGCACTGTATATTCGGTTAGGGAAGCCCCTTCCTCCCAACCTGGGGTTCCTTCACTCCGCCCCACCAAGCGGCCGTCGCCGAAGAACCAGCAAAAATAAATTGAAAGGTGGAAAACTATTAAACCCTCTGGTCCAGCAGCTCAGGAGTGGAACATCAGGCACAAGTAGGTACACTAGGTTGCTTTCCATATGCCTGTTGTTTGTGTCAGTTGTGGTTCTGCTGTGTAATTGCATGGACTGCAGGAGAGGCGCTGAATTTGTATTGTTTTTAATACTGTGACTCAAGTTTGCGTACTGCGGACTGGGTTTGAAGCGGGGCTTCCTTTGGGACAGGCTCATTGCAGCTGCTGAACCATGCACACCTTCTCTGCATCAGTTACACTGCTTGGCAGAGAAACAACATTCCACTTTAATTTGGAATACAGCCTGGCTACATTTTCTCATCCTTTCTCCAAATGCAATTTATTGATGTTTGTATTCACTTCTTAGGTGCTGTTATCCTCTATTGATTATGCGCTGTGTCTTGTTGTTGTTATTTTTTTCCTACAAGATGCCATATAAATAAGATTGGATTGCATTTGCTCCCCCAAAGGATGGGAGGTAAAAATTGTGATGGATACTTTGACCATCTGAAGTAGTTTGAGATTTTTCGAACAGTAGTACAGTCTTGAGTCATTCTCTCTTTGGAAAGTAAAAAGATATAATTCAACTGGGAAATGTTGATATACCCCAGTAACTATTCCTTCGGGAAACATAGTATAGAATATGAATATTTTTTCTTCAGCTTTTAGTTCATGCTGTTGTTTAGAGGAGCAGCAGCACTTCCAGTATTAACCCTGTATTTCAAACCCAGTAGCTCTTGTTTTCAAATTCACGGCACCATAGGTCCACTTTAAATTTTTTACATCAATCTTAATTATAGAGAGAGTGTTTTGGAGGTTTTTGCTTTTAATTAAGGATTTCAAGTGAGATAGGACAAGCAAAGATACTCAGAGGCAGGATGTTCTGTGATCCATCTTGAATCTCAGTGTTCTTGCCTATGGGAACTGGAGCAAAGTTCAGTGCTTTATACCTCTGTAGCTGCTGCTCGGCTGACACATGTAGGTTTTACTCCCTTTCCTTGTGAGAAGATGCTCTGAATGTCCGTTATCCTCGGTCCTTTCATTTTCCACTTTGTTCTTAGGTTCTCTCTTGCCATTTTCCCCTCTGTCTATTCACAAAACTCACATCTGTCTCCACTGGTGGATCTTGGCTCATATCAGTTCCAAGGAATTAAGGCTTATTTCTGCATAAATGCTCCAATTCTCCTTTTTTTTTTTTTTTTTTTTTTTTTTTTTTCCCCCTTCTAAAACTTCTACACTGAAAGGGTTATTGAAGACTGGCACAGGCTGCCCAGGAAAGTGTTTGAATCGCCATCCTTGGATGTATTTAAAAGCCGTCTAGTTATGGTGCTCAGGGACATGGTTTAGAAGTGGGCCTGATAGAGTTAGATAGCAGTTGGACTTGATCTTAAAGGTCTTTTCCAGCCATAATGATTTTATGATTCTATGTTCTACGCAGTCGTTCCGCACGTTCATCCCCCTGCTGAGGCTCTTCCGCATCTCTCGCTTCATTTCAGCAGTGCTCCGTGTGAGCTCCTGGCTCCGGCCTTTCTGGAAAAAGCAGAAAAGAAACTAAAAATCAAACCTACTCCATAAGCTTCATGGAGAACGTGGATTTGCTGTTGCATGTGTTTTGTTTGTTTGCTCTTTCAGGTAATCTTTCAGACTCTAAAGACTCACCCCACAAAGAAGCAACTAAACCTCAGCCTGGATCTCCTGAAGCAGCAGCAGCAGCCACCTCCCCTGCCTCGGCCACCTTCGGGAAGGCTGTTCAGACGCAGCAGCCGTGCTCTGTCAAAGCCTCTTTGTCTTCTGACATCTGCTCCGGCTTAGGCCCCGAAGGAGGAGACGCGAACGCAAGCTCTGGCCAAGGTGATTTTTTTCCTCCTGGCTGTTGGGCATGTCTTCCAGCACATGCTAAAATTAGTTCCCTTCCCTTATGCTTGAACTTTTTAGGAGTGGATTTCCCTTCTAGTCATATAGGAACAGGAACCTTTGGCAATCCAAATTACTGGCTTACCTTTAAAAAGATTGTTGCAGTATTGTCAGAAGAGCAAAAGTAAAGTATCTTACCAAGCATTGAGAGTAAACACTCGAGAAGGCGTGCTAATTTTTAGGAAGGAAATACCTTTTCTTTCTGCCAGCGGTGGCTTTATACTGACACCTTTTCTGGAGTCTGCCTTACAGATTTCTGAGTAAAAAGAAAGGCAAACAAAAAAGATACAGAAGGATAGGAGATTGTTTCCTTTGGTTCATTTGGGGCTTTTTTTTTTTTTTTTTAGCCCCTTGATACTGGTAGACCCAGAGTTCCTCATTTTAAATTACTTAACCGTCTTGAGTGTGAGGGCGGCGGGGGTGGGGGAAGAAAAGGGGGGGGGAAAAAAAAGAAAAACCAAACCCAGAGAACCAAGTTACGTTTCCTTTACCTAAGGGGTTAACTTTGTGCATGATTTTGGAGTCCCAGCTAAATGACTGTCGATTGGCTGTGTTCCCCCGTCCCGACCTCTGATACTTCTGTGTATTGCACACCTCCGTAGGCTTTGACTGATCTTGTTGCCATGCATATTGGAAGTTATAATGATGATTAAAATACCTTCCTCTCATTGCACATCCTGCCAAACTAATCTACAAAATATCTATCTGTTCTCTTCTGCTGTTATTGCATCCCTTGTGTATGGTCAATTAACTTACTCCTCTTTGGCAAAGTTAAAATGGAGATGTGGATGTTTAACTAACAAAGCTGATTTGACTGATGGTATAGGACATCTGATCACAGCTACTTGTACTTTATAAGTGTCTTTGTTTTCTTCCCTTTATATTCATTTGCAGGCTGGACGGTTTTCCACCAAACGTCTGAGAGAGTGACCTATAAATCTAGTAGCAAACCTCGTACCAGATTCCTCAGTGGACCTGTGTCTTTGTCCATCTGTTTGTATTTGTTCTTTTGTATTTTATCACAGTCCATCTTTCTTTTACCCCCTTTTTCCAATTCCATATTTGATATCTCTAATATGTTTGGCAGGATGCCCCTTTTTCTGAACCATCTTTTCTTTCTTTTAATCTTTCTTTTAAGTAATCATCATGAACACGCCTTATTTATATTAATTTTTCATATGAAAGCTTTTTTTGCACTGCTTTTGGCTCGTGCCTGGGCACCAAAAGCATGTGTGGAAGATCTCATCATTTATTATAGAGCCTTATGGTAAATTTTATCCTGGACTTATCAAAGCTTTTGTACTTTATGTGATTTATGTTGAAGTAATTTTATTTGCAATGTGGCAAATATACATGTCTGCTGTCCCGGTTCCAGCGACAACAAAAAGAAATCCATCCTTCTGTAGACGAATGGTCTCTTTCACACATGTTTGGACTATGAAGACATGCATGTAGCAAGCTGATACAATACTAGAAGGTCACTGAAGGGTATAACTTCCATACAAGGGCTGTATTAACACGATATACAGTACTGTTTATATCCACTCTGTTTTCTTTAATTTTTTTTCCCCGCTCTTTGCATGTGGAAATGCTGAGACAATAGTGCTCCAGCTAGTTCTTTCAAAATCTGTTTTCGCGGTGGGCTCTTCCCCATGCGTTCCCTTTAATTACTTTAAGCGAGCGATTTTTGATGTACTCCTAAGCAGCAGGAAGATCTGGTTACTCCAAGGGGGAGTACTGTCAACTTTTTTTGTGTAAGCTGATCTGGCTGAAGCACTTTACTCAGTTTATTTTCTTATGACCTTATGTGACCTCAGAGATGAAGTCAATTAGCAGTTCATCAAAGCATAAATAAGTAAAAAGCGATATCAGATTTTCAGATGATACTATGAAATGGATTGGTAGGATCCAGTATTTTTTGCTTCGAATAATTGTGCACCTGCTATTTGTACCCCATTTGTATGACTTCTAAAGTAATTGGCAATTCAACCAAATGATATCAAGCTACTTAATTAAAAAATTAAGACCTTTTTCCCAATCATACATGCTGCTTTTTAGGCAAACAGATTTTGCTTGTGCAATAAAGATATGTTGTGCTGAACAGGTACTATAGGCCACTTACATATAACGTTAGAAAGGCTAATGATGTTCTTGAGAAAATGTTTGGTTAACGAACTGTTCATTTGCATCAATATCAGATCTCCCATTGGAGTTCTACATTGCTGATCGTTATCCAAGTGGTACAGATCAAAGGCACGAGACCACTCAAACACACTCCTCCCGATTTTATGAATAAACTATTTTTTTAAATAATCTTGATTTCTTTAAAATTTTTTTTTGTTTGAGCTCCCTAAAAGTCCAAGCAGTCAGGTTCTTGAAAAACTGGTGTGTACTGCTCGGCATACTGGATTTATTATCATGCAAGTTTTTAACAACTATTGAAGTCACAAGACAGTTTTGCATTCGGAGATATTTTTTTCTGAGAACCTGAGGGGAATTCTCAGTTCACAAATTTTCCCATTCGGTGTTGTAACAGACATAGTAGTTTCTTCCTCTGCACGTGTAATTCCCAGAAGTCGTTTCATTAATCTTTCACGGAATTACTATTCAGTAGGATGCAAAAAAGACTGGGAGATGGCAATTAAAAACCAGCATATTAAAAACATTTGGGTGCATGGATATTGTGAATGAAACCAAGGGAAATACGTAAATCCTTCAAATCGTGAAGTTTCCCGATGCTTAAATAACTCAGCACGACTAATTGCTTTCTGTTCTCAGCCCATATGCTCTCTTCTCGGGTTCTTCTGGGCGCAGCATTCGGGGAGGAGGTTTGCACTCCCCCGTTTCTGAGTCATACGAGGAGATGGACTGCGTTTTGGGCACTTAACCCTGACACATCCATCCAAAAACACCGCTGCTCAGAGGGTACAGCTTAGTTTCGAATACTCTGTCGCTTGTGTTACTGGGCAGTTTTCCACAGCTGAATTACCGGTAGGTTTTGCTGGGATTGGAGCTTGTTTTAGCTTATTTCTCCAGTGAGTCCAACAGGTTGGTAGTGTGTATGTGAAGGGGTGAAGATGGGGCTGCATGCGGCCCCATCGCATTGTTCCCCAGATGCCGCTGGGGCTGGGACTGCTGCTGGAAGGACGTACGGCCGGTGGCTCCATCAAGCCTTGAGCAGCCGTGACCACGCGCCTTGGGAAAAATAGCACTAGATGGTGATGGGAATGCCAGCTAGCTCATGCTCCTTCCCCTCTGGAAGGGATGTAGGTTGACCCAGCATGGAGGCGAGTGCCGGGGCTGGGATGGGGGTGTCCGGCGCAGGCAGCTCGGCGGTGTGGCCGGCAGGTCGGGGTCCCGGGGATGTTCCCCAAGATGAGGTGTCCCAGGGATTTTTTGTTTGTTTCAGAGCTGTTGGGAAAAGTTGTGCTGGATTTGCAGGGATTTGCCTTCAGAGGGCTGAGAGCCCCTCTCCTATGAGGACAGGCTGGGAGAGTTGGGGGGGGTTCAGCATGGGGGTGTTCAGCCTGGAGAAGAGAAGGCTCCGGGGAGACCTTAGAGCCCCTTCCAGTCCTGAAAGGGGGCTCCAGGAAAGCTGAGGAGGGACTCTTGATCAGGGACAGGAGACATAGGATGAGGGGGAACGCTTTCGAACTGGAAGAGGGGAGATTTAGATTAGTTATCAGGAAGAAATTTTTCCCTCTGAGGGTGGTGAGCCCCTGGCGCAGGTTGCCCAGAGGAGCTGTGGCTGCCCCATCCCTGGAGGTGTTCAAGGCCAGGTTGGACGGGGCTTGGAGCAACCTGGGCTGGTGGGAGGTGTCCCTGCCCCTGGCAGGGGGGTTGGAACTGGGTGATCTTCAGGGTCCCTTCCAACCTAAACCATTCTGTGATTCTATGATTTTCAGAAATGCCCTGAATCTATACATTTGATTAAGGAAAAACAGCCCTTTGGGGAGGTCGGATACTCCAGTGTGAGGCCCGGGCTGTAGTAGCAGAAAAATTAGCAGCACGCTTTTAAGAAGAAATGTTCAGATAACATTAAAGATAGTTTTACCAAATATCTTGCCCGGTTACAAGATCCACCAAACTTGAACACTTTCACAGTGTTCTGCCAGAACAGCTTTTTGATCTGTTCCCTGTGTCCAATGGGGACTTTTCCTTTGCCCTTTTCATGGAATAAAATATTTTTGATGGGCTTCAGCATAATTTTAGCCTGAGCTCCTTCCCTGGGTTAAATTACCAGGGCGTCTTAGGGAAGAGTTTGTGCTGATTGCGAGTGGAGTTTTCAAAAGCTCCATTTGGTTTAGACTTGTAATCTTGTGTAAAGCAATTTCTGTCAGGTCTCCAGTAATTAATATATTGTATGTGCATATGTGATTATGGAAATGGTCTAAAAATTTATTGCCATTTCAATTTTATTTTAGCTCTCAAGCTTTTTGGCAGCTGTTAGAGTGCAAATATGGGACAGTGGATTTTTTCTGTCTTGTATGATAAAATAGCTACTTAATTTCTCAGATAAGAAATCTCGAATCGGGGGTAAAACACTCTGCTGAACTTTTGCAGGCTTAGATTAAATCTTAATTATGATTCATCTCCTTAACTTTACAGCTATTAAACACCTTGATTTTAGAAGTAATACAATTAATCCAGTGAATTAGGTTTAGCAAGTACATTTTTTTTTTAATTGAATTTGAATTTAAAACCAATTGTAGCTGACAATTGTCAGTCCCTGCTTCAGGCAATATCACCGCTAACATTATCTAAATGTTTCTCATCTCCCAAGCAACACGCTGGAGCCATAGAGCTTGGAAGAAATACCTCTCTTTTTGGTGACCGACTCTCCTGTAGTATTTTCCTTAACGTTGGCTCCGCTCACACGGGTGTGTTGTGAATCTGTCGAGCATCGCTGGTCTCTGGCGCTTCCCCCTACGTGTGGGGGGCCCCGGGTTTGATTTGGCACCCGAGGTGCCTAGAAACTTGTGGCTTTTCAGGAAGCGGAGGGGTTGGTGATTAAACTTTTTTAACACGCGTTTGAGCACGTACTGTAGTCAGCTGCCTGCTTTTATTTTTCGCAGGCAGTTGCTTTCCATTTGCATACATATTGTGCCAAATATTACCTATTGCTACATGCAGGGTAGTGAAGAAAACGGCATTCTAGTATCACTGCCACTGATGTTTCTGTGATGGGAGTTGCTAGCGAACTTTAAGAAATAGGCAAGGTAAGGCGTATCAGAGGGAAAAGAGAGGGGAAAAAAAATTTAAAACTACAACGCAGATTGTTGAGTTGTGAATGTGACCTGTATTTCGTTATCTAGGCTTTGAGATGAGAAACTACACTCGGTCATGCTTGCGTAAGGCATTGCTGTAGTCGTGTCCTTCTGAGTTTCCTGGAATAGAAACCTCGTTAAACTATATGAAATAAGAAAATTTTTCAAAGCGATCCTTCTGTTCCTCCTCATGCCACCCACATCAAAACACAAACATTTCTTCTCCCTCTTTTTCCTCCTTTTCTTTACTTTCTCTTCCTCAGTCTCTGACTGACGTCACTCCTTTCTCCTTTGAAGACTCATTCAGAGCCTGTGTCAGCCCGGACCGGCAATCTCTGAGTTTAAAGCTGTATTTCCAGCACAGTAACATAAAAACTCAACACCAGTTTGCTGTAGAGAAAAAGTCCATCCATCCTGTATCTTGCTTTTTGCCCCACTCTCTGATTTTGCTCATGTTTTCAAGTGCTTCTTCACAATAAACTTGCCATGCCCCATGTCAGATGCTCATCTCCTCCCATACCATGACGATATTCTTCTTACCAAAGTCCAAAATACCTTTCAGGAAATTCGGCACTCAAATAGAAACGGTGCTTATGTCTGGCAAGATCTGACAGTCAAGTTCCCGGTACGCTTCTGGCACTCTGACTAGCCAACAGAATATGTAAAATCACGATGAAGGATGTAACAAGATGATAAAGAAAAAAAACCACGCAGTTTGGTTAAATGAAAACTCAGCTACTCTGCTGGATTACTTTTCTGCACTTGGACAAGGCATAAGGGAAACTCATTCACGATTACTTTCAATTGAAGTTCAGAATCTCACGTTTAGACACAAATCCTACTAATAAAGTATTTGGAAACAATTGGCCTCAGACCTGCAGAACAATGTATCTTTTTGGACTTGTAAAACAGGACTTTTGGGGTTGTTTTACAGTTTGTCTTTGCAGCCAGACTAGCTTGACTTGTTCCTGAAAGCATTTTTGGCCTCCTATCACAAACTGAATTGACATCATTTCCTGCATAAATAGAGTAGGAATCAAAACGTCCTACTAGGAAGCCAAGGCAATTTGGAGGGGGAAAAAAAAAAAAACCACAAAAAAAAAAAACCCACAAAAAAAAACAAACCCAAACCAAAAAACCCAAACAAATGCACCTTTAAGTCATGAAACCTTGCTTTTGGCATGCTATTGTACTTTCCAAAGCTTCTGAATGGCTGCACATTAAGAAAGGTTTGAGCTGTCCAGTTATTTAGACTTCCTTTACTCACCTGAACTGCTGACTTTGTCTGTCCTTTCTTGCATAATAACTACTTTCTGATTGCTTAAAAGTACAGAAGCTTGTCCGTCAGATTTGTTGTGTTTAGTCTTACCTAATTCTGTATGTCTTGTATTGTTTTACCTTGTAGGGTCCACCTTGAAACGACTATGTCTAGGCAAAGATCACAGTAGTAGTAACTATCCCATTTTTGTTTCTCAGTATTTCCTTCATGGCATGGGATGTTTTTTGCTTTTTTGTTTTTTTTTAATTATTGATTTTTACTAAAAGCTAGTTGTTTAATAAATAGAGCTGATGCACTGATATGAAATTAGACTGTATAAATTGTGGTACTTTCATAATAATGCATGTGCTGTGATGTCTTGGGAACCACGCATGCTGCAAGACAGTTGTGGTATTCTTTGTGTGTGAGACTGTGCACGCATGCGGCGAGAAAACTGGATTCAGTGTTTGTCTTTCTGAAATACACACCTTTATATGACTGCAGTTCTCTGCTGGAGGAATTTATAGCTTAAAACGATCTCGCTCCTGTTGGGCTGCATGAAATATTAAACACTAATTGAAGAGCTTTCCTGTCAAAATACTTATTTTTCTCACTGGTCCCTTTCCCCCAAGCAAAGGAAAAGGAAATGAGCAGTATTCACTTAGGAGTTATGTTGCAGGTTGAATGCATGATCATTTAAAGGTTATTAACGTATTTTATATAACCGTAGGACTAATTAGTTTACTCGGTTTCATTGGCTGGTAACTGATTAACAGAAAAAAGAAGACTGAATGTTCATGTTTGCTTATATCATAATTTTACTACAGTTCTATGAACTTTTTGCTTGGAGAGATGGTCTTTATTTCAAATCTTGAGCTATATCAAATGTGTTAGCTGAAAAGTCACTTTCTATTTTCTGCTTAGGTCAAATTCAGGCGCCTTCAGTTGCTGTTCCTGCTGATCTTGCTGTGTCAGACTTGTAGTTACCAACACATAAAAAGGACAGATCATGCTTTTTTTTTTTTTCCCTAGCTCTTCTAGAAAAAAGTGAACGTATAAAATTAAATCTCTGTCAATATCCTTCCTGTCTGCTTTTATCTATACTAAAAGTTCTGCATCTTTATCTTTGTCTCAAAAACTCACACCGCCCCTATGTCCTCCTCTCTCCTCTTTCTTCTGTACATTCATGGTCCTGATGGGCTTTTTTTCCCCCAGAAAATACTCAGATGGCAGAGTAAATGGTCCTAACATCACTGAGAGAGATTGTGGGTTCCTGGAGCCTTTAAGGCATAGTAGCCACAACCCTACTTGTAACCTAATGACAATTATGTTTTTCCAGGAGGACTGTAAACTTATACCGGTAAAATAAATGGTAAATTCGTTTTTTAAATGCACGCAGTTTTAGCAAGTAATACATCCTGCCTCCCACTCTCTCGTAGAAGAGGCTTTGTCAGCCTTAGGACATCAGTGTTACTGGGGCTGCGTTCATTTCTTCTCTCCGAGTCATTAATTTTCCCTAGAGAGAAGTTGTGGGTGCAGCAGCTAGTGGCTGAGGTAACATAATGTGATAGAAAATATGAACGCTCTTGGACCATTTCTTTAAGCAAAGGTGTTCTGTAGAAAGGAGGGGGAGGGTTAGAAGTGCAAAAAGCCACCGTTTGAATTGCAGTAGATGAGGAACTGTTTGAGTGGCGAAGTGGTGAAGCAGAGATGCCATCGTCAACTTTCTTTGTGTGTGATTTTCCAGGATCCTCGACAAACAGTCTCGTAACGTGTCCTGAGCCCCTCCCGCAATCAACCCTGCAGGTTCAGGCCAACAACAGTAACAACAAGAAAGGGACGTTCACAGACGATCTTCACAAGCTGGTTGACCAGTGGACAAGCAAAACTGTTGGAGCTGCACAGACAAAACCTTCTTTAAACCAACTGAAGCAGAACCAAAAAAGGCAAGACATGGAGCCAAAGGCTAATCCCATGCAAACGCAGAATGAGACATGTGGAGTAAGTGGCACTCCTTGAAGAAAGTACCTTTTGCTATGTGTCTGAAAGCCTTTGCAGAACTCAGATTTGGAGGAGGACATAGACTAAAATTACTTCAGATAGATGCTTCCTATAAATGTCCATTCTTTTCATTAAGTACTAAACCAGTTTGTTTGTTTTTTTTTTTTAAATTGCCTTTTGGAAT
Source organism: Vanellus vanellus (assembly GCF_965231255.1). Lineage (NCBI taxonomy): Eukaryota > Metazoa > Chordata > Aves > Charadriiformes > Charadriidae > Vanellus > Vanellus vanellus. The sequence goes on along the minus strand of NC_138914.1, from coordinate 25,162,786 downwards.
AATCTTGAGGGGTATATGGGCTGCAATAGATCTATAAAAAAATATATTTTTAAATTGCAAACTGCTTATTAACAGCAATATACAGCAATACTCATACCGCTAACCATAGGTTATGCTCAAATTAAGTTTTAACTATTCCTAAAGTTTTCTTCTTTTTGATGCTTAATATTAATCTTCCTTAGGCAGAACAGAGGCTGGGCTGGTGGCTTGGTGGTAGCGAGCCATTGTTTTAGTGGAACCGGAGCGAGTACTGCGCTGAGATAGGGGACAGTTGGATGTGTTTCTGCCCCTTGTTCTTGTACTGGGCGTCCTTGAGGCTCTCTGCCTCATGAAAATACCACCTTCAGAAAGGCTGTGAGAGTAAACTACAACAAAGTGGAAATTAGAAGCGTCCCCATTCATCCCCTCTTATTTTCAGTAGCAGGGGAAAAAAAAAAAACCAACATTGTGATGTGCTTTTGTGTCTGTGTTCAGTGCTCGTTTTCATGGCTGAGTGACGATGTGGAGGGAGGCACAAAAATGAATGAAGATGTATCCACGATCCCAGTTCACCATTCTGTCCCACCCTGGTCTGGGTTTCCAGACCTCTTCCTACTTCTCATGATTTGAGGGTTCTTTGACTAATAATTTTTGCTGGATTCATTTTTTGGGGGGAGGACTGGAAATTGAGCAGAAGTAGAGGAAAACAAATTAATTTTAAAAGCAAAGAATTAGTGAAAACAAAACCAGTGAGAGACTGCTTTGTAATCTCTTAACAAGATAACTGGATCTGGGTAGTAAACCATTGTCTTTTTGGCACATTGAAGGAGAAAAGAAATTTGTATGCAGCAGTGGTAGCTCTGTAGTTGTTCATGAGGTGAGACGTGCCAAAGCAGGAACGGTGCTAACACGTCTGCTTTGGTACCTGCTGGTTTTGGAGTTAGTAGGGTCACTGACTTCACAGGGAAAAGCAGTTGTGCAAATTTCTTAAACAATTTTACGTCAATTCTTGGTTGCAGTAAATGATCAAAAACCAGAGAGTAAATAATCCTTCTGCGTTGGTGATGGCTTAACCAGTATAAACCTGTTGTGGAGTAACAGCGACATCTACTTAAGACCCTATTAGTTCTCCCAAAATAAGTCAAAGGAGGTACTAGTAATCACAAATGGAAGACTTCGAGAAAGCTGATGGTGAGGACACAGATTTTGTTCTGTTAAGTCATTTCTTACTCTTTTGATGTGCTTTTTGCAGCTTGATGTCTTTTCCCTGAGACTCCTGCAGCAGATTGAAATACTCAATGGGGGTGTTATGCCCACTTCTAACTCTAGAAAAGAGAGGGTTAATTTGCTTATTTAAATCACTCATTAGCATCAATTTAGGGTTAATTTTACTTTCTGCGTTCTTGGTGTCTCTGTTTCAAAGCCTGCGGAGACTACAGAATATCCCTGTGAGAGGAACAGGAATGTCCCTGTCTTAATACACTGATTTTTAGAGCGTTAATATCTTTCTAGAACATGGCAGTTGTTCCAGGGAATTAACAAGGCTGTTTGAAGTATTTTAAAGAAAATTTACCAGAGAAGTTGGGATTCATTGCTCTTCACATCATTCCTTGTTGCTTGGAAGAGCGGCAGTCAGTTGGAGACCTTGCGAGCCCCGTGACAGCTCGCCCTGGGTGGTTTTGTCCATAAAGTCACAGAGTCACAGACTGGTAGGGGTTAGAAGAGACCTCTGGAGATCATCTAGTTCAATCCGCCTGCCAGAGCAGGGTCACCCAGAGCAGGTTGGACAGGACGGTGTCCAGGTGGATTTTGAAGATCTCCAGAGAAGGAGACTCCACAGCCTCTCTGGGCAGCCTGTGCCAGTGTTCTGCCACCCTCACAGGAAAGAAGATTTCCCTTATGTTGAGGCAGAGTTTCCTGTGTTCCAGTTTGTGCCCATTGCCCCTTATCCCATCACTGGGCACCAGTGGAAAGAGTCTGACCCCATCCTCTTGCCATCCACCCTTTAGATATTGATTAAGCACTGAGGAGATGCCCTCTCAGCCTTCTCTTCTCCAGCCTGCACAGCCCCAGGGCTCTCAGCCTTTCCTCAGCAGAGAGATGCTCCAGTCCCCTGACCATCCTCGTAGCCTCTGCTGGACTCTCTCCAGCAGTTCCCTGTCCTTCTTGAACTGGGGAGCCCACAGCTGGACGCAGTGCTCCAGATGTGGCCTCACCAGGGCGGAGCAGAGGGGGAGGGTGACCTCCCACGACCCGCTGGCCACACTCTTTTTAATGCACCCCAGGAGGCCATTGGCCCTCTTGGCCACAAGGGCACATTGCTTGTCAAGTCCTTGTAGTGTGGGCTGCAGAAGAGATGCAAAGGTAGATGGTAAATCTTCCTAGCATGGTGGTTGTTGGGGTATTTTTGCCACAAAGATGGCACTGCGTGCCAGAGGTGACAGAAAACAGGGCAGTGGATATGACTTAAGACTCTTACAACAGCACAAGGGCTGTTTTGGGAGTTGAGCATCGTTCTGCTGATCGTACCTTTTTGAAATTCACCCTAAAGGGGAAATTGAAGTTAAGGGAGGAGAGGGCTTCGTGATGTTGGGAGGAAAATAGCCAAAGGAGGAGGAAGGAAATTGTGTGAAAGGACCCATAACATCAGTTCTTGGAGCCATGAGTTACGTGGGGAGATGCTGTACCTGCACCGAATCACCATTGAGCCCACCTTTTAAAATGGTATTGAAAAGGCAAAAAGAACTCGGGAAATCACATAAAGAATGGAAAAAATAGCATAATAACAGGGAGCATATAAAGCTCAGGCTGTACTTCAGTCCATCTGTTAACACCATCTTTTCATCATATCTTTGATCAAATACAAAAATGCCTTTGCAAAAAATGAGTAAGGAGCGCTCAACAGATTTCCAGCCCATCAGAGAAAGTTATAATAAGGTTTTATGTTGGAAATAAAGGCTAGATAAATTGGAAATGTGGTGATTCTTATCCCTTTTTTTTTTTTTTTTTTTTCCTGGAACAAACTAGCAGGAAACTGTTAGGGCAGGTTGTCTCATGTTTTCATACTGGGTGTTTTGTTCTAGGAGCAGCTAGTGCTGGTCCTGTGCAATGGTCGGAAAGGAGCGAGGCAGTTTTGGTACCTTCACTTCTAAATTTTCTCTGGAGATTACTGGGCAGAAAGATGTCTCCTTGAAGAGTTTTTAAACGGGAGTGGGAGTGATACGAGTTGTCCCATGATGCTCTGCTGGTTATAGGTCCCCTGGAATTGGCACCACACAGAGCTCTTGTAGGTGACACAGAGGGCCAGGTAGGCGATGAGCATCCTCCTGGGGTGAAACTCTGGGGCTTCTGCTCTACCAGGTGTGACAAAGAAGGCGTCAAACCAAATGGACCCACTCTACTCTGTATTCATTGTTTTTCAGTATTTTAGACCAAAGGAAAATTGCAACAAATCCTTATTGGTTAGGGGCAGAGTTATTTTATTTATTTAATGTATTATTTTCTCTTACTGTCCACCCACTGTTATTAATACGCAGGGTAGTTGTAGGGCCGAAAGTCTTCTCTTTCACCCTGGAAACAGAGGACTAGCTTTCTGAGTCACCTTTTTTTCTTGATGTGTTTCTACCACTGTCAGCAAACTGTTTGCTGTGTGAATACAATATATTATTGGTACCCTTTTTTTTTTTTTTTTTTTTTTTTTAAACTAAGTGAAGGCTACTCTTTAAGGTTGGAAATCAACCCAGAAGAGAAACTGGTGGTGTGTTTAATAAGAGTTAGTCATTTTATTTTCTTCCTCTTCATCATCAGACGTGTAGAAAGCAGTAAAATAATTGGGACGCAAAGGAAGACTAAATTCTGCTTTGTTTCTGTGGAAGTTACCTGGTGGTTTGGCTGCAGCTCCTGGTTGGTGCATATCAGAAGTTTGGGGAGGAACCTTCAGGCATCCAGTTGTGTCACAAGAGCACTGAAATGTTCCTTTTCAAATGTTTTATTTAAACGTGGAAATACAGGTGTAATAGGATATGCTAGGAAGAACTGAAGTCAAACTGCCTGATAATCGTTATTTGTCTCGTGCTCATCCGTGTTGAAGGTGTGATGAAATAATCCTTTTTCACAGGTGATTGTGGTTACCACCAGTCAAGGAATAAGCCTAGGAACACGAGCTGACTTGTGTGTAAAGAGTACTGACTATTGTGTAGTTAAAGGTATTATTTGAAGATGCCTGGGAATAAAAGGGCTTGCCAAAAATATGTTTTCTGTTATTCGTACTCTTACCTAGCTCTGTGGGTTTTAAAGAAAAAAAACCAAACTGTTGCCCCCAAAAAGCTGTAAACAAGTTCCAAGTCCACGGACATGTTCCAAGTCCATAATACGGTTGTTTCTGTGAAGCGTGCAGGTCTGTGTCAGTCGGTGATGTGTGCTGGGGCTTGGACGCCGTCAGTAATAGCCGCACATCTGTTTGCATTTGGTACATCTTGATTTTAATGAGCTGGCTGCCTGGGAAGCGGGCTTTCTGGAGATAGCCACAGACGCGAAAATGGAGCGGAAGGACTATTGACACCTTTTACTGTCTTCCGTCTCCGTTGGATTGGAAGAATAATAAAAACTAGGATGGATCTGTGCTCGAAGCTATTCAAAACCACCTTCTCGGTCTGAACAGCTTTCCAGGAACCTGGAGGAGCCCAAGCACAAATCTTCAGTAGTACCTAATCACTTTGGGTTTTCAGCAAACTGGAAAAGGGTGATAAAAAAAGATGTATTACCATCTTTGACCTGCTTGTGTTGGCAGCCAGCTCTAACCCTGTCTTGTGATTTAGATGGTTTTGTTTCAGTGGTGGTTGGACCGTACAGGAAGTAAAATAGGAATGCTGATAATGCAGCCTTCAAAACGTAGCTGGGAGAGAAATAATCTAAATCCTGAATTTTTAGAACGGGTTGTGATAGTTACAGTCAGCCTTCACAGCAGAATTACCCCGTTTCATCTGTTCTAATGTAAAAACAGAAGTGTTTATAATGTCTATAAGAAGTCAAACACAACTATTAGCTATATACTTTCACGGTACTGTAGCTATGAATATTGCTAATGTGGCACTTTAGAGCTTGCTTGGTAAAGCATGATGGCAAGGCAGAGAATTAAAAACAGAAGTCCAAAGAACAGATTTATTTTCTTCTGAACTGTCATAGCCTTGGTCCAGTGGGGTTTGTTTCATTTTTACGTATGTTTTTGTGTACGTTCTTCATTGTGTATCTCTTATTCTTGTTTTCTAAACGAGTGTGTGTGATTATTTGGGGGAACGGGAAAGACTGGCAGCAAAAGGCAGGCATTTGGGGAAGCAAGAGCGAGAGGTGGCTCTTACCCCACAGGGACTTGTACAAGCCCTCGGGGCAGAGGTTTATGAGGGCAGGGAGAGTTTGGCGAGCGGAGGTACGAAGGCAGCATGCTAAGATGCGGCCATAGGTGTTTGTTCAGTAAGTACACTGCTTCTATAGAGGAGGCCAATTGAGATGCAGGGGGAATGAGAAAGGGGGAATTTTACTTCCTTCCCATATAATATAGGATACATTTTCAGATGTCAACCCAGTCTTGCTTCCAAAAAAAAATAATAATAAAACCCTACTAAATATCTTAGCAGACAGACATGGTGATGACAGACGTAAATTTTGCAGTCCATTTGTTAAATTCATTAAGTTTGAGATGATGTCTACCTTATCACCCAGCTTAAGGCCAGGGCAGCTGACTTTACTAGGCTCTAGACAGGCAGCAGAACAAAGAGAAGTAAATTAATGTTGTAATATTAAAATGAAGTCATGCCATCTGTGGTTGGCTAGGTCATCTACTCGATCTCATTCCTCGTTGCTAGTGTTACATCGTCTAAAGTTGGATTAGGAAGGGAAAAGACCACTTCTGCTTTACGCTCCTGCAGCAGGATTAGAGTATTTTAAGTAAGCCCCAAACACTTCTCCTACATGGCTGCAGACTATGGTTATAAAGATCTTTTGGTTTTTTTCCGTGATCTCTAAACGTTGGTTGCTTCAGCTGGATACAGGAGTCTGACGTTGTACCACTAGTTTTCAATTCCTAAGACAACATCAGTATAAAAGAAACTATTTGTGCCCATATCATCAAGCTGTGGGTAGAATACCAAAGCCCAGAAGATGGCCTGGAAGCTGAAGCCTTGTCACCGCTAGGGTCTGATGGACTGTAGTTGATCCACGTTTTGGAATCGAGGGCTTGTGCCAGAACTGCCACCTTTCAAACAAACTGGCAAAAATGACAAGGTTATAGCTAAGAGGAGAGGTCACCTGGGCAATCAGGGACCTGCAGATAATAAATGTGTCCTTTCAGCACCGAATTGGCCAGCTCGTGAGTGATGGGAGAGCTTACCGGCTCACAGATTTGCTTGGGAGCTTCAGCACTCCCCCAACACCCCCAAGTGTAGGGCTTGGGCTCAGGGCTGAAATACCCTTACCGTTGACAAGGCTCCTGGCCATGCCGTGCATCTCAGGGGCTTCCTTGGGTGGACCTCCCTTAAAATACCAGCCTGATTGATTGAAATGCCGAGCTAGTTCTGTTTACAGCTGTGACTTTGACCCTAGTGTAGGTGTACACCTTGTCCATCGCTGCCTGAGTGTCCTTTGAATTTTATGAACAAAGTGACTTGTAGTCTCATGGCTTTCCTAGAGCTGGGAAACCCATAGCTCCTTGTGCTGTTTTGAGGACCGTTCTGGTTGGTTTTGATGTTTCAGCTGGCACAAAATGGGTTGTTTCAGCCTCCATTGGTGCTGGGTTGTTACAGCTCGTTAAAAGATGATGGTTAAAAAATGGCTTTGACTGAGACACTTCCATCCAGGAGAAGGCGCAAGAGCCTAGATGTCTTGTTGTCCCTTCAAGTCTGTGTTTTGCTCCCTTGAAGCGTGCGGCGGAGGTAGAGGAAGCAACCTTAAATCACAAACGGGCTTTTGTCATGGCATTAACAGGTTTTAATAAGTAGGTGTAACGTTTGGGTTTGGAGCATGATGTATCATTATTCCCAGTTGCACATACATAGCCCTGAATACAGCTGCTGCTTTACTGCGTAATTTAGCTGGGAACAAAAAAGTCAAGAAGCACGAATAACGTAGAGGTAGGTTTCTTGGCATTTTAAAAGAACTAAAAATAACCTTTCTCAAGTTGGAATTTTTAAATCGGACCACTTGCTAAAATACGTCACCTCACGTTTTCAATGCTACTGTATAATCTACTGCTTGTAGAAGAAATTACGGATCTTGGTTAGCTCATCCACTCACAGTTGTCGAGTTTGGTGGAAACCATCGTTTTAAGGATATTAAAACATGGGTCTAATAATGGGTTAAAGAAGCCTTCAGGTCTTAAAAATACGTCCTTAGTTCCTCTCGTTGTTCTTTGGTTTCTGCTGTTAATTTGGCGGATTTTTATACATTAATGTTGTTCAATTCATTATACCAAAGCAGCTATTTCTTAGTTTGGTGTTCACCATCAGATTCAGGTTTCAGATTAGAACTGGAGACAGTGAAGTGAAGAAGGATATCAGATATTTCTGTATTTTTGTAAAATTGGCTTTGGAGCACAGGTTAATGTCCCAAAGCAGTCAATCCCAGAGAGACATTGCCATTTTTATTTTGAATAGAGAAGAGAGAGTAAAATCAGAAACACAGAGTAAGCATTCTACACGCTCTTATATTCATTTTTTTTCCACTGAAATTTCACCTTCATACCAGTTTTATCAATTTAATGTGAAATATCAAATTAACGGGAGATTCCCAGATTTAAATAATATGCCGTGAATAGGTGCTGGCTTGGTGGGAATCACAGCAGGGAGTTGTAAATTCTGTGAAATGAAAAAATGTAAGGAGAGGCTGCAGACCCCATCCGCAGAGAGAGCGGGCAGCGTTTTGGATAACGATTGGTTCCGTGGCACTGCGCGTGATGGAGCATATAATTTGGGAAGCTCTGCCATCTCAGCGTTTAGGAAGGAGAGCTCTAGCTCTACCCCTCGCGTGCAAAACCTGAATAATTGAAGTGGATGTTAATAGAATTTTAGAAAAATAGCCAGAATTGGTTCCAGCAGCTCCCGCTGTGTCCTTGCTGGTTTACCTCGCCTGATGCCACCAATGCCGGGTTTTTATCTGCCGAGGAAAATCTTTTTCCGTTTTTCACTACCTTTAGTTCAGAGAGGCCGAATGACCCACTGCAAACAAAGTTTTACAGAAATACATGCAAGAATTTTTACAACCTGTTCTGGGGAGGACTGTAACAATTTGGGTTTTTCCCAAGATTTGGGGTTTTTTCTTCAAGATTTGGGGTTTGGTTTTGGTTTTGGGGTTGTTTTTCTTTTTGCAAGATTTGGGGGGCAGGCAGGGGGTTTTGCAAGAATTGGGGTTGGGGTTTTGTTTTGTTTTTATTTTTGCAAGATTTGTTTTGGTTTGGGGTTTTTTTTGCAGGACTTGTTTTGGGCTTTTTTTGCAGGACTTGTTTTGGGCTTTTTTTGCAGGACTTGTTTTGGGCTTTTTTTGCAGGACTTGTTTTGGGCTTTTTTTGCAGGACTTGGTTGGGGTTTTCTGCAAGATTTGGGGTTTTTTCCTGCAAATTTGGTTGTTGGGTTTTGGGGTGGGTTTCTTTGGTTTTTTTTGAAGATTTGGGGTTTTTTTTAATGATTTGGTTTAATTCTGCATTTAGTTTAATTTAGTTACTTTTATGCATAAAACCGAGCATAAAAGATACTTGGGTTACTTTGGACTTTTGAGGTTTTTCACGGCTTTTTGTTTGTCGTTCAGCTCTCCCCTGTTCAGCAATGTTTCCTGCCTCCTTAAATAGTACAGTTATATTCAGACAGTTTTCCCCTCCTCCCTGTACCAACCTTTCCTATTAATTCCCATATTTTTTTTTCTTTAAAAAACAAAAAAGGGGGAAAAAAAAAAAAAAAAGAAAAGAAAAAAGAAAACCCCACCCCTTAAGCTTCCAAGGACGCCCTGCCATCCCTGTGCTTGCAGCGCCCGGCGGCGGATGCGGGGCAGGGATGCTGTCGGTGACGGGGATCGGCATGGACACGGCTGGGGGAGCGACACGGCCGCGGTCCCGGCACAGACACATGTGTCTCAGCACACCAGCGCTGCCCGTGGCAGGTGGGCAAAGAGGAGCTTAATAGCAACGCTTTCTGTATTTTTCTTTTTGTAGGTTAATTCGGTAAGAACGGGATTGGGGAAAAAGTGCGTTCTTCCAGCGTCTTGCCCCATGCCCGCTGCGTTAGCTCCTGGAGCCTCACCATCCCTGCCAGTGCCTATGCCAGGGCTCCGCTCTGGCACGGTGACACCTTATGTGATGCCTCTTTGTCAGTACGGCGGAGTTCTCCCTACGCCCGCTTACGGTGTGCAGTGGTCGGGGCCGGCGGCGCAGCCCGGCATGGCAGGAGGTCCCGGCGTCGCACGGTTCTCACCCCTGGGCACAACCTGCTTGCAGATGTACCCGGGGCCGCTGCAGCCCCCCGCTGCCGAGCCGCCGGGCCCCCGCCTGCGGATGACGTAGCTGGGCTGCTTTACTGCGGGTACCGATGGGCTCGGCGTCGGCGCGTGGCGGGGTTGGTCTGTAGATGCCACCAGTGTTGGAGGGGAGGTGGGGGCGCGGGCCAGCCCCGCCAGCGTACACAGCCATACACTGCATCCAGCGATCACTGTGAAAGGGTTTCACAAAAGATAAGTCCGTTTGTTCTGGCAATATTTGCTTCTATTTTATTGCTGCAGACACTTTATTCTGTTGTGTTCCGATGTTTTACATTTGGCGATCCTTAAAGTCGATTGTACTTGAATTGATGACTAGAAAATTGTACTAACCCCTGCAGGAGTACAGTGCCTTGAATTTCAGCTTTTCAGTTCCAGCTGGAAAGAGATGTAAAATTATTTGAAAGGTGTATTTTATTTATATTCTGCTTGTGAGTTGAAGTTCTTTTTTATTTGCGAAGACCTTGAAGGTTTACAGTTGGCGTTCTTCATCGGTTTCGTTCTGCTGTAAATGCTTTTATTTTAATTCATGGGTTGAATTTTTGCTTCTGAAGCTTTTTTTTAAAAAAATATAATAATAATAATTGTGAGGTGAGGTTTGTTTGAGATGCCGATCAAAAAGTTGTTTGTCTTTGTACAAGGAGTAGTGAAATGCACATTTTAAAATAGGAGCATTTACAGAGCGATCCAAGTAAGTTGTATATAAAGACAGGTAATAGCTTCGGGCAGTGCAATTCATTCTCTTCCCCAGTCTTTGGTAAAGTTGTTGTAGACGGCAACTTATTTCTCTAACAGGCAGGCAAATACTGTTTTCTTCAGGATCAGCAGAAAATTGGGTAACATTTTCTTTCCCCTGCTAGGCTTTTTTCATTTAGTTAAATTACAAACTCATGCATGTTTCATAAGCAAAAAAAAAAAAAAAAAATCTAACTGAAACCTCGATTGTAGGAGAGCACGTCTCCGGGTTACCTGTAAGTACAGCACTTGCGCGTGTTCTGGCTTCGGTCCGCCCACCGAGGTTAAGAATGGTGTTTTGCCACTGATGTGCTAGCAGTATTCCCGCTAAACCAGAATAAAAACGTGAAGCTATTCTTTTTCATATCTGTTTCGCATCAGTTTTGGAGCCTCACCGCCTTTCGTTTGGAATTTTTATTTGATTTTCTTTTTTTAAGCCGTAATTAAGTTTGCACTCTAGGTGGCACGGGCACCTCTCTCCTGTGCGAAAGTTGCTTTTTTGCCCATTTTACTGTGCGTAGAGTCTCCGCCTGCACCACCTCTCGGTCTAAAGGCACAAGACAACCGC